>NC_090925.1:900112745-900737745 GCF_040938575.1 Ambystoma mexicanum
GGGGCTACCCTCGCAACCGATTTATCTGCAATATTGTGCGGGGGTTCAGGAGGCAGATTCAGCCTACATTGAGTACCCCTGTCAACTTTTATTTGGAGAACTTTCTTGGGCTGGCCTTTGTCACCTTGTGCAGGTGGCTTGGCAACCAAGGATAGTGTTCCTTCCTCAGAGAATTGCAGCCATTTATCCAAGGTGCCACACCTACAACTAGGCAGTTTACATGTATTTCTTCACTTCCCGTTTAGGCTGCGGTATGGCTTTGTTTTTTCTCCTTCGTTTCCTAGACGTTTTTGGCTCGCTGCTAGGTGACGTAACAATGGTAATTAGGGGGTGGGTGGCTAGCTCTTCATGCATTTCCTTGCTTTGATTCATTTCCGGAGAAAATGTAGAATGATCAGAGATTGAGGGCCGAGTATTAAGCATACGGAGCTCAATCGATAAATCCTTGCCCACAACTTCTCCATTATCTGCGTCCACTATTTTTCCAGGGCAGGCCCTTTTGTAGAATATAGGCCAAAGATAGCGTCCATTGTAACTGCAATGGTATTCAAGCTTGGCCTAAAATCAGAATCATCAATGCTGTCGCCATCCTGGGTAGTTATTTCTGAACTGCCAAGACCTAAATCAACAGCGTCTGGCACATGCCTATTCACTATGTCTTCACGATCAGGCATTGCAGACAGATCCATAGGGGGTGGTGATGCAGATACTTGGTTGTTAAAGGCCATTCCTGATAATGATGCACATCTAAGGTTCAGGCATATGTTCAACAGTGAATTGTTGTCGTCGGTTTGGCCATCAGATTAGGCAAGCTGGCCACTACAGGACATACTGGTCTTGTCGAGGAAAATATTGGGAAGAGATTGTCTTCTCATGTACCCATGGAACTCTGCGGATCGTGTGAGCCTTACAATATAAAAATCTTCCCGGGCATCAACACGTTCCATACTCATCCTCTGTACTTCAAGTAAACAGGGCTCTACCCTCTGTGCACCGCATTGGGTCTTCAATGTTTATATCACCCATGGCATCAGTGGGTGCCCTTGGCACCTGTTGGTGGCGAGACTTGGGAATGGTCTGGCCCCTTTTATCTATATTCCGATTGCATTTGGCCAAACTCTGCAATAGGTAAGAGCGGGAAACGAAGGCTTGGTCAATTTTTTCTTGAGTCTCAGACCTGCCCTTCTAGGCATTAGACTTGTGAGTAATGTTATAATATGGATGTAAAAACCCTGTTCCAAGAATATACTCACAAGCTAATGTGTGCATCTATTAATTAGCTGCAATCCGGCGTTTACCAATCAAGGTTGTGGGCTGTTTCAAACAACCCTTTAAATTTCCCCACAAGTCAGGCCTTCAATTGTGTGTGAAAAATTGAGGTTTCCCAATGTAGGGGGGGAAAGAGTTTGCCTCTGAGTTGGTACTCTGGGTGTGCCACTTGAGATAGGCACCTGTGTCCCCACTCAATCAATACTGTGTATGGAATTTGCAGAGGGATTTCAGTTGATGGAATTTCTTATTGGGTGCAAACAGCCCAAAGGGCCCTAATATAGGGACCCCACAGTCGCTGAGCGCACACTCTGGAACTTTAGGGGTGCAGCCAATGGGTGTGAACACACCAGAAGCTGGCTGGTAGTGGTAGTTTAATGTAAGCGCTAGGATGTATAACATGCTACCTGTACCCAACGTGAATGGCACTTCGAGATACAGTCTCAGGAAGGTGCCTAAAAAAGATCTTGTGGGAAGGGACAGATCACTTATCCAGAAAGTGGCTACCTTTGAGGCTTTGATATGATCTTACCCTGTTCTTTGGGAAGATGTCCAACTAGGGTTTGAGGGTTCTTTACTAAATCAGCTATGTACTTGGCAAGCTTAAGACAAAGGTAGCATTGCTCCGTTAAAACCAAGATTTTGCTGGTAAAAAGGCCATTGGAGGAGTCGGTGGAGAATGATCAGGCGATTATGACTTCTTTGGGAGAGCGGAGACTCACCGTAGTTTACTTAGTCTACATCCGGTCATAGGGTCAAAGAGATCTTCAGGCTCACGCACACACCTCTTCTCTATGGAGGGCACCACAGATGCAGCAAGGTAGAAAGCTTTTCAATAATGTCATCCTCGTAGAGGGTGTCAAAACATCTCTTGGTTGTGTTTTAAATACCAGGGGAGATGCAAAATGTGCTACATGCTTTGAAAGTATCACTCAAAGACCTCAGGAAATTGGATGTTCATATCCTGGAACTTACTGTCCTTGTATATACATACAAGAAGGCTCCATCCCATGTGGGCACCCATTTTCTCTTTGCCAATGAAACCTAACAAAGGGCCTCTGCCATAATCCTCATCCTATATTGAGGAGGAGCTCTGGATAGTAGTTTAAAGTGTTGGAGTTGGGATTAGGTTAGTTCCAACAGGTGATCCAAATGTAGGTCCGTTTTTATCACCTATTAGTCCATACTTGCCTATCCTACTAATCTCTTGGTAAACAGCATCAGAGAACTGCGCTATAATATTGGGTCCAGCAGTAAGGTAACTACATTTTGTTTTTTTTAATTGTGATTTGGTTTTAATTAAACCTTACACAAATGTAGAAAAAATAAACAAGATATAATTTTTCAAAATATAAAATAGCAAGGCATATAAAACAATACGTTCACATAAAACTACATACAAAAATACAGTTCATGTAAACTAATAAAGAAAATAAACTCTAAAAGTGTATAATTAATACATCAAAATATTAATCACCTAAATGGTCCAAAACATCAGACACAAATTTTGACATAATGAGAGCAACAGTGAAACAATTTCCCCCACATCAGACTAGACCAAAATAGTTACTTTGAAACAACAGAATCTGTAGATACCCTATATTTTACAGTATCTATCTCTCTTGGGTATAAGAGCCTGGCAATCTAGTACCCCATTTTTAAGGGTTTCGATAGAATCTGTCTTAAGGCAAAACCAACATTTTGCCGTTTTTAGAGAAGATACAGATTGTCCTCCCAAATAGATGGTCCAGGGAAGAAGGCAAGGCCAGCAGAGAGAGGGCTGCAAAGCCTTACAGAGGCACCCCCCACCCCCAATAATGCTATTATTATATGAGATATGCATTTTGCCAGACCAGTTCTCTGAAAAGGTTTTAACTTAATCATATTAATAAAGGTCTTATATTTGCCATGCCGACCAGCTAAGATGCTGTCCGCGATCAGATACCAACACTTGAATATCAAATATCAGTGGAAACAGACACGTCTTTCTAAAAATCAATTGTCTGATGACATTACTGCACTGGTCATGGAGGTTTTGTACCAATGTAGATTACTATAGCAGCCTATGAGTGACCAAGCAAGGAGTTGGTGAATAAGGTCAAGCTGGACAAATATACTTCTGCTTTCCTGGTTGCATGGAATGTATGGTCAAGGGCTGAATGTTTTATGATTTTTGATAACCACATTTGTTCTCTCAGGGCATTAGAGTGTATTCCAGTACAACACTCATTTTATTCTTCCCATTCTGTAACAATGTCAACACCTCCTTTGCAACCAACAATGTCCCCACCTGCTTCTAAGCAGCCTGGGCCTCCCCACTCATTATAGACCCGTCCCTTGAACTTTCCCTCCCCGCAAACTATATGCCTATTACCATAGTTCTGTGCCTTCTGAAAGTCCGCAACCGCATTGCCTTTGCCCAAATCTCCAACCATCTGAAACAACACAACCTACTGGGAACTAGACAATCAGGATTCTGGCCCCTACACAGCACATATGCGCTGCTCGATCTTGAAATCCAACTGGATAGCTTCTGAGACTCAGGCAACGTTGGCATCCTGCTCCTACTTGACCTCTCTGCTTCATTTGACTTGGTGGATCATGCTATTCTCTGCCAGCATCTCATGCTCAACTTTCATTTTACCCATGAAGCGGTCGATGGGATAAATAATTTTTGAGCCAGCGCACCTCTAGTGTCTTCATCAGCACCGCCATGGCTGATCCCATCCCGGTGCCATGTGGGGTTCCCCAGGACTCTTGCATTTCCCCGCCCTCAATAACACCTATACTAAGCCGCTCTTCGACCTCCTTGATTCCTTAGGCATTTCCTACACAAACTTTGCAGACGATACGCAAATCTTGCTTCCAATTTCAGGAAACTATGAACAAGATGTCAAATCAATTAACCAAACATACAGCATCATTCAAAATCTGGATGTCACCCATAATCAATACCTTAACAATGGGAAAACCTAACTGCTTTTGGTAGGCTCTTCCCATTGTTTAAGAACTCTGCCTTATCCTATTGGTGGAACCCTCATCCAAGTCTCCAAGCACGTGAAGACACTGTACTTGGAGGCCAAACTCAACATATCCAGTCACATCAATGCTCTCGCTTCTGCCACTGCCACACAGCAAAATGTATCACCCTGATTAGAAAATTCATCTCCCCTGAAAACTGCCTCACGCTTGCACCTGGCATTATTGGCAGTAAACATGACTATTGGAATGTCTTAATTTTAAGAACATCTGCCAAGACCCTGGGCAAACTACAGCTCCTTCGAACAAGGCACTTATGGCCTCATTAGGTCTCAAACTATCAAACCACATATCCTCTGCAAGGAGAGAGACACACTGGTTCCGTATAAAAGCCAGAATCTGTTTTAAAACTCTTTGCTTTACCCACCGATGTTTACACCAGAATGCCCCCTCTTCCCTCATATCCCGTGTTGCAGTCAAAACTCCTACACACCCTTTATGCTCGTCCTCACACCTGGAGCACCGAAACTGAAATAGTGCAGCATAACACATTCAACTCTCTTTGCTTTTTCAAGCATTCAACCACTATGAATACCCTACCTGCCCCGGTAGAAACGTACAAATGCAAAACAGAGCATACCATCAGCTGGGCAGCCCTATGTGCCTGAACCCAACAAACTGTCACCTTATATTGAGACCACCCTTAACTTGGGGAGTTCCTTCCCACCCCCCAATCAAGGAGCCCTGCAACACTCACTTAATTGTTTAGCGCTGGCCTTACTGAAGACTCATATAGAGTCACACAAATCTCCTCCCCCTGTGCCCACAGTGAGCCAAGAACCAGGCCGGGAAATAGGAAATATAATTGTATTTATTTTAATTATAGTTAACAGCAATCACACTAAACTACACACGCCACATTCTTTGTGGCTCATAAGTAACTTCTTTTTACACAAGTGAATCACATCAATGGGTTAGCAAAAACAGAAATTAAGATTATTTTCTTTCCATCTTTCTCCAAATTTCAAATTAAATGATCATCAACAATGTTCCATGCACACAATCACTTTACATTTGCAATGCTGTTCAATTTTGATTTTCTGGCACGTTTAATAGGCTAGCAGTTGGGTTACATATTTGTACCAATGCATATGACAATTATGATTTCATTCACACCTTTGCTCAAAATAAGCACAGGATTATTTAACAGTGGGTTTTTCAGACCCCCCTACTTTGGTCTGTGTTGGGGAAGTCAGACAGGAAAATTGGGATGATTGAGGGATTTGGGGATTTCAGACCCCCTCCACTTAAAGGTTTGTGTTGGGGATACTGTCAGATTAGGCTTTTTATTTTTAGTTTAGGGACACAGACACCACTCCTCCTAAAGAAGTTGGGGTCAACAGGACAAATAAGATCACCAAATTAAATTACATTCTATAGTTTTCAGTGATCACTGTGAATGAGCTTTGTACATTTTGAATTTTAATAAAAATCACCTGTGGTGTTCTGCCGAGGGGAATTCAAAAAATTAATATTTTTAGTTAATTGGGCTAAGGATTTACACAGTTGTGTCCACCACACCCACTATAAAAGGAAATTATTTAAGGCAAGCACCCCCACCTTTTGGTTTCCCAGGCCCCAGTCCTACTTACATAGAAAGCTTCCGTTTCAGGAAATCCAGCTGCATTTCGGGTCCCTCTTGTAGGATATGGCAAGGGTCTGGTTACTCCACTCTCAAGGATGGCCCCTGCACTCTAACACAGGACCCAGCCAGCTTTTTGGCCTTCCAAGAAATAGCCAGCTCCACCAGGATGCAATCTCAGCAATCTCCCTTGGTGATTCCTTGCGGCTTTCGGATGGTAAGTTTCAGCAGCTCGCCTCTTTCTGATAGTCCATTCCACGTTATATAGCAGCGACGGCACCATCAAGTTTACAATCTTGAGGAATACCCTGCAAGAGTTCTCACAAATAGGGTTGGACAGTTACCCTTCTCTCTCCTGCCAACTCCTGCCCCTCCTCTAAGGATTGGTTTAGGAGTCTGGAGCAGACATGTGGCAATTCTCATTTGCAATCCCCTTTGTTCTCATGTAAAAGTTTGGGCAAAAACTAGTTATGTAGCAAAACTTCATAATTTTACCAGCCAAAGCCATACTCTATATATATATATATTCTGATTCAGCTAATTAGGGGGAATTCAATGAAACAACAGTCAGGTCCACATCATATTGCACGGCCGTTTGGTAATTTTCAGCCGTTTTTACAAAAAGTATAATCGTTAGGAACATGCAATTTATTATCTATATTCCTAATTTCACCCTCCACCTGTTCGCCAACTCTCAAATTTGGAACCTTTTCAGATCAGCCAGAAACCCATTTTGGATGGCCATTACAATTCCCTGTGTCGCAGGTGAATGAATTTTATATCGCCAAAATCACCTGGAAATTATCTAAAAAATGTAACATATATGTAATCAATGTGACTTGTGGTTGTTTTAGAACAAGGACAACGTTATAATAGTCCTTTTAAACAAAGGGAATCGTCATATATGCAAATATGAGCTTCCCTTCCTTCAAGCCTTGTGTCTCTCTCGGCCAGTGTTTTGTAAATACCTGGGATGCACCAGCCAGAACATTTGGCCTTCTCAGAACTGCCCTTTCAAAGACACCAAGTATAGGTTAAGTCTGTTTTCAACATCTCTTAGCAACCACAATTTATTGCAGTTGTAAATCACTGGGAGGATGTAAAAGCAGGCTTTCAGTGGGGGAGTTCTTTGTGAATTTTGGCCAGAGCCCCACCATTTATCCTTGACTGAATTGGTCTCCCATATTGCATTTTCTAACATCAGCCTTGATTCCTTGATATACAGTGTGTTTTCAGGATCCACATTGTGTTTTCATTAATAAAATACACTTTTAATTATTTGCTGTTTGTTTTCATGCTGAAAAGTGAGCCTGCATCATCACAGTGCACCACCTTTTGGTGGGTGGCAGTTTCAGTGAAAATGCTGCATTTCTTTCTCAGCCAGTAATGTGATGTCCTTTTCCAATCTGCACATGGATTACATTTTTGTTTTATCCTTCTCTGGATTTCCCTTGCAGAAAGACACAGGCGTAGTCTGCCTAAATAGGCCTACAGGAACTTTTCATGGCAACCATGCAGGCTTTTCTTTTCCAATCTTTTGCTGTTATTTTGCACGTGAAGCATAATCTACCTTACTTGTTATCAACGCATACACCATATCTTTTCCATAACATCTTTATGTTCGCAGGCAAACATTTTTCTCATGCCTTGCTTTAACTTGCAAACACACATGGAAAAGCTGTTTTTGTGTCAGTGTTTAAAAATCCTGTTTTTCATGTGTAATGGACCTTTGAATTCAGTTCCATTTGTTTGGGGACTTTGATTACACCCCAGAAAACCTAGAATTGTACTTTCACACAGAGAGTAGGTACTACTGATCTGCATGGATCAACACCTCAGGCTTCACATCTTGCCTTTCAATGTTTGATTGATTTTAATAAAACATATGCAACTCTGAAGAGTGAGATTGAACATTTTGAATCACTCATAACCACTGGCTTTGCTTTGGGCAACCCTCCAAACCATAGTTGCTGAGCCTCCAGTGCCATTACAGAAGAGGAAGCATCATATGTAAATGGTCTTGGACCCACTGCAAAAGAGGCAGTCCAGACCAAAATGTGAGCTTACATCTCTTCTTCCTGAGACCACAAGCAATCCCAGACGTGGTTCTCCCCATTGGGCATCATCAGCAATGAGAATTGTTATGATTAATTCATAATCTTCCATCCAGCACTCTTTGGTGTTGCATTAGTCACATTTCCTGGGTGGTAATGCCTAGATGTGAACCCTTAGTTTTCTGTACCTTAAGTCCCAAGCAAACCCTTACTGGTGATGCCTAATAAGTTTGAAAGATGTCCCGGGTAGCTTGAGGTCTCGTGTAGAAGTGATGCGATCTAGAAGTTTGGGCAGATCGTCCTCTTTGGGGGAGGCATGAAGCCTGATTTGCCTATGATTTCTCTTCTACGCACAAAAGGATGCAAAGCAACGGCTTGAAAAGTTGGCCTAATATATGCCAGTGGTTACACGTTTCATCTGAAACCATCCATCACTCTTTAATGTTATTTAATCAAATATGTAGCATTTGTTCCCAGTACATTAAAGGCAAACATGAATACATTCAACTCAAACATACAAAGCGATGAATTAGAAGCACAAGCGAGGGGATATCTACATTTGTGTGACATCGCACGCAGCCTACCAGCCCAGCAAAGAGAGAGGCTCATTTGCATACAAATTAACAGTACAGCAGAATTTTCAATGTTTTATGTCCCTTAAGCACGAGATAATGTATTCTGTTTTGCAATGAAGACATATTGTCCTAAAAATATTCTAGAGTAAACATGTTTTAATTATCTGGAAGAAATACAAAATGTCCAATTAGGATACGTGTTACATATTAATTGCAACTGAACTCCCTTCGCAAGAACAAACCATTCAGGGGATAAAATGAATGCTTACAATGCAAGCATTCCATCTGTGTTTGCAGTTTATTAACACTATGTATGATTATTACATGTTCATCATGCATGTGACCTGGGGGTATGTGTATTATGTGCATCTGTATATAAATGTGGCATTAATAGATGTCATTTGCAGATTGCAATAATGTGTTTCAAACATCTTGCAGACCTTCAAAGACGTGAATCGGCTCATGCCTCTCAAAAGCAAAAAGTGGGCATTCGTCAATATGTGTGGCTTGGAAATATGTTGTTTTTGCAAACGAATGTGTCTCTCTAAAACGAGCATTAGTCTGTGCATTTCCCCAGAGCTGGGTAAGGACAAGGCTAGTGCATGCATTTGACCAGAGCGGATTAAGAATAAGGGATGACTGGGCCACATAGGCTGAAAATTGCCAGAACACGCAACAAATGTTTCTCAGTCTTCTTGCAACTCTCTCCATGTCCGGTGTCCCTTTACATTGTGTACAAACATTCCTTGTACCAGCCTTTATTATGATCCTCATATATGTGCATTAGTGCACACATGGATAAAATGCACATGATTCTCATAGATGTGCATTATGGTGGGCTCCAACATCGCGCATGGAGATGGGTTTTAGAGGTGTGCATTAATACATGCATGCAGTTTTCGTACATATGCATTGTGCATCCATTAAACTCTCAGGGTTACACACTGACACATTTGTGTATTTGCCAAAGCACCTCTTTGACAACTGTTTGCATAAATCATGTCTTTGATCTTGGTGAACGTGATGTATATGTCAGAGATGTACTGTTGCATTCAGCAGTTACACAGATGGGCTGTTACACGCAGAGGCATTGATGATAGAAGTTGTGCTCTTCTGTTCATGCTTGAGGAACCAGGAGGAACTGGCGTCCTGTGCGAGTTGGTTTTCTAAGTGAGTTTTGATTGTGTGCACTGGCTTGTTGTATCCAAAGGGGTGAGGCCCAGCTCCAGGGGTTGCTTGTGGTTTGCAAAGGTTTGTTATGTTGGATGTGGATTCTGCCTGTAATTTGGCTGGCTGGAAGGGCGTGTGTGGCACTTGTGAGGTATGCAGGAGAGGAGCAGGGGTGGTTAGTACATTGGCTACTCTCAATGTTTCTAAAGTGCAATACCTTGGCTACCTTCACAATACCTCCGAGTTGTTGTACCTAGGCTGTCATGATTCTTCTAAGTGGAGTACTCTGGCTAATCTTCACAGTTCTAATTGCAGTACCTTTGCTATCCTTGTGAGTTCTCTCAGGTGCAATACATAGGGTACGTTCAAAGCTCTTCTAGGTGCTACACATTGGCTACCCTCAAAAAATCTTCTGCGTGCAGTACATTGGTTGTCTTCATATTTAATCTAAGTGCGGTGTGTATGCTATCCTCCTACATCTATTGTGTGCGACGAAAGGACTAGCCTTCACATTACTTCTAAATGCAATACACAGGCTAAACTTCAGATTTATTCTAAAAGGACAGAAACAAAAGACTACACCACAAAGGCAGTGCCTTCTACAAGTAATCCAGTACAAAAACAGATTGGAAATCACACCAAAACACAGGTTAGAAACCTCTCCAAAAGAACCCCAAACAGACTGTAAACTCTTTGCCAGGTGCATGAAGCACAGGATGGCTAAGGACTACTAACAAAAGGCAGGGCCAACCTGTAACAAAAGACTCCAACAACAGAGGAAAGGCACACATTACTGCCTCAGCCAATTGCTATGAAGATGGGAGTAGAGGGGAAACAATGACAAAGTACTGCACCACAAAGGCAGTGCCTTCTACAAGCAATCCAGCACCAAACAACGGATTGGAAATCACACTAAAACACAGGCAAAACCCCTCCAAACGAACCCCAAACATGCTGTAAACTCCTTACCAGGTGCTTGCTGCAGAGGATGGCTAAGGAGTACTCTTTAAAATTGATGTGACCTGCAGATTTCTGAAAGTAGCCCAAATCAAACAAGTGAATTCTCTGAGCCCTTTCATTTGTGCTACTTTTGAGAATCTGCCCCATAGGGTTTCCCTGCAGCGCCTCCGTCTACAGATCAGACAGAAAGGCCCTTTCTGTAAAAACCAAAGGGGCTTCGCAGACAACATGTGCAACCAAGTGCATGATCTCTACAAGGTACCCGGTGTGTTTGCTTGTTTGCATTTCCCTTGCTGTTCAGTATTCTGATTTTCTTCATCATCGCTCTGTACCAGTACGATGAGCTGTGGGGGGGGTCTGCATAACGTGGCACACAGTGTTGTCTTTTTTAAGACAGTCCCAGATACTCAGTGGTGCATGCAGCTGGGAGAGATGCGTCCCAATGCATGGATGCTGCACACACAGATGAGCATTGGCTCTTGCAAGAAGCACTCAACGCAGGTAGGTTCAGTGCATGCGTATAGTGGTCAGGTTGTCGTGTGCATGCCTGCAGCTTAAAGAGTGCATCAGCAATAGTACAATGTAACCTGTTTCTCTCGGTTCCATGTCTTTACAACGACACCCAAAATAACGACATACTTTAAAAACGACTGATAAATAACGAATGTATTATTATTTGTTTTAATTTGGGAGGTCCCCACTCAAGCCCCCCCCCATTTCTACTGCCTTTTTACCTTCCCCCAAATCCCCCCACCTCTTTTGATCCCTTAACCCACCCCCTTACATACTTTTACTTTGAAATTCTACTTTTCATGGTTATTTAGGAGTCGTTTAAAAGGTTTGTCATCATTATTTTTCATAAACAAACACTGGATACCCTTTGTCTCCATTCCAGGGGTGAGATGACACCTTTTACACATTACACTGACTTTCTTTTAAGATGTGATAAGAGGGTAATACCAGAGCACGATGAAACAACCAGGGCCCTCATTATGTTTATGTTTATTATTTGATAATGCGCACAAAACCCAGGGGTAGCCGGGCGCAGCGGGTACAAGGTTACTTAAGCTTATGAGTTAGGTGGGCTCTTTTCAAATAGTGGTAGAATCAGCAATGCAAGCAGCCATTCTCAACACAATAAATCAGCCAGGCTGCTGGTAACAGATGCAGATGTCCAATGCCACTGGACATGGCTGAAAACATACATGCATTATTTTAATGTATTTCTCTGTACGGCAATGGTTCATACCACTACTGTGCATTATTTTTGCATGCACCACAAGGTTAATCTTTACATGGCAAAGGTGGCCACATAGGGAGGGAGGTGGGGGAGCATAGAGTCGTGTTTAAAGGTTTGCCTCAGCCACTCTGGCGAAGGTACAAACTGGAGATAAAAAGTCACTAATGCTCCTACTACAGCTTTACACTGGACATGGGGCACGAATAGAGAACCCCTCCTGAGCCAACTGATATTAAAAAAAATATCCCTTCAGAATGGCATGAACTTTTAGGAACTATATTCTCTTGGCATTTTACCTGAGACGACAAATGTAAACATTTTCCAAAAATCAGGGGGCGAGGGAGTGTTAGGAGAGATTTCTTCTTAGTGTTATCAGGCGCGCCTCCATTTTCGCTGGCGACGATGAAAACAGCTAGAACCCATTCCGGTTATATGACTTAGACTCCGTTAATGTCCGGTCAGATTTCAATTTAGCTGCAAGTGCTGTGAAATGGTAAAGTGAAGAGGTATGCTTTAACTTTAAAAAGTACAGTTCCGGGTTGATGAATATGGTTGTAAAAAGTAGAGGAACTGTTAACAGTAAAACATAAAAGTAGTGGGACTCCGCTCCCGACCGTTACAGCTCACTTCGATCGCTGCCAATTACGGGCGAATATCAACATTTTGTTGGGAATTTTAAAGCCACTGTGGCCTTTATTCAAGTCACTGAGACATTTCTATGCTAATGATAGCATCCCCCACAAGTGGGCAAATCTGAAAGTGAGATGCGAGCAGACTCCCTTTTTTGGGGGTTTGGGGATGAGGGGTGAGTACAGACAGTGGTCATCTGTTTTTTCAGTATCTGTCCTATTTAATGCAAGAGAGAAGGAGGGGAGACATTGAATTACATTGTGCTTTTGCCTTCTCACCTAATGAAGGACGGGTGTGCCCGCAGCTGGCAAGGACTTGCAGCCTTCAGCAAACATTCGTATATATATAGACACAGCAATTGCTTTTTTTTTTAAGATGCCAAAAAGATCTAGATTTCACTTGGAGAGACCTGTTCGCAATGTACACATGCAGTTATGTAGTAATAGCCTAACATTGTTTATTTTGGATAAAATCTACGTCAAACAAATACAATCCACATGAGGTAAAACAATACACATTAATATACAGTACCACAAATCAGAAAGGTATGTTGCCAAGACATCCGTAGAAAAATATGCCTATAAAACTCTTATGTCAAATATAAACTTAAAAGCCACAAGTTAAAATCATACATAACTGCTAACTGCAGTAGGCCAGTAAGAACACGCCATATTAACGACAAATAACCATTGACAACATTTATTCCAGTTGCATCAGCCTCTCCCCAACATTTAAGGCATTGAAGACAAAAGTGGTGAGTGCATATGGTGCAGTTTGGGCGGTTAAGGCCAGAAAGCCCCTTTCGGCATCCCGGCAGGTGAAGCAATTTAAGGATCTAAAAGCGGAAGCCGCTATCTCTTTCTCATATTGATAGCAAAAAGAAAGTGGGCTCAATCGCCTTTAGGGCCGAACCACATTGACATGACTTAAAAAGACTTCAAGGGTGGCCAGTCCACCTGGCTGTCACTGTTTGTAGGTGTAGTTGATTCAAACGTAACTTGGCCAACACAGCCCTGTTTTTTCGAGGTAGGCAGAGGGAAAGCGTGCCCTCCAATCAGAGGACAGTAACTGCAAAGTATAGGATTGTTGATTTCCTTTGTTTAGTGTGTGTTGTTCAGTTCTGTAGTATAGGAACATTTCTATATGGCATCTTGGCCTATGAGGATGGCGGCTGTTCTGAGGAACCAATTCTGCTTATTGCTTGTTCTTAAGATCGTACGCATGCTCTTTGTCTTTTGTGGGGATATTTGAGATGACAGTTCCCTCACCAACATGTGCATCAAGGGGCCAATTTTGGTAGACTATTTCTTTCATCGCAATCTTACAGTCATTAGTAAAAGAAGATCTTGGTAAAAGGGAACATTGTGTATAATCCGGTTGTTGTCTCATTTTATAATCCATAGTCATTGCTTTCTAACACATTTTCACGCACACCACAAGATTCTGTTGGCCTGAAGGCCTCACACCTTGCAGCCATGCAGAGCCTGTGCAATTGCTTTTACTCCATAGGCGATCGCAGCGGTTTTGCATGACTCATGACCCAAATGTCTACTGAAAGTGAAGATTGCACATGTAGTTTGCTGGAAACACAAATCCACTTTCTTAACCTGGGAGGTCCAGCAGGAGTTACTTGCAAAGCAGACGGCCGGGGGGTCAAAAGTCAATACAACCTCAAGCTGTATACCCCTCATTTAAAGCTCAATCTTGGGCCTCGCAGTTTGCAGATTAGCATAACTTTTGATTTGCCAGCATTGGTCCAAGATCCAGGTCAGCACAAGCGGATTCAAATGTAGTTAGTAGTCTCGATAGTGCCAACTCCTTCAAAGCGAGAATAACATCATCACAAACTGGAGAAGAAGCATACGCAGAGAACCAGTGCTAAGTCCCGGCCTGATTGTCAAAGATAATTATCTATTTTGTTAGTAAACAAAATAAACAATCATGAGGCCAGGGCACAAACCTGTCTAATACCACCTGGTATGGCAACATTGTCTGGCACATTTCACTTTCATGCCAAACCTTAAACATGCCTCATTATTACACACAGGGCTATAAGATAGTTCAACAAATCATTTGGAAACCCCATGTCATACAATATGTTCCAAGATTGATTACAATTTACCATTTCAAAAACTATACTGATATCTAAGAATGCTGCAAACAGAGGATCTTTTCTGATCTCTCTACTTTTGGGAATTCAGAAACGTAGTGTTAGGCACTGGTCAGTAGCATTGACATCTGTCAAGTTGCCGCAGCCAGGCCAACATGGCATGCAAAGCTCTTCCAAACAATTGTGCATGGGTGTCTAGCAAGGAGATAGGTCTATAGCAGTTTGGGGATGGTCATAAACCCTTGTCGAACATCGAAATTATTTCTGCTTTACTCCATGATCTCAGAATATCAAAGTTAGATTTGTTGTTGTTAAAAACGACTGTTGGTATTGCACGCCATATGGTTTGGTTATGTTTGACCGAATCACGTATAGAGTTGGGATTTGGGGCTTTACCGTTGGATTACTTTGTAATTGCCATGGCAACTTCTCCCAAAGCAAACTCTAGAAGCTGAGCACTAGCATTGGGTACAGTCAATAGGCTTACCAATTAGGGGTGTGAAATGATTATACCTTTGGTTCGCATTGATACTCAAAGTATGGGGTTCGCAATCTTCAGAGCCCCTGGCTCTGCATTGCCAGAAACATGTTTGGTTATATGAAAGGGCCGCATCATGTAAATGTTTCCATGCAGTAACCAGGTAAATTCACTTTTTCCAATGGGTGTAAGGGTGCTTATAGGAATTCCATGACTGTGCTTACACATACATCCTAGGAGCAATTCACCACCTCTATTAAGTTGTTTATGTGTGATGGTCGGAGCTGGCAGGCCCAAACTATCTTTATCTAACAACTACTCATCTATGTCTACAGGTGGAGGGCCTAGTTTCACATTAAAGTCTCACAGAACAACAATTCACGGGTTTACCCATTTTGAAGTGTTCATGAGGGACCAACTTCAGTGGACATCCCAATGCATGCCCCCCCTTTAACTTTTGACTATTAATACATCGCATACACTACAATGTTTACCTCAGACACATAGAATATTGCCATTAACAAAGGGTGTTTTTTAAAGTCTCACATTAATCTTGGAGATAGTCGGATGCAAGACCACTCTTGTCTTCCTTGACTTTTTTTAATCAAAACACTGAAACCCGTCAACTACTTGATGAACTAAGTGCCACGTCTTGTAGAACCTCGTACATTTTCAGCCAGTCACTTACGTCTAATCTAGTTTAAACCAGTGATAGTCCAGGAAAGAGAAGTCAAAGAGGTGTCAACTGTTTTCAAAAATAAAATACATGGTGAAACAATACCACTACTAATCAGGTCATTAGCATAGAAAGAAACAAACTAGCCTTTCTGTGTGGGTTTCGGCACAGGAGAGAGGACCAGGTAACATACTTGCCACCATCGTCTACTGCTGGAGACCATTATCCAAGTCTTCTGTGAAACTGTACACCCTACTTGCTCTACATCATCTACTGACTGCAGAACCTGAAATCTATTACAGGTTATATGGTCCTTATCTAAGGTTCAGGGATCTATTAAGAATAGAGGCTGAATTGCAGGTTGGGGAGAGGACCTGAGCTTACCTATTAGTTTGTTAGTAGCAGTGGGTCGGGGCACAGCAGACTTATACAAATCCTAAGTGTTCTCGGGGCAATTGAAAACCTATTAACAATATTGTCTCTGACATGGCCAGTGATGTAAGTGTGGGAAAATGTTACACTTAGGCAATCCCTGTAGATGGTCTAGGGAACAATTTCTTCCCATTCAATTCTCCTGGCCATCCTAATATCTGAAGATTTTTTTACCCTTTATTCTTTTTTGAGCAAAAACAGAGATTTGTTCCAAAGCGTGTCTTAGTTTCAAACGCGTGATTCTGTAATAACGGAACTCCTGTAAGGCGCAAACCAGAGGAACATCAGCCGGGGCTCCTCGCCATTTGACGGGAATGGGTGCCTGACTTTGAACATTGTGACAATATATTTAATTTAGGATGCACTTTCTCAGACAAAGCTCTACTGTGAGTATTATAGGAATAGCCCTATTTTGTTTCCACCGAACGTTTCGTGAAAAGGAATGTTTTCTCTCCATGAGGTACATTTTGTACCAAATATAGGGGCTTTGAAGGAAAGAATTGCAAAAGAGGACAGATACAGTTTGAATTTAGAACCAGCTTATGTTCACATCATCATGTTTCAGTAAGAAAACCACTTCATTGTTCTTAAACTATGTCTCATGCAAGCACTACTTCAAGGTACAACACACGCATTACTTTTTTTAAATGTATAATTTATGCCTTTTAATATAAAATGATTTCTTAGCAATTAAATATTACCAGACATGTCAATAGCGGATAAGACAAACTGAAATTGGTATGTTAATGCTCATTCAAGAGCGCAAATACTTAATCAGCGGACGTGACAACACACACCGAGGACATCAATCGAAGTTATGTCATATCATTTATGATATGTTATGGCATTTATAATGCGCCTGTACACAAGTGTTTCTAGACGCGACAAGACAAGGAGGGGGAAACATATGGAGGCCAAAACAATGATCTTACTGCGCCCTGTGTCATTCAGATCGCGCAAGTGCGGGGAAGAGGGAAGGGGAGAAGTGCTGAGGGAATCTGGGGGAGAAGTGCAGGTAACTCAAAAGTGCAGCCAGTGTGTGGCTCAGTGCAGGTAACTCAAAAAGCGCAGCCAACGGGTGGCTCATAAGTGCAGAGAGAAGGGACTGTAGGGTTGCAGATACAGACCACAAGTGCTAGGGGAACCGGGAGGCAGTGCAAGTGCAACTGGACATGCAGGAGCCTGGGCTCAAGTTCAGAAGGTAGCCAGGTGACCAGTGCATGGAGCAGCTGGGACAACAGCAGTGGAAACGAAGAGGGAAAGCGGAAGTGAAGACGAAGGTCTTGAGTTGCTTCCGGAACGAGAGGTGGTTCTGCTGAGGTTTGAGAGAGGCTGTTCCAGAGGGGGGGGGCAGGCGAAGATAGAGATCTGCCACCAACTCTGCTTGGAAAAGCAACTGGCCCTCAGAGAGTTGGAGGTGAATGAGAGGAGAGCTCGAGAAGGAAGGTGTTTAGGAAGAGAAAGTTGGAGGTTGCGCGGTCCCAGGTCCCAGGCCCCAGAAAGCCTTGTGGACGATGCAGAGGGTATTGAACTTTTGATCCTTGCCTCCACTATGACAAATTTATGTTTGTCTGAAGCCGTTTTGTGCCCACTTTGCCTGTTACCACTTTTAGAGCAAGCTGTTGCCTTACACATATAACAATGAGACAACAATGAGACTTCAGGTTGCACAGTAGAGACTGTCCGCTTTGCCTTTTATCACCACTAGAGAGAACTGTCTTACTCATACAATAATAAGAATTCAAGTTCATCTTCCAGGTGAAACAAAATGGGTAATTCAACAATGATATCATACAATTAGCTGCAACAAAAGCCCCAAGACGGGGATACTACTTTGACAGCATACTTCAAGTTGCATACACTAAGAATGATTTTTTTTAACATATAAACAAAAATTCATTTGATTAAGCCGCTTAACAGATATTTAACAAAAACTATGATGGGAAACCTCCACCCAATACAACTTTGGCCCATGTAAACAAGCTTTTGCCCTAGTTTATGATATTTAACACTGAAGATGTCACAGATGTAAAACAAAATGTAAATAAGCTTCAGTTTACTAAAATAGGACAAAAGACTATTTATGTTTTCATCCATATTAAAGTCTGGTGCTACCCCAATATGCCAGTGCTGTGGTCATGAGATGGCTGTGTTAGACCCATCACAGCCAAACAGAAGAGGTGACAGTTAGAAGGTTTAGAAATAATCTTAATCCCTGGTGTTCCTTTGGGCAACCCTCCAGACCATCGTTCCTCGCCTGCCAAGCCATTATAGAAGGGGAAAGACCATGTGCAAATCAGGCTTGGTCCCACCCCTAAAAGGGGCAGTCCAGCCCAAAGTGCCTGGTCACAGCCATCATAACCAACATAAGTGAGCAGAACTCCTATCACATGCCAGAATATCTTTTGGAAAATATATTTGCACATGCCAGATATAGCCATCATGCACATACATTCCCAAGTACTTCTTTATGCAGACACTATCTTATGCTTGTTAAGATCTATGTAGGTGTGTTTAGTTTTAATGAGTAAGGGTAAGCCTCACATATCCAGGATCTGCATTCATAAGTTAAGTGCCATGGCCAATTATTTCGAAATGCAATTGAATAGCAGTAACAGACCTAAATACCTCAAAGATGTGGAAAACATTGCTGAGCACTGAAGAAACAGCCCATGGTTTTAGGCTGAAGAAGTGAATTTATACATTGGGTATCTGTTGGTTGTGGTGTCAGTTCCTGACACAAAGATTGCAAGCAAGAAAACCCCTGAGCAGAGAGAGGGTTCCACTGACACAGCCAAGTTCAGCAATCCCACAGGAGATGACCCTCAAAATGGTCAATGGCATGACAACAGCAGCCGTACAATATCACAGTACTGGTCCTTCGGGAAATGTAAGTGATGCTCCGGACCAGACAAAGGACTTCAGATCTTGACACACGAGGACCCCATAAGAGATAAGGCTATTACAGATGTTCAGTCCAAAATTTAACAGCAAGCAGTAGGAAAAATGCTGTTCAGGTTCCAGAAAAGGCAGCCGGGGCAACCACTTCTGATCCATTTGAAGAAATTGGTCAGGGGCTCAAATGGTATGCACAGGGTTGTAGTACAGAAGGCGACAGCTGTTGCTGTTGGATCACAGGGAGGAGGAGCCTGGAACGGGAAATTGCATTGACAGGATTTGTTTCTAAAGTTTAGGCCCAAGTAAACTTTGGAGACAGAATCACAGGCTTCCAAGCAAGAGTCGTCAGCTGTTCAGCCACGACTTCACGTGGGTTTGGGGAGTGGCTTGGGATCCCCACAGATATACACATAGACATGGGCTGAAGGCCACTCCAAACTCCAATAACCATCCCTGAACCTTTCAAAGTTTTAGCACTCATCCAATTATTATTGGCCAGTAAACTCCACTTTCTCTGACACTCATGAAGGGATATGTATTGATGTGGTTGTAGACATTCATGCAGTCACATGCAGTCAGATTTGTGTGCATTTCACAAAAGAGCCTTTGTGGGATCTGGGGAGAGCCCCCCTGGACACAAATGTTCAAAATGATCATACCTGTTGTTAAAGCACACACAAAAGAACACAGTCACAAATACAATGGCTAGGTGACAGGACGGAAAAATCCCTTTATAGTAATTATGCTCCTGTTCAGGGAACAAGAGACTCCCAATGCAGTAAAAAGGCTACACCAGTGTGCAGCCAAAAAAAAGATGTATGGCTGCTTCCATTCTATGTCTCTAACAGACTTTCAGGGGGTCTCACACTGGGAAAGTACAGCTATTTTTCATCACCTCTACCATGCTAGCCATATGGCTTACTTTGGGTAGCACACCAAAATGATAGTTGAACCTCTCAGAGAAGACTGAGTCGAGGTTTCCATGTTTGCAAAAATAAGACAGGATACCACAAAGCCAGCAAAACATCAAAGGGACTACTAGAGTTAGAAAATGTAGAGCCAAAATGGTGGTCTGTCCTAGCAAGCAGTTTTACACAAAACAGTCCAAATAAACCCTACACAGAAACAATCACCATAAATAGTCTAATACGTGCCTAAGAGTCCACATAGGGGCCCCATCAGTACACCAACAAGCCATGTGAGATCCCTCGTTCAGGTTTTGCACTTATTCCTTTCCAATTTCCAAATGGTGAGCGCAAACGGTCTAGGATAGTCACTAAGTACTAAGTGAGTACATTTGAAGGACCCTCTAGTCCCTTCAAGGATGATGGCCTTGAGTCACAGTGTACTACCAATGCACTCTTCTCTTGACCCATGCAATCTTCTCTTGACCCATCAATATTTCTTGGTTTCAAGCCAGACAGAAAAGATTGCCACTAGTCGTGCTAAATCAGAACCACTGCTAATCTTAGTACACCAGCTCTCTACCTCTACCTGTCAAAGTGGCAAAACATTTCTTTTAAGATTCCCTGTCACTGGATCCAAAGAACTGTCAGATGCTTTAAGGTAATACGTGTCCATCTTGGCAACATTTACAAAAATAATTTATCGCATGAGCAGAGTAATATGGACAGATTCCTAATTGCTTTTTTAATTGCCTTTTCTACTTTAATTATTATCATTGTTGTTTTCACAGTAATGAATTGTCTGTCCATCGTGTATCTAGATATTCATTGGGAACTCAGTAAGTACATCTGGACACATGTATTTATCAGTGCATTTGGGTTTCCAATATGGCGCCCATATTTGCACTTTGAATTGGTTCATTTGTTATATGCCTAGTAACCCACCCAATATGGCGCCCGCTGGGATTATATAATTATTTTAACAGTCGATGCCTTCCCTGGTAAATTAGCTAACCGCCGGGAGTTTGGGATATAAATAACACAATGCAGGCTGCAGCGGTTTTTTGTCGACCAGTGGTGGCACTAGTTGAATGCCTGCAATATGTGCACAAGTGAGTACCACGTCTCTGGTGCATATGAATATTGCTGATTAATGCTCTGGTCGTGATGTCTGCAGTACGCAGATAGCACGTTCTGTTTATTGTTATATATGCCTTCAGTGTGCTTTATAGTCATACATACTGAGTGTGATTTTCCCATTCCAGTGCTCGCACAAGATGTTTGAAATCCATTCTCTGATGGCTCTACTATTGTAAGGGTGCAGATGGCGGAGACTGACACAATGATGGCATAAACTTTTATTTGTGAGAAAATAACGAAAAAGCACTACCTGATCCTATCATTAGGAAGGGTTCGCCTGCCTCAACAAAAACTAAGGATTCAGTCAGGATGTTTGTCTAAAACAAAGAGTCCACCGTCCTGTGTCAAATCCCTGCATCTAAACTAAGGAAGTGATGGAATCTCTTGGTCCAGAAGAATGACTCCCTTCTTCTGGACGACGGATCTCAGTTCCAACTGTAGGTAGGACCTTTACCTGAGGTGATGACTCACTTCTCCAGGTCTCGATCCCTTTCCAGGACCCAAAACAAAGTTCCACGTTCTAAAGCAGCAAAGTTCTTAGTTCAAACACAAGAGATAAAGGTTCCAGTTCAAACATCAACATTCTTTATTGCCCATAATGTTTTCTTCACTATTGGGTTCCAGGAGAATCTCTCCCTTCTCCAAGTATGTTGCTCTTAGTGTTTTCACTATCCCAGAGGAATGACTCCCTTCCTCTGGACTTCCATGGCTTACTCCACAGATCACAACACCAGGGGGACGGGGGGTGGCTCCCTTCCCTTGGACTTTCTCAGGCTTCTCACAATGCCAACAGAATGACTCCCTTCCCTTGGCTTCTCACAATGTCACAAACACCAAAGGGACTTCCTCCCTTGCCCTCTCCTTGGTATTCCAGGAGAAGGCCTCCTTTCTCCTGGTATCTTTGCTCCAGGCTTCAATGTGACCAGAATGACTTCCTTACCCTGGTCTGATCACACAGTTCCACAATACCAAGCGGGCGGGGGGTTCCATCCTCTCCCCTGCCTGTTTTGCACTTGAAAAGTCCTCCAACAATAGTTGCTTTCAGTCTTATGGGTGCGGGCCCCAAACCAGCGTACTTCTCTTTTCTTTTGTTGTAGAACCGGCTCACTATCCTGCCACATACTATGACTATGAAGATGACGTAGAGGTTACTTTTCAGAAAAGGGTGTGGGTCCCAGATTTGTGGGATTCTCCCTGGATGCTCAGACCTGGTTCACTATCCTGCCAGGTACTGTGACTATGAAGATGACTCTGGCGGCAGTTTGTTATTCGGTGCGCGTCCCAGACCAGTCTTTGGTGACTTTTCTGCCCTTTGGGGATCCCACCAACCATCCCAGCTGCCTGGACACCTTCTGGATGCTTACCGGCAACTTCCGGTTGTCCATGGGCTTCTCCTCCACGCTGGGGCCCGTTCCCCTGCTCCCGGGCTGCCCGTTTCCTGCTCTCCATGTGCATAGCTCTCAAAGTCAGCTGACTGCCATGGTCTCTGCCTCCTTCCTCGGTCCAACCACGGCAGGGCTGTAGGGGACGCCTCTGCTGGCTAGAGTCCACACTCTTCCCCATCCCAGTATTTCCTATACTAGCGATCTGAAAAAAAACATACAGGAACACTAGGGAGAATGTTGGTGGGGGGGTAGGAAGGTGTGTTAGGGTTAGGTGGACTATGGGGATACCATGTTCTCACCAGATCGTCACAATTCCCATAGGGGGTTTCCCTCCCCATGAGATCCACCCTCTGAGTACCACCCCCAGGGGGACTATCGGGTAGCGGTCTCACCTCCCTCTACTCATGGGAAGGGGCTCTCCCAAGGGAAGAAGTGACGACATCTGGGGATTTGTCAAAGTATACTTACTTGGGGAGTGTGGCACAGATGCCCAATGTGTTTAACTTTTTGGTGTGGCACTCTTTTTAAGGGACTCTAATCTAGAGGTGTTTCTCTGTTTCTAGGTGTATGACCTAGTATGGGCCTTAGGATGTTGTCCACAAAAATGACATACCATCCCTATTAGTTGTTGATTAGCATCCCTCACTTTGAGAGATTGGTAAGCTATCATTGTGTGATATTTACCTGTTTTTTTTTGTTGGATAATTCATTGACTGCTGGTCTTAAATTAATTATGCTCCTTTGATGGGTTTGACAGATGCTAAAAACCACACCAATCACATTGCCCCTGAGGAAGATACAGTTAATTATTTTGTGGGATTGAAACATGTAGGGCTTAGCTAAGGGTCTATGAATTTGAACACTGACTTCAGACTGTCTTACTTGACCCATTTTTCTCACTTTAGAATTGAGGTGTTTGTCAGAATTACTCCTGCTTGTATTTTGTGGTGTGTTGTCGTGCCTTAGAAGTTATGGCAATTCAATACCAAAAGCCTTTTTTTTTTTGCACAGACCACTTTTTTGAGGTTGTGGCACCCACTGATGAATGCATTGTATTTACTGTGATGTGTATATATTGTGTATTTGTATTGTGTATTGTATATGGACACTTTAGTTGTGTCTTCAGTTGACGTGTGTGTTTTATTATATGTCTTTTTTTAATAAACTGGTTCATTTTGTAGGAGTGAGAAAGGCGTTCTTTCTGGAACAGAAGGCCCAATTCATTTTGTCTATTGTTCCATAGACTGCACAGTCTCTTTACTGGTAAGGTTTTTATAGTCTTTGCTCATGATCTGTACATTGATGGGCGACCTCATAGTGGCAGTGGGGCATTTGAGCCGTTACTCTCTAGTAGATGAATAATAATGTGCACCAATACGATTAAAACAAGAGATAGTTACAAACTGCTAGTATTGCCTATGTGTATGGGCGGTCCTAATAAACAGAGATGAAAGTATACGAAGGAACATCCTGAGCTGCAATTGAGCCTTGGTGGTGTACTTGCACTGGGGAGTAAGGCGGCAGAGGCGTTGCTGGGGGGATTGTGGGCGTGCTAAGGGGGCTATGGCCCCGGGTCTTTTGGTTGTAGTCCCAGAAAGAAGCTCAGGGTTTACAAGCAAAAATTCTAGCTAGCCCCCAGTCCCGACAGTCCCAAAATTAGCGTAGCCCCGGAAGGAGGCATTCAAAAGTAGTGACATGAGAAGGCACCACCAAACAGTAAAAACAAAAATCAAAAACGAACACTCTCACCTGAAACTGAAAGCACAGGAGCTGCAAACCTTTCCATCAAAGAACGACATACATCTGAAAAGGTCACCACCAAATGACAAAAGCATGTCACGGGATGACATACGACAGTTCTCAGCAAATTATCACAGGCCATGACTGTGGAGGGCGGGAAAATTGGCAGAGCACACACGAATATAAATATTGGTCCACAAATGGCAACCTCTCCTCTCCACACAGCAGGCCTTTATTCTTGGCTCACTCTAGAAGGTTCTAAAACAGCTTCTGAACCAAAACTAAAAAGGTGAAAGCCCAGGCCTGCTGTAATAACTCAATTTAACGCACAGTTATTCCAGCATTTGGAGTTGTCCGAAACCCAGAACCTTTGTTACTCAGTTTCGGAAATGGCAAAAATTAACTCTGGTAAGGGGGAGTTGGGGTTATGGTGGTGGGGCTGATAGGCCTTGCCCCAAGCCCACGTTGCAACACCTTGTTGATTTCCATAAAAGCAAAGAGCTTTTTAAGAACATAAGAATGATAAAGGGAGGTGAATAGAAAAAGGCAGACGTCCAATTTGAAAACATTCTTGGGTTCGGTTAATAGAGCAAGAAAACTACCGTTCTACAATAAACCCATCCCATAGTTATAAAAAGTGCTTTTACATGTACTCACTAATGTCTAGCTACTTTATCACCCGGATACCTGGGTATTATTTGCTCAAGCGACCATACGCCCTTGTCAGCCGTTATTTCTCAGTGCGTGCACGTGCCTAGTGTGTCCGGCCCCTCTACCAGGCCACTGCTACCAACCAGCTTTGCTCAGCAAAAGAAAGCTCCTGACAATGGTGTGCGAAGGACACACGAATAAATGTATAAATCAAAACCGAAAAAGCAGCATAAAATCACAATCAGATCAGACAATATACAATCAACATAATCAGTGCTCCAGCTTGCAGCATTTCCCTGAGCTCTTTCCCCGTGATTGGTATTCTCTGTTGCTTCCGTGTGACGCTGGAGCACAGAAAAAGACGACAGAAGTGCCGCTGTTTTTTTTTTTTTAAACTGCGTCACAGAGCGATGCACGATGCCAGAAAGCTGAAGATGATGAATAACGGGACACAATCATTTCTTCGATTTCACAGTGGCACGAGCAATGTCTCGAAAGATGGCTAAGCGCGCACTCAAAGAATACATTAAGCTGAGCTACTATTCTCACTTGCTGCTTCCGGATATTTGCGGGGTGACATTTGCAACGAGACAAACCTCGGTCTGAAATAACGCTCCATTTTCTGTGCCACAGAAAACTTTCAAAGGCGGTTTACACGCTCCTGGAGACGTTTAATCGCAATGACGCACTAGATTATTAAAAATGGTTTAACCTGTGTTCTTAGACGCGAGGAAATGTTGAGTTTACACAATTTTTAGTTCATTCGCAGTGCGAACTTCAGAAGCTGCTGGCCAACATGCCATCTACATGTTGTGCTCGGCGTGGCCGACTACTACACTTGGGTGGAAAGGCTCAAGCGTCCTTGTGTTACACGTGGAGAAATGAACCCTTTAACGTGCAGTGGCGTTCCCTTGACATACGTGCATGCTTTGAACATGCTGAAAATGAGAAACTGGTCATTTTTTTGGCAACTGGTCTTAGTCATTCAGTTTGCACGATGGCCGCTTTACATCGGATTATGCATGCATTATGGAATTTGCTTAACTCCACAACAAATTCTCTCTCATAGGCAGAGCAAGGAGTGCACAGATCACCCCTCATGCAAGGTTTATACAAGATTCCATCCACAGCTGTATACTTTGGAACACTTGTGGTGACATTTCTTACACAATTCGGCAATGTCAAAAACATTTTATTTCCAAAAGAAATATTACTTGCATTACATTACAATGTTAATAAGTCAAAACAAATTTTTTTTAAAAAAAAATCAGTCACCACGCAGAGCGGTCTTTCTAAATGGAAATATCAGCACAAGTGCACACAGGAGCTGACAAGCACAGAGAGACCAATAGGAGGAGCCACGGGAGAGGTTGAGGGAGAGAGATAAAAGTGTTGTGTGTACATGTGGTGGGGGAGCGGGTTAGCAAGGAGTAAAGGGAAGATTGGGGGGAAACCCCTCTTGAAAAAAAAAAAGAAAACCCAGCCAAGCCCTTTTCAGCCTTTTGAGGCCTGCAAGAAAGCGAATTAAGTAAACCGGTGTTTTTTATGTGCAGCGTTGCAAAAGCTGAAAAAATGACAGAAACAATACAATATGTGCATTAGAAGTTCCCTAGATGTGTTATTCTGGAGAAAATAGTCCAATTCCAGGTTTTCCTGTACACCCCAGTGGTGTTCACCCAAGTGCTAGTTTTGCGGGAGCAATGCCTCACTAAAAGGATCTTTGCCTACCATTACCAGGACACATCACTTCTTCAAGCAGTACGGTGTAACGGGATGCATCGGAAAAGGGCAAGGTCTGGAGTACTATCCATTCCCATAATGTAACATAATCTGGTAAAGCACACCTTCAGCCATCTCAAGAATGTGCCTTGATAAAGGAATAAAGGATGGGTTCGGAATTGTGCACTCAAGATGTGGGAAATCTCTCAGTCAGAAACCCAGACAGACCCTCAAGTGGAAGGCGTTATTCTCAGCCCTCCAGAATCAGGAGGCATCTACACTGAGGAAGTGACTCCATGGTGCAGAGTCACATGGCTCCATGTGTTTCTGAAGTATCTTGCACCGGGCTTCACCTTCACCCTTTGGTCCTTATACCTAGATGCTGAGTGGAGTAGGAGCTCCAGAGGGAGCCCCCTAGTGGCCATTACAGGGAAGAGCTTGAGGAAGGGGTTTGTTTCAGTTTTCGCTGAGTGGTGGTAAAAACAGAAGCCACTGGTCTTTGAGGGCACAGATCTGGGCTCACAGGAAGCTATGGCAGGTGGCCAACAAAGGAGCAAGTGAAGAGTGTCAACCAGAAAGCACCAGCAGGGTCTTTCAGGCTCTCAAGGCACTTTTTAAGCAATTAGAGCATAAACCAGCACCAGTCAGAACGGGTGATTTATTTGCACGCTCTTGTGTAAATCACGGCCAGATTCATAGCCTATCCTCTTGGGGCTGTGAATATATAAGCATCTTCGCTCTATCAGACACTCACATTTGCGGGTGGAGGATGTTTAGGCAAAAAAAACAAAGCAGCGCTCTTCCTTATTCTCAGAACCTCTCTATGTACAAAGGTCCACCAGGAAGCACGCCCATCAGGACCCGCAAGCCACCATTGACATTCTTGGTCTCTTTTAAGAACGCAAATAGCATTTTCTAATGGCATCTCGAGAATTGGGTGACAGCAGATGCTCTGTCGTTGGACTGGCCGAGGAGTCTGTGTTGTATTTTTCCTCTAATCCCTCCCTTGAATTTTTTGAATTTTTTTAAAATGAGATTTTTTTCCAAATAGAGGTGGTGCTAGTAATGCCATTTAGTTTGGGGGACGGTGTCTCCGCTGCTAAAAAGCGCAGCACGCGCTCTTCTATATACAATCACCCCGTCCTCATCCCTTTAATGTCAGGGCCGCTTTTTCAAGATACTGCGTTGACTGAGGTCGAGGCTGAACTGCTAGAACGATTTGCCTTCCATGCCAGGCCGTGTAAGGCAATTCGTTCTAGCAGTTTAGCAGTCGACCTTCATTTAAGTCACGGGAAGATTTTGGAGTACTTTTAATAGGTGGTGTTTGGATACAAGAAATGGGTCGCCATCTTGTTGCTTTTCTGACAATTTATAAAATCTGTAGGATTGGGCAGCCTTGTAGCAAGGTAGTGTCAGGACCATGATGATGTAGAAGCAAGGGGAGGTAATGGCCCATTACCTACCAGTGATGGTCATGATTCTGCCCCCAACTCTACGTCATGCCAGTCCCGTCAGCCAGCCCACCCTTGACTTTGTTTCTCTGTGTAGACGTCAGTTTGTCCTAGACAATGATGGGTGTCCCTACACATTACAATGCTTTCTAGAAATGGGTGGAGTCAAGAAAGCGTGCTAGGAAGAAAAAAGGACAGGTCATACTGGCAGGCCTTTGTGGTGCCTTTCCTCCACTGACGAAGTACGGTTTTATGGGACACTATAATTATTGTTCTTTTATAACGCGTTTAATACCACGGACTATTCGAACCTGCGTTGCTACGCGTCGTCCTACTTCCAAGACAAACGCGTTGCCCCTGTGCTGTCCTCTTGGCCTACATGTAGATTGTCAACTTCCTCATACACTCAAATCATTGAAGCTCGAGGGCGGGCATCCTTTAATGGAAATGTGAAAACCCAAACCTTGAGGCCTTCCAAACCTTAGTTTAACGGCTGCAGGTGTTTGTTGAAGTGGTGAAAACGATACCAGTGGGTTTTTCTTTTCCACAGGTGAACGGTGTAGTGGGGGAAGAAGAGTTAATTACGGGCTCTACTGTTTCACTGTTTTGTTAGTAAACACCATATTTCAAATCAAAAGAAGACGGTCTGATCAGAGTAACACAGGCTTCATTGCAGTCGAGGATGGACTGAAACCCTGCCACCCCCCCCCTCCTTCTCGCTCCTCCAGCCCCCACGCCCCCTCCCCCATAAACATACGGGTAATGATACCATTAAGGCCATCGCAGTGAAAGAGCCCGAGCAGAAGCTCGGCGAGCACATCACATTTAAACACTAAGTATATTTCCGTGTAGGGGGAACTAAAAGCTTTCTCTAATAGAGGACGCTTCCACTTAGTGGAAAAAATAATACAAACAATATCTAATTCTGGGCGCATTTGCTATTCATAAAATGCATTATCCTAACTGAATATTTCATATGCTTTTGTTCGACATTGCCATTCTGCTCATAATCCAATATCAGACAGAGGTCAAAACTTCACAGCAGCCAGTGGCTTTTATTCTATTATTTTCCAAACTGCAAAACAGATATTTCGAAGCCAAAAATGAATTGTGTATGCAATCTTTCATGTAAGCATTTGGCTGACCCTCTGTCCGTAACACGTGCGGAGGGATATTTTGGCTTTTGATGATTTGTGATGTTGGCAGTAGACAGGATCAGGAAAGAAGCTATCATGTGCCCTTAGTTGGAAGTGGACAAATACAATACAATCATACAGTGAATTCCCAAGAACAGCGGAAGGCTTCAAACCCAGAAGCGGGAGCGCTTGCCACATGTTGTTGGGGGCATTTGGAAGTAAGTGGAAGTGCGTTGCCACCTGTGTTTTCTTGGGCACATGCCCCAGCTCGCCATGCAGTGAGTACATTCCAGACAGATGCCGTGGCGCAGTCAGCACCTCTTCTCCTCTACCCGACTTGCTCCTTCCTACCACTGCTCAATGTTCTATCATACTCTTCCTTTGCCTCTCTGATACGCAGACGTGCTTAGATGCCATGAACTATGGCAGCAGGCGCTATACAAACGCAAGATAACGTAACAGGACACTGTAGCAGACTCGCAAGTCTGACCAATGCGGGGCCAATGACATGCTTTGTAGGGTTAAGCACTCAGCCCTGAAGCACAAGCCTACCGAGCGTTTTGGTGAAAATAAATCCTTTCCTTAACATGGCCTTATCGAAGAAACCCCACAAACAAATCGCTGCTCTTTTGCTCACTTTTCATGGCGGTATTGCACAACAGGCAAATTTCGGATTTCTGACAACCTGTGCTCTGAGCAGTCCTCAGCATCCCACAAAGGGAACCGATCGCTGCAGAAAGGCGAGCAGTCCACTGGCTGCCTATCCGAGAAAGCGTCATATTCGAAACGTTGGCCATCATCCAAGTGCCTCTCCAACATGGCCCCCGCTACCATTCCAAAAAGATTGCAAGAGTCCGATCATTCAGACCCACACAAACCCCTTATGCCCATCGACTCACACAACCCAAAGTGGGATGCGCCAAAGCTGGAGGGTGCCAGCTTTCCCTACATTGCAGCCAAACAGTGGAGCTCCCTCCCACCCACCCTGAGAGCTGAACTATCCAAGTGGGCTTTCCATAAAGCCCTCAAAACATGGCTTTTCAAATAGGCCCGGTCTTGGCAAGTGTGCTATATAAGTGAAATAAATAAATACATAATTAAATAAACAAGCCCTCTCAAATGTTGTTGGGGGCCCTATGGAAGTAAACAGAAGGGCTTGTTTGGGCTAGAACATGCTCAGTCACACCCTGGCACTGTGGCAGACTCACAAGTCTGACCAACGTGGGTCCAATGGCATGCTTTGTGTCTGTAAGCACTCTGCCCAGAAACACAAGCCTAGTGTTTGGTCAAGTAAAATAAATAAATATGTTTTTACAAAAAGTAACTACAGTTATTGGAAGCCACCAGTTGATGAGCTATTGTAATGATGGCCTGGAAAACCTCAGATCATGTAGTAGGTGTGGAGATAATGACGGACATAGTCAAAGTGAAAGGCAAACCCCAGCGTTATTAAAATTCAAAATAAAGCAGCTACAGCATACGTGCATTAAAGTTGTCGCTCTCTAAAGTTCTCGTACAAAACAGATTATAAACCAAAAACAAGTCATGATGATGACATAATAGTAACCTTGGGCAACTGACAGGTCGTCAATACACGAGCCAGAACGGGAGTAGGGGGGGAGAGGTCTGCCATCTACTTTCCTGCAATTAAAAAAGAGACTATCCCCTATTCCCAAGTCATGAGCCAGAGTGATTCCTCTGTAGTTGGCCTTGCATGGGAATATACGCAAGGAGTGAGGCAGGTGCCCTATCTGTGTCTATTGCTAATGAATGGACAGTTCTTCAATGTGGGTCACGTGTGATTAGACCACGTTTGAAGTTATTTCACACTGCATTTATGGGGAATTTAGCTAATTTAATGTGAATGTCATGGTTTCCACTACCACTAGGGACTTGCTTCATCTGTTCCCTATGAAGCCTTTAGCTCATAAATATTCTGCACCTGGCCTTCAAAGACTGCTTGTTCTTCAATTAATCTAAGAATATATGGCATGTGCCTTGGAAATTATTATCTCGTGTTCTCTCTGGGCTGTCCGGACCCTCTCTATTTTCCCAGTAACCTTGGTTTGGTGTGAATAGCTGTTTGTCTGGCTCTGCACAAATATGCATTTCAGTGAATTCAGAATTTTGGGTTCTCATGAAGCCTCGAGGCCTTTCATTTTACTTCAATGCATGCTGTGGCTTCCATTTTGGAAAAGATGGCTGCTCAATACTGTTGGCGCTTCTATGTTAGTAAACTATATAGGCATATTATTTGTGTTGCATTCAGCTTACATACGTTACTTATGTTAGTATTCGTCATGTCTAAATGGATGCAAACGATATTCTTCATGTTTAAGTGCATATTTGACCCAAGGTTTGTTCTTCATGGTGAGTGCATATTTGCTTCTTGTTTAGTGCACCCATATGTGTAATTCCACTGTAAGCTTGCTTATTCTCACCATCATTGGTTTAGATCACTGTTTCTATTCTGCTATACCTGTCTGGGATATGGGCAGTACGGCTGTCTTCACGGGTAAAGTTTCTCACCCATGCGATATAGAGTCGGGGCAGGGGTAGTAGCTGCGGATGACATATTCATCTGTCTCTCAACGCTATCAATTCCCCAACAAAAAAAGACACAAATGTTCCTTGCTCTGCCCAAAAGAGTTGACATGTCTTAATTAATGGAGGAATGGCACCTCTCAAAGAAAGCAGCAATTTGTCCCAGGTCAGAGTGAAGGAAGAGTGTGAGGGGTTGAGTCGCTTGGTTTTAAGACCCAGGGCCATCGCCTACAAAAGAGCAGCCATTTACATCTTCATATCAATGAAACCCCAACACCAACAATGTCTTCAAATGCAGTAACGGTGAGTTTGGAGGAGAGAGTGTGTGTTTGTTACTATGCGTGTGCACGTCTCTGTGTGCGTGCGTGCGCGCGTTTCTGATGGGTTGCATCCTTTATTTGTGATTGCCTCGAAATGACATGTTTTGCTATATGCCTACACTGAGCTACATTATCTATCCCATGCCTGGTTTGGAAGAGGTACACTCAGATTTGGTATGCTACACCGGGTTATGTTACGCTATGCCATTTCATGTCGTGTTTTAAGCTGTAGAAACATGGTGTGTGATGTCTTGTTCTCCTGGGATCAATGTGTTCTTTTCCCAAAGCTAAATGCATGTTAACTAGAATGTAGGGTGGGGGGATATCATGTTGGCTTCCTTTTAAAGTAGCTGGATAGTGTATGGTGTTGAGGTTTCATTATGTTTTGCGCCTTTGAAGATGCCATAAAACAGCAGGTAGCAACCCACTAAACACGCACACACAAAAAGGAAAGAAAAACCAGAAGGGTAGACTAGATCATACACACCTGTTTTGCCCTATCTTTCACATGATGCCCTCTATTAACAGCATACAATAACTGCAGCCCAGCGTGAGCAGGCTAGTCAAAGGTGGCATTATGTAAATCAACTCCCATTAGCACCCAGCATCATTTTAAGAGGATTCCCGCCTCACACACCAATATAACCATTACCTGAAAGGCCCTAGTAGGACTCAGGAATCTCCAGGAAGGCCAGACTGGGGTTTCTGCTCCTAAGGAAGCCTTGGTTGACATCTCACCCTCAGTTAAATGTGCCCATGTTTACTTCCAGCTTTCCCATCTATAGAACCTGGCTATTCATGGCCATTTGGGGCTCAGGGTAGCAAATCGAGGTGCTTTGCACACTAGGTTTTCTTGGGCGTGGTTTCTACATGTCTTGGCTCTCCATTACATTGTGGAAGGCTCCAAGGTCTGACTATGACTAAGCCATAGACAGGCTTGCTGTTCTTAAACACTTTGCGCACAATCCTAGGGTGTTGGTAACCAGGACACAAATAAAATAAGAAACCAAAACATTTGAGGTTTGATTTTGCTCCCTTATCAGGGAGCTGTTGCCAATATTGGCAAATTCGTATTTCTGTCTTACAACCCCAGCCAAATGTTGTTGGGGACCTATGGAAGTAAGTAGAAGGGCTGTGTTTTCTTGCGCATGGCTTCAACATGCCCCAACTCACCATGCATCGAGTAAAACCCAGACATACTCCCTGGCGAAGCGAACACCTCTTATCCAGCTATCTCTGCTGTCAGCACTGTGCCCCATACAATAAAGTTGAGGCCCATAATAGATTTGGTCCAATTGTACACATAGCTCTTCCACCTTCTCCTTCTCATGCCTTTTTGAACCCCTTATGTATCCCTCGCCCGCATCCCAACGGTCCTCCATAACCCCACTGAATGTTCTATTATACTCCTCCTTTGCCTCTCTGACATGCAAAAACACTTAGACCCATGAACTATGGCAGTAGGCACTATACAAATGCAAGATAACATAACCTAACATACAAACAATAGGATGAACATAGGGCCTAGTCTCCTTCCATTCAGTGTCTACTGAAACGTTAGTGACAGTGACCTAAAGAACCCAACCGACATTCAAAATGACTGTGACCGAAGCTCAGCAAACCTCCTACACACCACTGACTTACAGTTCCTAACAATAATCCACGGTAACACTGACACTGATCAACAGTCAACTTTACTTGCACTGACCGACTTCTCCCAGCCACCTTTTGGAGTAACAATGAGCAGCAGCCACAGCCGGCCTTCACAAACCCTGACCTTTCACCCTAAGACTTCCTCAAAGGTGTGTAGGGACTGAAAGGGGTGGGGTACAGGAAGTTTCAAGCAAAATTAATTTCTCCAGTCACATGCCTATCAGCCTGGTTAGTGTTTGGCTAAGTGACTCCATAACCTCGAGTAGGACACTAAACGGCAGGATCATAAAGTCATGGATGGATCCATGAAACCGGGTATAGCAGCGAGTGATGTAGAGGCCAGCCTCGCAGGCCATTTGTACTTTGATGGTGTGTTGCCACTTACAGTTCCTGAAAAGATGTTCCCTTGTGTAGGGGGGCAAAAGGATGGGTGGGCAGTCCATTTAGACCATGACATTGGGGAAGCCAGTGATGACAAAGAAACTGGCCTTTGCTTGACTGATGTCCTGCTGTAATGTTGGGTGAGTGATGTGGCGATGAGCCTGGGGCTGAAAGACATCCAGGACTTGGGCAAGTCCACAGAGAATGTTGCGTGGGACAAGCAGCGTTTCTAAATGTAGACTGCAAGTTTGCATGTGGATGATGAATTTGATCTCATCTCTATGAGATGGGGGCTAGATAAAATGACCTCTATGCCCAGCCTGTATAAAGTCAGGATTTGCTCATTGCCAAGATGCCAGGCAGATGGTCTTGGCATTGGGACATGTGCCCTGCTGCCTACTCCTCTACCTCCTCCGGGCCAAGTGTCCCCACTCGGCTTCCTTCTGACCTGCCACTGCTCCATTAATGATCATCACCAGCTCCTGTGTATGCCTGTTGCGGAGACCAGCCCAGCGCCATACATGTTTTTTTCCTGGACTGCTTCTCAGGCTCTGCTACTTCTTACCATTTTTCATCCGATTGGATGTATTTGGTCCTTGTTTGGTCTCACCTGCCAGTCATTGGCTCTCGGTGTTGCTTGTAGCTTTATCTAACTTCAATATCTTTCAGATTCATGGGGGGTTTGGTGGTACCCAATGTGTTCTTGGGTGGTTTGAGCCAATAGTTATTTCAATTTTCAAGAATATATGTGTGTACATCAGTTATTTATGTTGCCCTTTGCACCATTGGTATTTGCCTGGAACCCATCACCACCACCACCACCCTTTCGCTGGAGAAAGAAAGTTAGGTATTTTGTTGGTTTTCAGGCTTTCACACTTTATGTGGTAAGTATCGCTTCCAGATTTCAAATGCGTTGCCATCGAAATATGATATGCTCAGGTTTTCAATCCTGGATGTCGAAAACACTGCTGGAAAAAATATACAGTACTCTAAATACTAATTACCTGTGACCTCATAGTGAAGTCATGTACTGGGGCGATTTCTTCAATCTTTTACAAGCACCCTCAAAACATCGTGTTCGGTTCTTTACAAAAACTTGATGTGAGAAATGAGAGGACAATATTTTTTTTCTTTGCTCACAAAACAATAAGGGATCATGATTTGTGGTTTATGCCCATGTTTGCATAACCAACCATGGTCTTGCACTTGCCTCAGGGGCTCTGCACTATGTTCAGCACTACTGCACTTCAGCATATCCCCCAGGAGAGGGGTAACCTATCTGTACTTAACCCAGGGCCCGGCTGGACTGGGAGCACTTGTTCCCCCGCCCCCTTCCTCGCACTTCCGTCTGCACACTTGCATGACCTGAATGTACTAGGACTAGTAGGTGCGTTTGTCCCCGCCCCTCCTTTTTTTTGCCCCCCCCCCAGCTTGGTCGCGCCTGAAACACTTCATGCACTTGCACTAGGGGAAATGCCATCAGGCCTAGTACGCTAGTTTTTTGTTAGTTAATTCGAAAACTTCTAGGACCAAAAATGACTACTGTATTCCCTTGTTCCCTTCCCGCCTTGAAGCGCTTTGAAGCAATCCACCTGTGTATAAGCGCTGTATAAATAAACAATTGCAATTACAATGGGCCTCATAACAACTGTGGTGATATTTCCGGCTGAAATGTCTAACTACTCAGTACTCCGATATCGTTTCCACTACTCATGTTCACAGTAAATCTGCCAATTTACAAGTAGTGGTCAGGCCGTGCCAAGTCCTATTTTGGAGACCGATAGGACTCCCATTGAGGTTTGGAGCATTTACCACAGGTAGTAAACTCCACCTGCGGTAAATCCTCTGGTGTCTGGAGGTAATATGGAGGATAAGCCTCGGAATATGGCGGTCTAGTAAAGTGGCAGTAGAGTATCAGTAATTGTGCAACACCACTTTACCACGCTACCATACTCATGTGTGTGTTGTTGCCTGGGATATCTGCACACAAAAGAATCTCGGATGGACGTGAAAACGTTACAGCGGGTAGTAACTCATGCGACACCACATAGGAGTGCCCAAAATATGATAAATTAGGGGTGTTGAAACAATACTCTTATACGCGGAATGGTGCAATATATCTGGGGATTCAGTTCTGTCCATAAAACAAAAAGGTGTGTGTGTGTGTTGTGTGTGCCACACCACCCTCTATTCTGACTAATTAGATTGGCTTTAACATTAGGTTCTCATTAATTGGGTAAAATGTACTGCCAGCTACATTTCACTGGGTGAGGGAGACTTTATCAAGGTTCATCATTAAGGCACAGGTGGCAGATGCATCACAGGAAGTGGCCTCGACCTGCCCAAAACCAGTCCCTGGGCTTGAGTCTCGGGAGGATAGCTCGGGGGCAATGTGCTCGCCTTGGAAGCATGATGATGCAGAGCAACACAGGTTCGATCCCCGGCTCTGCGCTTAGAAACCTCTGGGTATTAAGCGTGTTATAACTAACCAGTTGCATTACTTAACATTACAAGAAATCATCAATTTTTATCCTGAACAAGAAGTGCACTCTGATGTTTTTGTCCTGTCCGTGTCAAAGGTTTCAATAGTCTGAGGGAAGATGGGTAAGGACTGCAACATTGATAACACCTGACACTTAAACTATGCATCAACAAAGCACACACCGATTTGGAATGTTGTGAACATTTCCAAATTTTTCACTGACACCTCTGCACTTGCATCCTTTTTCCCACGGGAAAAGCGTCAGGATGCAGTGCATTGGGAGCCTAAAGGTCAGAAATGGGTGAGCAAATTATACATGCCATAGGGTAACGCATAATCTCTGTTCTCTCTCCTGTGAGTGAGTTCTTGTGAGATTAAGGTATCTGTTTTGGTTATGTTTGACATCCATCTCGTGGCTCCTGATTTAAGCAATGTTTTCAGTTCCACAAAAAAAACTGAACAGACTTCATAGAAATTGATTAGATGTCTTTTCAAACACGGAAAAAAATGGAACGAATTAATGTTTATTATACTTGGAAACTGTCTTATATTGAATATTAAATTGGGCAATGTGGATTGTTCTGGTATGCAGTAATTATATATTTAAAAAAAACGAATTAAATAATACCAAAAAATAACAACAAATAAATATATGGGGGTACGGGTAAGGGGTTATAAAGTGTGGGGGTGGTTCGGGTGGGATTAAAAGCATGGGTAAAAGTGTGGGGAAACACAGGGATTGGGGGTGGGCCCGCCAATATTTAAAAAATAAATAATCAATTTTTTTTCGGTATTATTTCATTCACTATTTTATGATTCGGTGTAATCACATGAAACCGATTGTTTTTTATCTTGGATATAAACGTGGCGATCAACTCATTCAACTCAACTCAATCAAGCATTCAGTGCAGGCCCTGCCACAGTCTTCTATAAAGGAGCTCCCAAGTTAAAACAAACAAAATAACAGTGAACAAAGTCAAGATTTCTTTGGGAGCAGGACAGAGAGGGTGGGTGGGGGTGCAAACTACCAGCCCCTGGCAGTATGTGCATGGATCTCTGGGGGGGGGGGGGGCCGAGGGGTGTTAAGTGATGGATAAACAAGCTAGCGTATCGAACATTCTTCATTCACCCCAAATTACTGTCCATAGAAGAACCATGTGTGGATTGTTCTTAGATGCACTTGTGCTTGTGCTTTGTACAGATGAGACACTGTTTTCCCCCCTATATTTCTAGGGTCACACATTAACAGAAATAGCAAAGCAACAATGCTACCAGTGTCGGATTATCCATTAGGCCAAGTAGGCACCGGCCTATGGGCCCCACCCTTTTAGGGGCCCTGTGACAACGGATCACAATAAAGTAGTGCAGAAAATTAAAAACATATTAGGAGATAATATGCGAGGGGGGGGCTGACATTTCGACTGCCTAGGCACCTCCACAGGGTTTAATCTGGCACTGACTGCTATAGAAGGTATTCAGCTCTCACTGATTACGCAAGGCAGGACTAGCCCCCGCCCAACGGCACCAACAAGAAGTGGCATGACATTGATCCTACCACAAGCATAAGGACGTTTTGGGGGAGTGCGAGGAGGAGTCACTTCCCAAAAATGGAAGCAGCACTACTCTTTTTGAAAGTTGTTCATTATCCAGCCTGATGGCAAAATACATACTATCATCCACTCGATCCAGTCCTGGTTTTAACCTTGCATTCTGGAAGATGTAGTTCTGGAATGTCTAGGGACTCAGACGGCACATTTAAAACCCAGACAGAACCGGCTTCTTCCCAATGGGAATGGATGAAGTTTGCATGTATGAAAAATAACAAATATTCTCTTCTGCAAGTCCATCTACAAAACTGATGTCTAAAGCAGCAAGAGCAAGTGCTTTGAGGAAAGCTGCAGAGAAGGCAAAACTGCCACGAGTTAACAGGGCTGTGAAGTAAAGTAACAGAAAGCCACTGTGCCATGGGACAATAGCCAGATGAGACACTGTGTGCTGTCCGGGTGGGGCTGGAACAACAAATAGGCTCGGGCAGCAAATGAAAAGTGCCCCAGTACCAGGGAAAAAGTGGCTCACAGTCGTGAATTCCAGCAATTTGTGACTATACACAACACCATACGTAACGATGATGGATTGGTGGTGCTGCACACATTTGTACTTACTAAAAGCAATGCTTAGGCTAAGCATTGGGAAAAGTCAGGATTACAATCCAATGTCAACAGCACCTTCAAGAGTGTGCCTGAAATGGGCAAGTGATATACTGCAGCATATGTTAGCAGCACTGCCAGAGAAGGGAAGGGGGTGTCACTGTCAGCTGATCATCTATGTTGACACTGACCCTTCACAGACATTGTGGGCTGTGATGGGGGTTCAGGTTTCACTGTAGGCAGGAAGGACAAGCATCCCAAGGATGAGGGGGATTGCAAGCTATTTTCTCCGGGGGGCCAAAAAAGCTATTAAAGGCACCTTAGAAATACCACAGGACATCAAGTCTGTGCATTTGCCTCATTGGCTAGTCCTCAGCACAATGAATTGTCCACATCACACAGGGACCCATTTCCCGGTTTAATCATTAACCGTGGATTTTTAACTCACAAACATTTCCAGCCACTAGTGATGAAGGGTCCTAGTGGGGGGTAGCAGGAGAGAAATGCACACCTCAATATGGGCACTTTAAGTATGATCTGATATGATAGGTTATTTATAACGCGCTTAATACCCAGAGGTTTCTAAGCACGGACCCGGTGATCGAACCTGTGGTTCTCCATGTTGTACTGCTTCCAAGGCTAGCAGGTTGCCCCTGAGCTATCCTCCCGAGACAAGCGGTCCCACATTTTACAAAGCCTTGAGCCTGGGCGCAGCAACTGTCAGACCCCCCCCCCCCTTCCGTGGCATACCGTTTATAAGTGGGGTTCTGATTACTTGGGCTTTGCTTAGTCAGCAACACTGAGACCATGTACAACATTATGGTGTGCTGTAGTAATACCAAGCCTCTACTGAAGATTGGACAAAGGCCGCCGGTTTAGCAATCGTGCCAATCAACTGGTGAGACCTCGATTTACGTTAAAAAACAAATAAGAAGCAGGATTCCGGATTCCAAGTGATAGGTCTGCTAGATTACAGACATACTGAGAAACAGCAAAAACGCTTTAAACATTCAGTCACTTTGCATTTTGGGGAAAAACAGAGGAACAGGAAAGCACATACAGAGTAGAGCTATGAAGACAATAATACAATATATATTTCCTGAGCCAGGAGTCTCATGGTCACCGATGGCGCTTGGCTTCTGATGGTTTGTTTGGCTTGTTATGCAGATTCAGGCCAGGGAAGATTTGGGGGTTTACTTTTCATGTAGGTTCTCATCCCCAACAGGGTGTTGGCTCTCAGCATTTCACTGCTGCAAGGTTTGCACACGCTAGCCTATGGCAGCTCACTAGGCAACACTGTGGCAATCTCTGATAACAGTATGCGGCTTTGGGTTATACTGTCAGAATGGCCTAGTAACCTCTCCCAAACTACAAAAGCAAGAGGCAGTCACTCTGTGGCTCTCCTGGCAACACCCACCATGATCCTCTACCCCATTTTTTGTGTGTTGGTCACCCATCACCCCACAAGCCTTCATCTCGAGGGACCAGGAAACAAACCGCCTCCATCTATCTCGCTGTCGGAAGGCTGCAATGGGTTAAGGTACATTGGATGTGTGCAATGTGGCATCAGAAGGAGGCACTCAGCCATACTGAGAGGTACCTGTGCGTGTGATTCTAGGTCTAGCAGAATGGTTTTCAATTTCATTTGTTATGCACTCAATCCCTGCAAGCCATGTCCTATGAGCGGTTATAAAAACAAAAGAAGGCAGATGCAAAACAGCCCAATCAACAAACATTATCCTCAAATCACCCTCAAAAGATGATCATCATGCATTTAACTTTACTCATCCGAATTTTCAGCTCTCTGGTGAAATGAGGGCAAGGCAAGCAATCACCTGCTCCACTGAGAAATCAAAGGTCTTGCAGCGAGCACAAGGGCGGCTTGTTCCAACTAAAGTGAGGACCACTACGCGGAAGAGCCTCTCTCAAAGGATACACCTCGTCTCCTCCACCAGGCCAACCAGATCGCCGTATACCAACATGCTCTCGGTGCCACGAGTAAAAAAAGAAAAAGCGGGCAGATCCAGCTTCCCTTATCTCGCGCCCTCTCACTGGAATGCCCTACCACCCACTATCCGTGGCGAGGCCTCCCTCACCACCTTCCGCAAAACGTTTAAGACCATCCTCTTCACTTAAGGCCAGACACACCAGCACGAATACCTCCATGTATCATGTATTATACGACCAAAGCGATTTATGTAACATTCACAATGTGTCAACAACTTCTACCATGCCTGTAACATGTAACTAAGTTTAATGCAAGTAACAGCGCCTCAATGCCCCTGGGCTGCTTGCGCGCTATATAAATGTAAATAAATAAATAAATAAGATGTTGCTTGCCCCATTGGCCTAAACTGCACCGTGGTGTGTCGCAGGTGTTCTATCCCCAGAGATAGAAGCAACACTGGAAGACTTGGTGCCACAGGGGACAATCATGTGTGGTGTTAGGTTCATGGTGTGAGTCATGACAGAGGGTGAGCAATGGATGAGATGGGCTCCGCGCAGTGCCGTGCTCTATGCGCCTTGTTCTCTAGAGTACGCAGTGGCAGAGGTCTGGCCTCTAGTGCTGGAAGTGGCATTCCTTTTCACAGTTTACTCGAGACAGAATACTGGTCAGGTCTAAAGGATATGCCATTCCTTCCCCAGCCAGGCCCAAGTTGCAGAGCATAATGACAATGATGTGGTATTCACACCGCTTTCCCTACAGCGCTGTACATGGAACATTAACATACCATTACTACCACCCAACCACAGTTGGTACTAATTTATGAAGGGCGGATTGGCCTTGCAGGGATCGGAACCTGAACCTTGAAACCTGCAGATGACACACAGATTGCACTAAACCCGCGGAACTATCTTACCGGGTACAATGGCATTGCATCTCTGGATTCTTTAGGAGGAGCAATCCATCTCCCAAGGAGTATGTCATATTGCACTGTGCTTCAGCGGTTTTATTTATTTTCAAGGATAAATAGCTGTAAGGTATTGTACTGTGCTAGCACAGGTGTGAAACATGCTCCACGACTGTGAACTGAAACTACCATACAACCAGGTAGCATGGCAGAAGATGACGACAGGCTGTTGGCAATGTGATTCATGTCATATTGTGGCTGCATGGGGGGGGGGGGTTTACATCGGTGCTTGGTTTGGCGTGGCGGGGGCCCTCTGTGTCGACAATCAAAAGAGAGGCAGGAGGCAGGCAGTGCAGCAAAGAGAGGCAGGAGGCAGGCAGTGCAGCAAAGAGAGGCAGGAGGCAGGCAGTGCAGCAAAGAGAGGCAGGAGGCAGGCAGTGCAGCAAAGGTTGCGCCCCCGAGTCCAGCTCTTCATCATTACACGTTTGGAATGATTGCGCGTGAAGGGGCTCTCCTCCTCCGTTACCATTAAAGAGGCAACCTTGGCATCCAACGCAAAAACACGAAAAAGTGCAGCACATTTGCATGGGAAGCTACTAGCTTAAAGTAACTAAACTAAACTCATCTTGGAGTCGGGAGGGACTCGACATGACAGCGACTCGAGTGTGGTCACTGGTCACACAATCGCTCACCTATGCCAGCTGAGGGACAGTCACCCCACAATCCCCGCCTCCCCTCGATTCTTCCCTTTCCCTCTCGACTCAACTAATTAAGTTTCTTACTTTTTTTTTGCATAATGTGACTCCTCAGTCTCATTTTGACTTTGCTGAGTCCACAGCACGCCGGCCTGCTTAAACAAATGTGTCTCCTCGAGATCAAGTAGGCCTTGCGCTCTCCCTTGCTTGTCACTGCACTTGCCTCCTCCTTGTTCCTCGGGAATCACCTCTAGATCAGCTGCAGGATGGGTGCCTCCTGTCTGCCTGCTGCGGCCGGCGCACCCAGCAGTAGCATGTGCATGAGCACAGCAGCGGCAAAACGTAGCATAGTTAACAACCTCAAGGTGACGCAGTGGGGCCGAGAAGATTGCTCAGGGCAACACGTTTGTCTTGGAAGCAAGATAACGCAGAGCAACACAGGTTCAAATCCTGGTGCCATGCTTAGAGGCTGGTCTCTGGAACAGTGTTATAACAGATTAATTAATGAATGTCATGTTTTGTGACTCGGGTAGTGGGGAAGGTGTAAAATTAAGTTTCAATTACCATGAACTTGCAAATATTGAGCAGGGCTGGCTCGGCTGCTGATGATGGCAGCAGTCAGCGCAAAGGGCTGGACCTGGCTAATGTTGCTATTGTTTCTTTCAAAGTCAAACCTTCAAGGTAATTGTCATTCACTCAAATCAAGTAGTGTTATATTTAACAGGTTGGGCTGGGCTCAGGCTCCCGGGAGTGGAGACAGAGGGTGCAGATTAGCACAGCCCCCAAGCAGGCCACACACCACCGCCAGGGAAGAATAAATTGACATTTAAACACATACAAACAACATCATGGATGTAAAGGTGTATGTATTACAGAGACTGTTTACAAATTGGCCCATCTTTATAGCTTTTAAGACCGGCCCACCTCAAAATGAATTTAATTCGGCCAATGGCCGAATGTCCGAGGGGCCAGTCCACCGCTATGGTAGGTGGGAATCAGACGATGGACAGGGTGGCATGTTGCCTGAACGTGTTTCTTTATTGCGAATCACAAAACCTACACTATCCCAAGTTTAGGATTCTCTGCCTTATTCTATAAAGGAAACCCATAAAGGTGGCTTGTCAGGATGCCTTATAAAACAAGGAAAGTCCTCTGTCCAGAATACTATGCTAACATAAGTTCTGTCCCTACCACTACAACAGGAAACAATCCTTTTACCAAAGGTACATTTAGGACCTTATCCCAAACAAAAGAATGGTGGCTTGTTTTGGACACCAATCTGGTGTCTCTTTATCAATAGGACCTCCTCGCCCGAAGCACAGTCCAACAAGTATATTGATTGACTTTGTAGTCCATGCTTTCTCTCCAACTAGCTAGTTCCTTGTCTTTACCTTGCCTTGTGTCTTGTTCTTTGCATGCTCCCTTTGGGTGGGTTTCTCGATCCCCGCCTTGGGGTTTCATTTCTCTCACCCAAACCTGGGGTCCAATTTCTCACACCCTGCCTGATAGTCTTCATTTTTTCACTCTGCCTTGGGGTCTGGGTAGGCCTCGCCACCCTCCTCCTGGTTCCCTGAGGCCACTGCGCACCTCTTGTTCCTGAGCAGTGCTCTTCTGGACTGCCAGGGAGTTCGGCCAACACAGCACCACCTCCTTTGCTTCTTCTCCGTGTTCCACATTGGTCGAAGCTTGCTTGCCCAGCGGGACTTCAGTGCCTGCTCTTAGGACACCAGTTGTCTGCTCTTCGAGCTCTGTTCATTCCTGAATGTCCTTCTGGGCTGGGCATTTCTGGTTCCTGGCCTGACATGAACTCTGGGCGTTCCACAGACTCAGCCATGCCTGGCATATGCTCTTCCTCTCTTGTCACACCTGCCATGAGGAGGTCTCCAGGCCTCATCAGCGCCATGGTTTTCTCTACTCCTCCGACAGAGCTTCTGATTGGCTCTTTATCTTTCCCCTGTTTCAGGTGTGGACAGTGTACACAGAAGGTCAGAAACCATACCAGCCATTTGTACAGGCAGTCTCAAGTCATCACACACTAGTTCCCATATAGCCAACAAAAGTATTGGAGTCCCCAGACAAGGAAGGATAACGACATCCATTTCCTATTCACTAAGGGAGGATCACCCCCAGTGGGACCCCATTTGCCCTGTTCCATAGGTGGTGTTAAGTTTAGTGGGCTCATGAGGGTGGCTCCCCCTTGGGAAGAATGGATGAATTCCCTGGATTCATTGGTGCTTCTTGGTCTGGAGGTGAAGCTTCTATGGTATGTTAATAGTTTTTCATATTTAACCAAGTAGTTAAATTTTCTGGTCTGCATGTGAAGTTCATACGTTATTTTAATAGGCTTTTATACTGCACCTAATCACGACCGTAGGAATTTTAGAGCTGCTGGGTGTGTCCATGGAGCGAGGAAAGAAAATGAGCAAGGGAAAGATAAAAGGATGGGAAAGTGAGAAAAAGACAGTACAAACACAGGGGTTGAAGGGTGCAATGGGGAGAAAGTTGTGTGATATCATTGGTACATGTCAATCCTTTTAGCTGGCCCATAGTTCTGCAAAAGGGGAAGGTAGATATATTTAACCGTGTTTGGTTTTCAAGCCAGGTTTGGGGACTTAGTACATAGTGTAATGTTGGTTGCAAGACTGTGCTTGGCTATCCTGGAAATCTGAAGGCCTATTTGACAGGCATCTCTTTGAACCTGAAGCCAGACTGCAGAATGCATATTCTGAGGCTGTCAAGCCTGAGCCAAAGTGGTGTAGTCAAGTATAGGCTGTGTATAAAAGTGAATGTTGTTAGTAACAGAACAGATAAAGAAATGGAGTGGTCAGACCAGTCAAACCAGTACATAAAAATGAAACCATCTGGCACTATGATGTCAAAAAGGTTATTAACAGTTTGTTCCATGTCATGCTGAACTTTATTTTAGACCTTGACTAGACAGGGTGGTGCCTTACTTGGGAGCTGGCTATCAATGTATAGGGAAACATAGCTATCTTTAGTAAGCACATATGGATCATCTGTGATTTCAGGCAATCCACTACATCTAAAGGAGAAATCTTCGAATTATTTTTCTTCAAATCTTTTTTTATTATGTGAGGGAGACCGCCTGCGACATCCCCCACTGCCCCCTACCTTATCCTATACCCTTTTCCCACCCACATCTATGTTTTAAAATGTACCTACTTACCTAACCAATTCAAAGATTTCAGAGTAGGTGAAATTGGATTTGGGGAAATCAACGGTATCGAGCACATATACCCTGAGCTCCCTATTCAGGCCGGACTTCTGCTGTCTGTCCTTCTGTATGCAGTTACAGTCTGTCTGGCAGCTTACTCTGTGAAATGATTTAATGATGTAGGTCTTTGGTTCAGAGGTGTTCAGACTATAAGCCTCCCAACAGGGTGTCATTGAGAGCCTGGGTGTGTTATAACCAATCATACAGGAAGTGGAGATCAAAATGCCCATCTCCTTGTTCCCTAGACCCAAATGGCCAGGCTCTATAGATCATAAAGCTGGGAGGAACTACAGACACCAATAGCTGAAGGTGGGTTTTGAACCATGGCTCCTCTTGGAACAAAACCCTGAGCAAGATCCCTAGATGCTCTCGAGCCCTGCTAAGAACTTTGTGGGAATGGTTACAGTGATGTGCAAGGCAGGATTCCTGCTTAATTCAGACTTGCTTACCCTTTTCATACTGGGCAGCAGTTATGTTCTGTTAAAAGAAGGCAGCATTGGGATCTTAGATACAAATAGGAGAGTATAGTCTTCTTATCAGCTTACATTTACACGTCTACTTTGGATTACAATGTGATGGAGTTTAGGCAGAGATAGGTTACCCCTCTTAGTGTTCTACAGAGCTGCTCCAACAGCTGGAAAGAGGAAGCAGTCAAGTGGTGTTATATAGTGATTTAATGGTGTACAGTTCAGCTCGCCCCTGTCTGTATTGCACACAACTCAGGCATGGATGGCCTCCTTTATTTTAACTCTATTAGACCAGTCCTCCCTGTCGTGAATGCTCTTCAGGGATCTGAATAATACCAGGGATATATATATATATATGTAGATTTACATGCGATATTCCTCTGGCTGCTATGTATTGCAATAATTGATGTTCCAGAATTTAATAGCACCATCTGTCAGGTTTGGAACTTTTGACGGTTGGTTTCTACATGTCAATGAGGGTGTAGTGTCCTTCCAGCGACACCTGTTTTTACGACAGGTGTTTTACTGCAGCACCTTTGCCGAAAAAAAACATTTCAAAATGTTTATGGGGAGTGGGCAAGTGCATGTAAGGGTTGCGGGGGTCATGAATTTTAAAAATATAGGTAAATGACAGGGACTGGGGGTACCAGGCCAAACATTATTTTTTTTAATTCAAAAGGTTTTTGGCAAAAATTCTGCGGCAAAACACCCGTTTTAAAAACGGGTGTCGATGAAATGACCTAGAACCGTAAATGAGAAGAGACCAACCCATGATCTACCTTCACAGGATGTCCCCATTAATCATCTCCCTATTTTGTGGGACCCTAGACGTGCTTCAAGCAAAATCTTAGACGTCAGCAGTACTTATTTGATTAGATCTGCTCCACTTCTCTACCACCGCACGTGCTCCACATGTGATTTTCATCAGAATAGACTACCTGCACAGTCCAAAGTGTATCCCAATGGTGTATCGCTAACTACTTTTACTAACGGGAACGTGGCCCTCACTTTATCTTTGCCCTTGAACTAGCTGTGCCTTCAGTAGCAAAAGAAGAAATTACAGGACTCCTGCCAGCAGTGAAAGTTGCTATTAGAGTAAATGAGTGTCAACAATGCCAAGCCTCAGACATGTGAACACGCCGGTGTACCTTGAGTAAAAGGGCACCTGCCAACAACTAAGCATGCAACTAGGCTCATATGAAGTCTTTACCGTTGCACAGACGAATGCCATCCCTGCAGTGGCCTTTTATGGTCTCTTGGCAGTAGCCAGAAAGAAATGTCTAAATGTAAAAGGCCTTGAACTCTGGTCTGCACCCTGAGGTTTGAAAGGTAACTGATAATCACCTTCTTCAACTGAACCCAGAGTCAGGGGCCATGTGTATCCCCATTACAACATGATTGAATTCCCTTTCTGCCAAATAAGAGGCATAGTTTCGGTTTAGGTTTTTGGGCAAAACTGGTTTGTGTCTGTCTTTTGGCATATTGTATCCACAGAGGAATAGACAGAATGGTGAGTGTTGTTGAAGCTGCACACATCTTTTAAGAATAAGTCGCCTGATGTCCCATGTGGGAAACGTTAGATCATATTGCATTAAATTTCCTGTGCGACAAAAATAGAGCAATTCCATACTTCTAATTTTTGTAGCTGACAGCAAGAAGAATGATGCAGTAAGAATGTTCACGATCTCTTCCAAATCCCACAACGTTTTGAACATAATAGGCTGTTGTATGCATTATCCTTCATACTTACCTTTATTAAATATATGTATGTGTATATATTAGGTTTGCAAATAACAATGACTTTCCCTATATGCAGCCCAATCATTCAAAAATTCCTTTGCTTTTATCCAATAAACAGCAACAACAAGAGTACATTATTTTAACCAATTTCGTAACAGTATCTATTAGGAGCATTTAGTTACAAGGAACCCACTTAAAAAGTGATCAGGTCAGAGCAGGTGGCGCCCGCTTCCCCTACCTTGCTGCTTTACATTGGAACACCCTGCCCACCTCTCTGCGAGCTGAACCCTCATTAATTGTCTTCTGCAAAGCCATGAAAACTACCTTGTTCACCTAACCAACCCCACATGTTTAAACCTTCATGACTAACATGTATGATGTATTATGGTGTATGATACTCCTTATCGCTTAACACAGGATCTTGCCTTACTGTAACCCATAGCACAACCTGTACCTGTAACTAAGTTCCCCTACAAGTAACAGCGCCACAATGCCCCTGGGCTGCCTGCGCGCTATATAAATGTAATAAATAAATAAATAAATAAATAATGATGCCTTTGGATATCCCATTATATGCGCCAATCTCAAGAGAAACCCCATTGATTCAAATATGCAAACTCTCAGTAGCTTATGCTTCTCTACAATGTCCCGAAGACTCCTAGAAGGTGACTGTAGTGTGGACCTTCTAGGAGTGCATACCCTTTGCATAACCTGCACCTAAAGTGCAACCTTCCCTACATTCTCTCCTTGCCCACACATCATGTTAGCAGTACACATGTTGCAAGGACCTCTCTGAAATGTTATTGCTAGCGTGCAGCAATACCGTCTGATTGTGTGTGTGGTGATTTAGAAATTCGTTGGGGAAATGCATGCAGATTTTTTTTTTAAGGCTCTCTGTGACCCTAATGACCAAGTCATATGAATCATCACGTGTAATAAACCTGTGTCAGCCATTCAGGAGATTTTAATAGACTTTTTCTGATTCGTGTCTTGCAGTACAGGGCATATGCCGTATTGCGGCACTTCTGAATATCAGGGCAATTATGACTCCTTGTTGCCTGTCATTTTTAGGATTGATAATGTCATAGTGCAGTGGCACAGTTATAAAGCTGGGGCAAAAATTATAAATATATGGCTACAATTAAACTTGCCAGATTAAGTGCCTCTTTCACAGCATTCCTACTGAGAGCAATGATAACATAAAACCCAGAGCTGCGGATGAATGTGCTAAATAAACAGAGCAATTTTGTAGGCTGAGTTTTTAGTATTGGCACTCAGAGCCCCTGATTTGACCAATGCTAATGGCTTTAAGAATAAGAAAATATAGGGATGCCTTAGACAGTGCACCTGGTTTTTGTAATGTGCCCCCCAACACTCAACATGACCTTTGGAGACTCCTGATTCTGTGTATGAAACCTGAAGGTGTCTCACCTGCTAGTCCCCAGAGATCTGTCATCCAGGTGGCCAGGACACGGCCATCGCTATTGGATGCAGTTCCTGGGGCTGGACCAGTGGGGGAGGATCACCTGGATGGGGGTCTTCAGGGAGTGGAAGTGGGACACCGACGGGTGAGGCGCAGTACCATATTCCACATAACAACTTTTCCCCATCCTACCCCGTCGGATATTTAGAAGCTCTACACCGACCCCCCGACCCCTTTCCGACACAAACACTTTCTTTACACAATGAAAGACAAGGGACTAACACCAGAGACGTTTACCTGACATGTCCCAACACAAGGGTCAGGCAGAGTCAGGCAATTGACGATAACTATACACACCTTACGGCCCTTTCCCTTCCCCACAGGGATAAAAGGTGGAGCACGAGAGCACACTTTGAGCAAGGACAAATGCACGAGGAAGCAGCTATTCCAGGACAGCAGTTCAAATGGAGAGGAAAGGCGGCAAGACTGGAAAGGACAACAAGGAGGGAAGCACCCTTTCCCTTTTCGACCCAGACCCCTGATGCCTCCATGAAAGGAATCATAAGACTGGGAATTACAGCTTGCATGTGGTGTAACAGATGTCAACAGTGCATGGGAGCATCCGGCACTGATAACCGAGGCGGGGAGATGAGCTTGCTTCCTTGGTACTGTCCTTGACTCCAGAGACAAGAAACAACAGAGTTCAGCACAGCCGGTGAGTCGGAAGGTGAACCGATAGTAACCTGTGCGGTGTTGGGCGACGGTTGCAAATGGCAACATGATATGAACAAAGAACTAGTCTGCTAAATGGCTTTTTCAAGCCAAGGGAAAGATCATCTGCAGAGTGGTTTGGTCCCCCGCGAGCGCCCATTCGAAAGACTCTGGCTGGTCCCCTTTTCTTGTCAAAATTATAGTACCAAGAGGCCGTATGAAAGGCCGGCATAGAGAGTTAAGGTGGTCATACAAGATTCGAGACAAAATCCCTTGTACAATTGAAAGTCCTTAACCCATTACCAAAGTTTTGACACTGTGAAATAGACGTGTGCGCCTGGCTGAGGGAAATGCAGTGCGAATGGTAAATGTGCGAAGCCTGATTGGCCGCTGGAAAAAGCTAAAAGAAGTTTATCCCACAAGATGTTACAACTAAGTGAACTATGTTAAACTGGCAAAAGTGAACCCGGCTAAGGGAGACCAACGTGCAAAAGGATCTGAGCCCGGTTGAGGGGGATCCACGGGTGAAAGAACATCACCTGACAGGAAGATTCCTGAAAGGAACTTTTGCTTTGTTATTTATAGAACATCAGGCACTCTGAGGCAAGAGACTTGGTGTAAAAGAGATTTGGCCACAGAAGGCCCTGATATTTTGGAAACGAACTGTAAGCTCGTGCTGGAGAAGCTCAGGAGTGTGCTGTGCTTGAGAGTCCCACCTTGTCCCGTGCTAAAAACGTGGGGAAGGGAAACCCCAGTTATACCATCCTGACTTATCATTTGGTGAACACTTCGTTCTTTTCTGGTGAACATTATCCCACACTATTTTGTATGTTGTATTGCCTTGTAGTGCAGTGTAATGTTCAAGCATAAAGATACGCACCTTTAAGTGATTTGATTCATAGTGTGCACTACTGAAGAACATGCGTGTGTGAAATAAAGCAATATAGTAGCTACTGGAAGGTCTTCCACTAGCAAAGAAGATGAAGTCAGCGACTTCCATCTAACTATAACATTCTTCAGATGGATCGACCAGAGCAGAGGGGGGAGGGGTAGCACTTGCTATCAAGAGAAACCTAGATTACCACATCCTGAAGCAGTCATGTATAGTAGGTTGTGAGAGTGTTTATCAAAATAAAGATGGACCTTAATACCTTGATCACTGTAGCAGTCATCTACAGGCCCCCTAATGACATGCCTCTATTTGAAGAGCAGTTTTTAGCTCCCATGAAAAACCAAACTAATTGCATGGCATATAACCCTAGCATATAACTGTAGCCTACTCTCAGTAATGGTAATATTATATGTTTGATATGCAGGTAGGAGTCCTATATCCTCTAATTTCATCTGAATACAAGGTTGGTAATTGAGAACTTGACCTCTAGTTATGCTTCATGAGAAACTTCACGGGACCTAATTAGCTTACTTTCATCTCTCTAGGATAGAAACTAAGAATCTCTTTGAACACTACATGGAACCTAACACTTCCAGCCCTGAAGATGGATTCTGCGGAATCTGAAACGCGTTGGCACTCATGATTTAGATAGGAGTGTTTGGGATGATTTATCAAAGAGAAACAACTGAATTGTTTATATCCGCAATATATATATTTGCACTGGTGTGTATACCACGAATGAATTTGGTGTATTATTGGGTTCTCTGAGCTACATATTGGCTCTGATAAAACTCTGTTCCTACAACTGACGAGGAATATTCTCTTGAAATACCATATGCTTTGTATATTTTTTGTACAACTTGTTGTTTTCCTCCTATAATTTGTACATTCAATTCTGTTTACCTGCACTTATTGAAGTTATAGTCCTGTTGTTCTTGGCTGTGTTATTGTCACGAGGGCAGGACCTATAGGCATGGATGTGCTGTATTAGACTAATAGATGCGAAGTAAAACGTGTAAATGATTAATCTGAAATTATTTGTCACTGTGTTCTATTGAGATAGCTGTCTCCCATTGGAGGCTACCTATCTCGCGAATTATTTTGGGATCAAATATCCCATTAGGAGTGCAGTACAGGGCTACCGGCTGGCAACATCCCTAATACCCTCTCTGTGCCAATTGAACTTAGAAGTGTGCCTAATATCCTCCGCATACATAGTACCCCTCTCTGTGCAATTGAATTAGCGTTTAATTATTAGTGCAATAGTGTGCCCATCAGCGCTAAATTATTAGTTGAAGGAAGGCCACCAGGGGGCGCAGGCAACATGGCTGCCTGAGCTGAGAGCTCCGTACCCAGCCCAGGGTAATTGCTGGCAGCAAAGAAGTGTGGGGCCCCATCCTCCTCGAGACCCCCCCCACGAGATTGTGGGAACCCTCGGCCCCCAGCTGGGTCCAACTCCGACCCTCGACCGTTAAGGCTTCGCCGAGTTCGGCCACCCGAGGGATTCGCCGGCCCCTCCCCCCACACCCTGGAGTGGAGCTCGGCCGTAGGCCACGCCGGCCACGCCAGACCCGGAGAAGGAGGGACCAGACGCGACGCGGAGAGTGCGGAGGCTGAGGCGGAGATTGGACGCGGGACCTGCGGCCGAGCGAGGACACAACCTGAAGCCCGGACCCGCAGTGCAGCGCGTCAGCCCGGCGCGAGAGGTGAGATCGCCCCCGGCACACCCACGGACCCAGAGGGGCGATGCAGGAACGCGCCCCCCCCCCGGCTTCAACTTCCTTACCTGAGGACGCCCGGGGCTCGACGTGGGACAGCGAACCCAGACACCCCCACGAACCCGGGAGGCCGACGCGGGAGCGCGGCCCCCCCCCCTTTTTCTAGCCTTGACCCTCCCTCTTGGGGGACGAACGGGGCCCGAAGCGGGTCCGTGGCGGCCATAGCCCCTACTGCACCAGTGAATCCTGGGGGGCCGACGCGGGAGCGCGCCCCCCCCCAATCTTGACTCTCCCCCTCTGGGACAAGCGGGGCTTGAGGTGGGACTGCAGCGGCCCCAGCCCCCAATACACCAACGGATCGGGGGGCCGATGCGGGAGCGCGCCCCCCCCACCCCCCTCTCTCTCGCCCAGGCTTTGGCTCCCCCCCTCCCCCGATGACAAAGAGAGTGCAGAAAAGGGAAGTGAACCCAGAGTGACTGTCAAGGTGGGACCCCGAGAGGTGAGACCTACGACAAAGAGAGGCCGATACACAGAGGAATACAAGGGACCACGGACTATTGGCGAGAGGTCAATCGGACCATTCCCCTCACGACCACCCCACCAGAACACGACGCCGCGAGCACACTGTGGGAGGAGAGGGCACCGGAGGCACACCAGAGGACCCCATCGACACCGGACCCCCACTTTCTCGACTGGGCCACGTTCCACACACGAAAGCTTCGGCCTGGCGGCGCCCATCGCTCGGGATCGTCATCGGGGAGGCATTCATCCACCAGGTGCCTGCCCGTCCCGCCTCCGGGGTTGTCAACTACACACTGCATCCTCCCACGATCAAAATTGTGGGTTGGATAGGTCACACCAACTACAGCCCACCGGAGTGCTCTTCCCATGAGCTGGAGGGAGAACCTCGCCAAATACCAATTTGTGGCTTCTGAGGGCGAAATGGCGGCAGGGGGCACCTCTACCCCTCCCCCCGACCTGGGGGCTATACAAAATAATATCCAGATAATCCTAGAGGAGATACGCGGGATGAGAACGGACATGGGGGCCAAATTGGCGGACCTTACCACCAAAGTCACCACCCTCGAGGACCGGATGGAGGGGGTCGAAAATAACCAGCTCTCCATGGCACTTCTCGAGACCCAAATGGAGGTCAGATTCCAGGATATGCAACGGCGGGAGGAGGAACTTCGGTTCAAAGTGGACGACATGGAAAATAGAGAAAGGAGGAACAACCTATGCATTTTTGGGCTGGTGGAATCCGAGGGCGAGACCACACAAGGTCTGGAGGGCAAAGTACTGGACATCATAAGGATTGCCCTGGGTGAGAGTGTTGGAGGCGAGATCAAATTTGATAGGGTCCACCGGGCGGGCGGAGGGGGCAGGGGCCCGCGCTCGGTGCTGGCTCGATTGCATCACTACAAAGACAAAGCCAAGATCCTAGAGAAGGCGAAGAACCTAGGCACCATCCAATACGGGGACTCTAGGGTGTCCATATTTCAGGACCTCTCAGCCCTCACCCTACTAATGAGGAAGAAATGTGGCACCCTCACAAGATGGCTACAGGGGAAGGGGGTCAGATACCGCTGGGGCCACCCCTTTTATCTATCATTTGAATGGCAGGGAGAGAAGTACCATCTGGTCTCGGAGGAGGACATCCAGAGGGCCACAGATGACCTACTTGGCGACACGCCCGCTCCCTCTGGAGGCAGAGTGGGTGGCACCCAAGATCTCCCTAGGGGCCCGGTCGGTCCAGGAAAGCTCAGCGGCAAGTCTAAGGTCAAGGGTACTCGCAAATTCCAGAAAACAAGACACCCATCAACGGCCTCCGAGGACCGCCCGAACTCCTGACTATACCACTCTCTCGGGGGTTGAGGTTCCCTACTGATGCTCCTGTATTCTAAGCTTTGGCAGAGCTGGAAATTGGGGCCTGGCCTCATGAGGCCAAGGCCGGGTGCCACGTTGGCGCGAGTTTTAACCCGCCAGGTTGAAGGGCGGGAAGCAGTTTGATGCAATGTTAATGGTTTGGTTGTGGTTTTCCCGGTGTGGGGCTGAGTTTGAACCTTGGGGTGGGTGTGGGGGCCGGGGGGTTCTTTGGCTCCTGTGCTGACCACCCCCACCGAGGTAATGGTTGGGGTCGATATATACGGAAAAACAAGAGATGGGGATCCCTAACATAAGAAATACCCGGGGCTGGGGTAAGAGTCCTTGGTGGTTCGTTGACCAACCCCGATACCAGTTGGGGGGCGTGGACGGACGCCTTACAATGAAAGGGAAAAGGGAATGGGGGGAGAGGGTGGGAGGGGAGGACTGGGTGGGGGAGGGTGGGTGGGGAACACAGGGGAAGGGAGTCAAACTAGGGCTCACAATGCAGAAACAGACTACAGGGCAACACTGCAACACAGGACAAACAGAGGGGGCCTCCCCATATGACAATGGTTGAGGGCAAGATAGGCACACTTAATGTCAAGGGCCTTAACTCCCAGAACAAGAGATCCCTGACGAGTAACATGTTTCACAAACAACAACTAATGGTACTCTTCCTCCAAGAAACTCACTATAGACAGGGCAAGGAATCACCCATAAGGGGAAGGGACATTGGATCCAATTACTGGGCATCCCACAGAAGCTCAAAGAAGGAGGGGGTAGGGATCCTCCTGAATAAAACGTTCCATCTCTCCAATAGTGAAACCAAGAGGGGCTTTGGAGGGCGGTTCCTGGCAATCAAGGGCACTCATGAGGGCGAACGCATCACTCTGGCCACCCTCTATGCACCCAACTCTGGCCAGATTAGGTTCCTAACCCAAATTATGGGGGTAATCGATGAATGGGCGGAAGGGGCCATGATCCTTGGGGGCGACTTCAATCTTGTAATGGACCCCAAACTAGACTGGTGGACGGCCCGAGGGGTTGAACCCAAGGCGACATCTAAAGACAATATCTCGTTCCAGACTCTCCTGAGGGAACACTATTGGGAGGATGTTTGGCGGGCGACACACCCAGAACCGGGAGGCTATACATTTTTCTCCCCTCCACACTATACATACACCAGAATTGACCTGCTCCTGACCTCTAAGGAGGGAGGCGGGGTGGCCACGGATCCACGAGTCGAGGCAATAACCTGGTCCGATCACGAGCTCCTAGTGGCGAGCTGGTTTCTCCCCGTCTCCCCTCGATCAACCCACTGGAGGTGCAATGATGTGCTTCTCAGAGACCCAGTCTTTAGGGACTTCCTGAGAGGCGAAATGGCGGCATACTTCGAAACAAATGATAATGGGGAAACAGACATGCCGACGGTGTGGGAGGCAGCAAAGGCCACCTTTCGCGGCCTCCTCATAGCGGAGGGAGCCAGACGTAAACGGGAAAGAGGGCTCATCGAAGCCAGGATACAGGGGGACCTTGGAATCTTGCGGGGTAGGCTCAACCAGGGGGGGACGGACAGGGAATCCATCTTAATGGAAATGAGCGAGAAACGACAGGCCCTACACACGGTTCTCATAGGAGAGGTGGTTAAGAAGCTGAGATACACATGACAGAGGTACTACGAGAGGGGAGACAGGGTGGGAACGCTGCTGGCTCGCAGAGCCAGGGGATGTCGACTGGAGAGAAGGGTTGGCCCCATCAGAGGCCGGGAGGGCTCCATGCTTAATAACAAGGCAGAGGTGGTGGGCTCCTTCGCAGATTACTATAAGGAACTATATACAAAACAGGGGGGAACATCAACAGAGGAGATGCGGGCATACTTGGAGGAATACCCCCCGCCCCGCTTGACGGAGGCGGAACTACAGGAACTAGAGTCAGACATAACTGTTGACGAGGTTGAGGCGGCCATCAAGAGGCTGAGGGTGGGCAAGGCCCCGGGGAGAGATGGCTACACAGCCGATTTTTACAAGCAGTTCTCACCTTCGCTGGTGGAGCCCCTAGCCAAGCTCTTTAACCAAATCCGAAACGAGGAGACGCTCCCACCCTCCTTCCTCCAGGCCCTCATCACGGTTATCCCGAAGCCGGGAGGGGACCTGAGGGAATGTGGCTCCTACAGACCCATCTCCCTCTTAAATCTTGACGCCAAGATATTCACTAGAATTCTGGCATCTCGCCTAGAAAAGAGCCTTCCACGACTGGTTCACCCTGACCAGGCGGGTTTCATACTTAATAGACAAGCCTCGGACAGCATGCGTAAAACTCTCCATGTGCTGTACTCAAGGGAGATCCGGAACGAGGGAGCTCTGCTCCTGTCCCTAGACGCAGAGAAGGCCTTCGATAGGATGAGCTGGGAATTCATGGGAGAGGTCTTGTCTGCGGTGGGGATGGGCCGGAGGTGGTTGGGCTGGATGGCGGCACTGTACTCCTCCCCAACAGCCAGGGTGGTGGCCAATGGGACGAAGTCAGAGTCTTTCCCCTTGGGGCGAGGTACAAGACAAGGATGCCCACTATCCCCCCTGATATACGCCCTACTTATGGAACCCTGGGCAGTTTCGGTACGCAACAATGAAACCATCACAGGGGTCCGGTTGGGCGACTCCCATTGCAAGATTAGTCTGTTCGCAGATGACGTCCTCCTGTATGTTACCAAGCCATCGCAGACGATCCCTCATGTACTACAGGCCCTGACGCGCTATGGTAACCTCTCTGGGTACAAGGTCAACTTAGACAAGTCTGTGGCTTTCGTGGGGGGTCAGTTGCCAGAATCGGAGGTACAATATGTAGAAAGTCTCCCCTTCCAACTGCAGAGGGAGGGGTTCCGATACCTGGGAATCCAAATCCCATCCACTCCGGGCGACCTCTTCGCGCGCAATTTTACCCCACTATGGACAGCTGTCAAGAGAGATATTGAGAGGTGGGCGGCGGCGGGGTTTTCATGGATGGCACGGCTCAACCTGATTAAGATGGTAATACTCCCTAAGTTCCTATTTCTCTTCCAGATGCTCCCCACCCAAGTGCCGAAGCCCTTTTTCGACTCAATGAAGCGGGTATTGCTTGGATTCCTCTGGGCGGGAAAGAAACACAGAATCTCCTACGATGTCTTGACAAGACCGAAGGAGGATGGAGGGGTGGGGTTTCCCGATTTCGATGCATACTACAGGGCATCCCAGCTAAGGATTCTGGTTGACCATTTTAATCCTGGGACGGAGAAGCAGTGGGTGGCCCTGGACAATAGACTTCTCGCCCCAGTCACGATCGACGAGCAGTTATGGGTCCCAAGAACACGCATTCCCAGGAGGGTACACGAACACCCAGTGTTGGGGGTTCTCTGGTCGATCTGGAAGGAAGGGAGCTACTTCAGGTGGCTCACGACCTGGCCCTCCCCGCTGAGTTGCATCTGGGCGCCACCATTCCTGGCCAAAATAGCAGAACCAGCAGCATACCAGAGTTGGTACGAGGCGGGCCTAGTTAGGGCCGGCCATCTATGGGTGGGGGGATCCTTCATGCCCCTTCCTGACCTCGAGGAGGCTCTGGGTCTGGGTAAGCTGTCGCCATTCCGCTTCCTTCAGCTTAAGGGAGTTCTTTCGGAACCCTCATGGGGGGACACTCTTAGGAGGGACCTTACAGATTTTGAGAAAATGATCATCTCCACCCGGGGCTCCAAAGGGGTGATAGCTCGGTTGTACAGACTCCTCTTGTTTTCAATACCAAGGGACCCCCCCCCAGCACGAACGCAATGGGAAAGAGACCTTGGCGTGGCAATAGATGATAGGAGTTGGACCAAGATGTGTATCCGAGCCCATCGCTCAACTACGTCCCTCCAATACAGACACCAGGCATTAAAGGTCCTACATATGTGGCACTATCCCCCCAGAGAATATCCAGAATGCTCCCAGGCTATGACCCACACTGCTGGAAATGTCGAAACACCACTGGAGACTACATACATATGTGGTGGTCATGCCCCAGGGTACAGATGTATTGGGGTGAGGTCCTATCCTGGATCAGGGGAGTTGATGGGATAGACAGACCCCTTTGCCCCTGGTTACTCCTCTTTGGGATTGAGGTTGGGGACGACCAGGAGGACACTCAGGGCCACATGCTCCAGGTCATGCTCGTGGTGGCCAGGTGTTGCCTGGCCCAAATATGGAAAAACCCAAACATGCCACAGGAAAAGGAATGGGTCACCAAGGTCCGGGCGATTTATGACATGGAGTTCCTTACACACGTTCTTGATGAATCTAAAACCAACATCGGAGAACTCTGGCTTCCATTTTTTGAAAGATACGAGCGCAGTGCATAAGGGGCCCAGTCATCACGGTGGACCCGGTTTTGTCCTTTAGACATTGTGAAACTGTAAAGTCGGGGACTCCAAAGGCACCCATTAACTGGGACATGCTTTCTCCCCCCCACAAGGGGGTCCTAAAAGGTTGAGCCCAAGGACAAGTGTGCAAAATGTGCCCATCACCTGTGCTCTGGGACTGTGCATTGTGTTCCGAAGTGTTCAATCAAGATTCTACTTTGATTAAACGGCTAGGGGGGTTGGGGGGGGGGACAAAAGGGTTATTGGTGGGTACGCTTTCTATAAATGTAATTTTGTTTTTTGGTGCAATGTCTGCAATAATAACCTACAAAATGTCAATAAATACATATTTTCAAAAAAAAATTATTAGTTGAATATAGAAGCAGCACTAATATCCTACCTAGAAAACTCAAATTTAGAAGTGGGCCTATTATCGCCCCTCGCTTGAATCCAGAAGTGTGCCTAATAGCCCGCCCTGACTGAATTTAGAACTACAATTAGAAAGTACTCACAGACTGCACTTAAAAGTCCACCTAAAAGCATACCGTGGCGTTACTACATTCAGTTTCTCCCTAATAGCTTACCCGTATTCCAGCTTGCTAGAAGAAAGCCTACCTGAAGCGTAACTGTGCTGTAGTCGCAACTAAATAGACCACCTAGCAGCATATCCTAAGATCTAGCTACACCTCAAAACGGCCTAATATCTGCAGCCTAGTTAAAATTAAATACACTAAAACCTAGAATAAGTGAACAATACCACTGTACGCAGTAGAACCCTGAAACCAAGACTAATCTCTCCCAAACTACACCTAATAGCACCTACTAACCATGAGCGCACCCAATCCACCAGGGTCTGCTGGAAACGTCCACCGTAGACCGCCTCCACTCTCCGGCCAGCCTTGCCTCCCCTCCACCCCTTCCCAAATCTTCCCACCCTCCTTCCCATTCCCTTCCCTTCCCCTTTCCAAACACCAAGCCAGAGGGGCACGGTGACGAGCCAACCACCCTAAGGCCACTGCTCCCCCTTTCCCCTCCACCTACCAGCCTACGTTGTTCATGTCTGCTCCCCTCACTATCATACCGGAACATCGCCCCCTGCAATCATGCACCCCCCGCTTTTCCCACTAACCCCCACCATCATCCCCAGGCAACCACACCCCTTCCCCTCCCTAAAAACTGCACGCCTAGCCCTAGCAACAGAAGCCTCATCCCTCTCCCCCTCTGAACCCCTACCCTCTCTCACACACCATTTGCAAAAAAGACACTAAAGAGGAAACGTACCTGGTCCCCCTCAATCTCTCTCCACTCATCGCCTCCCCTGTCTCGACCCACCACCTAATTCCCCCAATCACCGCCATCCCCTGTCGCTTCACCCTTCCTAAAACCCCTCTCCCTATATTTTGCGCCGACTGCAAATGAAACTCCTAACCGCCCACACTCCAACTTCAATTGCCCTGTGCCAAACCCAATCACCCTAACACACACATCCAACCACTCCCACCCGAAACCCGCCAACTTTCATGCTCGCCCACTTTTCCCATCGACCATCAATCACCCCACCACTCTCCCTCTCCAGTTTCTACCCTCTCCGCCCCCACCCCTTTCCGCTGCAGCTCCGACACCATCCTCACCTACCAATATGAACTGCATATATTTAAAGCCCCATCCGTAGTAAAAAACAGACACAACATCTTTGACCTCCTTGCCTCTGACAAACCAGACCTGGTTTTCATCACCGAAACTTGGTTCTCTGATGACTTCGCTCCAATTGCCTATGAAGCCTTCCCCCCTGACTACCCCTCCCGACTACTCCCTCATCCCACTGAACCGTCCCACTAGAGGCGGGGGAATAGCATTCGTCTTCAAATCTCACTTCCACGCGTCAATCATCGACAATCAACCTTCCATTCCTTCCTGCGAATCACTCCTCGTTAAATTATCCCTCTCCCCGTCGTTCTCACACAGCTTCCTAATAATCTACAGACCACCTGGCTACGATAGACAATTCGCAAACCACCTCTGCAACTCAATTGCTACTCTTCAACTAAACCATCCCAATCTCACCCTTCTTGGAGATTTCAACATATGGCTTGACATCCCCACCAACCCAATGACACACTCCCTGGTTGACGGTCTAGACGCAATTAACCTCCAACCCCACATAAACCGCCCGACTCACTATAAAGGTCACACTCTCGATGCCATCTTTAGCTCCCACAACCAGATACATCTGAACCGCCCCACCCCTATCATCTGATCCGACCACTTCATTGTTTCTTTCGCAATCTGCTCACCCGACCCGCTTCCTGTACTCAAATCTGAACCTCCGAATCTACGCAAATGCTGGAAAAAACTAATAATCATCCCTGACCTAGCCGACGCACTCCTCCAGTCTCCCCACCTACCTGCCAACTCAATAAACAACTAACCCCAACGCCTTCGACTCATGGCTCAACACCTCACTAATGTGACTCACACCCTCTTGTAAACCATCTGCCCGATGTGGTCTGTTCCCTAGATGGTTCACACCTGACTTGAAGACCACTAAACGACTATATAAATACCTAGAACGCAAATGGCAGAAAGACAAAACCCAAGAGAGCATAGCCACCTTGGCCCGACACCTTCATCAGTACAAGGCCGAAATCCGGAAAGCAAAAACCTCAGCAAAGATCTTCACAAAATCATCTCCGAATTCACCAAACCTGCATGCCCTACCACCGTCCCGACCCCCTCACAATCACTGTGCGACTCACTCTCTCTACACTTTTACGCCACAGCTCTCGAAAGAACAAATTCACTAACCACCAAACTGGCTCTCTTACATCCACCAGGCAACCCTCCCCCATACCGGCCAATCCCCCGCCTGCGGCCAACACGCAACCAACATTTGACTCCTTTAGTCCAATATCACCCGACCAATTTCTCAAACCTCTCTCCGCCCGCAAACCATCTGGCTCTCCGCTAGAACCCTCAAAGAAATTTTTGCTTCTACCCGCGCAGGAGAACACACAAGATCCATCATAAATGACTCCCTTTCCTCAGGTATTTTTCCCAATGCATTCAAAATGGTTCATGTTAAACCCTCCCTTGAACCCCTCGAGCCCAAAAACTACTGCCCCATCTCAAACACCAGATTCCTTGCCAAACTCATTGACCGAACCGCCTACTCCCAACTAAATGCCTTTGTTGAAGCCAACAATCTCCTAGACCCCGCACAATCAGGTTTCAGAGCCCGTCACGGAACCGAAACCACTCTAACTTCAATCTGGTATGACCTTAAAATCACGGCAGACTCCGCGGAATGCGCCGCATTAATCCTTCTCGACCTATCCGCCACCTTTGACACAATCAAGCACTCAATCCTCCTTGACCGCCTCCACTCCCTAGGAATTCGTGGAACTGCTCTCAAATGGATAGCTTCATTCCTCAAAGACAGGTACCAAATTACGATACTCTCCACCTATTCCTCCCAAGCCAGACGAGTCGACACAGGAGTCCCACAAGGAGCATGCCTATCTGCCCTCCTGTTCAATCTCTACCTGACCACCATCCCACCAATAATTTGTTCACACAACATCCTGTGTTACAACTACTAAAACTCCTGAACTCAAAACCCAACTGCCGACCAGACCTCGCCTCCTGCCTCCTTGACATAGAGCTCTGGATGACCCAAAGCCACCTCTTGTTAAACCCCTCCAAAACTGAAATCATGGTATGTGGCAACTCCGAACTAGGAAAAGAGAAATATAGAAAGATGCGTCTAAGAGTTTTAAGGTGGTAGTGACAGGACTTTGAGACGTTGTTGACTTGGTGCGAGAGTGTTAGGTCAGAGTCAAGGGTGCATCCAAGGTTTTTTACTGAGTTAGAGGGAGTCGGTGAGTTGCCCATGGCGGCCTACCAGCAATTCGAGGCATTCCTAAAAAAAAAATCATCGAAGGTATCCATCAGTCTGGATTTAGAGCATGGCATGGGACAGAGACAGCCCTCGTGGACCTTAAGACAACTTTGTCCGGTATAGTGGAAAAAGGTCACTCAGTATTGCTGATGCTGTTAGACCTCTCTGCGGCCTTCAACCTGGTTGACCATTCCATCCTTGTCGACAGGCTGTAGTGTCTGGTGGGCTGTTCTGACTGGGCATCAGATTGGATAGCATCCTTTCTTGGGCATAGGATCTCGAGAGTAGCAGTGGAGGATGCTCAATCTTGTCCCGAGCATCTTCAATGCAGGAGTCCCACAGGGCTCCGCATTTCACCATCACTCTTTAATATCTATATAAGACTACTGCTAGACCTATTGGACCATCTGGCCATTCAATATACCAACTATGCTGATGATACTCAGGTATACCTTGAGCTATCTGGTAACTATGCCCACGATTCTAAGATGCTTAACAGTGTTTATGGAGCAATACAGTCCTGTAAGCTGTCCAATTCTTTGGCACTGAATGGCGACAAAACCCAATGCCTCTTATAGAAACTTTAGCATTGCCGACTACCAGATTTTGGCGTCAGACTCTGTCAAAACATTGGGTGTCCATCTGGACGCAGAATTGAACATGAAGGCCCATGTATCCAGTACTCGCTCTTCTTGCGGTTATGTGGTCAGGCTATTGAACCAAATCAGTTCTTATCTATTCATTGACAACAGATCCGCCATGCTTGCCTCTGCCCTGGTGAACTTGAGACTAAATTAATGTAATAGCCTGTTATCAGGAACAATACAGACTTATGTTCATTCTCTAAAGACAGCCCTGAACGGTGCAGTGTGCGCTTTCCTTGGGCTGCATAAACAGGACTATGTCACAGAGTATAGAAGAGCCCTACTTTGGCTACCTGTTAAACATAGGAGCCTACACAAGATCCTATCGTTGACCTACAAGTGCTGGACATTGACTCCACCTTTGCACCTGACAAAACAATTGATCATTGATCTCCCTTCCCGGTCTTTGCGGTCCAGTGAAGGCTATAAACTTAAACAACCGCGGTTTAAAGTGGCTAACTTTGGTGGTAATAGCTTTCCAGTGCAGGCCCCCAAAGAATGGAATGCTCTCCAATTGGCAATAAGAGCAGCCAACTCCCTTTCTGTCTTTAAGAGAGTAGTCAAAACATATTAATTCAAACAATAGCCAAGTCTCTTCCTGGTGCCCCGGTTTCTCTGACCATGTTTGTTTTTGTCCTGTTTTTGTTATATGTGCGCCTTGAGGCCTATGGGCATGTGGGGCGTAGCAAGAAATACAATAAACAAATAAATAAGGATCATAGAGCCTCTGTGGGAGGTATCTGAACACATTGAATTTAATTATAAAGTTGCAGAGGGGTCACGACCGAGCACCCACAGAAAAAAGAGCAAAATGGCAGATAACCACAGAAGGGAGACAGACAAAACCCATGGGGTGAAGACAGATGGGTAGATATTAGGCACTGGGGAGTAAGCTGCCCTACAGTTAAAGTGTGTACCAGCCACTTTTACTTCCTAAAAAAAGGCAAATACTCCCAAAAAATTAAAATCGGGTGTAAAAATGCTCCCAATCAAAAATGGCAAACAGACACAACTGACAGGGTGCCCTTGCTTTCACTCACACAGCTCCATGGATATATTTTGATCAGCAGTGCATGTAATACCATAGTAAGAAACTGCTATTACTGCATGATCAAAAGAAGTAGACATATATCTTTTAATGTGTATGGCTAACTAGCAAAGAAATAATTTGTACAAAAACATTGCAGTTTCCCAGTTAAAACATAATTTTACTTATAAAATACTTCAATTGGAAATTGGACTTATATTTCTACTCCTTAACAATCATTTTACTCCCAACTTTAAAAAATAGCGAGTGTAATACTCCCACTTTAAAATCGTATCTGGAGCACTGGGAGACAGGGTGTGAAAATTAGAGAAGACAAGGAGCACGAGAAACCATACATCAGGAACCACAGCAGAGAGAAGAGTGTTATTGTTAACAAGGAAGTAGTAAAATGGTTTTATATAGCAATGCATGCCAGTTCCCACCGGTTTCTAAGTGCTATGGTAATGTTGATTGCTCCTACTTTTATGCCAGAGTCAGTGTTCCATTAATGACCTGGAGGACAGTACTATACAACATTATTTTGAAGAGCAAAAATAAGTGCACTAGCTATCAGAAAAAAGAACAAATTCACAAGTCCAACATCCACAAACTACAAGACCCACAGTCTGCCATATGTCATTGTTAAGTATTATTTTATATTTTTGGCAATCAGTTCACTCAGATGTGACACGCCAATATAATACCCTCATTTATACAATCCCACCCCAACAATTCAGGGCAAAGAAGAGACACTGAGGTATTAAAAAATAAAAATTGATTTAAAAGAAAAGTTCAATGTCAAACAACTAGATCTCCAGCCTTACCATGGAGATCACTACAATATGTATTTATTCAAAACAAATACTTAAATAAACAGCATTTTACCTGTCTATCTGAATTTCACTATTATAAGTGCATAAAGGTATCCACTTTAAACCACAAATTCTTCTTATAAATATTATGATAATCTAATCTACACTAGGCATCCTAACATTTCACCTTAGTGTCTTTTGTCAATATCACCCTTTTCTCACTAGAACATTTTACATAATGAAAATATGGTTCCTCATTTTATTTTCTCCAGTATCAAGACAAGTATGTTACCGGAGAAAGTTAAAGAAATAAAATAGTAACCAGAGATTTTTTTTTTGCTCGACCAACCCCCCTATGAAGGCATAAAATAGTGAATGTATTAACTATGACATATAGGCAATGATCGGCTAGCATAGAACTATGCATTAAAGGAATGGTTCGGTCAACATTTTTTATTGCCCCTACGGGTCGGCGATGTGTTTTTAAGCCTAAGTCGCTCGATTTTAGAAAAATGTCCTATGGACCTTACCCAAGTTTTCGTCCATTAAACGCACGTGAAAACAGGCATCAGGTAGCTGCCATTTTGTGATAATCCTATCACTTGCCCCATCGCCCTGGCTGACCTGCTTTTGCAGCACTAAATCATATCCCCCGCCCCTGAGCCTGTCATCAGCAGATGCGTACCGCCCATTTCACAACACCAAAGCACGTCTCGTGTCAACATTCGCTGCGCTTCAGCTAATGACGTGTCACCATGGAAATGGCAGGACGCCTCTTTCCTCAATAAGTATAAACAGACCATTTCACAACACACAGCAGCAGATTTTCGATTCCATTCCTCTCTCTGTGTTACTTTGTGTATTCTGTGACTCGTTTCTGTGCTCTGGTCAGCTACCTTCGTTTCTTGTAGCCCATGTGAACAGATACCAGTACCACCGCTATAAATTATTTTAGTTTGTTTAACACACAATGGCTACAATAATGCCCTACATGTACGAGCCCGAGTATACAGAGGAGGAAGTACTGGAAAGGCAAACACGTGAAAACGATGGGTCTTCGGACGGCAGTTGGGAGGACGATTCAACAGCTGAAGAGACTGGACCTAGTCGCATGGACGGTGTTTCCACCTGGTGCACATGCAATCGGTGAAAGCTAATGCCAACCGAGGACGAGAACTGCTGCTGCTGTGAAAACTCGGGATGCGTGGCCTACATTTCGGAAGGCGAGCCACGACCGCAATGCATCACTGAGCTGCCAGACTTCAGGGCAGCCTGCCTCACACGGTCCGGGTTGAGGATAATGATTGTGCTTATGCACGAACTTCGCGCAACTGTTCGTCCTCGTAATCGGAGTAACGAGTAAGTATACTCTGCTTGTCATGCCACTCCTATTTCATGGTCTTCTACTATATCCAAAATTACATATACATATCATTGTAATGCATGAAAGTCGTTCAATAGTGTGCAGTGTCTAGATAGCATTTGTCCGAGCAGAATGCCATTAGTTACAAGAATTGTCGTTGACAACAAACGTTTATTAAACTTATGTTGGTCATTTAAAAACAGTTTGTTTCATTCCTTTTCACAGGTGGTACAGGCTGGTGGCCTATCGTTCCTGATTCCATCTTCACCGACACACAAAGCCATTGAGAAGATTGTTTTCAATAAAACTCTATCAAGAGATTTGAGGGGACTGACAGAATTCTGTCACACAGGAGGTTTGGAGGTGTTCCACAATATGTGCCTAAAGTACAGGCCAAAGCGCTTGCATTTCAGCATACAGGGCATGAGACATAGGACTCTACTTGCCGTCTTGGCCCATAACGAGAATCTCAGCCGTGAACAATCTAGGACTACGGGTAATGTAAGGATGCCTCGCTACACTAAGGCCTTTTCAAAAAGAAGTAAGCAATGGTTGATCAAACCAATCTTTGAGGAAATGGAGTTCGACTTTGTCAAAAGCCTTATTTTTGCTGTATTAGAGAAGCACAGATATGGAATTTTGAACGTTTCTGTGCAGAGCACTGATCTATTGCCACCCAACATTGCCACTGTGCCATGTCCACCCCAAGGAGAGCTGGTTGTGAAGTACAAATCCCGGTTTAAATAATTGTAATACGATTGTCTTTTTGTAAATAAATGTTATTGTACAGTGTACATACAAAGTATGCTAACCCTAACCCCTACCTTCACCATCATGGGTGGCGAACAACCTGGGTGTCATCTTTGAATTCTCTCTCTATCCACCTCATATTGCTGACCTTGTCTATATGTGTATGTATATATTTTGGTTGATGTAACTAATTTTCGCAATCTCATGTAAATCCTAAACACTGTTAACCGAGGGGAGGCTTGCATATTGCAAATAATAATAAAACAAACAAACAATAAATCTGACTTTCAACTCAACTCCTCGGGTACTTTATGCTTTCCCTGACCTTCCCCAAAAAATTAAAAGTCTCAATAGTTATGGTTCTTTGGGGCTGTAAAGCTTGCAGACAACGAGGACAAAATTGGGGGCCTTAGAACGCGCCAAGCGAGCCGTTGCAGATGGGAGAGAAGCCAGTTCGCCTTTGCACAATGAGGCGCAGTACATAGATGGATTCGAAACTTCAAGTTCTCACAGATGGCTTTCCTACGGGATGTTGCAAAGAAAGAATGTATGCTCATTTCTAGTGAAGGTCAGCGGCTTTGATTTTCAGCTCGCGGCCTGAAGAGGCCCACAACTCGCACTGGCAGTATAAGGTTCTATTGTTTTTTGACCTTGCGAGACAGGGACCATGCCGAAAGAACTTCATTTGAATGGAGGGGGGGTGCAATGACGTAAGAGACGATAAGGCAAAAAATTCTGAATCTAGACCGAGTTTCAGGTTAGTTCAGTATACGAAAAATCGTTGTCAAGAGCACAGTGGGATTTACGGACTGCATTACACAGAGACACAATGGAAATTGCAAATATAATATAAGTAACTCTTTAGACGCTTTTATACTGGAATGAAGAATTAATGAATGGATGCATGAATAAATGAATGAATGAAGAGTTAGGAAAACGTTTGTGGGATCGTCCTTGTAGCGGGCACATGGGCATGCAGGTCCACATTCTACACGCATGTAGACAAACAGCCGTTTCTCATTGTGTGCTAACCTCAATTTATTTCGTTACTTTTCGCATTGATTTTAGAGCCCAACATACTCCATTGCACTATCCTTGAAAGCAAATAGTTTCAGCTCGGCCGTAATAAATAAAATGAATAATATTAATAAAGATCGGCTGGCGAGACTAATTATAATTTTTATGTTTTCAAAACAGGTATATCCTTCCCTACTGCGACTGCCACCATTTTCAGACCCCGGCAGACGGCTTCTTCAACTGCCAGCTGCAGCTTCTTGTCAACAACTGCACCACTTTGACAATCTTATGGGACGATCGCCAAGGGCCCATATGCCCTTACGTGGTACAAGCGGCTAGAAGCAACATATCAACCTTTACGCTGGCCTAGTGCCTACTTGATGGAACAGCCTTGCGGTTCACTGTGCGACCAAACTGCTTCTTTTAACGAAAACCAACACCCTGTGTACCTTAAAGGAACAGCGCGTGACTCACGATAAAACGGAACGGTTTTTGCGGATAGAGATAAAAGAAAATAAATGGCATTCCGAGTTCATATGGCAATTGCTGAATATTCTATAAACATTTAATGTCAAATAAATGTACCTTACCAAATGTACCGTGTTGCTGTTTGATTTTAAAGTACAGTTTCATATTCCGAATTGTGGCGCGCTGTGTTGTGAGTTGATCTGTGTTGGTTTCCGGGTTCTGTGTGAAGTCGCGTAGAAGACGACTAGGCGCGTTTGCCTACGCAGCACAGAAACGTCATGGAGAGAGGCGGGGAATATGAATGTTTTGATGTCAGGCTCAGGGGCGGGGGATATGATTTAGTGCCGCAAAAGCAGGTCAGCCAGGGCGATGCGGCAAGTGATAGGATTATCACAAAATGGCAGCTCCCTGATGCCTGTTTTCGCGTGCGTTTAATGGACGAAAACCCGGGTAAGGTCCATAGGAAATATTTCTAAAATCGAGCGACTTATGCTTAAAAACACATGGCCGACCCGTAGGGGCAATAAAAAATGTGGACCGAACCATTCCTTTAAGCCATGTATGTGCAAAAGGTGACTTGTTTGCGTTGGCTCATGTACGTTTGAATTCTTCAGTAATATTCTGAAGAATCTATACGTTCTCTTCTGAACCCATATATATATCCTACATTTTTTTAATGTGTGTTTGCCGCTTTCTATATGCATGTGTATGTGGATTTCATTAAACAGTGATTTGTTCTGCTTGCAATCTTTACATATTTGGGGGTGTCTGTGTGGATTTCCTTATACTTGAATGCATTCCTTTTAATCTAGATGCATGCATAGTTTTAAAAGGGCCTGCATGTAATACTTTCAGTCTCTTTATATTTCTGAGCTGGAGATGTATTCTTCAGCCACAGATACTTATTTGAAAACGCCCTTCTCTCCCACATAACATCCGACTCTGCCTGAGCATTTAAAGAGAGGGGAATGCAGGGAATTGCACTTCGCAAAGTTCTTCATGAATAGAATTCATTATTTCAGCATGCATTTCCTTGCACAAAATCCAGTCTATACTATAGCTCTTTGTGACTGCATAAAATGCATGATATCTCTCTAGGGGATGGTGCTTGCAACAATATCATGACCCAAAGGACTCTCCAGTGGTTTAAATCACTACCTATATTTGAAAATAATACCAGCTTTACAAAGGCATTCCTACTTTAAAGAAGCAGCCAAAATGCTTTCAGATTTGGATTTCATTTTTCACTGTAAATTGGACTGGGTCTTATAGAAACCACATCTCAATTTGTAACTGATATAACTAAGAAACACAGAACATTTCGATATTAGCCATTGTATCCCTATTTTCGAATTGCACCTCCCTGCATTCCCAGTCCTGTTACCTTCCCACATTTCCCTCTGATCAAGTTGAACAATTTAGGGAATTGGTAGAGGTTTCTTTTAATTCACCTTTTAACATGCGGCTTCTAATTTTAAGAGGACCAGCAAGGGACCCAGTTAGCTGGATGTCATTCCTACAGCAAACCATCAATACATGTGGCTTATTTGGAAATCAATCCCAAAAGGCAGGAAGGTCTTCCTTCAATGGGCTGGTCTCCTTCTCTCAATGGACAGATCTTTGCTCTGGGTAAGTAGTCCTTCTGCTATAATATCTCCAGTTTCTCTCCTTAGTCTTCATCACCCAAATTAATCATCCATCATTCTCCGCTCTCCTTTTTTATGGGTATCCGACTATACTTCCCTCTAATCCCACTCTATGTTTGTCAGAGGTGTGACTGCTGGAAACAATGCCAAAGTTCTGTCAGGAACCGACAGGAAACACAGAGGCCCGTACATAAACATGGAAGACCAGAGGGAAGCTGAAAGCACGCTGCCGCCTCACTAGAGGAATATCACCGCAGCGAGCCAGGTATGTGGTACATTCAGGGAACTGGGAGAAGGGAGACCGGGCCAGACATACCTCAAGCTGGGGTGACAAAGCGACAGGCCAAAGCGCAGCAGAGGCATCAGATAGCTGAGATGGGGAGAGCACCCATATACCCCAAACCTGGGTGAGGAAGCAATGGGCCCAAGAGGGGCTGACGCGCCATATAGCCTGAGACGAGGTGAGAATTAAACTATTCCATGCTGAGGTGAGCTGGCTAAGAGACCTCGAAAGGCTGAGACAACAGGTTGTCAGAGACAATGCAAAAATCTGAAAGCTCCTCCCTGGGGGAGGGCCTAAAAAGCATGAGAGGGGCTGAGAGCCTGAAAAGCAAAGGAGAGGCTGAGAAAGCAAACAGCCCTAGCGGGGCTGAGAGAGTGGATACCCCACAAGGGTGTGTGAAACCCGAGACCCCAGGGAGAGGTAGAAACAGCAGAGGTTCCAAACCAAGCTGAGATAGAGACCTGGTTACCCAAGGACACACGAAGAGACTTTGCTTTGTATAGAACTGAGTAGCAGGCCTAGAGGCCTAGAGACATTTAATGTTCCCATGGGCAGGAGGCCGGAATATATGTGCTGGAACTGTAAGATGGGCAGAAGCCCCAGAGACATTGGTTGGTGACAAGCTGGGGCAGTGCAGTGCAGGTCAGAAACCAGCCAGTTTGGGCATGACGCCCTTAACTATTTTCATTTGTAGTTTGTGTTACCAGGAGAACTGGAGGAATTCCCTGTGTTTCCAAGATATCAGAACCATCAGGTAAGCATCCTTCAGCTGCAGTCTAACTAACCAGTCCCCTGGATGCAGAATTCCTCTCAAATGCGCAATTGCCTCCATCTTGAAGTACACAATGAAGCTATTGGCTAATCCTAGACCTCGGCCCCTGAAGGACCGACCTCTTTGGAGAAAGAAGAATAGGACTGGAGGCCCAAACTCCTGCCTGACTGCTTGTTGCCTGGGGAAGAAGCATGGTGCCAATGACGGACGGACGGACGGACGGATGGACTACATGCAGCCTCTGCTAGGACCGGCCTTCCGAGAGGCCTGGAGTGAAAATAACATCTACATGGATGCTTGTGCATGGGCTATGGTCATGAAGGAAGTTGCATATTTTGCAAGTACCCGGACAAGGTCATCACAAAAGAGGAGAGTTATCCACCCATCCTTCAATTCCGGACCTCATCTGAGCCCCCAGTGTTGTATTGATCTTTAAGAGAATGCCTTTGGATGTCTCCTGCGCAATCGATTCATTTGCGTCCCCTAAATATGCAAGGCTCATTGGGGCCAATTATTAATAGTGGATGCATCCAAAAGGGGTCCCTTCCACTTATCCTTCTCTGCTAATTCTAATGTTTAAACTAGGGGACCAAAGAGATGGAGAACTCCCTCTTGACAGGAATGCCATGCCCTATTAACCCATTTTGATAAGTCAATGCCATGCTTTAAAAGGATTCTATTTGTATGCACCACCTGAGTGTTGGCAGCACTCTCCACGAGACTCAGTCTGCATCATATTCTCCCACTACCTGCAGAGGTGTACATTCTCTTGAAATATGGCGTCTTAAAATCATGGGGAACCTTACCCTGGGACAGATTCATCAGCACTGGTACTGTACACCTGAATCAGAGGCTCTTCCTTTCCCCCTGTTCCTCCACTTCAGCTTGCGGAGGGGCATCCACAGGGCTGTCTTGAAACACAGGTCTAAAGGTGAACTACTGAAAGGCCAACTGGGCTTTCTGAGCCAGCACAGAGGACTTCTCCTGGCCCGAAGATCTATTAAATGCAAGGAAAATATTCTCCATGAATGGGACTGCAGCGGGACTGCAGCCGTTGGAGCCCTGTTTTTGGTGGGCGAAGGTAAAACAATGCATGTGTTCCCCTTCGCAGTGGCCTATTTTTCCTGAAGGGGCCAACACCATGTCATTTGTGTCTGACCTCCCACCCTATGGGAAGATATTCCCTGAATGGTTTCTTTAACACAGAAGACTTGACCTCCACACTGATATTAAAATCATGGAGAGGGCTCCCAGTTTCTTGTCGAAAGCGTGATCCATGGTTAAGATACTGATTATCTACACAGCCCGTATATTTTTGCCTCCAGTCCTCAGGATCATTAAAAGGAATACCAGCTATCTCAGATGGATTCTGGGGTCTACGACATTGATCATTAGCAGTCTCCATACAGGCAAAAGGCCCTAATCCCTTCAGCCAAGTTTTGCCACCAAGATACAATTGTGCTTAACATAGGATTCTCAACTACTTTCTCCTAGAAACGTGCTTCATGCTCCGTGGGTTCCCTAGTGTAGAAGAACCAGCTCGCGTGAATATGAGCCTGCAGAAAGAAGCCCTGATCTACAATCCTGAACCAAAGCATGCAGCGGGTTGAGCAGGGACATGCTACGGTGCGGGAAGACTGATCAATTAGGTATGTGCATGCAGAGGCTACAAGGCGCTCACCCTTCCTCCACAAAAGCCCATCGTAAAGTATGCATAAACCATTTAAGGGCCAATAGAAAAATACTTATCTGACCTGGTGCCACCTAACAGAAGTTAGAAACGAGGAAGTTCCATATCAAGGAGAGACTTTTTAGGGAGAGTGTTCTCATGGTTTGGTGCAGGGGATCAGATGACACATGGAGGGCTCTGGGGCTTGTAGTTTAAGGATGCAGGACTTGGAGTTGGATTTTTCTATGGAGGTGGTAAGGGCAAGAACAGAGTGCTGCATTATAAAAGCCTCCATGCCATAGAATATGTGTCACTACTGTAAGGAAGGCATGGTATCAAACAGTAAAACAGACACAAATGATCACAGTTTAAGGGTGTTTATTGAACTTCAATTGGGCTTGAAAAACACCTTTCTATTCCTAAATCTAAAGATGGGAGTAAGTTACGACCATCAAATAATAATAACGCAGTCCTAGTGGTCTCTTGTCAAAATAAAAGGGCCTATACTAAAAAAACCTATTGCCAATTCTTACCTCTAAATACAAATAGTGTGGGGGTCGTGTTTATGAAAAATAAAGAAGTGTTCACCAAAAATGATCTGTCAGAATGTGCAGGCCGTTGGCCTCCCTTCCCCACGTTTTCAGCATGGGACAAGGCGGTTCACTCGAGCATAGCACACTTTGTGGCTTCTTCAGCACGATGATACAGTTCAATAACCAGCATCAGTGCCATCTACGCCCAAGTCTCTTTCTTTATCCAAAGTCTCTTGATTCAGCAGGTCTGATGTATCCAAACAAACACAAAGTTCCTTTGTTCTTACAAGTACTTAATTCAGGTGATGCACTCTTCATCCTGTACATGTACATCCTGACAAGAAGAACTTTTTGTTTGTTTGTTGAACTTCGTAAAGAGGTGCCTAGGCTTGGGAAAGGGAATCCTAAAAGGCACACTAAAGATTTTATTTTTACTTTGTGAAAAGAAGCCTATTCTTGGGCAAGGGACCCCTGAGAGGCCTAAGAGGAACTGTGTTTTTGTGTGTTTGGAACTGGAAGGAGGGAAGCTTGGGGAAGGGAACCCCTGGAGGGCCAGGGACATTGTGAACTTAATTGACTTGCTGCAAGAGCCCTACGTGGAAGGTTCCAAGGGCAACCCAACCCGGTTGAATTGAACTTCTTTGAACTGACAGAACTATGCCTATGGGTAAGACTATGTGAAACCAGCTGTGGTTTATATTTGCTTTTGAATGGCCATTTTGCGTTTAGGAAGACCCCTAGCACATTTGATTTAAGAGTGAGGGCAAGTATAGGTTTGGACACAGATGAACTCTGGTTTTGGACTTACGGACATTGGCGGCCCTTAGAAGCATCAGTTGAGGGAACAATCCTCTTAGAGTTAGGGCCAGGTAGGCACTACACCAACCCCACAAAGCCTGATAATAAAGGTTTTCAAACTGTTACTTTTGATTCTGTGTCTCTCTTGATACCATGCCTGTCTCACAGTTTACATGCAACAGCAGTTCATTGTCAAGAATCAAATTGTAGCAATGCCGGGCCAATGTTGGGAATGCCTGGGATTTTCATGGAAAAACCCAACTCATGGTTTGAGCACCTCAGCACTGAATGCCAACAGCTGGCATATAATATAGCGACAGACCATGGAACATAGTATAACTTGTGATGGCAGCTACTGGCATGCAATGGTAATGTCTGCCATATGACAGACGTACATGGGCATTTCAGGGCAATGCCTGGCATATGAAATAGTGCCGTGGTACATGGTGGCAATGAATGTCAAATAGTCTAAGTGCATGAACATATGATGTCAAAAATCTGGCAAATAGCGTCAGTACCTGGCGGCGGCATGCCAAAATATGGTACTCATTGTGCATAAAACAAAAGCCTTGGCTTTGCCAGAACTGCTGGTTGATGGTTGTTGAACAGTGGACAAGCGACGCGGCACAGTATCTATTTTGATTTCCAATGGCAGCTACACGCCATGAATCATTGTTCTTTTCGGTAACATTTCGAATGTTTTTTTTAATATAAAAAAAGGCTATTATTTTATTGTGTGCATACATTTCTGTAAACTGCCAACCAATATACAAGCATGTAGAAGGGATTGGTTGGGCTACTCTTCTCCGTGGGCATGAATACAAACGTATAATTCCCAAGTGGCAGAGCCGTGAATGAATTCCGAAAGTAGATGTTCTCAGCAATAATGGAAAAATAGAACAGTAATGTACTGCAGAGCACAGCCTGCTCTGTTTACAGTGCAGTGTTTTTTTTTTTTTCAATGCCCTTTGCAGTAAAGCTATATATATGGTAATTAGGTGCGGCAATGCAGGGATTCGCGCAGTCTATATGCTCCTCCAGAAACGCGCAGGAATCGGGCAAAGGGCCTTTCATTTGATGCCAGTGGTGGGAGGGGTTGCTGTGGCGGACTCAGGTGGTCTTTCAGTGGCCTGGGTTCAAATGAAAAGCTATGGTCATACAAAAAATCCTCCATCTTCTGTGTCCTCGAAAAATATATTCATGAGAGAATTTGAATAGGTCGAAGCTGATCAACTGCAATATCCGTGATTTCCCAGCAGGCCCTGCGGGCTAGCTAGAACAAGACGCATGGCATGTCTAGGCCTATGTACAGCTAGAGGGGCTGGGGCAGTGCAACAGGCGCAGAAATGTGAACGCTTGTGGGGGGTGGGGTTAGTGCCTCTGCAGGGCGTACAGGATTTGTGGTGATCCAGTCCTACGTCAGGCTCACCTCTGAAAGGAAAGTAAGTTGGGAGATTGGAAATGGGGCGCTAGATAGGTCTTTGAGGCAAGGAAATAGTGTCATGCGATAGAGCGAGGTCTCTGAATGTGTTAGAAACATAGGGGTAGATAGCATGGCACTTGACAGGCGGGGAAAGAGCTGAGACAACGATTTGCCTCTGAAATGCATATTGGGCTGGTGGAGATCGACACAGATTAAAGAGTGACAATGTCCATTGGGCGCAACGGGATCTCCCACTAAACAATTTCTAATTTCACCCACCTCAGAGTCATGTGGTCAAAAGGCATGAAGGTCAAGATTTTGCAACCCAGATGAACAGCGCCTATAACATCATAAAAGATCCTTATCCTCTACAAGTAAAATTCATAATTTGCACTCACTTTACTGGGGTTTCTCACTAAAAACCTCTGGCTTCGCTTGCATTGGGAACACAAGAGCTCAGGAGGTGTGCGACTCCGGGACATTTAAACAATTCAACTAGCCAGATTAGATATATGTGCCCACATTTAGGAACAGCATAACATTTCTTAAATACTGAGAGTCTCCCTCTCACGAGGAATGTGGCACTAGTGATCTAACCCCGATCAAACCAAGGATCGACTGGCATCTGTGTTTTTAAGCTCCTGGTGCCACTGTGCTGTGCTCTGACCCAGATGTCTTATAGTGGACTAATCCTGCATGCTTATGCTTCCTTCCCAGTCACCACTGAAAGATTACTCGGAGAAAGGAAATGTGTCAAGGGATACAGGAACAGGCTAGTAAAAATCGTATACACAGAAAATCCCTAGCCTATAGACGAAGAAAAAACAAAATGGTGTCTCTTGTGGCCTTACCAGGATACCTTCTAACCAAAGCCTATCACCTCAAAACAAAACTCTCTGTTTAAAACTGTTCCAGGCGAATGGTTACCAATTTCCAATATGCATCACGCAGAGTTAAACAGGATAACAATTCTAGGGGTCGGGGGTTGTAGATTGAAAGTAGATGTCCATCCCTTAGTGCTCCAAAAACCTACACAGGAAACCTGTGTGCCAATGACTTTCATGTTCCAAGCAAGCAATAAACAGCTGAAGAAATTTGCAAATACTCTTGTCCATGTTGCAATGTAAAAGGACTTAAAGGAAGAAAGGAAGAAAGGAAGAGTGTGCCGGTACCGACCTTCGTAGGATACCTCTTGCTGCCGGGTCACAAAAACCCACCAGGGAACCCGCCCTCTGCCACTTCAAATTTGTTCCAGATCAGCGGACTCAAGGTTCAATACTGTATACAATGTCTGCCACAGATATGCAGGCAGGAATTTAACAATTTCTTTCTTTTTTAAATGTATTTAATAGTTTTTTTATAACGTACTTAATACCCGGGTTCGGTTTCTAAGCGCGGATCCAGGATTCGAACCTCTGTTGCTCTGCGTGGTCCTGCTTACAGGACCACATTGCGCCCCTGTGCTATCCTCCGTTCAATGGAAAAGCAGCCCAAAAAGTCACCTGCCAGCAATGACCATGACTGAGGCGAGCCACCAGTTTTATTTATATGAACAGCACCGAAAGAAATGTACAGTTTCGGCCTTATACTATAAAGTCAACCAAGAAACGCCTTAAATCTACAGTAAATCTGAATGTCTAGGATTTAAGATTTGCACTCTGGTGTCTTACTTTAATCCCTCTCAATCCCCCAAACACCCTTTCTTTCATGCGAACAGATGACCAGTGCAGTATGCTTGTAGCACTTGGAAAAACACCAAATAAAAAAATACAAATCCGTACAATTATCTAAAGAAAGTGTATGGGGAAGCCTAAATAAGTCCATTTTACTCCAGATTCATCGCAAGGACAGGACATCCACAATAACAAAGCCTGTACCCAAGGGAACCCCAGCTTTCACTAGGTCGCCCCCCAACTGAAATTCCAGGCTTTCAGTCAACACGGCTAAACCCTACATTATTTCAGTGAACCCTGATCTGACATCAAATGAGTCATGGACTCTAGATCTCACCATTGTTGCCATACATAGATATGAAACTCAACCAATCAATCAGGCAACCAGACATGGGTAACTCAACCTAATGCACACAATTGGACAGAAATAAATCGGCAATCCACAACCTACCCTACAATCATTCAATAACAGTGTTGCATGGAACCATACCGATGCACTTAAGAAACAACCAAAACCTCTTACGTCAGACTGTCCAACACCCTCTCAGGTCAACAAAAACATACATGCAATCTAATGGCCGAGTCCAGCTGCCAGGTTGTTGGCCTCACTGAAACGTAGTTTATAGACAACTCCATCACAATTATAGATGGATTTTGCCCAAGAGGTACAATTTATTTTCCAAAAACACAGAAGTAGAAAGGATCACCAGAGGGGATACAGTGTTTGTCGATATACCCAATTGAATCTCTTTCTGAGGTGCTTTTGCTTGCTGCAATGGAATCATGTCACTTGTGACAAGAACAATATACTGCAAGGAGATGTATGGACCAATCATTTCCCAAGACCTGTCTAGACCTGCCTCTGCAACTGCAAAGTGCAGTGCTGTAAATGCTGCAAGAGGACTTTAACTTGTAAGTAATGAGGTTCAACCACATTGTAAAGGGCCCATTCAAAATGGCAGGCGACATACTGGGTCCAGTACTAGCAAACAATACAGAGGCTAAGACCCTTCCAAGGAAATACCAGTCAAGGACTGACCCCCCCCCCTCTGACCATGGCCCAGATCTCAAATATCTCTCAATACATACCCCTCAACACTCCACGACTGAATGCAGTGGACCCGAGAAAAACACAGACCCTGGACAATGACTGACTCAACATAACACACCTCTCAATTCAACAGACTAGTTCAAAAAGCAAAGAATGGGATTCAATGTACTGCATCATTATAAGCACACTTATCATCATTCCCATCCAAGATCCAAATGCCCAAGGAAGGACTAGGGGTTCCCCACGAATGGCTCAATAGGTACCTTACTAATCCGACAATGACGGGCCACAGCCTTACAACTCAATGGAAATGCTCCAGTCTTCCTACATGCACAGTTACTTGCTAAACCCTTAGTAGAGGGCACGCGCCAGGGCTAGGAATAGGTCAATAAAGGAATATTTTACCAGTCACATGAACTGTCAAATTATGAGTGTGGATTGCAGTGACCTTCCACCTTTCAAGTAATCAGAAGCAATATTGTGACCACACCTTTTACTTCAACCTTCATCCCTTCCCCACTTCAAGCAGCCGAGCATGAAAGAGGGGCTGAAAACAGGCAACGAAATGAAGCCCTCAGACATACCAGTAGAACCTTCTTTAAACTCATGCCTCAACAACCTCTTACATGTGTGGCTCCAGAGGTAACAGAAATCTGTCACAGAGTACAGAGGGGACAGTCAGACTGGGGACACTAAAGGGAGGTTTGCAGCAAAATTTTATGATAAGAGTTCTCCATAAAGAGTGGTAACTTAAACAAACAGAACGTCATCATGTCAAACCTTTACAACCATAGAAAAAAGACAGAGAGCATAAAAACAGATTGTTAAATACAAATACAAACTTCAAAAATCTCAAATTGATTCATAAAAACAGAGCAGGTGCAAGAAATGAGGCGATGTGGTACCAAATTGGAAAGGTGTATCCAATTTTAGGATGTTTCAATATTGCTGAAGGGAGTTTTAATTGAGGGAAGCAAAAACAATGTATTACGTGTGATTGGGTAACTTGCTAATTATCTGAGTTGTACTCCAGGTGGGTCAACCTTTGGTGTGGATCAATTGTTTAGCACAGATCTTGTGTTGCTGGCAAAAGATAGGCTCCTGAGTTCTGGGAGAGCTACCCCCATCAATACGTTTGAGTGCTCTGTGAATGGTGCACATTGTCGTGGTATGTATATTCATGTGCCTAAAACTAATTCAAATTTCAGTCCGCCCCGTCCGCCTCAGGCAAAACAGCGTAGGTATTGTGGGAATGGCAGAACATATTACAGCTTTTAGTTTGGGACCAGGGTTAAAAGTTACATGTTCTGAGGTCATTTTTTATTTTTGGTAACAGATGGTCATTATTAACGGCATAAGTCTAATTTCTGTTATGAAAAGCATATACGAAGATATTACATTTTTTTACTCCTGTAATTTGGGTGGCCCAGATTATGGCTTCATAGAATTCCCATTTCTATTAATATAAAACAAGTTCTGATATCATTATATTTACAATATACCACTAGAGACCCTTAAGGAAAATAAAGGGGTGCAGCACTTACTTACATTGATTCAATGTGATAATGTCCCCGCAAAAATGTCGGCATGCAAAAAGGTCGCAGCTGTTTTGCAGCAACATTATCATTATGAACATGCAGGACGGGGGGAGAGCCGGGGGACACCCCCGCAACCCCCGTTCCCATTTACCCCATATATAATGTCGCCTATGATGTTTCCTGGCGACTATATGTATGGCGACATTGTATACGGGACAATGTTACCCGATACCCTTACATTTTCAACACTGTCCGACACACACAATGGAACTGTTGCCACAATACAAGCAGCACAAACATGTCCTGTTGCCCGACAGTGCACTGCTTCGAAGTGCGTGCTGGGTTATAAGCACCTTCCGTCTGGTCACTCAACTGGCTTAACCTGCATAAAGTGATCATTAGTATTTAAAGTTACTTTGATAAATAGCTGAAACAAAAAAATAAAAAGACGGGAATCTGTGATGAGGCCAGAATCCGGCACATGTGGCTGCTTGCGTCCTTCCCCCTTCAGTGCTCTAAACCTATGTCTACCAATGGTCTTGTTATGATGTGCGCCTAAATGCTTAATGTGCCTGGGAATGCTACACCCATGTGAATTATGGTGTGGAAACTCACTCAATAAATCTAATAGGATTACTGCGGCAGCAGCAACAGAGTCAGGGGTATTTCTATACAGCTGTGCAGAAACAGAGACATTGTGCCCCACTCCGCAACCCCTGAACACCGATTTTACAGGGTTTTTTAAAGGGTTTTACACAGTAAGGTTTATACAGAAACAGTAACATAGTAACATGCAGCTTTGGGTGGCATGACTTAAAGTCACTGTGCTATGGCTGCACAATTTCGTTTGGCCTACCCACGTAACACAGCCTCTGCCCATGGAGGATTGTTTCATCATACGTAACAATTCACGGTCAGGTGATCTAAAGACATATAACCCTTGTTATGGTTCACAGGCAAGGATACCTTGCCCTCATGTGGGGCATGCCACGCAAAACTGGACAAGCCTACGTCTCGAGCCGAAACTAAGGTCACAATGAATCTACTGTTTGCTTCCAACCAATCACACTTCTAGTGGCTCTGCCGCGACATATCACTAAACAGGGTTGCGGTGCAGCTCTGTTCATTACAGCTGCATGGTCAGGGATTATGGGAGAAATTTCAAATACTGTTGGGCTGCAACAGTTCTCCTTTTATGCTTCTCAGTGCAATTTAATACACATTTTATTCTCTCTTTTTCCAAATCAGTGCATTCGAAATTTTCCCTTTCTTCATCAAAATGGCATCTCAAGTGGACCTTTATCTTCTGTCCATGCCTATACTATCTTTCATCTTTTGTGTACTCAATCCTCATGATGTCTACAATTTGATGATTTCATCATGCTCATTTTATTCAATAAATGCAATTTCTATACTATCTATCGACAGAGTCCATTTTTGTTCAGAATGAAGGTGGAAGGTTGTACTAGGACGCTTTCAGCAACAGCACCAGCAAAGACAAAATGCAGCTATGGTGGCAATAACAGGCCATGTATGGATCCGTTAGTTTGTATATCTGGGTGAAATGACAAAGTATAACCTATGACGAGCAAAGAACAGCTTGTCGATGAGCTAACTAAAGAGCTTTCTTCGGTTCCATGTGATTATGTCCCAACAAAAGGCTGTGTGGCAAAAAAGTCGCAACGAAAAGGCTGTGGTTTGCGATTAGATTATCACTGTGAACCTGCGGGGGACACCCCCGCAACCCCAGTATAAAAAAAAATGCCCCCCCCACCAAGCGGTGCGGGGGACAGCCCAGCTCCCCACACAAATGGTTGCCTTACATATAGTCGCCACAGCCTTTTCCCGGCGACTATATATATGGCGACCATATTGTGTGAGGGTAACATCACTGGATGCCCTTATTTCGAGGTTTCACATGTCACTTGTAGCGTATACAGTAAATGCCTAACATTTGCAATATTCTGCAGCAGCGATAGCATTTCTAGCACTATGCACGACCAGTCAAAGCTAATTGCATATTTGCAACTGCACTTGCGTTTCCAGTTCTGCAGGCAAGTAAACGTTATGTCTCTCAGTCTGTGTGGGCAACAAAAAGAATCCTATCCGGTAACAGCTCTGCTAGAGGGTGGAGGCAACTGTTGGCAATAAACAGACTAGTTCAGTTCATTATTAAGCCCATCTCCTCACCTTCCCAGAAAATTCATCTTGCGGCAGTCATCACATGGACGGGTTTCATTTTGCTCATACATTGAAGTTGTGGCAGTTGTTTTGGCCTCAAAGTCCATTCACTTCCCAATCTGATCCACACATCACATTTTACTCCCGGAATGCTCACGATATATTGACTGTGTTCTTTGGGAACCACCCAGACATCATGGTGGACCACCCAATCCTAGCTGCAACTTCTTGGCCACAAGCCAGGAATGATCCATTACGTTGGAGCCCACTCTCCCTTGACAGGCCCATTAACATTAAAGGAACACTGTGCCATCTACATGTCACACTACCAGCTTAAATTCTTACACACCTTCCACCAGGATCACAGAACAGACAGTACTCCAGGAGTTTCTTTCAGAGCTTCTGGCCAGGTCTGATGTGAGAGGTCATATCTGATCACTATGAGCAGGCCGAGGAAATCTTGAATGGGGTTTGCTTTTTTAGTACAGTGTAGTCTTTTAAAGGTTTGGTCGTGGCGGGCACGTGGCGGGCACGATGAGGTAAAATGTGTGACACAGGTGATCGAGGTAGGCAATTTCTCAGTCTATCACACAATGTCCTCCACTGCAAGTTCAATGTGCATAGTCTAATTGACCTATTACTTGCATGCAAAAGCATTCAACCTGGAGGAACCCCTCCCCATCTTCTTCTCCATCACAACCTTCATTGTGCCATCGATATACAATGGATCATTCATTTGTATAACTTTCCTAGGTCTGGGAAATAGATGTGTTGAACAATATGATGTCAATTCAGTTTAGCACCTAATTTCAGTTTGCTTAACAGTCGGAAATCTAATTTTAAGGAAAGTCTTTTCACCTTTTCAATCTTTTATGCCCGTCAGATAGCACAGCGAGCTGAGCGCTTGTTTCTGACATCTGTGCCTGGCCTGCTGACGCAAGTTCGAACCCCAGCAGGGCAACTTAGCCTTTCATCCTTCCCGAGGAAAATAAAAACTGAGTACCACACGGCGGGTAATATCATCAACTGTTATTACAGCTTTTTGATGCCCTAGGGTGAGCTAGCGCTATATAAAAACTGGTATTAGTATTACCTTCTGTAACCACCTTTTTCTTTCCCCATTCTGATCCTGGTATTGTCTTTGAAAGAGCCTCTCCTTCCCAGTCATTGGTATCCTAGTTTGGGAGAGTTCTGCAACTTCTTCGTACTTGACCAAAACTACATTCACTAACTCTGGGGAAAGTTCCCAGGAAATAGGTAATTGCACATACCCAAGACACAGTCCGTAATTACCCTCTTTCACATAACAATGTCCTATTTATTCCAATAGGACCCATTTCTAGCTTGCCAGGTTATCAAAGTATGGTCAATGACTTTGCCCTCTGCGTTCATGTCACCTGAATAAAAGTCAATTAACAAAAGACACATTGCACTAGCCAGGATCAAAGGATACCATCTCAGTCTGTAGTGGTTCTACTTGTTGATAAAAACTGGAGTGGTTCCAGGTTGCCATTCTTCAGCAATAGACGTCTGTGCACGTTGCAAGGAACACCTGACATGGGATCCTTCATCTAGCGTCCAAGCAGTCTTTGTGGTCGCTTCTCATGTATACCCAGCTGCAGTGCTTGATTGGGTAACAGTGCTTTCGTTCCCTTTGCTAGCGTTTGTTGTACCTGAATAGATACGCCAAGTTCCAACAATACTGCAACACTGCGTCATCTAACATGTGCATGTTTCACTGACTCAATGGTAATGGGGATGACTCTTGTAAGGGCATTGTTCTGCCAGTTAGAATCTCATATAGGTTCAAGCCCGCCTTCCTGTTTGCGTTGCATCACATACTTATTCAAATGTGCAGCAACGTGTCTGGCCACATCAAACCAGTTTCTGGACAGATTGTTTGTAGATATTTTACAGGATCCCATTTTGTCTTTCAACTATCTTGTCTGATTGTGGGTGATGTGGATAATGGGGGTATTTTAAATATGTAACATTTAACAAAGCTCTTCCCCATGAAGTGTGTTCCTCAATCACCATCAATGCTCACTTTCATTGCAGAACATGGAGTTAAATTTTTAACACTTACCAAGGCTTGCGTGTCTACCCGGCCGGTGTGGTATGCTTCTACACAACTTGAAAACAAATAAGCAATCACAGGGATGTACTCCCATCTTGCTACCTTAGGAAACTGTATGAAATCACACTGTACTCTAGCAAAGGGCACCAGGGAACAGGGTTTGATCCTGGCAAATCAGTTCGCCTCTTGATCACATTTTGATGTATTGTATTTGCGTTTCATATAGGAAAACCTAGCTCCGAAGCAATGCAGCACTGTACATGTGGTAGAGAGAACAAGATGGGTAAACTTACAAGACAATCCCAGAGCAGTGGTAACCCGGACACAGTGAATTTTAAGTAAAACCCAGGCATTACCTAAAAAACAGGGTCTAAAGTTCTTTTCTGAACTGCAAGAACATTAGAGTGGTCCTTATTGACTACAATGACTTGAATACAGCCCCTAAGACTGGGATGGCATTCCAGTATGCTAGGGCATAGCGGGTGAAGGACTGTTTCCTGGTCTTCTCCCTACATGGCAGTTTTATGTTAAGCCTTGCAAAGGTCTTGCTAATGGTGGAGTGTATACAATGAGAGGTGGTAAGTTCGGCAGCAAAGTAGGCAGGCATTCATGTGGTAGTTCCCTTGTATCTGATACAGGTGATTATGAAGACAATTCTAGAGGGGAAAGGTAGGTAGGAGACTTTATAATCCGTACACTAGCATGGTGGACCTCCTTGAGAGAGACCCGGTATCTGGCAGAGAGCCCATCAAGGTGTGTGTTTTCCCCATCAATGTGTGCAAAACATGAGGGCCTGGACTGTGGTCCAGATGTCCTGTAGGAGGAAGGGCATAATTGCACTGTTAGCTGATAGCAAGTGGTCTGAGCCCTTTGTGGATTAAACCCATCTAAGTAAATGTCATTCAGCCATTTCCTGTTTGGATGGGTTAATGAGAGGAATGCATTCTATTTTGGTTGGGTTAAGCTTTAGGTATCTGCTTGTCATCTACATTTGAAGTGTGGCAAAGCATTTCTTCAGACGTTTGATGTTATGGTAGCAGTTCACTTTCAGGTACAGCTGGGTATCGTCTGTCTATTGGTGTAGAGCGATGTCAATTCATCAGGAATCTAGCACCTGCTGATACGTAGTGGTGTAATGATGCATATGACCTTTCCCAGCAAGTGTTGCTAAATGTACCAGTGCATGCTGCTTGCATACCTCATATGAAGGTGCTATAACAAGAAGGTTGTCCATGTGCTGCACCATCACTGACTCACTTGCAAACTGTATGTCATCTAGGACCTTCTTCAGATTTGGGAGAAGAGCATCAGACTTTCTGTGCACACCTTGGGAAACCTAATCTATGTATATTGCACACCAGAATGAGTAAAGGCGAATAGATAGTGTCTGCCATTATGGGTAGGCATAAAGAAGAAAGCAGAATAGTTGCATGTGGACTGCAAGAAAGTATTGTTTCTTTTTTTTGGACCACTGGAAATGTAGGAATTTTCACAGCTCATAAGTCTTGTACAAAACAGATCTATAACTTTCTGGGTTTTTGTACTGGTAAAATGGGGGTGTTTCATTGAGTTGTGGGAACAATAATCTGCAATAATGATTCTAGGCTTATGGATATGCCCTTCTCTACTGCCGGTTTTAGGTGATGCTGGGGCTTTCATAGTAAAGGTTTCATTGGATTGACCGAAATTCCGACTGGTAATATTATCCCCATATATATGGTCGCCGTAAATAATATCGCCGGGAAAAGGTTGCGGCGATATTATATGGGTGACCATATATATGGGGACAGGGGCAAAACAAAAAAAAAATTTTAAAAAAAAGGAAAAAAGGTTGCGGGGGTGCCCCCCGCATGATCCATGCAATAATGTCGCCACAAAAAACGGCCATTTTTTGGCGATATTTTTGCATGGCAAGATTTTTGTGGCAACATTATTACATGGAACCCCTAAAATGACTATTCCGGTCCTCAGCTCACTTAGACGCTCCAGACTTAGATCATGGACCGTCACCACTTTATGCTCTCCGATCAGGAACTTCCCTAAAGTCAAGCAAACAAAACAAATCCCTCTACTAGGATTCTTAAGAACCCAAAGACTCAGATCCCGATTCATAAACCATCCTAGCACAAGTGCCTCCTCCACCTCTGCAATCAAAGGAAGCTCACCTCCACTAGTGACCCAATCTAAATGCCCCAAAAGGATCACCACAACCAAACAACAATCCATTATCACAGGGACCTCCAATACATACCCAGCCCCCAGTCCAAGAGCCATCCCCTCCTATACACCTCAAAGCAGCACTCATTAATGCACGGTCCATACCTGCTCATGTCACAGAAATACATGACTATATCACTGAATATCACTGAACAACAACTTGACCTACTTATAGTGACGGAAACCTGGCTCCACCAAGCTTCCGGACCCTCACTCTATATTGCCATTCCTCCAGATTACACCATCCTTAGGACAGATAGATAGAAATCAGTAGGTGGGGGAGTAGCTATTATTGCTAAAACCCATCTCAAAATAAGAACCTGCCATATCGAGAACCCAGACGGTTACGAAGTCCTGCTAGCCAAACTAGCTACAAACCACAAGACTACCATAAACATAATAGCTATCTATAGAGCACCTAACGCCAAATCCTAGCCAGAATTAGATATACCACTACTGCTAACGCCACTTATTAAACCAAACACAAAATGTCCAGTCCTAAGGGACTTGAATTTAGGATTCAATGATACCCAAGACCACAAAGCAGAAGCACTACACAGTGCACTCAAAGACATGGCATTCACACAACTAGTGAACGCCCCCACCCATACAAAAGGGAGAACATTAGATTGTATACTACCACTCAATACCATAGTATCCATAGACTCCATTAACCCGATACCCTGGTCAGACCATCATAGTATAAATTTCTCTATTTTGTGTAACGAACCAGACCTACCTAAAACTATCGTTGAGGAATCTTATGTAACGAGAAACATCCGGAAACTTACAGCAGAAAGCCTCAACCCTCTATTAGCCACCTCCCTCAATGATAAAAAAGATCAATACTGAAAACCCCTGTGCCCTAGCTGAAATTTATCATAATTGTCTCACCAGCACAATTGATACCCTAGCACCTTGTGTTAACAAAACCAAACGCAAGGATAAAAAATCCTCTTTTTGGTTTAACTAGGAATTAGTCTCTCTTAGATGGATTAAAAGATTGCTCGAACACCGGCTAAATAAAACCCATACCTTAGAAGCTATGGAAGCATTCAACTCTGCAAACAAAATCTACAAATCAGCTATCATTACCCATAAAGCAGATGCCTTCAACACCAGAATCAGTAATGCATCCACTGACAGCAAAGAACTGTTCACCATACTGAAGGAGTTGGAGAATCCGATCCCCATAATCAACCCAGTCCAACCCAGTAAAGAATGGTGCACCACCATCCAAGATGCCCTGGCATGAAAAATCAAACTATTACAAAATAAAATCATCTCCATGAAACTAGAAGATACCACCCCTCTCTTCAACTTCACACCAGTCTCCCATGATGTAGTACTTAATACTATATCCAAACTTAAAGCTTCAAACTGCAAAGGAGACAATTTTCCAGCACACCTAATCAAATTATGTGCCCCTACTCTCACACCCATAATTACCAATTTCGTTAATGCCTCCTTCCATACCAATCAGGTCCCAGCTACCATTAAAGTGGCATGGGTCACCCCTCTACTAAAAAAGCCCACATTAGATCCATTAGTGCCCACGAACTACCGGCCCATAACGACTGTGCCCTTCCTAATTAAAATTATCGACAAAATAGCCTACAACCAAATACAAACCCACCTCGAACAAAATAACTTACTAGGAGCCAGACAATATGGCTTTAGGCCCAAACACAGTACGGAGACAGCCCTCTTGGACTTCAAAATCCAACTGGTTTCTATCAGATACTCAGGCAAAGTAGCCACCCTACTGCTACTGGACCTATCAGCAGCATTCGACCTGGTAGATCACAACAACCTATGCGACACCCTAAAAAAAGATTTTAATTTTTCCATTAACGCTACTCAGTGGATCAAGTCCTTTTTAACGGACTGCACATCCAGAGTTGCGATCGGAAACTATGCAGCGGACGATCCCCAATGGATCCTGCCTCTCTCCCACCCTCTACCATGCATATACTAAACTCTTATTCTCAGCTCTTGACGCTATGGGTGTCATCTATACAAACTTTGCAGATGAAACCCAGATCCATATCACCATTACAGGTGACTACACCCAAGACACCTACACCATCAATAAAGTTTACTCTATAATTCAAAATTGGATGGCCCTAAACAGTCTCTGCCTTAACGATGAGAAAACGGAGGTCCTCGTCGTGGGCTCCCTAAAAAGAATAAGCACCCTCCACTCCAACTACTCTCACATCAACATTGACGGTACACAGATCCCAGTAGTCAAACAAGTTAAAACTCTTGGTGTATATATAGATGCCAACCTCACTATGCACAAACAAATAGCAGCCCTCTCCTCATCCACAGCCTACACAGCAATACTTATTACACTCAGCCGCCAATTTCTTACCTCTACAAATTGCATTACTTTGGCCAGAGCGCTGATCTTAACGAAATTGGATTACTGTAACATCCTCTTCCGAGGAACCTCCAAAACCAATTTAAATAAAATCCAATTATTACAAAACAAAGCCCTTAGAGCGGCTCTAGGTATAAAGAAATCCGAACATATATCTAGCATCAGAAGAGAAAACCACTGGCTGCCAATTGAAGCAAGAATCATCTTCAAAACACTTAGCATCGTCTATAAATGCATCACCAACAAAGTGCCTAGCTACCCCAACAACACCATCAAGAAATGAATCTCCTTTAGGTCACTGAGATCTAATAAACTGGCCCTCTTGGAAGTTCCTCAATACAAATACAGTAGAGCAGGAGGAAGTAGCTTCAAAATCCTAGCCCCATCGCACTGGAACGCACTACCCCTTAGCATCAAAAACGAGGACTCCCTACTAAGATTCAAAAAAGCACTGAAAACCTGGTTATTCAACAAATATTAACCTCAACCAGTCCTACTCCACCTTAGTACTAGAATGCTTCTGGTTTACCGCCTTTCTTTGAACCAAAACACTAAATGTAGTCCCCATGGCCTCATGTATCTCCAGGGGTCACCTCTAGATCTGCAACTAGTGTTTAAAGAAATTGTGACCTGCTACTTTAACCGTTTGTAACTTAGTATAAGAAATTTGATCACATGACTTATTGTAATTCAGTATTAAATATGTTTTATATGATTGTAACTGTAACACTGTATAAAAATGCTATAATTCACCTGAAATTTCCCCGTTATACCCTCGGGTCTGGGCGAGTAACAAATGTAATAAATAAAAATAAAAATAAATAAATGCCCCTCCTACATGCAATAATGGCAGATTCTGTTGTCATCTTCGACTCAACACTATCCTTTTATCCTCATATCTCTGATGTCTCTAAGAAATCAAACTACCAACTACACCAACTCATAGGCATTCTTCCTTTCCTCTCCTTTCCCCAGAAGCTCACTGTCTCTAGAGCTCTGATTCTCTCCAGGCTGGACTATTGTAACAACCTCTTTCTAAATCTGCCTGCTTCTACTCTCGGCCCTCTGCAACTCATCCAGAACTCGACTGCAAGATTTGTCCTTGGCCTCAAGCCGTGGGATCGCATCTCCCCAGCCCGAAATATCGTCATTGGCACCTAGTGGCTGCAAGGATTAAATTCAAGACACGTTGCATTGTCCACAAGGCTTTCTGGGGCCTGGGTCCAAAATACCTTCAACTCTCCCGCCGTAAATACCTTCCCACTCAAGCTCTTCGCTCCTCCACCTCCAACTTCCTCAGAGTCAGGCGCTTCTCCAAGCAACAAGTTGGGGGTAGATCACTCTCCTTGGCTGGGGCCTCCCTCTGGAACAGCCTCTCTGCCATTCTGAAACTTGAGGAGAACCATCTCCAGTTCCGGAAGCACCCCCAGCCCTTCCTCTTTGCTTCTGCCTTCGCTCTTCCTCTCCCCTGCTCTATCTGTCTGCTCTGGTGCTGTGCACCTGGTTACCCTCTGATTTCGGGCCCAGGTCCCTGCGCACCCAGCCAAACTCCCGCACTGCCAACTGGCAACCCCTGCACTCAGGTCTGTATTCTGTAACCCTACGGTCCCCTTACTTGCACTTATCAGATACCCCTTTTCTGCACTACCAGTTGTTTTGTTTCATGCCTTACCCAGCACTCTCCACCTCTCCCCTCTCCCTTGCACTTCCCCTTCCCTCTCCCCTGCACTTGCACGTCTTCAATGTCACAGCGCTCACACTTTGGAAACCTCTCTGTGGGTTGCCGGCAGCTCCGCTTACCACTCACAGACACTGCCGGTAACTTGCAGCACTGGGGTCTCTTCTGTGCTCCACAGCCCCGGATGTGGGCACCTGACCAAGAAGGCTTTATAAAGCTGTGACCCTCCCGCAGCCCACCTGGGCCTCAGCGTTGCATTCTCTACTGGATATTTTCCTGTCCTCCAGGCAGTACGCTCCATGTCAGCTTCCTTCTTGACAGAATTTCTCTCCTCGCAGGCCGAAACACCGGGCCCGGCTTCTCTCTAGCTGGTCTCCCCTCTCTGATTGTTGGCTCCACCTTTTATGCACCTGAAACAACTAACAGGCTACAGGTGCAAATACTTGAGCCCATTTGCCTGACCATAGTTACTGGTGTTCATTGGACATGTCTTACCCTCACAACAGCCTTCAGGTATTTTCCTCGTCCCAGTACCAGAATGGTGAAATGATAAGTTAGTGTATAATACTCTGAGTCACTGCTTCCTTGTTGCAGTACTATAGTGGTGTGACTGAGAGGGGAATGATAGAATAGGAATGGTAACAGCCTATAAAAGCAGGGGGAGGGGAAAGTTGATTATTAAAAGGAAAAGGAGTATACCATGTCTCCCTATCAGACATCTTCTGGACCAATTCCTAAGGACCCTCCACCCAGGTTATCCTCCCTTGCATCTTCACCCCAAATGTCAGGATCCAAAAGCGATGACCTTTCCCTGGCCATCTGAGAAGAGAATCCAAGGGGGGTAGGTCTGAGGATGCCGTCAGGTTTCTCACACTTCTTGACCTAGCCTAGAGTCTGAATGCTCGTCTCCCGTGTTGTTATTGTTGGACCTACTGACAAATCCCAGCTACGCTCCTTCTACACTCTTGAATCTTAGAGGGTGTTTTTCCCTCATAAGGGTTTCTTCCCTTGGCAGTAGCCATGGAGCCCTCCAGGCTTCTCGTTGTAAATTCACAGCAGCCGTGTGGGTAACACAGGATACTGACCATATAATGTCACTACCACACATAGATACAGCAGTAAAGAACAGGTATGTGGTAGCCTGCTCTTGATACTAGCAGGCCCTGCATAGGATCTGTTTGGCCTGAGTAGGACCTCTTACATTTACTTTCCTTAGTAGATCACCATGGATGAGATTTGGACAAAAAGAATGTGCTCAATTGTACAATAGCGTTACTGTCTGCATCAGAGTCAGAGGATCTAGACAGCATTGTTGCTCATGGCAAGTGGTGAAATGCCATCAATGGCAACGAACCACTGAAGGAGTAAACAGTCTTTCTTCCCTGACTGTGACCAAATGATACAGTCAGAAGCATGGTACACTAGGGAAAGCAGGAGCAAGCAGAGAGAATGGCGGGTGAGAAGAATAGTAGCACTGGTAGAGCTACAGCATGGAAAGCAATGGGGAAAATGTGAATAGTCCCGGAGGGCTGATTGAGAGGTGCAGATTCAATAGGGGTCATACAAAGACCGCACCGGCAGCAGCAAAGACAAAGCCAGGCGGGCACATATATAATGGTGATAGAGAGCAGCACCACAGCAACAGGTAGAGAGTGAGGCTTGGGGAAGGTAAAAAAAGACTCAGCCAAAGGGTGCCTGCTGCAAGAACTCTAGGTCATGAGAGGGAGATGCAAGAGAGAGGTTCAGAAGACAGAGACAGGAGGTCACACAGCCCAATTTAGGGAAGGGTGTCCAGCCACCCACAGGCACCAAGAAGAAAGCTGGAACTAGGAGGAAAGGCTTCCGGAGAGCATGGGAGAAGTGCATGCTGTAAATTGGAGGAAGAATTCCCAAAATCAGTGATAAAGTGGGCAAGGATAAAATAGTGATAACTGGAAGTGAAGACAAGTTTCCTGAAGCTTATGGGCAAAGTGGGTGTAAGGTGGATCAATGCGTGCTGACACCTGGAGGTAGGAGTCTGTAAAATTTGCTATCAGATAGCAGCATACCAAAACTAAATGAAATGATCCCCAACATGACTCTGTAATAGCCTATAACAGAGGAGGCAAAAGGGTTGGCAGGTGTACACATCAGGTGAGAAAGTCCAACATTAAACATATCCTGACCGTTTCTGCACATAAAATGTACTCTTTCACTGACTCTTGGAACAATATTGAACTCTATAGCATACCAGAACTATGCTCGTTCTTCGCAACTACATTGTGGAGAAGTTGGCAAGGATCATTCCTTCATGTGGTGTACCCGTTTGTGATATTAATCTGTGGCCGGAGCACTCTGGCTTGAACGGCCCCATAGAGTAATAGAGCAATGCCAGAACGGCTGACCCAACACGCTAATGTGTGCTAGATTATTGGGCAAAAGTAGGGCAGTTTTGACCAATGTTAATAACCAAATGTGCTTCAAATGCCCCATTGCAACATTTGTTTTCCCCCCAAGCACCCTTTTAAGTTTTACTCAACCAATTTGTCACCAAAAGGGCCGAATCTACATTTAGGATTGTGATCCCCTTTCATACTGATGCTCTGGCCTATTTTATGTCCCCGCTCAAGGACATCAAACACAAAGTAACAATGCAGAATCCTTTATAGAGCTCAAGCTGGCTTTGTCATTAGTCATCTAATTAGGGGTCAGAAACATTATGAGTCAGACCTTCAAATGTATTTTCTTTCCAATTTAGATGACTCAATGAAGGTATCATCTTGGATTCCATTGGTATAGTCTGACTACATCAGCATTCCATTTGAACTGAGCTTACAATCCTTAATGAAAATAGCCAAATCAAAGAGGTAGGCAATAGCACATCATAATAGTCTCTCATTGTAGAATTATCACACATGCAGAGAATGTTAAACCTCTAGCTGAGGTCGTTCTATTTATTTATTTAATTGTTTTTTATAACGCGCTTAATACCCGAGTCAGGTTTGTAAGCGCAGATCCGGGATCCGAACTTCTGTTGCTAAGTGTAGTCTTGCTTCCAAGACCAGCACGTTGCCCCATGGCTATCCTCCATTCACTCCGTTAGAGTTACAATTGACTTTCTCTTTCCACAAGATGTATACAGTCACAACGTGTGAAATATAGTAGATGCCATTGCCTTTTTAAAAAGTGGCTTTGCTAGATCCACAAAAATGTACACTCAGTACTGGTATAATGAGTCCTTCACTACATTGAAAAGCAAACACTGTTGAAGCTGGCTGGAAACAGACTGGTGCACAGGCCATTCTCAGGAGATACAGCTCACATATAAAATAATCTTAAAAGTATAAAATAGAAATTAAAAAGGTTAAATAAGATTTATTTGCAAGAAAGATTGTATATATCAATATTTTATAGAACCATTTACTGCACTTATAGAACTCAAGGAGGTATAATCCCTGCAAAACCAATGCTATCCTTGACTACATTGTGTAACAAATTAGCCGGCTACTTTGACATGAAAGTTGAAAATATCAGAGTTGCATTAGAAATGAGACTGGCAATACCCGATGATGATGCAGCTGATATGTATATATAAGAGTATCCCGTCAAGCCCTTTAATGATCTCCAATCTCTTTCTACCATACAATTTGATATGCTACAAGAGCCGGCACATGCCACTTGATCTTCAAACGATGAATATCCTGCGGCAAATGCTAACTTAGAGGGATCATTTATTTCCCAGGGATTAACATCATTCATCAACATGATCCAGCCAACTGCAGGTCCCTTTCACAGCTCTTTCCCTGTAACACGGGCAGAAGATGGAGTCACACAGCAAATACAGGACCTCAACAAGCAAACAAGGATGCTAAATCCCATCTAGGCACTTTGTTACCTTGGCCACAGAACAGAGGTTCTTAACTCTCTTTGCTGGCTTGATACTTCTGGATTTCACGGCAACACTGACCATGTTACCTGTACCGTCTTAACAGTTTATGTTGACCTTAAGTGCCAAAAAGAGTGGAATTTATGAGGTGTATAGAGGACAAAGCCCTCTATGATCAGGACCAATATTGCTTTAGAAAACGTTGCATTCATCCAAAAACAGTTTTACTGGGGAATCTCGGGATAACCAGATTAGGTATAGGGGCTGCACATTTTTGGTAGAGGAAGCATACCCAAGGAAAAACCAAACCTGCCTCTAAGATTGCAATCGATACACATTTGCAGGACATAGGTCAAATTTCTCGGAATGAGAAACATTATTTTCTTTTCTGGAGGTACTTCATTAATGAGAAGCCCATGTCTGGTCTTTAAATGATCTACAAACTGGATACATAACATGCCACTGCTCTCTGTCTACTGGCCTTTCGGAGGCACCTTTCATTGACGCATCTCTCACCTTCCTTAGTTAAAGTGCATGCTACTGGTTCTGTGCTATGATATGCCATTGACCTTCTTTCCTATGTGTCTTTGTATCAGCCGGACAGGTTTGAGCTCAGATGGTTGACTCTTACCAAACATTGCCTTTCCTTATAGGTAGCAACCATTTCCAATACCAACCATGTGAGAAAAGCCCTTGCTATAGTGGACAAGGGCTTGACGAAAATGGCAGGAACCCAATACACTTAACCGATTCCCAGCTCTGGCAGCACCTTTTGCATATGGGCTTTCCCCTTCTGTAATGATTTGGCAGGCTGAAGAACTGCTGGGGTTGGGTAGAGCAATAGCAGAGGTTAGGATTCATTTCAAACTTCCAGCCATCACCTCTTTTGTTTTGCTCGCAGCACCTGAATTCACCATTCAACATGATAACTCAAATGGAAATGCCACGATCTTGTAAGGAATGGTAAAAACTAAGAGGTAAATATAACTCCAATAACCTTTAAAGGGTTTAAACAAGCAATATAAAGTTAACTTGCTTGATCATACTTTACAGATAAATCGGTCTGCCTGAATTGATTTTTGGTTTTAGTGGTGTGGTTATTTCAGTACTTTGGAAACTCGTGCACACCTTCTTATAGTTATTCTTATTTGCAATAAGCAAGATGTTCTTTGAAGAGTAGGATCTTTGTGTTTTTCCTGAAGTGTAGGATGGAGGAGGCCACTTTTCTCTGCATTAGTAACTTGTTCTAGAGACAGGGTGCATAGCCGGGGAAGGCCTGCCCCATTGCACCAACACACCACCAAATATCCTCTGCTGGATGGAGGTAATTTGGTTTTAGGTGGTTATGTTCCCTGGAAGTCTGTTCACAGCCGTACAATGTCTCTGGCAGCATATTTCTAACATTCTCTCCAAATGGCCAATAGAGACTACCACTTCTCCCAGGGCCACCAACTGCTGTAGACAAGGTCTTCTTGGTCCACCTGCCCAACCTTTATTGACTGCCCTCTATGACACCATTTTGCCAGCTGGTGGAGTGGGGGAATACCAAGGAACTGATCAGCATTCCTGATGTAAGCTAAAATAAAGCCAGGGTAATCAGTGGGGCCCGGTGCTAAAAGCAGACCAGGTGAATCATCCTCACACCTAGTGAGGGAGTTTCAGCCGCAAGAGAAAAGGAAATTGCATCTAGCTGACTGGGGCCTAAAAATGCAGAAATACTTTCCTGTAATTTGAAAGCACACTGTGGCCTGGCAGCGAAAAGGCCTGCAGTTGACCTCAATTGCAAAACCATGAGAACGCTGGTTCATTTGCTAAAATAGAGAGACGATGGTAATGTGTGCATTGTGCAGCTTGGAACAAGGAACTTTCTAAATGTGAAACTACACTGCAGAGGAGAATTCAAAGGCACACAGTAAGGAAACTGGTGGATATAGTAAAACTGTTTGTAAATAGGCTGTGAGAAGGAAGATGAAAGCAAAATGGTCAAATGGGATGGAAGACATGGAAGCAGGCACCATGTAATGGAAATAAACATGATTTTAAAATCACCAATTTCTGTTCAAAAGAATTGGCTTAAAGCAGACAGAACACCCAAAAAGTGACCTTACCCATGGTATCTGGCAATGTCTTTGAAGCCGCAGCAGTGCCTGGGAAGGATTTTATTGGGGTGAGGTGCCAACAATTGTGTAAATAGAGAGGCAGCCCTCAATGGGTTGAACTTTGGAACATATTTGCAATTCAAAACTCAATTTGTGGTCTCTATCCTTGAGCCAATGAAACTGCCAGATGATTCTAAGGGCTGTGGGTAGACCCATCTGGTCAAGAAGATAAGAACACTTCTCTATGCCTTTGACTTCACAAGAATGTTCCACAAGGCCAAACCAACAAACAATCAAATGGCCTGAATGACATGTGAAGTTTCTGGAAGAATAAGACATGTGTACATGAAGTTAAAAGTATCCATATGCCTTGAAATTACCATAAGTGCTATCAGGAAATCATAAATGTTGATTATCTCGGGAACTATAATTCGAACTATAATGGTTCAAATATTAAAGTGCTTACGAGAATACCCATCGGTTGAGACAACTCTGATAGAAATTCAATTTTGTGAACTAAATTTATATCCTGAAATGTGGTTATGGCTTCCCATAAAAAGCTGCAGAGTGGTAACTTATCAAATTCGATTACTGTATATAAAATATTGTGACAGTGACTTGTATTTTTTGGGGTAAATTGCAACAATCTGCCATTTGAACCTGCAAGCACGTGCAGAGATGAGACATAAATAAAAAGAGGGATGTCCCTGATTAAAAGCATAACCTCGACAGGGGGTGAGAAAGTGACTTCTTGTAAAAGAGAGATTCTTCATTGCATTGAGGTGAAGTAAGAAGGGCTCCATTTATAGAAACAGTGTTTTCTTTTTAAAGGTCTGTTGTGCTCCAACACTGCTAGCATTGCCACATGTGCAGGGAGATTAAAGATAACAGCACTGCATGTGTGAAATAGTTTTTGCCAATAGAAAAGTGTTGCATGTTATCTAAATTAAACTTCATGAAAAATGTATTGCCAAGCGTATGATCCCGTCAGGTTTCAAAGTGCTACATTTTATAAAGCACATTTTATAAAGTATACCCCATGTGAAGTATATTGTGAATTTAAATTGTTCCATCATGTCGAGGGCGCTGCACAATTCTGTGCATTAAGAGTATTTTGTGAGTGACCCAGGTATCTGAAGTATTCTATAGACCTGTTTTTTCTACGTAAACACAGGGGAAATAACCAAAGAAGGAAAACTGTACATGTGGTGGTGTTAGAGAATCTATGATCTGTGTTATCCTAAACCAATTGGTATTTCCAATTTATGTGAAAAGTGACTTGTTGGGAAAGAAAAGCCTTTGGGACACGGAGCGAGGTGGTGTGTCGTGTGATTTTGTGTACTTATTAATTTTAATATTCATTAATAAATATATATTCTTTCTACACACCAGCCTGGGTCCTGGCTTACCTATTGCTGAGGGAGGGATCTGAGGGTATATGATTCACAGACAGGGCTAGATTGAATTATATAAACAAGTATATTGGTATGGCACTTTAGTTTGGGGGGGGACCAAACTCCCTACATTAATTGTTGCCCTGTGGGCATCTCCTACATAAATGGGGCTCGTCTGAGATCTAGCTTTCTGTTTGTGATTCATGACAAGTGCATTGTTAACAGGCCAGTCATTCTAGTACAAAGTCAGTGAGGCGCATGGCAGGTTGTTGATGAATTGTTAAAGTGCCACTGTTACTTGAACCCTGAGAAGTGACATGTTGTGCAACATTAATGCAAATATAGTGTGATTTGGTATTGTAGATAGCTGAAATCTAGCAGGAATAAGGTTTGTGTTCCTGTGTAGAGAGAGTTATAAGGTTGAAAATAGCCAGTTTTAAAAATGAGTCCCATTGAGATGGATGAGGCCAGAAACATCTCCTAGCCAAGGTGTTCATTTAGCGAGACTGGTATGATCAGGAGACTAGCTAGAATGGTACACAATGTTACATCAGTAGGCACATTATGGTGGGATTTTACATCAAGCTCTGGGTAAGTTTTACATGACTCAAAATTCACGTAACAGATTAAAATGGCTCAGTTATATTCCCATTTGCAAATAATTGAAGAGTAATTGCAAAATAAAGAGGCCAGTATGATGAATCAGGCTGGAGACCTGGATAAGGCCCTGCAATCACTCAAGCAATTAGATAAATTACAACAAAGCCAGATGTTAGAGCTCAAATACCAAAACCTCATTGAGCAACCCAAAAAACTAGGTACAAATGGATGAACAAGTGAGTGTTGAGCACGATATACAGTTCTCTGTGCTCCAAGACACACAGAGTGTGCAGAAACCTCAAGCAAACTGCAATACAAGTTGAATGATCAAACTACGTACACGAGTGCATTGTTGGAAGAAATTGTGGCCCCCAAACTGTCCATGAAGCAGCTTAAGCATGAAAACAGCCAGTTAGTTATAAAACGGATTGACTCCCAAAACGACTTTGATCAGATGCACCAGGATTTAAATATTCTGAAACAGAAAATGCAACTGATTAAGGAAAAATACATCTTACACCAGGATAACAGTGTCCTGTTACAAAATGTGAATCAGTTGAAAATGGATGTAGAAAAGGGTCAGCCTGGTTTTCAGGAGCTGACCAGAATCAGAGAAGAAAATATAGATTTCATGGAGTGTTTGTGACAAGTAGAAGCTGACCTAGTAGAGGCAGCGCATAGTAGAGACGCTCAGGAGAGAGCGATTGTCATTTTAAAAGAAAAGCGCTGTGAGCATGAATGCACAATGCAAGATTCTCAGAGAGAATATGAAATCCTTCAAGATGAAGCACAGAAAATAAGGGACCAAACGGCTGTTCAGATCAAAGTGCTCGAACCTAGCCAAGCCTCAGTGTCAGATTTTAAAAAATCAACTCTCTAAACATAAGCAAGAAATCCTGGCAGAGTGAGAAATTAAATAATGAAACCCGTAAATGTAAACAGGCATTGCAACACCCTGACTAATTAAGGTATGGGATAGTACGCTATGACCAAGGAGAGACTGGAACTGACCTCATGCATACCACTTCTAGAGAACAGGGAAACATGAGACAGGCAGGCTCGCCTATTCATAGTCAATCTGATCAGGAAGGTCAGACCATATCTGACATAGATGGATATTCATCTCTACCCAACAGAAGGGATGATGGCAGGACCAGCGTGTCATGGGCAACCAGAAATAGTGCTGTGAGTACGTATGACCCTGAAAACTCATGAGAAAATAAATCAGAGAGTTAGATTTACAGAAAATGATACTGCAGAGACCACCTAGCCTGTTCCGCTGCAAAAGAAAAGCAAAAGCTTCAGCCTAGAAAGGGCATTTTAAAAAGCTCCACATATTCAGGAAAATGGGTGGATTCCCCCAGACTACCAGGAAGGAGGGATAGTACACATTGGCAACAGTCTGAAGAAGAGACAGTGTTCTATCCTGTGCCTACAAGTGGCAACAGGGAAAGTGACCCTGAGATCTCACGGCGGCACAGGCAGAAAGAGGAGTCTAGATCCCATGATTCTGCAAGGCATTCCCAATCTCACAGAGATAGAGCATGTGTGGGAGACAGGGACTTGAGTGTCAATAACAGCACTGATTCCAAGGGTGAATGGTTCAGAGGCAAAAAAGAAATACAAAACAGAGAAAGGGTTTTGTTAAAGACCCAATCAGGTAGATTAAATCCATAAAGAGCTTCATGACCCCATACCACAAGAACACAAAGTATTCAGTGTGGGAACATTTCGAACTGTTTGAACAAATGATGTGATCATTTGAAATAAAAAATGATGTAATTTGCATGGAGTTTCTGAAATGGACGTCTTCCCCGGATTATGCCATTTTCTTTGCAGGACTGGTAGACCAGGACCATTATAAATGGTCCACCTATAAGATAGGCATTTTGAGAAAATAAATCGACCCACAGGAACCAACAAGAGCCCACAAGGCTGCATATAATGTACAATGTGGGGACGATCGGGCACCTAGGGAGTTTGCACAAGAATGTATTACTTGCATTTGCGCAGACTTCCAGCTGGGTGAATACAAATAGCAAGGAATTTGTGATCACATATTTCCACGCTCTTCCCAAATATATAATTATCCAATAAGGTTGCAATTTCCACAAGCGCAGGGCACTGGACTGATTAATAGAGCAAGCCACCAGGATCTATGAGGTCCGGAAACCCACTGACAATAAAAAGAACCCTAAAACCACCAAACCACCTACTACACCTGTCGCTGCCAAGTTGGTGGAGGTGAAAATGACCCCTCCTTTGGACCTGGAGATGGAGGGCCTAAAATGACTCCTCCAGCTGATAAGCAGAATGAGAGGCAGAGGAGACCCTCCACCCAATTGAAAGGTAGCCAGGCAGGGTATCAGAAAAATGACCCCTCTGGCCCTGCTATGTGAGCCCTTGAGATAAGGGTACAAAACCATTCCTGGCATATTCGTACACTCCACCTGCACAAAAATAGGGGGGTGGGGGGGGTCAAATCAGGTAAGTACTTCCCCAGGAAACTTCCCTCCAAAGAGAGGAGTACGACGCCAGCTCCAAACATGAATTACTCGAACAGGTACCCTCAAAATCCTAACTTCCAAAACAATACTCCTCCTTCTTCCCGGTTCCAGGACAATCAATTGCTGACCCAAGGAGAAGGGAGACCCAGGACTAAAAATGATGGTTGTAATTTCCAATACCTGAACTACTTCACTAGAAGGGACAGTTACCCTTTTAGGGAGCAGCAGAGGTCGACCTAGAACCCAGAAACAAAAGAAGGGTTTCTGGTTCCCCAAGAAAATTGGTCGAGCTTCATGCCAATATCAAAGATGGTCAATAGAAATTAATATGTAGAATTCCTCTTACAATGGGAAGCAAGGGAGTTAACATACTTGAGGATTCTCATTCCAAGGAAGGGGAAAACACATCCTCCAGTTCAATCTATACAAATTGAACGTGGTCTTGAAGCTAGACATTGCACGATGGAGCAAGTTGAATCTACCATAAAAATGAATATTTGCCTGTTGTGACAAATCTCAGGATGTCGTCACTGTTTCCATGAAGGGAGTCCCTTCTCGTGAGGCTGCCACCCAATTGCCCCCCATAGGGGTGGTACTCAGCGGGAGGATCTTGTGTGGAGGGAAACCCCCTATGGGACCAGTGACGACTATTCAGAGAGAACATGGTATGCCATCTATATATTTCCCCCTTCGTCGCCCACGTACGATACCCAGACCACATCGATCCCAGACACCTCCATATGTCCCTGCATGGTATCCCTCCCTCTGGAAATACTGAGATGAAGAAGAGTATCGTTTACTTTAATTAATACTTATCTTGTTTCAACATTATGTAAATTACGTGACATGTGCAACTGTAACTATGCAAAGAAATGTGCCCAGATCCCTAAGGGTTCGGTGCACTATATAAATAAATAAACAAACGAACAAACTTAAAGAGAATACTCTGAGAAAATGGGATGAAGAAGGACACTGACATCTCAGTAGCGAGTGAGAGCATAACTACAGAGACGAGGAGCTGAGAGGGAGCCAGGGGAAGAGAGTCATACCGGCTGGTGTTTTTGTGAACATTATAAAAAAGCCACAAGAAGGGAGGCATTCTCTTGGGAGTACAGGGAGCCAAGAGAGAACCAGGGGAATAGATCCAGTCACCCTGGTGTAGTTGTGAACATTGTGAATAGTTTCCTGAAAAACCAAGAGAAGGGAACCATTCTCTCAATACCAGACATTTTGAGTTGGAACTTTGCTTTTTTGCTAAGCCAGAAAATGTTTTGGCTACTTTGGAACGTCGTATTAACCTTTTGGAAAGACGATTGCGACCTGAGGAAGGCAGCCATCCTCTCAAGAACCAGTTTCTCTGATACATGGAACTGTACTTGTTCAGAAGAAAGGAGTCTTCTGGACCAAGATACCACTTTAGTTTAGTTGTGCGTGTAAGGGTTGTAAATAGGGTTTTGACAGAGGACGGTGGACTCTTTTTAGTTCTTGGACATTCTGGTGACTCCTTAGTTTTGTTGAGGCAGGGAAACCCCTCTTAGAGTTAGGGCAAGAGAGGGTTTTCTTTTCTTTTTTCCATATAAATAAAAGTTACTGCCAACCACCAAGCCACCAGTGTGCTAGAGTTGTACTTCTGCACCCTTACATAGTGCATCCTCCATCTTTCTAGTAGCCTATACTAGAGAGAAGTGTACATGTAGACTGACATGAGTAAGACATTGCTCTCCTTTGAAAAAAGTGAAACTACCCCACAAATGGGTGGGCTTGGTTTCCCTCGCTTAAGATAATACTCAGCCTTCATCTTAACTGACCTAAGACACTGGGTCCAAAAGGGGTCTGGTGATGAAGCAGGATGGTTATTGATAGAGAGAAACTCGGAGTCAGAGGTCCCTTACAGGCTCACTAAACAATCCAAGAGGAGCAGTGGGATAAAATCCAAAAGTGCCCAAGGTAAGCACCAAAATGTTGTTCCATTACATCTGCAAAAAGCCAGACTAAACCCAACATGCTCTAGAGCTCACCAATGTAATACATCTTATGCTAGATCTACCTGGTCCTCCACAGCTATGGGAGCCTTGCTATGGAAGAAACCTTTGGACACTGGGTCAGCTGGTGAAAAGATCTAGAGTTTTGACGTTTGAGAGCCGACAAGTGAGCGAGCTCAGTTACAGATTGGTTAAGAGAACTCTACAACTGTATGTGTTTGAATTATTGAGAAACATGGAGACATATCAGGAAATATTAAAATCTATGCTGATGAACACAGAGACACATCTCTACATTAAGCATGTGCAAGCGCTTTGGATGCCCACGGTCTGAAGAAAAGCAGAAACGCAAACCTCAACTTCAACTTCAATTCAGGAGGCAGGTCAAAGCCCAGATATGTTATAAACTCAGCAGCAAATCATTCTGCATGCATATGGGTCCCCTGAATGCATTAGACAGGACTATGGTCCGATGGCACCTGCTGGAGGTGTCTGGTAGCCAATGCAACACTATCTCACATGCTTCCCTTGTGCCACTTAACAGAATCTTGGTGGAAGGAAACAATCAGCAACGAGGTTAGAGCTTAAGGGCTATTTGGCACAAGCAGCTACAATGTTGGCTCTCAGAATTACCTTAGTGCCAGTTCTGCTTCCTAGGCACAAGAACCACTGTTACTCCCAAAAAGCACCTCTGGGCACCTCCACTGGAATAATTGTGCTATACAACCATTTAAGAACTCAGAGTTGCTTCTGCACCAGCAAATGGACGAAAGGAGTCTCTGGTTTACAGTGAGAAAAAAAACTGTCTTGCCTGCAACTGTCTGTGAGCCAGTAAATGTTGGAACCCCTTCAGAGAAAATCAGCAGACAAGATAGCCCAATGGCTGTAGATGTGCTAGAAGGGTTCTAATGGGAGGCCGTAGAAAGCATGCATGTACATCAAAAGTGCCCTAGTGAATGGAGGCTAAAATCAATGTGGGTCAGCTTCTGAACTGAAATGCATGCAGGATGAGCAATGTTTGAACATCAGGGTCCTAAGCATAGGCTGCAGCAGAAGTCCAACCCCATGAAGCTACGGGAAGATGGGCTGCACAAAGTGATGAAAAACAGAGAGAGCACAGAGAACCACATGACCCCTGCTGAACATCCTGTGTTAAAAGGCCTCGTCCATGAGGTGTCTAAGATAGTGTGAGAAACCTGAAGGTGTCTCCCTAGCTAGTCCCCAGGGTGCTGCTATCCAGATGGCCAGGACACAGCCATCGCTATTGGTTCCAGTTCCTGGGGGTGCACCACTGATGGAGGATAGACTGGATGGGGGGTCCTCGGGGAGTGTTGCGACACAGCATCCCCCTTCTTTCAACACCTTTCCCCCATCCTACCACGTAGGACATTCAAAAACACTAACCCCTTCCCCTTTTCCGACACAAACACTTTTGCATGACACACCATAGAATGGTCCAACACCAGAGCCGTTTACCTGACATGTCCCAATACAAGAGTCAGGCAATTAATCAGAATCACACACACCTGACAGCCCTTTCCCTTCCCCACAGGGATAAAAGGTGGAGCAAGAGAACACAGTACGAGGAAGGCAGACTGCACAACAAGACAGCTATCCAGATCTGGCAGTTCAAGAGGAGGAGAAAGGCAGTGAATATGGAGAGGCTGACAAGGAGAGACACAACCTTGCCCTTTCTGACGCAGACCCGCAAAACCTCTGCAGAGGGAATCATAAGACCGAGGACAATAGAGCAAGTGTGCTGCAACAGATGTCAACGGTACATGGAGCGTGTCGACGCTGATTAGCGAGAGCGAGGAAATCTCCTGCTACCGTAGTACCAGCCTTGACTCCAGTTACAAAGAAAGCCAAGTGGTTCATCACTGTCAGTGAGTTGAGGGGAGAGTCGATAGAGAGCCGGGCTGTGGTGAATGAAAGACGCAAAATGACAAATTGAACCAAGTTCAAAGAACTGTAAAAATGTTATGGGGAGATCAGTTGCAGAGGGAAACCCGCACTATGCGGGTGCTAACTCGAGACACTCTGGTCGATCCTCATTTGAGTGAAACTACATAAACCAGAAGGCCATAGTTGAGCTGCCAAGTTAGGTCAAAGTGGTCATACAGGAGTTCAAAAAAAATACCTGCACAGTCGAAAGCCTTTGACATAAGAACTGCGAGAAAGCAAGGGAAGTGAAAATGAAGTTGGCAAGAGTGAACCCAGAAGAGGGATGCTAACGAGAGGGGGCAAATATAAAGTCCCAAGAAACAGTGTGTTCACAAGAGTGAACCAGACCGATGGATGTCCACTGGAACGGTTTAAAAAGACACTAAGATTTGTGAAGGAAGGAAAAGCCATAGTGAACCCTGTGGACAGAGGCTGAGGGTAAGGGGGAGTCAGGGGTGGAGAATCCTCACCCTAAGTGAAACCAGGAAACAAACTTTCATTTGTTAAAGAAACTTTTGTTTTGTTGCTTGAATACAGCAGGCCCTCGAAGGCAAGAGACTTTCATGAGAAACGAGACTTGGCCATCGAGGCTCCTGATAAACTAGAAAAGAACTGTAGACTCGTGCTGGGGAAGCTCGAGTGTGTGCTGTACTCCAAGATGCCACCTTGCCCTGTTCTCAAAACATGGGGAAGGGAGAATCAAGTTACCACATCCTGAAATATTATTCAAGAACACTTCTTTCTTTTCCTAAAAACCACCCCACACACACAAATGGTGCACCCCAACAATCTACCAATATCAATTCAATTCTGCTTCTTTAAACAAACCTATGATAACCTACCCCTCCACCAAACATGAATACATTTCTGATCCGCAATTCGAAAAATCAGCAAGTTTGAAATGTTACAAATTTCTCGTTCACTACAAAGAAATATACAGACCCCACCAATGGCAAAGACAAGGTCCTGGTCCTGGCCATCTTAAACCCAGACTCATTAAATGTAATTTCCCTGTCCCTCCATTGTAAACCCTTTGTGAACAATGTACCAATTACGCAATTGACAAATTCAATATAAGCTACAGTATAATTGCCCATTGCAATACATTCCTTTAATCTTCAATTTGAGACCTGCCATCTCTCCTGAGCTGTCCATCTATAATCATTAAGTTATCACTTTCAATATGATCTCTGCAACCTCTGCCACACCAGCAACATTTCTATATTCCCTCTTGCTCATTCCACACCTACCTTATTTGACGGGTTCCACCTTCCCTAACAGACCTTTTCACATCTTCAAATCCACCTTTACCTCTGGATTATGTCTTTTTCTATCGAACAAGTCAACACCACTTTTAAAATAAACCCTTGTGGGATTTTGTTGTCCAAAGGAACTATTGCCCATTCCTCTACCTACTTTTACCTGAATATTTTCTAGAAAGCATTTTGAGCGAACAACTTTGATTCTATTTCGAAAACAGCAACTTCCTTGATGAATGATGAAAAGTAAGCCATATTCTACCACATACATAGCTAAAATGTGTAGTTGCCTCCATGCTTCCTGATCTACAAATACTTGCAGTTGACAATTACATTGGAGGGCCCATCGTTCCAGCATTTACCTAGGTTTCCCCTCAGATCTCACATACAATCTATCTACTGTTCGGGTCAAATGCATCTTTTGAGGACTATCTGTCCCCATCTGGTTCACAGTCAACAAACACAATCTCTTTAATGTCCTCTACAATATGCTTGGTCCTGCAGCAACTAGCCTCCACCTACTTAACTGCCACTTAGGTCAAGTGCTACATTACTACAAGGTGACTTTGCTTTTCAAACAACAATATCTTTACAATCAATTACGTTCATAAATCATGCCGCAGAAGTTGGTCTTTCCGAGTACTCTCATGCACTGTGGAACCACCTCCCACATTAAGATCAGAGCATTCCAGACCACCTAACCTTTCACAACGCCCTATAATCTTGTTTATTCCATTAACAATAAACCCAATCCAATAGGATGTTTTGCTTTTACTCCTCAGGATACGGAGCACTTTACAACTTATACTACCACTCTTAATGCCGAGGTTGCTTTGGCTCCACAAGTTATCAGAGGTGGTGGCTGCAATCTTTCCACTGTTTATCTATAGTTGTGGATCATTGTGACTGTGGTACGACTGCAACATTTAAGACGTAAAACACACAAGCCACAAGTGTCTAGTCCAGGAGACATTTGAAGAGTGGTAATGTAATATTTCTCACCTGTTTGACTCTGTTAAAGCAAATTCAAGCACACAATGCAGCCAAACCTATTGGCGTGTATTGTTTTTAAGTGTATTAGTGTCACACCACCCACCCTGTGGCACTTTTGGAGCAGATGGTCTTTTTGCTATTGGTGTGCCGCCACGTATCTGCCTTAGCCTGCGGCACCACTGTAGTCATTTTCATCATGGCCGCCGCCAGACAGAATACCCTTTCATGGCTAACGCAGTGCATTACGTTGCAATCCTCTGACTCCCCTCTATGGATAAGACACTAGTTCAGGGTTTTCCTTGTTCCCCCTGTGCCTCTCTCACTTGCCTCTTGTTTTCCTGTTTTCCTCCCGTCTCCTGTGTGGTGCCTCGATACCCCCTTGATTTTCTCGCCCTCCCGGTCTGCTGGCTTCTCCCTCAGTTCTCCGGTTTTCCTCCTCCCCGATTCCTCCTGTGGGTTCTCATCTGTTTTCCTCTGGACTTACCTTGTCTGTTTCCTGCTGGTTACGTTCCCATACCAGACACACAAGAGCTTAGTTCTAACTTCCTGGTCCTTAACTGGATTATCTATTGGATCTACACTACGCTACTACACTCCAGCTTTTTTTTTTTTTTGCCTTCATTGGCTTTTCCCCACCCCGGCTTTAGCTGGGAAGTAGCCCCTAGTCAGCCTGTCCTCTCAGGCAGACACAGTGGCTTCCCTCCATGATAGACCATATCTCTTTAAGGAAAGAAATACCTCAAAAAAGAAGAAGAAAGGAAAGAAGGAGTTGAAGAAAGGATCTCATCTCTTCAAGCAAGGAAGGATCAGGTGAGGAGCAAGGGAACATTTCCGATACTTGTGAAATTAGGCACTAGAAAAAAGTACCCATTCTTTGTATGGGTTCAGTGGATAGGCATAACGACACTCATCAATTGTTGAAAATAAATGATCCTGTAGGTCGCTGATACGATTCGCTTATCACTTGATGTGCTTTGCACTCTGAAGTAAACTGCACTGAGAATGGGTGTGTGTGGCTTGCTGACATACCCCAGAGCAGACGTTGGGGGGATGAGAGAGTTGGTGTGCTGCTGCATAATGGGACCTACTATGCTCTCTCTCCACCTGTTGCGTCACCCTGGCGTGGTGCTGTTTGTTGCGATACATTGCAGTGAATGCAGAACCCTAGAATGCAGAAACCATGCATTCTAGGGTTGAGGCCAGTCCTTCTACGACTACATTGATGTTTTGCCGATTTCAGGCAATCGTCTCATGGTTTAAGGTGCTGAAATCAGGGGAAAGCGGTGGGTTGTCAAAAAGTTATGTAACCAGAAATGTCCAGAGGGTCCTAACATGTAACTATGCTAAATGTGTTGCAGATTGGTGAAAAGGTGTGGAATTGTAAGGAACAACGCTTCGCCAAGCCACAAACCTAGCTACAAACCCACACATTTTAACTTTTATAAATATAGATAATAGACATCACATTTTTCTTTAAAACCATACTACTTCAGACTTCTCTATCATGGAAATCATAAAAGGAAGAAAATATAGGACTAAAAAGCTTTATTAAAAATGTTGCTTTTTTATCTAACCTATTGCCTATGAATTAAAAAATAAATCAAACCAGTTTCATGCTCATTAATGCTGTTTAAGTTCTTTAACATATATTTCAATGCCCTTCTCCATACTGACAGAATGGGTAAAAGGGGAGGATGCCTGTCTATTTTGTATAAAGTGGCTTGGAAATCTCCTAGGCAAGTGAATGGTCAGGTAGAGTCCTGTCTGCTGCTGTCCCGCTCTTTCTAAGACATATGTGTTAGCGCTTGATCAATAGAGTGCCTGGTCTCAATCATTCTTGCATTCAACCGTTATTTGACCTTGGCATTTATATTACAATTTCACACCTGTATTACATATTTCTAAGTGCTTCTTATTTAATTGTATACATTGCCACAAGCGCAATGACACACGTTATTCCAAATATTAAACCTGCATCAACATATTGTTCCACCAGCACATAAGCAGAGTATTCGTATTTCCCAAATTTATGTACACAGGTATTCAGAGCCAATAATTATCGACTGATACCCTACGCTCTCCCTGCTGGGTTGCATACAGAATTATCCCGGGGAGAAGGTACGTGAACGTGGGATAGCACAAGGGCAACATTACAGAGCAACAGAGCTTCGAATCTCGGATTCCCGCTTAGAACTCAGGTACGTATTGTGCGCGTTTTAAAAAAACAAATATATAAATAAATACTAAATACATTCAGTAAAACACATTTTGAGGTCCTATTTACATTTTTTGAGACACGTGTTAATCACCGGGGCACACATTACTTCATTTACAGTAGTAGATAGTCTACATGCATCCTCAAACTATGGGCACACCACCCAGGTGACCTGATCTCATCCACTAAAATAGAAGTGTATTCACCCAGGTATAACCTCCTTTTAAATGGAAACAATCATTAGGATAGTACACTAGTTGGAGTGGGAAACAGGCTCTACACTGTGCTTAGACCAAGTCCAGATTGTAAGGAAAGATATCAGAGATGCAGAATAAAAACTGTACAAAACATTGATTATCAGAAGGACACACAAGGCAAATAAGCTAAAGCACTAATTAGGCAGCACGACACTATATTAGTTTACGCCCTGAAGAGAATCCTTACTCAGACATCAACAGTTATTTTGCCCCAAAAAATAGTGAAAATGACATTACATCTGTGATAAACCTGCAAGACAGATTGCTGGAGAGGTTCAACAGTGGCATTGTTTCACCCAGCAGCTACAAGATCTGTAGAACATCACACCATTATTTAAAGCAATATCATATGGGGATCATCTATATACATGTTCGATTATTAATGATCTAACATACAAAACCCTATTTTCTCAGTTGAAGATTGTAATAGCCTCGCCAAGAAACCTGACGGTATTTCCCACCTACTCCCCTGGGATCTTTCATTCAGGTGGGCCAGGGAATGGCTATCGCTTTTGGATCCCAACCCTGGGGGTGGACAAGCGAGGGAGTATCACCTGAGTGGAGGGTCACAGGGGATTGGGGGGAGAATACCCAAGGGCGAGACATGGTATTCCCCCTTTCCCAATTATACAGCAACTCACTCTCCCTCAGTCTTAATGGGGCATTTCCAATCACACCCCAGCTCCCCATTTCCAATAAGTAATGGGAGGAGGAAGAGGTGAGTGGAAGGAATGAGGAATACCCATACAAACAACATAGGGATACAAAGTGAGGCTTACCATTTAACACCTTTGAATTGTCCCACTAATAGAGTCAGGCAAGGCCAGGCACTTTTCCCCAACTGTGCACACCTGACTCCAATTGACTCACCTGCAGTATAAAAAAGTGGTTTGCCAGAAGCTTTGAGTGAGTTGGGGTTGCTGGATGGAACCAGGAGGCCAAGGAGCAGAAGGCTGCAAGGAGAGGAGCCCAGAAGGACGGGTGGAGTGCGGGATGTCGAGACGCTGGCCCAGTGTGTGTGAGGGGCTGCAGTATGGCAAGAGAGCTGTGTCTCCAGGAAGCTGTAGAGGGATGGAAGGCAGTCTATCGGCCTTGTTAAGGCCAGTACTCGTCCCCCTGGAACGTGTGCAGATCCCAGGGGGGTATGAGGGGCAGGTGGTGAAACCCTGACCTCGACCCAAACCCATTTGACCTGCTTGCCAGCGCAGTGCTACTATGGAGAGTTTTGTGAGCCAGAAAGAAACTTAATAGCGTGCGGCTGGCTGGAGCAGGAGGGTTGAAAAAAGCGAAAGCAGTGATAGAAAGTATAGCGGAATGACAGAAAAGGTGTGCTAGAGATGTGGAAGTAAAGAAAGACAGAGCCAATGCGCTGGTTTCACGGAAACAGTCAAGAGAGGCTGCAAGAGACTCCAAAAGTAAGCAAAGGGCGCTTGCGACCCAAAACTGAGAGAGGCACAGAGAGATAGAAAGAAAGAAAACGGACAGTCAAGAGAGAGTGAAAGTAACCCAAAAGTGAGAAAGAGGGTGCAAGCGACCCAAAAGAAATACAAAGTGTGCAAGAGACACGTTAACGAGAAAATGAAGGTGCAAGAGAGCACAGTGAGAAAATGAAGGTGCAAGAGAGAACGTGAGAAAATGAAGGTGCAAGAGAGCACAGTGAAAGCAAAGAAGTGTGCAAGAGGTGCAGAAAGGTGGAAAGAAGGTGCAAAACAGGAAAATAAGGTGTGCAGGAAGCCCAGTAAAGTGGAAAAGGACAGAGGCACAGATGAGGAAAAGGTGCCAGAGAATAGGGAGAGTGGTCACGCCTGGGAGGAGCAAAGAACCTGGCATTCTTGAAAGTATCTTATACTAACCCAGGAAAGAACTGTACAGTGAAAGGTACGTCCTGACAAGAGGACGTTTTTTATTTGCTTGTTGAACTGCGTAAAGAGGTGCCTAAGCTTGGGGAAGGGAACACCAAGAGGACCACTAACAACATTATTGAACTTTGTGAAGAGAAGCCTAGACTTGGGCAAGGGAACCCTGATAGGCCTAACACAAACTTTGTCTTTTTGTTTGGAACTGGAAAGATCGAAGCTTGTGCAAGGGAGCCCCAAGAGACTCCGACATTTTGTCAAAGAGTGAGGGCAAACATAGGTGAAGACACAGAGGATTTTGATTTTGAACTTTCAGACATCGACAGCCCTTAGAAACATCAGGTGAGGGAACAATCCCTGTACAGTTGGGGTCAGTTAGGTATTACACCAACCCCCGAACTTTATTATATAAAGGTTTTGAAACTGTTACCTTTGAGACTGTGTCTCTCTTGATACCATGCCTGTCTCACACCTCTCTGGAGAAAATGATCTTTCCAGCTAAACCTACATCAAGGTGAATTCTCCCTTTCTAGAAAAAGGGAAACTACAATCAGGCAGACTGGACTCATCTTCATCTCCACTTTCGAGGACAGTTGTGGTTCAGCCTCTGGCACAAAGTAATAATGCCAGCCTACTTCAATCCTATCTCATTTTCGGGCATTGATGAATTATTGAGATAGCCACTCTCTGACCGATGCCCTTCATATTACAAAGGAAAGGTCATAGCAAATTAAACAATACACATATCATAACTGGCCACTGTGACAGTGGGCCGGGAACTATACCAAAAAAAGTAATTAAAAAAACATTGTTAAGTCTAGCAAGCTCAGTTTGGTCAAGAAAAGGGCCTGCAAAGTTAATTGGATGTTTTAGTCAAGTATCGATATTTTGGAGGGAAATAGGCATTCTGAGAATAGAAAACATTTAAACTCATAATTTCATTAAGTTTGGACTTAACAGGAGTGGCACTAACTGGTATCAGTCCTAAAGAATGGGAATTCCTCCGAGTAAAAACTAGGTTTTTCGAATACTCGTACACGTTTTTATATATGGCATTGTGATACCAACAGGGGATCCAAAGACAGCTCAGTCACTGCATGTTAATAAGAGGTTGACATATATATGATAAACAAAACCTAAATATGTAAATGCCAAGATTAAGAAATGCTACCTGGAGGGACTTAGTGATGATTAGGAACTGTGTAATCTAGTACCCTTTGATCTGCCGTCTTTTATGAAATTCCTAAAGTGCACAGATCACTTGTTTCTCACACAAGAAGATTGATCTTGAGCTTGCAGAATTCAGCATGTGTAAACCTGCCTACATATGTTAATCAATTCCTACCACAATAAATTGAAATGCCTCCTGCGTATGCTCATTAAGACACAAATGATGTGCTGAATAGTTGAACAACTTTCCATGGGGATAGTTCTACATTCCTATTACCCTAGGTATATAGTCTCTCGGCATATGAGTATAAGGCATGAGGGTGGCAAATATGCTGTGTGAGCATTCTGGACACTTGTTCAGCAAATTATCAAAAACGATAATGGACATTATGGAGATATGCTTGGGGAAGGTAACTGATCAAGAATTTAGAAAGTTCATCATATGATAATTGCACCATTATTTGGCATACATATGTAGAAAACACATGTTTTATATGGGATGAGTCCATTGATACGTTGAAACAATATCTGACAATATCAAACAGAAATTATGTAAAAGTAGTATTTGCTTATGAAAATACCAACACAGAAAGTTATCTTGATCTAGAAATTAAAGCGGTAGATGGACGATTTGAGACATGCCTATATTGAAAGCCTACAACATGTAACTCTGTTCTTCATTCCAGAATTTCCCATACAGCATCTGTAAATAGTTAGCTTGGTGGGCTAACAAAAGGCTTTTCCCCACATAAAAAAACTATTTACTATGCAAATATGGTTTTTACATGATAAAAGAATTCCCAAACACATTGTTGGAGAATAAATAGTACATTAACCAGCTAATTAGTTGCAATAACATATATAATATATGACATAGGGTGCCCATGCCAAAATAAAATATGTAGGAGGCAATATGCAAAAGGTGAAGGTTAGAATTGGGAGCAATAGTGGAAGGTGATAAAACTACTCAAAGACTGTACATTTTGATAAACATCATCATTGAGATGAACATAAATAGAAAATTGCTGCCATTAGGAATGTTGAAACCATGAAAACGGTAAGTATTCAAGGAAAAACAATTGAGGAAAGAAGAAGCCAAGCTGATGATTAGATAATAACATATCATTAATCGTTTTAAGACATAGCTTCTCACAGGGTTGACATCTATTCTTGGATTAAAAAGACAATTTACCTTTACCAAATTATGGTCGATGTATGCATGTCCCAATTCTCTGAATCATCTCTCTTCAAAAGTGTTGTATACCCTACTTCTTTTTCCTAATAAACCGCCCCCACCCCCACCGACTTAATCCTTAACCAAATGTTTTATCTTTCTGTTAAATATTCCCTTATTTCTGTCCCTCCTCTACTATTTATGTGTGTACCTGTTAAACATGGACTGATGAGTTTCAAAGTGGAGTTGTTGGTGATTTCTTTAAATGTAGGATTTTTACAATATGGGGTTTTTCTATAGAGATGGATACATTTGGGGCCATTATTTGTAGAGGTTTTAGATGAATTCAGAATATATAGCATTTTGGATGAATACTTGTAATAATGATTAGTATGCACCAATTTAAAATCAGGAGTATTTCTCCCTTCTCCCCAAGGAAAAGCCACCCCCCCTGTCCTCCCCACCTTTGAGGCTAGGAGGTGAGCCCACTCCACAAGACCCTCGCTAGGGGTCTGGGCAAGTGGGACCTCACTGGGTGTGACTCCCTTAGGGGGCAATGACTCCCATTCACAAATGGAAAACCCTATGCAGGACACTTTATCTGCATACATGGGACTGCCTTGCATCCAAAACACTGTCCTCCTTCTGTTTGGCTTTAGGTAATGTGGAAATCAACACATTATCTGAAAATAAAGGAGTTATCCCTTTAAGAAAAAATCAGTATAAAAACAGGACAAGGAGGCCCAAACGGAGGAAAGTGAAGGGTACGCAGGGGAAGTGTGAGAAACTAATGGTGACAACAAGACAGACAAGTGATCACAGTTGAAGGGTGTTTATTGAACAATGAGTGCTGTATGCAGGTGGGAAAAATGCCTCATCTACACCTGAATCTAAGATGGAAACAAGCGTTGACCATCAAATAAAAAATAAGGCAGTCCTAGTGGCGTTGTGTCAAAACAAAAAGGGCCTACACTAAGAAACCTATTGCCAAACCTCTCAACTAATACAAAGAGGGGTGTGGGATTGTTCTCAAGAAAAGAAAGACGTGTTCCCAAATAATATGTCAGGATGCGGTAGCCTGGGTCTCCCATCCCCACGCTTTGGGCACGGGGTAAGATGGGAGCTTGGAGCACAGTACAGTCTCTGGCTTCTCCAGCACAATACAACAGTTCCAATACTAGTTCTTTGGACTGCCGATGGCCAAGTCTCGTTTCCTGCAAAAGGCTCTTGCCTTCGGACCTAATGTGTTTCAAATAACAAAAACAAAAGTTCATTTAACAAATGAAAGTTTGTTTCCAAAGTTCACTGGATGACGGGGTCCTCCTTTAGTCTCCGTCTTCTGGGCGCTGACCCTTCTTAATAGTCATCCAAAGTTCAGAGAGGGTGATTGTTTCACCCCTGGATCTCCCTCTTCTGGGCTGACCCTTTACGTAACATATTTCACAATATATCACAGTTCTTTTAATAATGAACATTTGGGTGATAGCTTCACACTCGGATCTCCCTCCGTCGGGCTCGGACCCCTCTTGCCTTTTTATATTCCTAGGTGCTGGCACACCACCAGATCTCCCTCGGTCAGACTCGGACCCCTCTCACTTTAACAGGATTCAATTCCCTTGGTTTCTCAGTGTTATTTTGTTGTGGGATTCACTTCCCTTTCTTTCACCGTGCTTGAAGATCAAAGTCTTTCGATTGTACATGGATTTTGCTTGCCCCTGGTGCATGACCACTTTGACCTATTCCGCTGGCCTTCCTACAGCCTTCTGGTACTTGTAGTTTATCTCATATGGGGCTCGACCAGAGTCTCTTGAGTTAGCACCCACATAGTGCCACTTTCCCTCTGCAACTGGTCTCCCCTTAAACGTTTATTAGCTTTGTTTCAAAGCTTGCCACTCCTGCGATTGTCACTCAACTCAGCCTGGTTCTTATCGGTATTCCCCTCGACTCACTGGCTGTGATGAACCGCTTGACTTTTGGCTTCTCCAGAGTCAAAGCCGGTACGACAGGCGCGGGAGCTTCCCTCGCTCCTGCTTATCGGCATAGGCTTGCCCCGTGTACTGTTGACATCTGCTGCAGGACACTATTGTTTGCGGTCTTAGGCTCTCTTTCCCGAAGGTTCCGCGGGCCTGAGACGAAAAGGGCAAGGTCACTACTTTCCTCACCACCATCTCGATTCCTGCCGCCTTTCATCTTCTTTTCAACTGCTGCGTGGTAGCTGTCTCATCGTGCTGTACTCGCCTTGCTCATACTGTGTTCTCTGGCTCCACCTTTAATATCTGTGGGGAAAAGGAAGGGCCGTCAGCTGTGTGTGATCTAAGTTAATTGACTGACTCTTGTATCTGGGCATGTCAGGTAAACGGATTTTACATTAGTCCACTGTCTTGGGTGTGAAAAAGTATGAGTGTCGGAAAAGGGAGGGGGTTGGAGTGTCAGATAATCCTATGGGACAGGATAGGGAAGGTTTGTGTAATGGACGAGAATGACCGGGATGAAGAACAGAACATAGGGGATTGTGTGAACGGTAGTATTCTGTCCTAGTAGATTGGGTTTTTGGAAGATGACAATCAGAGGGACGGGATTGGTATGATTTTTGGGGTAAGCAGGAATAGCTTGTGTCATGACATGAACAAAGGGGATTGTGGGAATTGTAATGTTTTGTATGATCCGGTTGGGAAGGCAGAAAATGATAATCAGAAGGATGGGGAAACAAATGACTAAATGTATTTAGGCAGGGACCAGGAACGCAAACATATTGAGAGGGGGGTTTCGGAGTGTACCGGCGTTTGGGGCCTTAAGAGGATTGGTAATGTAGGGAGGGGTTTTTGGATCTAAGTAAGGGAGATCTTTTAGGTGAAAGGGAGGTTGAGGTGGTACAACTTATAAACGCTTCAGGAAGTCCATCTTCCTCGTTCCTTTCTTCAGCATAATATGGCGTCTCACCTGGGGTATTCCCCTGATTATAACCTTGGGTATCCCCCTCCAAGTGATCCTCCCTCGCCAGCCCTCCCCATGCCACGTGAGTAAGGGTTTCCAGGGGTCTACTTGGGAGAACACCCTCAGGTTTCTCAAAGAAGCCCCCTGATGTCAGAACGCCAAGGAGAGGCGGAGCCGAATGCTGCTGCGGAGATCACTGCTCTCAAAGAAGCATGTAAGGCAATTTGGAGATGTAGGAGGACTGGCATAGCAAACAGCAGAAGAACCATTGTCAGCACAGAAGCAGAGGAACCGTCCGAAAACGTGGCATGACCGCAGACGTGCCGTGTGGGCCTGGGGCCCTCCTAACTATGCCGAAATCTGGATGATGGGAAGCAAGGAAATCTTCCACCAGCCGCCATTCGGGGAACGCAATTAGTTGCAGAGAAGCCGAAATCGGAGCAGCTGGGAAACTGAGAGACGAAAGCTGGAGGACGTGTGGCCACTGGGAGAGTGAATACATAAGCAAAGAGACTATGATTGTGATACATGTAGGAGCAGAGTAATGAATGAGCCGTAACTGATATCTGAGGAGATATTCAAAAACCTAAGGCAAGGAAAATGCTGTAAATCGTTAAGAGAGTGGGAACAACTATTGTGGGGGAAAGAGAGAAAACCCCAAGAAGTGGTTTCAAGAGAGACAATTCTTAATGTGGGTAAACCCCTTTAAGAAAAGTTGTGAAACATATTGGTGGTATCTCTCCCAGCTCTAATAGCAACTTATTAGGGGACATTGGTGATGCTGGCGTCTTAAAGGAACCTTCGACGCACAGTAGGTCCTTGCCTACTGATGAACGCATTGGATCAAAAGTTGTTGCCTACGAACACACATCTTTCGAGCTGAGGGAGGATGAGATTAAATTCCAGGAAGGAGGTTTGGGGTTGATGGGTCAATCCTTCAAGGAAAGAGGTGTATTGATGCCTCCAAAAGTGTATGGCACACTTGAGGAGTAACTTAATCTGCACTTTTAAAGACTGGACACATATCAACAAGAATTCATACAAATAGACATTATTCAAAGCAATTCTTGAGGTGCCAGGTTTTTACGGATGGGTTACATCAATACGAATTTGATCACATTGTCTGTACTGTTGCATTTGCAATCTGTGGTTCAAATTCAGCAACACCGGTTTCATGTTTACCTGATACAGTGCAGGGATGCTTTAGCAAAAATGGAAATTGAGATATTCTTGAACGTAAAAGCAAGGCAATGCTATTTGCATGATGCCTGGTTTGAAATAATCATCTCAGATCTGGGAATGCGTAATGAGGGAATCAGAGCTCGAGAGGCAGGCAAGGAAATCCTACTCATAGTTGATTAAATCCCTGATTTGACAACCTGGAGCTTGAGCGTTCCTTGCAGTAGCGCACAGAGTTCTCCAAGGTAAGGCAAGAAAAACCTCTGAAGCTTTGTATGGGTGCAAATAATCCCTAGCTTTGGCGGGCCCGTTAGTTACAACCCGGGTCAATTAAAGTTTATCTGTTTGTTTTTTCATTTGCTTTCATGGAATGTAGCAGGAATAAGCATTTTGATTTTGACTGGTTACTGTATTTAAATAAGTTGGATTTAATGCGTCTCCAGGAAGCATGGTTGTTGCATGAGGTTACAGTCCAGGGTTATCAGCATCTTTCTGTGAACGGGAAAAATGGCCCATGGTGCACCATAATGTAGGCCTGGTCACATTTAATTGCTATTCTTTGCCATTGCAAATCAAGAGGACTGTGCCAGATTGTAATCTTAGGATGGCATTGACTTTGTCTGTCTCTAATAGCCCCCCAAAGCGGCTGAGTTTCAACATTTATAATGGCCCAAAGACAAATTGTTCTTTTTTTTTAGTTTGCTGAAGAAATAATTGTTATGATCATGGGGGTCCTTAATAGTAAACTTTGCACACTGAATTCGAAAAACCACACAATTAGAATCCTGGAGAATGTAGGAGGAACACCTGACAGGAATTCCTTCAGGAGAAGAGCTATGGATGGTTATTAAGTGGTTGCTGAGCAGGTGATCTTCAACCAGATGCACTTTTGGTTCTATGTGATATTTCCACATTTGTAAGGCCGAACACCAAAAAGGCCCATTACTTCAGCCGACTTTACACGGCCCTCAAAAGCGGAAATATCACACTTCAGGGGTTCGGGGAGAGTTTGAGGGGGATATTCACCCCCTGCAACCTTCTGGGAAGCCGTTACCCTGCCCACCCCAAACACCTATTGCGCTGGTGTTTTTATAATGTTTTAATTAGGGGGTTCACTTCCCAAGTGCCGCTGCACCTTTCAGCCGCTGTGTGCACTCATGTATGTCCAGTGTCATGACCGTTATACAGCTTCGAGCAGCCTTTCTAAATCGTTTTTCTTTTGTCTTTTTTTTATAAAAAAACATTATCACTCAGGTACGCACTTTTAGGAGGAGGAAGTCTTCCTCAATCACTGATTATTGTATTGTGGACGGTTTTTCTTTCAGGAATTCTGCATTTGTGACCAAACATAGTGATCATTTTCCCCTTGAATAACATTTCCAATGGCTAGGGGCAAGTATCATGAAAAAAGATGCCCAACTGCCAGAGGGTCTGGTTAGCGATGCTTAAGATCGACAAGGTGGTACGGTAAAGAATTATGAATTCACAAGAAATCAAAGCCATTTTTTCAAAACTGTTAGATGCCCAAAACAAATTTGTCATCTTGGACAGATCTTTAGTTGAATCTATCCGAGATATATCATTTGGTAACTGGGGCCCCCAGTTCAGGAAGCCCAGCTCATAGAAAAGGTGGTCATGTGGTTTGATGAGAATGTAGAACAACGAAGAGAAAGTTTCATTGCAGTTTGGGGAGTGGTGCTTGTATGGTGGGTCAGATTAACAGTTTTAAAAGGTTATATAAAAAACTGTTAAAGAAAAAAGAAGAATGTATCAGGAAACAATGGTAGCTTTTGAAGAGGGCTGTTATTTTGAATTACATCATATTGTTCTGAAAACTGATAGCAAAGCACTGTAAAAAGATAGTATATAGCACGTTTTCTCCAACCAGGTATATCAGTCATTTCCAGGACATCTTATCTGATCCCCTTGTAGCTGGAGACATTTCCCTAGGGGAGTACATAAGAAGTTATGTCAACTTTTCGACTTTAAGAGAGTGGGGTCTGTATTAGCTCTTTTGAAAGTGGTAAAGCTGCAGGTCCAGACGGGTTGAGAGCGGACATTTTCACATGGTTTCCATCTTGATGGTCACCTACACTGAGAAACCTGTTCAATGCAATTGTTGAGACAGGCGTTATGCAATCTTCATGGAAATGCTGTTTGATCATGCTCATGATTAAAAAGGGTTCTTCCTCCGTTTCTCATTGCTTCAGGCTACTTTCCATGCAGGATAAGGTCTGCAGGTTGTTCTCCAAATGTCTGTTGCTCAGACATGAGGACTGGGTTCAAAGTAACAACATCTTGCAGACCTCACAAGTGGGTTTAAGGAAAGTGCTCAATGCAGTGGACCACTAATTCATCCTGAGCGACATTATGGAGAAATATTATATGGTAAGGGGAGGGAGATTGTATGTGGCCTTTTCGAACCTCAAGAAAGCGTTTGATTCGAAAGACAAACATCTTTTGGCAGAAGGTACATACTACTATAGTCCCTCATCCAATTGCATTATGCAGACTGTGACATCCTCCCATCTACTTCCATTGGATCCTCTTCTCAGGTGGCCATGGAAAGACCATCGCTCTTGGATCCTGACCCTGGGGCAGGAGAAGCGAGGGAGGATCACCTGGGTGGAGGACCTTGGGAAGTGGGGAGAGGATCTTGAGAATGACTCTTAACCTCCCCCGACCTTCGTAGGGTATTGTAAGTCCTTTTACCTTCCCTACACACCTACTGTCACATATTCATAGGTTTTTACAACTGGGGCAAGGAAGACGCAACTAGCAGTAATGCGCTCTTCTAGTCAGTTTCACCACTATGGCACTGAGATGAGGAAGAGGACTATTGAAGGTCAGGCATGTGCCGTTAATTATTGTAATTATGATCAGGCAAAGGAATTGCATCTGCAACCAATTGAAAGGCTGCAGGTGCATACAATTGTAGACCGAGAGTGGAATTGGATGGTGAACCTTCCTGGTGTGAAGGAGGCAGCTGCGAGGTGAGGAGCAGGCTGGAGCAGGACCGGCAGAGAGGACATTGTGTTTTGCCAACAGGGAAGAGAGTCGACATGACCCGACCGGGCCGTGAGAGGGCTAGAGCCCCTGCAATTAGCTGAGCCGCGTGTTCCCAGCTGGAGCTGGGGAACACAGAAGACTCCCAACCGCCATAGGCCACTGAAGCAAGGTTTTCCGAAAGCAAATGCTGCTCGCTGGAGCTCCCGAAACGTATCCGGGAGTAAAGTGAAAGGTGAAAAAGACTGCAGGGACACCTTGAGGAGCTGCCAAGTAGCAGTGAGTGTGAGAGTTGGAACACTTGTATAGGTATAGGGGCGTTCCAGGGGCAGGAAGTGGACATTTGCAAGTACCGATTCAGCAAAAACTCCTACGAGCAGGGTTTGGAACCCTGAGGGAAGAATGTTGAATACCGAACAAACTGCAAAGTACCTTTTGAAATGTACCAAGATTTATTGAATACCAAATTGAATAGAAAGATAAGAAAATAAGAGGAAAATATTGCACAAGTGAAAAACGAATGATGTGCAGTTGTGAATGTAGTGAAAACCTATGCAGAAGCGTTTTCATAAATAAAGTTAAAGTTCATGATATACATTATTGAATCAAGCAGAAAAGCATGTGTGAAAGACAAGTTGATGAACTTGAATGAACATTGATAAAACCAAGTGTGAAAAGGATTTACACCACAGTGACAGAGTGACTTGAACATAGGTTGTGGCAAAGCCAAGAGACTGCCATTATGAGAGCCACAATTCATGTGAATTACTGACACAAGTCGAGGGAGGAAATCCTGTATAGGCCAAGGAAAACCAAGAGCATCACAAAGTGCCAAGGGTTATCGGTTGCGTGACCTGTAATGGGTGGACCGTATGGTCCAACAACTGCGCCTAGATCGAGTAGCCCCTACAGGAGACAGAACCCAGGAAACCACGAAATAAAGGTTGGGCTACATGGTAATTGGACACAGACACATTTTTAAATTGACCTTGATGACACAGACTGGCCTTAGTTTATTTAGCTAGTGAAATCCCACCTTAGCTTAGGGCACGTTAGGCATTACTCCATCCTGACATAAAGACCAATAAAGTATTTTATTAAGAAAAGTGAATCTGTTGTCTGTGTCTTGCTGAATGATGTATTCACAAGACACCTTGGTGACTGTTTCATTTTCAACATTGGGAAACTATACAGCTCTTTTATTCACCAATAAAGATGTAAAACAGGGATGATCGCTAGCCCCACTCCTCTTTATTGTATTCCTTTCAGGACTTTAACCCCTGTACTTCCCTTACGAAAGTCACCTCACCCTCCCTGAAGGGTGTATCCTATAGTGTGTTCCTTTACATAGATGACACAGCTTTTTTTAACTTAATTCCCGGCTGAGCTCCATTAGAGCCCTATACGTAAATTACTATTTTGGCAAGCAAAGTCTGTAATTAAATATGACAAAACCACAAATGATGGTGTTTGGGAAAGGGGAAATCCTATAGCTTGTTTTTAAATTACTATAGAATTGAGGATGCAGACACACACTCTTATTTTTGGTATACTCTTCTTAAAGAGTGGTGCCTAGGTCAAATATTTTAAGAAGACAGCTGAAAGGGCATTAGTAAGGTTCAAAGGACTTTCAAGATTCTATTTGATGTTTCGGGCTCATAGATTGTAAAAATGTTTGCAGGTATACAACCGAAAGGTCAGCGTGGTGCTCTTAAGTGGTAGTGAAATCTGGGGTTATTTGAAATGTCATGTACTGGAGGGGCTGCAAAATACATTACTGTATCAAATAAGAGGTCTTTCCCCAGGCCCTCCTGGTAGTGCCATAAGAGCTGAATTGGGGGTGCTCAGTTTGAAGGTGTTGGTATGTTTAAGGTTTTTAACTTATTTTTTTTAAAGGCTCGTCTGGGATTTTCAGCAAATGCGAATGTGAATATTGGGATATGCGAGATTGCAACGTCCCCAAGTAAAGATAAATATTTGTGGTTCGAGGCAGGTTCAAAGGTATTGATTGATTGGAGAGTGGGATATCACTAAGTTTTTTACACTGAGTCAATTTAAAATAGCTATCAAAGTAAGAGCTTCTCAGATGGGGAGAGAGGCAGATTGTGAACATATATTTAAGCTGCCCTCCTTAACCCTATATGCAGACTTAGGAATACACACAACCACAAGTATTAGTTTTCAAAAGTGATCCCAAGAGTGCAGGAGTGTGAGGCTAATGGTACATCTACATTTACTCCGCCTAAATAAATGAAGAAGGTGGGCAGGGGGAAGCAATAAATGTGCCTGCAAAATGGAAGCTCGTGATGGTTTGGCTCATTTGCTGCTAAATTGTCCTTGTTTTCTTGCTCTCCTTAAACATTATTTAAGACCTTATTTCTTCTTAAACCGTACTCGGACACAGGCAGATGCCATGTGTTATATAATTAATTGCAATTATCAAGTTTTTATATATAGTTTGAATTTGTTAATGTTAAAGCTGATCTTTTATTTTGGGTTTGTACTATGTGAATTTTATGTAATTATATTAGTCTTGCATTTTGTATATTGTTAACAGAAAAATCCAATTAAATAAACCTATCTATCCATCTTCCAACCAATCTGCTAGTTAGAACCAATGAGAGAGTCAAAGGATTATGTTTAGAAATGTAAGCCTGGAGTGCACTAAAAAGATCTTAAAGCTTTGGTAAAGATGCTGCTGTGGAGATCACAATGTGAGCTTACTAGTAACTATTCTGTTGAACATTACTTACAACCGATAATTGCTTATTGCGGTTGTGGAGAATGTTATGCGTACAGAGTATTTCTTGGGGCAAAAGGAAGATTGAAAATTATAATGCACATTCTTGCCTTGAACTGCCCTGCAAATTGTGTCCCATGTTCCCTGAGATGTTATCTATATACATATTTTCAAACCACACTTAGGCATTGTCCTCTGTTTTCTTTTCATATTATTTACAGAATACCTGTTTATTTAGAAATGATTAAAAATAAACCACTACTTAGGACCTGCTTTCTAGTTATGAGGGTCTAAACGAAATTAGTACCCGGTGCAGGTTTTTTTAGTCTTACAAATGCACTGATTGGTTCGTTTGCAAGCCTTACCAGATGGTAAACCCACTTACGCTATTGCAGGACCCTCGCAACACTTGTTTTTTTTCTTTATAGGCCAACGTGGAAAGGGTGAAGGGACTGCACACTGTCCCTTCTCCCTTTTTCATGGCGGTCATTTTTTTTGTTTACTTTTTTTCAATTTACTTGAATGACCACCATGGAAATGGGAAGGGACTTTTGGCCTCATTATGAGTCCGGAGGTAGCCGTGCCGGAAAAACCGGCAGACTGCCGCCGGACCCGTAGTGAATTACCGTCTCCGGACTTGCCGGAATCACCGGGGCATTACAAACTCACATTCAGGCCATTACCGCATAAGTAGAAAGTAGAATGTTCACTATTTAAGCCTATCCTTGAACTACCCAAATATGCATAGAACTTAACAGTTCATAACAAGTTGAATCAAGGATATATTGTATTGAATCCGGATTAAGATAGATTCTTCTGTTTCTCTCTGTGTGGAGTAATCTCAAAGATTACTGCACATGGTGGATGAAGACATTATGAGCAGTGTGACAAAACGAGGGAATTTCATTCCCTTCTCCCCAAGGGCTGAGTAGAAGCGAAGCACGACCAGAGAGAGGAGCGTAAGCAGCCCACTGACAAGGTGACACCAGGAGGAGGAAGAGCCAAGGAGAGCCAAGGAGCCCGTGACTTTTGCAGGAATCCTAAGAAGCAGAAAGGAATGCTGGAAACCCAGTGTTTCCAAGGAGAGAGCAACAGAGAAGAAGTGAAGCCTTCTCCCTGTGGTGGTTTGACCACGAGGTGTTCGTGGTGGGCAGTCCGCCCATTGAACAGCGCTGACGCAACCAAGCAACAGAATCTATGAGAGACACTGCGACCGTAATCTGACGCGGTCACATAGAGGAAGAGGACCGAATGAGTGATACCGACCCCAAAGGAGGAATACGAGCATCGGAGTAGAGGAAGAGAACCAGAGCGAGCGGTGAGCCCTAAAAAGTTACCCCTTCAAACACAGAGGTAACTGGGGGAATTGGAATACCGGAAGGGCACTGGGGCATCGATACCCACGAGGAGCAAATTCGTCCCAGTGAAATTGACGAGATTTTCAAAATAATGCCAGTAAAGTTGAACTGTATTAAAGGGATCCAGAAAATAAGGACCAAACCTGAAAGAGAAGGTGTTAAGAACTGGAGACAAACACCCTGGGATGAAGGATGGGAATCTAAATTGGAACTGAAGTCAAGTGAAATAAGACAGAGAAGAAGTGACCAAACTGAGCCATGCCAGGAAAGTTGAAGGCTCACTCTGCTACAAAGGAAAGCAAACTTAAAACGGCTAGATCTACAGAGATCAGAAAGGCATATAGACCTGGGAGAAGGTTTAAGAAAGAGATTTACAAAACCTGATGTAATAACTAACCCAAGAGGGGAAAGCAAACCTAAGTAAATTTTAATAGACATACAGGACCTTGTCCACAAAGTGACAAGAGACTATCTGAGGATATCTTAGTAATGAGAACTATGAAACACAGAGACCATGTCATAAGAGAACAACCAGAAGGAAGATACATTTTCCTAATATAATTTAAGTTAGTCAAATAGTGTTAGGGCAGTTAGAGTTAGTTTTGGAGGAAGGGCATCTTCATTTCGTAATTCTGACGACTGACGAGCACCTTAAGTTATTTTGTATAGGCAGGTAAGAACACTGTTAAGGGAGCAATGTAGCTTGATCAAAGATGTTACCAAACTGCAAAAGAAGATGAAATTGGTATTCATTGATTTAAATAAAAAAAGTCAGGGAATGATTTTATAACAAAACAATTATAAAGAAAAAATATCAATTTTCTTTTTAAAATATATATGGGGTGGGTAAGGTGTTAAAACGGGTGGGGGTGGGGTTAAAAGCATAAGGAAACAAGGTGCAGGGGTGGAACCCCCCATAAAAAAAAGAAATTCAATATTTTTTCGTTATAAATGTTTCGTTAGAAAAATCATTCTTCAAATAAAATCACATAGAACTGATGAATGTGGATAAAGCATTGTCACTTTACTGGGCGACATAAGGAATTACTTGAAATTGATCCCTAAATTTAAATTCAGGTTTTGGGTGACATCGTTTTGAGCTTTTACCAATTGGGGAAGTCCTTGCTTTATAGCAAGGCCAAAACAACATCATAAATTAAGGTAGAGTGTTCACTATTTAGGCATATCCTTGAACTACGCAAGTATGCACTGGACTTAACAGTTCAGAACAAGTTGACTCAAAGACGTATTGTATTGAAGTCGGAGTAAGACAGGCTCTTCTGTGGCTCTCCGTGTGGAGTAATCTCAACGCTTCCTGCACAAGGAGGATGTTACACATTATTAGCAGGCATCTTCCCACTAGGATTCTTTGTCCATGCCACATCCAGAAAATGATGGCTGTCAACCGCTGTTCATTGTTCTTTACCAGAACAAGGGCCATTCGGAGGTCAAATAGGAAAAAGGTAAGAACACTGTTACGGGAGCTATTTAGCTTGAACGAAAAAGATACCGAACTGCAAAAGAAGATGAATGTGGACATAAGGAATTGCTTGAAGTGGATCCCTGAATTTAAATGTATGTTTTGGGTGAACCCAACCTCGTTTTGAGCTTGTACCAATATGGGTGAAGTCCTTGCTTTATGGGAAGGCAAAAACTAACATCATAAATGTATGCTCCTTTTGCTCAAATGTAGAGGAAGCTATTTTAAACTTGATCTTTTGTCCAAGTATGCAAATATTCTCCGTCCCAGGCTGCTGCCGCTTCTAAGAAACTGTGGATTTACCCTATGCCTCCTTGCTATTCCATGCCTAAAATGAATCCCTGGCCCTGTAAGAATGGATAAGAGGCTGCACTTTTGCACTTTCACTCAGTATACTACACCACGCTGTTGTACTTTAAAATTCCAAAGGAAACGTAATCTAGTTAAAGTGTTACTATTTGAATTGATCATGTATCATGGCATTAAAGAATGTGTAGATATTAGTGTTGTTAAGTCATTGTTATTTTAACTTTCTATTTTTATATTTCATAGTATCTTTATTTAATCTTTTTTATGTAAAGTTTCAGGGAGATGTTTTCTGACTGACTTTCTCACCTAAGAATATAGCATGGAGTAACTCATGCCTTCTGGGCTTAGGGCCATTGGACTCACATCAGGGATTGAGATGTTCAAGCGTCTAGAGATGAGATGAGATCTCCAGGAAACGTTGAACACGGCTCAACCAGGAAAGGAAATTGGAAAAACATCCAGGCACTCTACCATTGAGCTGCAGCAAAGACTGCATGTGTAGCAAATCTCTTCTGCATTCCTCTACATAATTATAAAATATGACGAATCCAGAGAATTGGATCCTTCTCTCCAAAGAGGAGCCAACCCCTTTGGGGCTAGGGTGGTGAGCCAGCCCGCTAAGCTTAACATCCCCTAGGGGACAGGGCAAGCGGGATCCCAATAGGGGTGCCACCGTCCGACTTAGAGGACAGGCCATCTCTTAACAGGGATATATGTTACACTCCCTGTCTCAGGAAGCAAATGTCTCTATCGGCAATACAGGGCTTGCACAAAATAACTCTGGCAATATTTGTGGGAAGTAGCTGGTGTGGCTTCTGAGCCTTTTCTGTTTCTAAACTTGCATGAAGCACCAAACCAATGGAGTGTTCATTCTCCTTACAGGGAGCAGCATAAAAACCAGTGAGACCGACCAAAGGGAGCAGGAGAGAGAGTCGGAAGCCTACTGAGCTGCACAGAGGAGGATCAGTCCCACTTTGAGGTGGAGCCATGAAGCAGTACCACTCAGTCGGCGTGGAGTGCAGAGGAGTGAGAAAACCTTGCAGAGCACTGCTACCTGGAAGGAGGATGGGAGCTGGAGAAGCTTGGCCTTGCCGCAGAGAAAAGACATGCAAACCGTATGAAAATTGGTCAAGCAGCACTTGCGGAAACCAATGCTTAAGTCCTGTGACAAACTGGCAGGAAGCACTGACGTGGAAGACCGAGGTGAAGCAAAACCACAGTTTCACGTCTACTGAGGGACGCTGCTACAGCAAACAAGGTATTTGGTGTGTCCAGGGAACCAGGAGGATAACGGACAGGGCTAGATATACCCCAAAACGAGGTGAGGAACCAAACAGCTCAAGAGGTGTTGAGGAACCAGATAGTCCAAGATGGGGCGAGAATCCATAAACCCAAAGAAAGTCTGACAAGGCAAACAGCCGAGGCTGAGAAACCCAAGAGGGGCTGAAAAAGCAAATACCCCAAGAGGTCTGAGAAACCGAGCAGCCCAAGAGGGGTTTGAAACCCGATACCACATGGTGGGGTGAGATTCCATTGGGGCCAGTGCGGGCCACAACCAAACCGACCCCATAGTGGGTGAGAAACTCGAGTCCTGAGGGAGGACTGGAGCCGAGCCAGAAGAGGCTCAGCTATTCAGAGACATTTACAGGAACTTTATTTCATAAAGGACTTGAACTACGTAGAGAGCCTGGAGGCCTACAGATACTCACTATCCCCTTGTACATCGAGCCGGAAGCCCTAATTAGAGTTATTGAATAGTCTTACTTAAACTGTAAATAGGGTGACAAGCCAAAAGGCATTTGCTGTTGATCAGAGTCAAACTTGGGTGAGGGCTAACAGCCTTGTCTAATCCAGAGAAAGTATAGTGGGGGCCAGAAACCAGCCAAGAGCATATCATTTGGGCAGAGGCCATGAGGATTTTTGTGTGTTAATGTTGGGTGCTTTTCATTTTTAGTGGCAAGCCAGGGATCAGGCTAGCTTAGCTTTCTAGATAGAGGACTGACTTCATTTTGTATGACATCCTGACGTACACCCATTTGAACTCTTTTCTTTCTTTCAGCGGATGGACCAGAAACTTAGGGTTACTATAGGGTTTTGGCATTAAAAAAAAAACAGTCACTTTACAAACCACAATGAGTTTTCAGTCTCCTGATTCTGATTTACCACTCAGAGAGTATGTCTTTCTCAGCTTGAGCATCGCACTATATGTACGTCCGTACTACCTTCAATGAGCATTGGTAGGAGGGTTTCACATCCTTTGTTAAACCTCATCTGATTGCCCCATATTACTCTCAATGACGTGTTGCATATTGCTCGACCCCAGGTAGTCGACAAATGCAACTGCTTGCCCCCTCCCAAAAACTATTCCCTCCACGTCTTCCCCTTTACCTGTCTGCTAATAATCTCCACTGCTTCCTACTTGTTGGGGTCCTCCCCTCTGAACCCATATTTCCTACCCCTCATTGCCCCACCTGGACTCTACAACCTACTACCATTGTGGAGCACCCCCCTCCCTATCACCCCTACCCATCCCCCCATTGTTAGGTAACCTTGCCCTATGCCCACATTACATGATTACCCCCACCATGATATGATATGATGATATGATAGGTTATTTATAACGCGCTTAATACCCAGAGGTTTCTCAGCACAGACCCAGGGATCGAACCTGTGTTGCTCCGTGTTGTCTTGCTTCCAAGGCAAGCACGTTGCCGCTGAGCTATCCTCCCGAGACATGTATACCACCATCACTACTCACCCCAACTCCTCCCCACCAAACAAGCATATCCCCACCACTGATTGCCCAACTCCACCTATCTCATCATCCTGCCCAATGTACACGCATACCTCCCACCATACATCTCCCCTACACATTATCACAACAGCCCCCCTCCTCGCCTTTTAGATTTGGGTGGCTGCCCAACAATAAGTAGTCGATCAGTTGGACCGGTCATTCTTTTGAAAGGGTCTACCAGTCCAAAATGGTAACCACTTAATTACAAGCACTTCAAGGAGTGAGCAGTTAGGGTCAAGTAAAAGACCCGGTAACGTTAAGAAATGCAGCCCTTTGTCTCTGCCAATCATTGATGTGCTAGTGTGGTTGGATGAAAGTGATTGCAATGGGAATACAAAATCTTTACAGTGCATTGCAGATTGTCAGTCATGTTGATTTGTAAATTTAAAAAAAACAAAAGCAGAAAAAAACAGAAACAAAGCAGATGAACTGTACAACAACTGAATACACCAACAAATGAAACTATATGGTTTCATTTTCATAACGCTGTGTGTCTGATTTACCCAAATTCAGATATACTGATGGTCTGGTCTGTAAATGTCATTGTATTGTGTGCCTAATATTTACCTGGTAGTATGGTGAAGGACCATGGGAAGAGGGCCCCACCGAGAGACCCGTTCTCGGTGGCCAATGGGACTGGATCCTGGATGGGTGTGGGCCCTTCCGGAGCTGTTGCACCTTCCGGGCCTGATCCGATGAAGGAAGACAGATCTGGAGATTTTAAAAAGGTGACAGTGGAGAGCCTCAAGTTACTCTACAAACTAAATGAAACAAAAACACATTGAAAAAACATTCACCAAGCCATACAATTGAATAGGAAACTTTCAAAAAAAACATTGAGCTACTGATGACTTAGAAACGACCCGAACCCATTGTGGCATTATGATGCCATGCTGAAGATAACTAAAGAGAGAATGACACTGCTCCAAGGAGAGTAGGGCCTAGAATTGAAGAACATGCTACCCAAGTACCCTTGAGCCTACATATATGGCTGCTTTGCTTCATCACCAATGTACTTTGTCTAATATTGCTCATAGAAGATGGAAGGCATAGTTTCCGCACAAATGCATGTACCAAAGCTCACAAGTGCATGTACCAAAGCTCACAAGTGCATCTGCCGAAGCTCATAAAACTGGCATATGCTCACCTGAGTCCCTGATTAATCAAGATCACTTCTGAAACAATACTTTTTGAGTTAATGTGAAGTTTTATGGTGAACAGCGAGGCAGGGGATTATTGGTGTCTTATAACTATTGCTCTGTAAGGCTCATGTACACTGTTATATCTCCACAGGTATTAACGGTTATGGATTACAGAGCGATTTCTATACACACCTAGGACAAAAAACATTGGCGTTCAAAGGTAAATTAATGAGTCTTCATTTTCGGATTTTCTTTATAATAGAGGTTAAGTGTGAACATGATGCAATACATGGATTTCTTATATCTACAGTTTTTAATTGGGCAACAAATGACACTGATGATGTAACATCAGGCAGAGACCAACTCTCTGATTGTTTTTTCACTATCCTTGCCATTTTAATGTGGATGCCTTCGATGGAGCAGGAGAGAGTGGGGAGGGGCGAGGCAGGAGGGAGTGGGGAGGGGCGAGGCACAAAGCATTAAAATGTGCTTTGTGAATTAATGTGCTATGTTAGTGTCAACCATCAGCACAGTCGACAACATCCAATTTTGAACGAATACAGGCATAAAGCCCATTAATTCAGGTCATGCCACCTGGTTCTCGTGTCTTTTTTACACCTCACCCAGAAATGTATGAAAATCACAGTCAGAGGGTCACGCATACATGGTCCTTTCTGGGCATCCCATCTTCATTTCTTGCACAAATATAAGTACACACTATTTATACCTTTTGAATACAGAGAGGTTTCTGTTGATTTGACACTTTAGTTTTGTTGCCCAGGAACATATTTCTGGATTGTAATTAGGGGTGTACCGAACTTCAGCTTCGAGTAAGTATTCGGCCGAATTCCGTGCTGAAAAAAAGCTATTCATCCCCAGCCGAATAGTTTCTTGCTATTCGGCTCTTGCCGAATACTTTGACATTCTCATTTGAATACAATGCAACATGAACTCAGAAAGGCAAATATATACTTCAGTTTGCAAAACTGAATAGAATTAGACCAGACAAATTGCTATCACACAGCTGAAAAATATCTTATATTGTAATCTGCTCTTTAGGGCATGTTTTGTTACAGATTCTTAAACAAAGAAGGTGCTCATCTTTTATACTTAGCCTGCAACAATACAGGAACATCTTTTCTTTTGGCGAATGTTTATATGCAATGTGCACTTTTTTCAGTTGGAAAAAACAAACTGAAAGAAATGTTCATAGATACTTTCAGTTCCTGTCATGTCACTTCCCATTGTGTACGGCATAGTCCCCCCTTTTCTTTTTTTAAGGACTTGTGTCCTGAGTCTAACATTATATGATATTTTGTGTATTGGCGAGAAAGAGTGGCTAGGATAGGGGTGAATAGTTGTGAGATGGAGTTCATGCATTTCAGATCTCCTCTTGACTTGTGTCCTGCATGAGCTGACCTGACCCATTTTATACATTTCCATGTGAGCTGCAAAGAAGTTTCGAAACTCGACCACATCGACTTTGCAATTGGATAGAGAATGCAATGCATCTGATTCACAAAGGTAGTCCTTTTGTATTTGTGAAGCCTCCCACTTTAACTGGCAATGAATATGCAACAATCTTCTGTACATTTGGTCCCTTCATTTTGGTTAAATCTGCTTTATTTCAGGCTTTTATAGTTTAAATAAAGATGCTACATTAATTACAATGAAGAGAAATAAAAGTATAGCATGCATTTAAAAAGGTGCTTTATTTGTTTTTTTTAATAAGTGTGTTTTTTGAAGTTTGGAACATGATTTATTAAATAAAGCAACTATTCGGCTTCATATTCGGCTTCGGCCGAATAGTTGACAAACTATTCGGTATTCGGCCGAATACTAAATATGCTATTTGGTACAGCCCTAATTGTAATAAGAATGGATAGTGACCATTTGTGGTCGAATGACATGAGTCAGTGTCTTCTCTCCTGCTATAGCGGTTTAAAATAATGTCTTACTTGTTGATGCCTCAGACCCAAGGTTGAAATATCTCATGTTACACTGCCAGTCTGATTATGCCTCCAATGCCACTCCGTGAGAACACTGAGAGCACCATGGAATGGCTGCATTTCATTTCCTCCCACAACTAAATGCTAAATAGGGTTTTCGGTCTGTTCATAGCAAATACTACTAAGTGTAACTATCGTTGGCTAATAGGGGGAGACGTTTTTACAATTGCTCCAAGTGAAATCCCCCGACTCAAAAGACTTTAACTTCAGTTGTAGCTTTGATCCTATCTTGTATCCACACTGTACTAAATACACTTTGCCCATTTCCAGGGAGGGTCACTGATCGGAACACAGCGGTAGTATTTCAAAAGGAGTGAATGCATTTACTTTGACTTAACTTCCACCATCAACGAGAAATTATTTAAACTGGGAGACTGCTCGTCACTAAGTGCTTATTCTCAGACACCTTAATGTAGTTTATTTATTTATTTAAACTTCTGTATATAAACTTCTGTAACGCGCCACATGCCCATGGGCCTCAGCGCACAGAGTTCTTTTAACAACAACATCACCCTCTGAAGCAGGAGAACCCAGGATTAAGTGCTTCAAAGTGATTTAATAACATGTTTTAGTATTAACCAATATGAGTTAGTGCTCAGATGAACAACTTACAGTAGAAAGGGTGAAGGACTGCAACTGCACTGCCAGCATTCAAACTTGTGTCCTGCAGGCTGAATAGCCACAATTGAAACAAGTACTGAAATAGCTGAACTATCTCACTTGTGTCACTTGCACTACTTCAATACATAAAGGTATGCAACGGGCTGACATTCATGGTTCCGTGGTCTAGGTAACCTAGAGAATTGGATCCAAAATGTTGCTGCTAGAAGTGAGTGGGTGAGACAATTGAATAAACAATGTGACTTAGGAATTAGGAGGATTAAAATAAAAATGTAACAAGCTATAGAAAAGCAGATCAGTAGAATTGTTAAAAAAAGAAAACACATTCGAATGATGAAGGAATTTGGACAATATGCACAAATAATGTGTGAGGAGACACATACCAGATTGGTGAGCTTTCAAAAATATATAAATCATTGTCAAAGATGCAAGGAACTACATTTCAAAAACATACATGTACAGTACACTAACCCTGGGGGGACTTGTGTTTTCCTTTTTGATGTGGGGGCACTTTTTTGCCCACAAGATCCTCTCTTTGATTTCTTGGCCAAAAACTTTCAGAACGTTTTTATGCAACGTTTTTGGGCTAAGAACAAGCAGGGAAAGTGGCCAAAGGCAGACGATTTGGATGCTACCTGTCTTAAAAATACTGGCAATCAGTTAGTGTATAGGGCTGGCTCTCACAAACCTATACTTCAAATGTATGTTTAAATGCAGATTCTTGTTAAGGCGTTTTTATGTTTAAGTGTTAATTATCAATAGCACTTCTAATATATTATGGCTTTTCTTCAGAAAATTATACAAAAGCACTGGAAGAAGTATGAACAGAAAACCATCCGAGTCAGCCAGTAGATTACATTTAAGAGGAGGGTCTAGTCTGCTGCTGTAAGTCAAGTGTTCATTCTGGTAACTAAACACCACAATGCAAAGGATGCTTGAGCAACTAAGTGATAGTAAAACAAGAATTTCTCAAGGATGCTTTGGAGCATGCTTCGACTACCAGAGGGGCTTGCACATGACAACAATATCGGACACCACGTAACTCAGTGACCATGCCGAGAAAAAGATCTTCAGAAAACACTGACCCATTCGATGGCAAATATGGGGGATGGGGGATCAGGATTTATTCCAAAAGATTCTTCCTTTCTCATCAATGATATTAGCTGCAGGTTAATGCCACTCCCCTGCAGGGCTGAAAGGTCTACAGAGGACACTTGATAACCAGTTCAGGGAAGTGCAGGAAAAGGCATTCTCTCTTCTGCAGTAGTCTAAATGAATTACCTGGAAACATTGTGTAGAACTTAGGTGGGCTGTACATTAATCGGAGACGAACTGACCACAAACTGATCGGCATATATTTTCAGGGCACCATTTTCAAATCTCAGTGACCCGAGAAGATTTCCAGGTCACTTTGATGTGGCAACATCCTGTGTGGTTTAATGATAGCCCCAAATGTACATGAACTGCAAGGCCATGTAGGCCAGTCATGGAAAAGGCAAATTGTGAGCTGATATACAAAAAGGCAGCCTTTCATTTTCAGCTGCCACATTAAAAATGCAGTGTGGAAATGAAGACGCTGATTCAAAAAGACCTTGCATGTGATTGGCCAATCCCATAAAAATGAAAGGATGATTCTACATGGAAATTGGCATTTGCCAACACAGACTGCAATGTTTAAAAGTGTGTATATTTCTCAGCTGGAAATAAAGACGTGGGCCTGATTACAGGTCAGCCGGTCCGGAAAGAGCGGTGGTGGTAAATCCGCCACCACCGTTCTTTCCGGACCGGCTGATTAAGAGTCCTGAAGGCGGGAGGTGTCATTTCCGCCAGGTCTGACCTGGCGGGTTTAACACCACCCGCTTGCAGGCGGACATGGAAACACCGGCACCATTACAGCATGGTGCCGGTGTTTCCACTTCCCCATTCTCATGGAGTCCTATAGGACTCCATGGGAATGGGAATTAACAGAATTCTGCCTCTGGAATTACTGGGTCACCGGGGTTGTAATGCCCCGGTGATTCCGCAATCACGGAGGCGGAATGGTAATACGAGTCCAGCGGTAACCTGCGGAATTCCCGGCACGGTTACTGCCAGACTCGTAATGAGGCCCATGGAGAAAAATGTTCCCTTGCCAAAGACATGGTATTGGCCCTCTTGAACGACAGGGAATGTTACTCCATCCTCCGTAAAGATTCGACAAAAGATTTGAGTCAGGAAATCTCAGAAGTGGTAAGCTATGCACTAGAAAGGGATTGGCCATCTCCAAAAGAAGCAGAGTTTCTTACTTCTCTGGGAGGTAGAACTCCATGCTTCTACGCCTTACCAGAGATCCATAAGGACCCACATAGCCCACCAGGCAGACCAATAGTTTCAGGATGTGGGTCAGTCCTGGATCCTTTATGTAAGTTTATAGATACTTTCCTACAAACACTCAGTATGAAAACCAACACATATCTGAAGGATACTACCCATACAATCACTATCTTTGAGGAGATGCTATTTGATCCATTGACCCAGATTCTAGTCACTATGGATATCATGTCTCTTTACTCGAACATTTCACAAGAAGCAGCAATTGAATGCATCCACGAGTGGCTCACCAGGGACCCACTACAAGATCGGGTTCCAAGCAACTTTATTCTGGAACTTATGACGATAGCTCTAAGAAAAGATTTCTTCACATTCGACAGACAAAAGTACCTTCAGACAAAAGGGACAGCGATGGGGGCAGCATTTGAATCAACTATTATTATTTTGGGAATGGCTGAACTCGTGTAATCATGATATACAGTTCACCATTGAGCACAGCACGACACAGGTCCCCTTCCTGGATTTGACCATCAGGCACTTAATGGCAGACTTACATGTGATCTTCACCGCAAGTTGACAGACAGGAATACGTTACTACACCATACTAGTAACCACCCTACTCATATGAAACAAAGTATCCGCAGGAATTGTGCCCTAAGGGAAGACTTCACAAAACATGCAGCACTCCTGACCAGCAGACTACAAAACAGGGGCTACCCCAAAAAATTATTGGATCAGTCAGCAAAAAGAGCCCTCCACGCAAATAGAGAATTGCTCCTACAACCACTAAATAGAAAAAACAACATCAGTGAAGACAGTCTAACCTGTGTGGTCACACAGAGCAGAGACAGCACATATTAAGAAAATCATTAAGAAGTACTGGCATATTGCCAGACTTAATCTACCAGAAGATCCCACGCCTAGGTTTGAATACAAAAGAGCGAAGAACATTAAAGAATATTTGGTTCATTCTCTCTTCCAAGCAGACTCATCATACACGCGACAAAGAACTCTACGCCCATTACAAGGGCATCACCCATGTGGGAACTGCGTGGCGTGCCAGTTCACCAGAAAAATGAAAACTTTTACGTTTGGCCAAAGGGAATGGATCCTCAGAGATTTCACTAACTGCAAAAGTTCCAAAGTCATCTACTGTATTGAATGCCCATGAGGGTTAAGATATGTAGGACAGACCACAAGAGCTATTAATTTAAGAATATCGGAACATAGATCTAAGATTCGGTGTAAGACCTTGACAGCACCTTTAGTGACACATTACTTAGAAGCCAGACACTCCCCAAATGATTTCACCTGGTGGGTACTGGAAAAAGTAAAAGTGGGGCAGACCTCCAACATAGTCTACTACATAAGGAGTCCAGATGGATTCACCATCTGGACACTTATCACCAGGGTCTAAACGAAATCTTTCAACCTGTGACACATTGATCACACTATTCATGGACCTGAACTGCACCACCCTGCGACTCCAATCGCACAGCTAGGTTTAGCTCGGTCTTTGATATTTCCTTTATGATGTCTTAGCTATTCACCATGAAAAGCAAGACTTGGTGCTATCAATTTAGGATACACCCAAGCAATGTACCCAGTATGATGTCTTAGCTATTTACTATGCAAAATAAGACCAGCTGTCTTCGATCTGGCACACGCCTAAGCAATATATGCAGACATTTGTCTGCTTACATTGATATTTCCTCTATGATGTCTTAGCTATTCACCATGCAAAGCAAGATCAGTTTCTATCAATTTAGGATACGTCCTAGCAATGTACCCAGTAAGACGTCTTAGCTATTCACTATGCAAAATAAGACCAGTTGTCTTCGATCCGGGACATGCCAAAGCAATGTATGTAGACAGTTGCCTTGACGCTCAACAACAACGGAGCACCACTCTACCCCGTGCAGTGTTCCAATTTCACGCCATTGCACCGAGGAAGGACAGGATCCCCCAGCGTCACTCCAACTACAATTGCTTTCATGTTTACAAGTCACTAATTCATATGTGCACGAAGCGGCCTTTATGGGACTCACGAACGCGACAGGTACACACCATAGCAAACAGGATGAGCCGCTATGTTACCTAGAGACTTCCATACTAAGAGACACCATTGGATGCCGTGACAACCAACAACAACAGAGCGTCACAGCCTTCAGAGACTCTTTGCTTACGGGTCACGTGAACCAATGGAGGCAGGAACCCGAAGCGTCATTCACATGACAACCATTTTTACTATGTAACACTCGGCCGCGTTCGCACTAATGCTCCCAGTCCTGGACGCAAAGCACACAGAAGCCACAGCTCAGCAGCTCCTCTGCCTATTACCTTGAGGTAAACCTGCAAATTTCTCAGCACGGAACTAAGCGCTGGAATTAGTTCTGCCACGGCATATGTAGACATTTTGTAGCATACACCTTAACTTTATGGGGAGCCAACGCTTGCCACCACATACGAATTCACAACCTTATAGCGAACTAGCAATAATTTTTTGATCATTGCAACTGTAACTGAAATGTTAGCATGCTCTGCACACCGTTTCCTGTCCCTGTGGATAGTTTTACCTGAAAAATATTTTCTCTGTTCATCTTTTCAGGAACAGAGCCCAACAGAGATAATATGTCTCTGACCTAAAATCCTCTAACAGACAACTTTTGTACCTGAATCCACAGGTAATTACCCATATTAAATTCTACAATAGGGGCCACCATGAGTATAGCATTTGACAGTTTTGCCACATTTGTATATACTCATTAAGTTATGCATTTGATCACCCTTTGCAGATGTGGTTGAACGCTCCTTCTACTCATTAAACTAGGAAGAGATGTTTTCTTAAGTATACCAGTTAAATCCTGCACTTCTATTGGGAAGGACACTTTGTTTTTGCATACACTGGAGCTTGGAGGCTGCCAAGTGATTCACAGCACTGCGAGTCACTCAGGACTCTTGCTGCTCGTAGCTTTGTTCCCTGGAGGGGGCGGAGCCTGTTGGAGCCCATGTGAAGCATCACGTGACCGGAACTGTCTTCAAAACGCACCCGCGTTCAGGCGAGCGGTGCATTCTATTGTGAAGGACACTTTGTTTTTGCATACACCGGAGCTTTGGATGCTGCCAAGTGATTCACAGCACTGCGAGTCACTCAGGACTCTTGCTGCTCGTAGCTTTGTTCCCTGGAGGGGGCGGAGCCTGTTGGAGCCCATGTGAAGCATCACGTGACCGGAACTGTCTTCAAAACGCACCCGCGTTCAGGCGAGCGGTGCGTTCTTTTGTGAAGGACACTTTGTTTTTGCATACACCGGAGCTTTGGAGGCTGCCAAGTGATTCACAGCACTGCGAGTCACTCAGGACTCTTGCTGCTCATAGCTTTGTTCCCTGGAGGGGGCGGAGCCTGTTGGAGCCCATGTGAAGCATCACGTGACCGGAACTGTCTTCAAAACGCACCCGCGTTCAGGCGAGCGGTGCGTTCTTTTGTGAAGGACACTTTGTTTTTGCATACACCGGAGCTTTGGAGGCTGCCAAGTGATTCACAGCACTGCGAGTCACTCAGGACTCTTGCTGCTCATAGCTTTGTTCCCTGGAGGGGGCAGAGCCTGTTGGAGCCCACGTGAAGCATCACGTGACGGGAACTGTCTTCAAAACGCACCCGCGTTCAGGCGAGCGGTGCATTCTATTGTGAAGGACACTTTGTTTTTTCATACACCGGAGCTTTGGAGGCTGCCAAGTGATTCACAGCACTGCGAGTCACTCAGGACTCTTGCTGCTCGTAGCTTTGTACCCTGGAGGGGGCGGAGCCTGTTGGAGCCCACGTGAAGCATCACGTGACCGGAACTCTCTTCAAAACGCACCCGCGTTCAGGCGAGCGGTGCGTTCTATTGTGAAGGACACTTTGTTTTTGCATACACCGGAGCTTTGGAGGCTGCCAAGTGATTCACAGCACTGCGAGTCACTCGGGACTCTTGCTGCTCGTAGCTTTTTTCCCTGGAGGGGGTGGAGCCTGTGGGAGCCCACGTGAAGCATCATGTGACTGGAACTGTCTTCAAAACGCACCCGCGTTCACCCTCGCGGCGTTGAGCTCGGCGGGGGTAGAGGGCGCCGGCTGTTGTGCGGCTGTTTGGCGCGTTAATCCTACTGGGGGAGACTGCGGAGAAATCATCTCTTTGATCCATTCTGAGTGCCCACATATTTCGTGCGGTGTGCACTGGTCATTCGGTGTACCCAGGTGGAGTCTTGCACGTAACAGCCTGAGTTCCTCCACGGCCAGCATCGCTGCACCCTATTGCAATGACTGCTCAATCAGGCCAGGGGGGCCCACAAACCAGGAGAAAAAATATCCAACAACGACGGATGCAGAATCCGTGGACAGCTTTGAAGGCAGACGCGGCCTTGGACACTTTAAAGGTAAGCACTGTTATACGAAAACGTGCGTCTAAAGTGCCAGCAGAAATTGTCGAACTAATAGGGAAGAGCCAATCAGTGTTAGCTTCTGTGTCCCTTTCCGAACTTTCTGTGACTCCTCCTCAACATGCTAAATCCTCCAACGCACCAGCCACAAACACATCGTGCCCATTAGGAAGCACAGTGGTGGCGGAGCCGGAAACAAATAACAGTTGCTTGTCAACAGAAAATATCAGGTCTCCTGCTACTTCACCAACCTCTAGCCTTACCAACCCTACTGCTTCTGTTCTAACTCCCGTACAGCCCAAGTTACCACTACACATTGCAGGAAATCAGACAGCTGATAGAGGAGACCATATCACGTTCGATTCCACCCCTGACGGGGTAGCGGTGGAAACGCGGTCTGAGTCGGAGTTCGGATCTGGTGAGGCCGAAGCAAACGCTTTACCCGAAGTAGGTGCCTTGTCAGACAAGGCCGCCCTACATACCAACAATCTTTCACAAAGGCCCCTACTAACTCTTGACAACTTACTTCCAATTGGACTAAATTTGTCACAAACATTTTCATTTAATCACACATCTCAAATCACACCGAATAAAATTACCTCAGAAACAGCTGACACATTTTTTTCACCCTTTGAATTAACGGATGCGGAAATTATGGCAGCTTCACAGGACGAGGAGGGAAACGAATGTTTACTTGACCCCGAAGAAATCACATCAACCACGCTGTCTTCAGATCCTGTTCATGTGACTGAAAGAAACATCTCCGCAATTGTCGACATGCCAATGAGAGTTCCTCAGCGCCAACAAACTAAGGACCAAACAACATCAAACACCATTGAGACCACCTACGGCCATACGAACGCAAACGGCAGCCAGCGACATATGCTTAATCAATACAGTCGCAATTATGGCGTCCGCGCTGAATATCCCCACAGATTAGGTGATAACATGGGAGGCGCTCAGACGGGGAAAACTAATAAAAACTGTTTGCCAACATGTGATAATCGAAACTGCTAAACAAGTGACAGCACCTCGAGTACACCTCATGTCAAGACTGGAGGACAAACACTTAAAATGGATTTCTCCCAAAAATCGAGAAATGTGTACGTAAAACCTGCAACATCACAATTCTTACAGGAAATCCATGCTACCACGGCTGCAACTTTGCCGATGGCAAGAGACCCACATCTGGAGAATTCTAACATCTCGCACTCAAGCCTGTCAGACAAAACTAGCATTGAGTCAAAACCAAGTTTGTCTTCAGCAGCTGCAATGCAGATCTATAACAACGTCCTGGCAGCATCATCTGCAGCTCTTCTTCCATTCTTGAAGATGTACAAGTCACTCCATGAGGCTTACAAAGATCAGACGTCTCTCATAATAACTTTAAAAGAAAAAATGGATAAATTTGACTCTGTGACACTTTTCTTGCAACAACAGTTAACACAAGAAGCGGAACAAACAATAAAATGGCAAGAGCGTCTAAGTGACCTCGCAGCCCGTCATCACTGTCAGAACGACTCCTTATCCAAGGGTTTGCTTGAAGCCGTCAAATGTATGAGACACTCTTTAGCCATGAAGAACCCAGGCCTGAATCATACAAAACTTCACGTCCCTTCACAATCGACGAAAGACTTTCAAGCTCAATCACAGAACATAAATGCCACTGCCCCAATCTTGAATAGCACTGAAGCAGCAAGTGAAGCTCCAGCTACGACTGCCCAACCAGAAGCCAGTGACCAGAGTACGAAATCTTTTGAGTCCGTCCCTGTGTCATTACCGAACGAACAAGCAAATTGCTTCAATCCGAAACCGATCTCCGAAATATCTGCAGCCTCTTTTGGAATCTTTGAAGGATCAGCAAAATCGATAAAGGTCCCCACGAGGCAAGTTCAAACAACTCAGCAATTGAAAGGAAGCCAGTTACCGTCTGGGAAAAAACTGTCAGATCCCAAGAAACGTGTTCAACAATCGAAGTCACAGAAATTTATTAGAAATGTGACTCCTGCTATTAGAGCTGGCTTATTCGGAAGAACAGAACAGTCAAAATCTGACAGTAAAAAAACTGGCCAAGATGAAAAAATTTTGAGTGGACCAGACCATCTTGTCGCTCCTGTAAGCAAGAGACAAAGAGTTGACTCAGACAGCAAAAGTCTCTTGAGCAAGTCATCAGGATCAGTAATTGACATATGCAACTTCACTACTTACTCCGACGATGTCACTCCTGATCATTCTATCATCCCCTTTACTGCAGTCCCCGAGGAAACCCAACGAGAATCTCCACACAGGTTAAATCCAAGAGCGAGGCAGGAGAGAAACTACAAGAACAGGCCGATAAAGTCAGGGGACAGTCCAAACCTGCCTATACGACTAAATCCAAAAAATCCCCAACTTTGTGAAAAAAAGCAGGTCCGATATCTTTCAAACGTCTCATCTTTGAGATCTGAAGCCAGCTCTTTCAACTGTAAATTGAAATTGCAAAATCTAAATCAAGAAGATCACGACCTGAATCTGAACCGCAAAAATATACTGAAACTATTTTCATGCATTCCAATACTCAGAACGATTTTGTCTGAAGACATACGTATAGTAGAGTATGCCACTGAAAAATGCTGCGACAAGGTTCTGCTACACATTTATTCAGCCTCAGTCCGAAATACAATTCTCAACGCATCAGAGGAACTGTTAATGTTCAGATTTGACATTTCGGTGGAACCAGTGAGCTTTAGGTCCAACACGCAGGAGTCCTTTTCAAAAGACACCTTTCAAGGGATGCAAGAACAACGACGTGTCGAGCTTCGCAGAGAAATGGCATCTACAGAAACCTCACGCACAAACCTCAATCACCCAGCAAAAAATGGCAGTCACACTGACATCCCTGGTCGACGTTAGCCATTAGACAACGGTAATAAGTGTATGCGTGAATTCATCTCATGGAACACTAGAGGATTCACCCACTTATTTAATGAATTTGAGGCTGACCTGGGAAAGGTCTTTGTCATTTGTCTTCAAGAGACATGGTTGTGTGAGCCACCATCTAGGGACGGTTTCCTGACTCTATTAAATCCTGCAATAAAAAACGCAAGGGGGCGGCCTTCTTCAGGCCTGGTAATTATGATGAAAATAAATACCAGGTGGCGCCTCGTGGATTCCTCCAGCCCCAATCCATTTGTGCAAAGTGCACTGCTAGAAACCACCAACAAAGATAAAGAAACAAGAACACATTTGCTTATTCTAAATAGCTACCGGAACCCAGCCAAGATAAGCACAAAAAAATTCATAGATTCAATAACAACTTGTATTGATCAGCAACTGTTAAACAATAAGAATCTATCAATAATCTGTGCAGGCGACTTAAACCGCTCTTGGTTCAAACACGATCACGTAACCAAGCAGTTTAAGCAATTAACTCACGACGAAGTAAAAAGTCGTGAGTCGGCATGAAGCCAGGCGCTACGAAATCGAAATTTCAATATGGTAAATGGACAAGTCCCGGGCGACCAAGCCCCTCAAAAAACATGGTCATCCCCAAATGCTCATTCAATAATCAACTACTTTTGGGTCTCACAAAATCTTTTTGAAAACAACATGAGATTATCAATTAGCCCTATGTCAAGTAGCGACCACAACTTGCTTAGGTTGGCCTGCGAGGTGGAATGGGCAATCGAACAAAGAAAACATGATCCTGTAATTTCAATAAACAGCGGCAGAAACCGGTTGAAGATTGACAGACCAACTATAGAGGGACTAAATCGGAAATTACGGTCGGACACAGATTTGTCTCTAAATTATGCACCCTTGCTCTCTGATTTCATCACAGTAAAAGCTGGTGACCGCATAATGGGCTCTAAACATAAACATCTCTCTTCGTCAATCCTAACACATGCAAAACAGGTGATGAGACGGGACATAAGAGCCCTAAGGAAATCCAGTAAAACTGCCAGCGACGCAAATGCAATCAAAAACGCAATACGAACACGTCGCCAACAACACCGCAACTGGTTGAAATCGCAAAAATTGATAATAGAGCAAGACAAGGCCGAGCAGCTGTTGAGGCATTTAGTCCAAAAAAATTCCCGAGAAATGTGGGCAATTTTGAATGCAGGAAATTCGAAGCATCAGTCATTACCATCAAATGAGATTGAGGCCGACTCATGGGAAAAGCACTATGGGAAAATGTTTTGCAAAGTACCTAATGAGGACGTTAATAACTCAGCACAAGAGTTGACATCTTGGAAACTACCAATACCAGGGGAAGATATTAGCGTCGCCATACGATCTTTGAAAAACTCTCACGCAGCAGGCCCTGATTTAATATCAAACATGATGTTAAAAAAGAATGAGGAGCAATGGGCTATTTTCATCGAACTATTGTTCACCGTGTACTCACATCTGCAACGATACCTGACTCCTGGCGTGAAGCGATTATTGTCCCAATTTACAAAAATGGCAATCGGGCGGATCCGTCCAACTACCGCCCGATTGCCCTGCTAGAAACCATAGGAACAATATTTGCTTCTTTTTTACGTCAAAGCCTAGCTGCGTGGTCAACGTCAGAGCAAATCTTTGACATCCGACAAACAGGTTTCACAAAAGGCGTGGGGGTGGAGGTGAACCTGATTCTCCTAAACATCCTCAAACTAGAAAGTCAAAAGGCAAAGACAAGATTATTCCTCGCCTTCATAGATATGAGAGGAGCTTTTGACAGCAATAATCGTAACAAACTGTGGCAAAAACTGGAAAACTGGAATTGCCCAAAAAACCTTTGACATCCGACAAACAGGTTTCACAAAAGGCGTGGGGGTGGAGGTGAACCAGATTCTCCTAAACATCCTCAAACTAGAAAGTCAAAAGGCAAAGATAAGATTATTCCTCGCCTTCATAGATATGAGAGGAGCTTTTGACAGCGTTAATCGTAACAAACTGTGGCAAAAACTGGAAAACTGGAATTGCCCAAAAAACCTCGTCGAGCCAATTAGAGCTCTGCATACTCAAACCACTGTGAGCATAAGATTAAACAATCAAGGCACCCTTTCCAATAGGATACCAACAAGTATAGGTGTGAAACAGGGTTGTCCATTAGCAACTGAACTCTTTAAATTGTTCATCTCAGACATCCCAGTTTACCGCACAGATGTGCGAAGTTTTCCACCTAAATTGAATAACGGAAAGTCAGGGACGATGCCAACTGGTTACATGACCAGAATTCACATAGCCACAAGAGTCAGTAAGTGTTCCCCCCGGCCCCAATGTATACAGGAGATGATAGAATGGCGACTGACTTTCCCACAAGATGCCACAAAGACCATATTAGTACTTCTGTTTCGTTGTTTTGTCTACCTGTCTGAATATACACACCGGTTTATGCCATGTGACCACAGATGGTTTGCCCGAAAAGTGTAAAGAGAGGCACTTGGCTTTGAGCATCCAGTACCCTGAAATTCAAACGGATGCCGAAGTGTTGTGGGGTCTTTGAGCAAATCAGCATATATTCCACTTATACACCAGCACCCATAAATACTGTGGCTCAAACCCACTGGTCCCTATCTGACATTTTCCATGAAATGCAAGCGGTCACAGAAAGCAGGCAGGTGACCAGGAAATATATGCTTTAGAGGGCCCAAACCCTCCAAAAGGCGAAGGTACCTGAAAAACACAGATTGTTAGATCTGCAGTCCATCTATAATATTGAGCTGCAATAGGAACGCATTACCACGGTGGGTGTGTGTGTCAGCTAACCCTCAATTGTAGACTGTATTTGGGGGGATGCCACCCTTTGCACCCCTTCTACATAGCTCCACCCTTCATTGTTTGAACACTTCTACCAAAGCGGGTGACATAAATACCGAGGCGTAAGTAAGTGAAGGATGAGCTTTATTTCACGGCCCCCGGAGGCAGGGGCTACCAGCTGGGAAATGTCATAAGGCGTTCCGTGGTGGAACCTGGGGGGAAAGCATTCTCCATTCCGGGTGGAACGGAGTGATGCATTAACATTATAACATCTCCTTACCTATGGGAAAGCGAGGGGCGAAGAGTGGGGAAAAGAACAAGGAAAGGTGGGGTGGGAGGATTGGCTGAGGGAAATTAACATAAGTTGACATTATAGTCAATAGTAGATGAAATCGTTGCTGAAGTTCCGGATGGTCTTGCGATTCCTTTTCGACAGACTCCTGGCGGATCTTTCTTCATCGTGGTGACAGTGTTCATAGTTTTTTGTATGCTTGAGGTGGTGTGTCTTCTCAGGAATGGGTTCATTTCTTGACCATACGCCATTATATGAGTCTGTGGATGTACTGGGTCTGTATGTGTCGTTGTTTGTTCCCTTCACATTCTCCCTTGACCAAGTGTCATTGTAATTGTTTTTGGAAGTGCTCGGTCTGCAAGTGTCATTGGTTATTTTCACGAGATCATCGTGGGACCATCTCTTTCCATCGTCCAATTTGGCGGATTTGTCGTGGCACTGCATGACTTTTTGTGGAGATCTGAATTTGGATTCGCCCTTGAGTGTTTTCTTGGGTTCTCTGACGCAGACCCAGTCTCCTTCCTGAAGGAGCATCTTTTTTACTCCGTTCTTCTGGTCGTAGTAAGTTTTGTACTTCTTCTGCTTTTCCTTTATAGTTTTATGGATTTGTCCCATATCCACTTTTGGTTCCATGCTCATCGTTGCCTCACCGGTTTCTAAGAAGATCCATGCTGGTCTCAGTTGGTTAGTTGCGGTTCTGCCTCGCATCAAGGTGAAGGGCTCTGAGTTAGTGGTGGAGTGTGGCGTTGTTCTATATGCGTGCAAGGCCTCCTTGAGGGTTTCTCTCCATGGCATGGCATTGGCTGTGGCTAGCTGGATGACACTTTTTATCAGTCTGTTCATTCTTTCCACCAACCCGTTGGACATTGGGTGGTAGAGTGATGTAGTGATGTGGTTGATGGATTTTTTATCAAGGAATTCTTGGAATTCCGATGAAGTGCACTGGGACCTGTTGTCTGAGACTATGTCTCTGGGGTCGCCTTCCCTGTTAAATATTTCAGTTAGGAAGTCAATGACCTTCTTCGTAGTTGCCCTGGTTTCCACCACACCCCTTTCGGTCCATTTGGAGGTGTAATCAACAATTACAATGATGAATATTTTTACTGCCTCCAGATTCTCGAAGGGGCCCATAATGTCTATTGCCAGTTTTGACCATACGTGTTTGGGTGTTTCCACTGGCAGAAGTGGGATTTTCCTTAAGGTTTTCGATTTGTCACTGGAAGCGCAAGCACTGCAGTTTTTTACTGTCTCTTCCGCTTCTTTCCACATGTTGAGCCACCAGTAGTTGTTCCTGATTCTGTTCTTTGTCAAACTCCTTCCCAGATGTCCTTCATGGGCTAAGTCAAGTAGCTTCTTTCTAAGTGCCACGGCTGGAATTACTCTACTTCCCCTAAAGATGTGATTTTCATTCATGGATATATCATCTTTAAATGGTGTGAAGTTCGCCAACTCTTGTCCAGTACCAATCCAGTCGTTCATTACGGCTCTTCTGATTTCCTGTTGTTCTGTGTTGGCTTTGGTGATGCGTGTCCATTCATCGGAGGGGATGGCAGGATTTATGGTGGCTACAATGTCCTCATCTTGATCTTCGTTTTCGACGTCTTGTTTATCTTGAATGGTGGTTAGTCTCGAAAGACAGTCTGCTACTTCATTCTGTGGACCAGGATTGTAGTGAACTTGAAGATTGTATTGCATGATGTCTAGAAACCAGCACCTTATTCCCAGTGAGATAAGGTGTGACATTTTGGATTGTAGGATGTTGACTAGAGGTTTGTGGTCAGTCTTTAGGAGGATGGGTAGGCCCCAAATAAGATTTCTGAAATGTTGTAGAGCCCACTTGACAGCCAAAGCCTCTCTCTCGATGGTGGAATAATTCAATTCAGCACCTCTTAGCACTCTGAATGGAAATGCGATGGTCACGATGTTGCCGTTCTGTTGTTGCTCTAGCACTCCACCAAGGCCGATCTTGCTGGCATCTACTGACAGTATCGTTTTGGCTTTATGATCAAACATGCTCAGGGCTGGAGCTCGGTTGATGTCGGACTTGAGGTTCTCAAATTCGTTTTTGCATTCTGTGGACCATTCAAATCTGTTGGATTTCTTCATGAGTTTCCTCATGTTTGCCGTCTTGTTGGCATAGTTGCTCACGAATTTGGAGTAGTACTCCGTCATCCCTAAAAAACTTTTCAACTGGTCTTTGTTGGTGGGTTCAGCTAAACTCAATATTGTGTCCATGAGTTTTTTCTTGGGACGGATGCCCCTGGCGTCGATGGAATGGCCAAGGTAAGAGACTTAACTGCATTTGATGTTGGATTTCTCTAGCTTGAGGGTGAGTCCACTTCTTTGGATTATCCGTAATACGCCCATTAGCTTGGCATCATGTTCTTCCTCAGTTTTGGCTGATATGAGAATATCGTCCTGGAAACATTGTACTCCATCGAGGCATCCGAACAGATGCGACATGAGTCTCTGGAAGACTGCTGCGGCGGAAGCGAGCCCGAATGGCATTCTGTTGAACATGTATGCTCCTAAAGGTGTGACGAAGGAGGTGAGGGCTTTTGAGTTGTCGTCTAAAGCAATCTGGTGGTAAGCTGAGGAAAGGTCCAAGGTGCTAAAAAAACTCGCCGATTCCATGGTCGTGAGAAGTTCAGATATGTTAGGAAGTGGGTGTCTGTCGACCCATATGTTTTTGTTTAGGTCCCTTAGATCAACACACATCCGTATGGAATTGTCGGGTTTCCTTACCAGGATGATGGGGGCAAGCCATTCGGAACTCTCTATTGGTTGTATAATGTTCTCATTGCATAGACGTGTGAGTTCGTCCTTAAGTGCTGCTTTGGCCCCAAAGGGGATTCCACGTACTCAATGGACCACGGGAACAGCACCTCTTTTCAATATGATTCTGTGTTGGAAACCTCTAAGCAGTCCGATTTTATTGCAGAACACCTTGGGGAATCGCTCAGCCAAAGTGGATTTGATGTCGGTTTTGTTTTTGAACATGCTCAGTACAGGGATATCTTCTCCGGGGTGGATTCTCACTTGGAGGGCTGCTTGCTCTTCCCATCCTACTACCGAGGATCCATTCTTGGCCACGTACAACATGCAGTATGTTTGTCTGTCATGGAACCTGAGATTGATCCTTGTATACCCAATGATGTCGATAGGTGTCTTTCCATACTCTGTGGCTCTCACCGAAGAGCTCCGTAGATCATGTACCATGCCAGAGAGTACCTTCGCAAAGGTTTTGAGGTCCACCATGGTATAGGGGGACCCTGTGTCCACCATTACTTTCAAAGGTATGTCGTTGACATACATGTTAACCCATGGACCGCTTGATTCTTGGAAAGAAGTGACCGTGAGGATTTGCACTTGCGGATGTGTCTGATTGACAGATAACATGCTGTGTGACATTTGGTCATAGTCCACTGTCTTCACGGACCCCCATATCTGTTGGCAGGTCGTCTGCTGCTGTTGTCAGATCTACCTGGTCTTCCTCGGTTGTTTCGGCAGACTTTGGCAAAATGGCCCAACTGGTCACATTTGTAGCATTCAACATTATTAGCCGGGCACATTTTCCCAGTGTCGTGGCGTTTATACCACCCACACTTCTGGCAGCGCTTGGGGATTTGGTTGCCATAGGGTGATACTTTCCCTCTTCTGGAGTTTCCTCTGGTATTTTGAGGCGCGCTTCTCACAGCTGCCACTAATGTGTCATCTTGATCATAGCCAGAACTGCCTTCCACAGACTTCACCTCAACACCCTCTTTCAGGATCAGTCTCTCCTTCATGCAACGGTCCACAAATTCCATACTCCTCACTATTTCAATGTTTGGTCTAGCGATGGATTCTTTGTCTACCATAGTTTTTGCTGTATGCGGGGATCAGCCACATTAAGCACGAGCTGGTCTCTCAAGTACTCGTCACTAACACCTGTGAATTCACACGTAGACATCAGTACTCTGAGGGAAGCTAGGTATGTGTCGACTGACTCGCCTTTAACCTGCTTCCGAGAAAAGAACTTGCATCTTTTCAGCACCACGTTTGTCTTGCTGCTGAAGTGTTTGGTGAGTTTGGCCAAGGCAGTGTCAAACTTTCGATTGCCGTCTCCCCTGCACCATCTGGCTCTGGAAGCACCCTGAACAACCTCAGGCCCTCGGTTCCTATGCAGTTCAGGAGGGTTGCTTCCTTGAGGTCATCGCTGAATTTACTCCCGCCAATGGCCCTGAGATATATCTGGAAGCCATCAAGCCATTGCTCCCAAGGGCAGGTTGGTGTTCCAGGGCAGAGAAGAAACTTGGTGGGGTGCGGCACGTTCTGCATGACTGGCCGGTGTGGATGGTGGAGGCTCTGCGGGCCGAGCTGCGCTGCTGGTAAGGAAGGTTGGGGGGGGCAGCGATGCGATATGTGTTATGGCACTGTGATGAATCTGTGTTATGGGATCACTGGGCAGCTGGTCACCTTCTTATGGCAGTGTTCACAGTGGTGTGCCCTGGTGCTGTGGATGACTGACAAGATATAGTGTGGAGTGCACAAATGTTTGGTGCACCGTCAGTCCAGTGTGCCCTGGAGGCTATGCACTGTTATATGGTGTCACAGTTTATCAGAATTGTCTCGTGATACATTTCTCTCCCATCCGGGATGGACAGCTGGCTGGAGGCAGTGCAGCGGCGTTGTAACGTATAATTTCACATGCAAGTTTCTTTACTATTGGGGCCGCCGAGCACAGCTGATGAAGATCCACGGCGTCGTCGCCGTGGAAACAAAGGTTGGGGCTGTCAAAATGGCTGCACGCACGGCACGCAGAGAGGTCTTTTCCTCTAATCGCTGTTGGCCAGCGACTCAGAAGATGCGCGCTCGCGCTGTGTGCCCGCAGCGATGCAATGAGTTTGTGGCCCAAAAATGGGGAAATGGTACCTCTATCGCCGTCGCTGCGCTAGTGTGGTTGCCGGTGGCTCCTTCCCCTCCAGGGCAGCAGAATCGGGGAGGCAGGCAGGAGCGTTTGTGGGGGAGGGCTGCCAGGGAGCCACCGGGGAGCCGCCGGGGCTGTCGCCGTCGCCGGAGGATGGCAGGAACGCGGGCAGGGGAGCTCCGGGGGTCGGTTGTTGCTCGCTGAGAAGAGCCTCGTCGACCAAATGAAATAAATACTGAGGCGTAAGTAAGTGAAGGATGAGCTTTATTTCACGGCACCCGGAGGCAGGGGCTGCCAGCTGGGAAATGTCATAAGGCGTTCCGTGGTGGAACCTGGGGGGGAAAGCATTCTCCATTCCGGGTGGAACGGAGTGATGCATTAACATTATAACAGCGGGGCAAGGAGACCACCACACCTTTTCTAGTCTTTGCAAATATAGTACATAGTACCTCCACCAGAATGTTTCTTAGGTGTTCTACCTTGGGATCTACCCTCCTGGTAGCATGATCTGCAGAAAATCCAGACACACAAGTATGCCTGCCTGCACAACTTCATACATTGGCCCATTCCTCATGGTATATCAAGGTTACAATGGATAATTCTCTGAACTGCATATTTTGTTAACCTATGCACACTTTCTTAGGTGTAGCACTGCACAGAGAAGTTCATGCTTGTGTCTATTGTGATGATCCTTCCCTTTCCATGACGCTAGGGAGGTGATACTGTTAACCAATAGTCCCCCTAGGGGTGGTAACATGCGGGAGGCTCTCATGGAGAGGGCCTCCTCTCCTGGGGATAAGGACGCAATTGGGAAGTGCAGCCACTCTAAACCCCAACCCGATGGGCTGACAGTAGAACCTGAACCTTATGGGTCTAAACTCATGCCTAAAACCATGCGTTCTGTGAAACATCAAAGTACCCTGACGATTTAGTTACTGAGATGAAGAAACTCACGAGAATGCTACAAGTGAGTGGGAAAACAGCGGAACAGCTGTAGTCAATGGACTGGATGTTAGGCAAAACCTACTATATCAGGGCTTCGGAAAATAGGTGAAGGCAGAAGGGCACCAGCAAGGATACTGAAGAGTAATAGAGCGAGCTGAAAGGGAAAGAACGAGGCAGAGAACCAGAGAAAGATCGAAGCCGAGGGAACACCCGAAGGGAGGCCTGAGAAGCTCAAGCCAGAAGAGGAGGATGGGGTTCAGGGTAAGGCACAAGTACATCTGGCGGGCTGACGTTGTGTTGGCCATGGAGAAAGTCGAAACTAACAAGGCACTAGGCATCCTGCATGGAGGCAGAATGCCAAATGTTACACAACTGAAAGCTGGTGGTCAGTGGGTGAAAGGCAAGCTGAACAAGAGAAGGAGTGTTAGAACAACCCGGTTGTCCAGGAGTTCATTATCTGTAAGGTGCAGGGAAAGCTTCACACCAGTCGACTGAGAGTTGGCCTCACAGAAAGGCAGAGAGTGCACGGTGGTGGTGTGACTTCTAGTGGGTGGACCGTTAGGTCCGGCACTGCACCAAGACTATTCCCCCAGGATGGCTACAGAGAAGTGAGAATAAGCCAGGGAAAATGACAGAGTGCTGGTTGCACCCGGGCCTATACGAGAAGCTCAGAGGAAGCAACTATCACTATCCGAGACTCAAGAAGTGCCAGGCTCCAAGATTTGACGCACCCCAATAGAGAAGGCCCAACCCCAATAAAGGCAACAGGAGGTAACAAAAGTGTGTGAGGGACCGGACGATCTGTTTAAGAAACTCTTTAAATATTTCATGAAGTAAGGCAACAAGGGTGAACTGTGAATAGTGAGAACTAAGTGCACCTACCTCAGCAATCGAGAAGACACGCTGTCATCAAACTCGAGACCCCAACTCCCTGAAACATCATCAAACATCAAAGAGGGTTTACCTTATCGACCACGGCGAGTACAGCCAAGGGACCAAAAAGGGTTGAAGGACCCGGGGATAGTTTATGCCCTTCTTCTCTATCCAAATATTGAGGGGCTGGGAAGACCCTGTCAAAGTAGAGAATCACAATACACACCCCAAAATCATCTAGTGCTGGTCGTTCATGCCAAATCCCAATCATCTTCTGTCGACACCCCTGTTACACATCCTGATTGGTCAACACCTGATCCTGCCAAGAGCCCCGTCTTCTCAGCTCACGACTTTAACCTTACCTGCCTCACAGATAAGAAGAAAATGGTTAAAGTGGTCATTTTTCCATGCTTAAAAGCTAGGAAAATAGACAACCCTTGTTGAGACTGTAAACTATAAAGAAACTGAGTCCCGGAAATCAAGTTGGGATACAGTTCCCAGTCTAGTTCCATCAGAGTGTGGTACTAGAGAGTCGAAGGGAACAGCTTCATCCTCCCAATGGGGCGGATGGAGAATTGTAGAAAAACCTGAGAGTGTGAGAAACTCCATAAGAGATCAAGACACCTAGTTGAGAACTATGAGAGATAGTGGGAAACCTGCTAAGAGAAGGGAGTCATTCTCTTTGCCCCACGGGAACTTTTGATTTGAATAGCCCTTTTCTTTTGCTTTGAAACAACCTAGGATGCGTTTGACGCTTTACATCCAGGAGAAGGGATAATTCTCCCGTATTGCGAACAGTGGTAGGATTGTGGCAATAAGACCCGAGGCGGTGGGCCAATACCGCCCCAGGTAATGCCCCAGGGCCGTAGTTACAGGCCTGAGCGTAGCGAGGGCCTTAACGAAGCCCCGGGGGCATTACCGTGGGCAGTATTGGCCCGCAGCCGAGGGTCTTATTGCTATTAGCACCCCGGCCCGTTAGACCGGGGTGCTAATGGCATTTTTTTTCTGTTTCGCTTGTTTCAAAACAGAAAAAAAAAATGAAAAAAATGGCCGCCGGGGAAAGGGAAAACGTAGTCCATTTTCCCTGTCCATGGCGGCCATCAGGAGCGGATGCGCTGGGAACACAAGTGTTCCCAACGCGTTCGCTCCCAAGACCAGAAGAAAAAAGAAGGTAAGTGGGGTTGGGAGGGCGGAAGGGAGGGGGACTGTCAAGGATGGCACTCTATTAAGAGCGGCACAGGACACCCAGAAAGGGTTTGGGTGGTTGTGCCAAATAAAGTGGACAGATAGGAACACACACAGCGGAAAGGAAAGGGAGCGAAGAGTAGGCAAGAGTAGCAAGGGAAAGGATACAGAATGAATACCCTCTTGGGGTCTATGCAGATATAGGAAAAGAGTATTCCACGAACCTTGGAAATACTCTAGCCTTCTGCACAGTTTGCTATAACAGAGGCCCACGCTATTTGCTCATGACTTGGAACAGCAGCTATGGGTGTCTGTGATGTAGAAACGAGACAAGGGAAGGGGCAGAGGTTGACTGATGGGAACCAACAGACAAGCTCTGTACAAAAGGGTCTACAAACAGTACAAGAGATGATACTACAGACAAATCCAGGAAAGGAGATGATAGCAACTAGCAGAAGGATATGAAGGGAAAGTCGAGTAACAGGATAGGATAGCAGAGGACAGTAAGGTAGGTTGAGAGCTCAGAGGAGCAGGAAAGCAATGAGTAAGCCCACAGGAGTGGGACTGTAAGGTAGAAAGCCCAGAGGAAAAGGGCTTAGGGCAACAGAGTAAAGCAGACTGCACGGCAAGGATCCCAGAAGGGCCGGGCAGTAAGGAGTGAACCCTGAGGGGCAGGGCCGCTGAACGTAGAAGGTTGCAGAGGACTGTAGAGGGCTGCTAGGCCGAGGACCCAGCGGGAAAAAGGTAGGGGGTAGGCAGCGGAGCGTGATAAGCTGCAAAGTAGGAAGCCCAGAGGACAAGGGCTGTAGGCAGCCGGAGAGAGGTAGGCTGTAGAGCAGGGAGCCCAGAGGACAAGGGACAAGGGCTAAGGCCGCCGGAGTGAGGCAGGCTGTAGAGCAGGGAGCCCAGAGGACAAGGGCTAAGGCAGCCGGAGTGAGGCAGGCTGTAGAGCAGGGAGCCCAGAGGACAAGGGCTAAGGCAGCCGGAGTGAGGCAGGCTGTAGAGCAGGGAGCCCAGAGGACAAGGGCTAAGGCAGCCCGGAGTGAGGCAGGCTGTAGAGCAGGGAGCCCAGAGGACAAGGGCTAAGGCAGCCGGAGTGAGGCAGGCTGCAGAGCAGGGAGCCCAGAAGACAAGGGCTGAGGCTGGAAAGCAGCAGGGCGTGATCAGATGCAATGTGGAGAGCCCAGAGGAGCAGGGCTGTGAGGCAGGGAGCCTGGAAGGCTATGGCTGGAGGCAGCAGGGTGGAGCAAGTAACAAGACAGGGAGCCCAAAAGGCTAGGGCTGTAGGCAGCAGGGTGTAGCAAGCTGCAAGGCAGGGAGCCCAAACGGCTAGGGCTGTAGGCAGCAGGGTGTAACAAGCTGCAAGGCAGGGTCCAAGCAGGAGTGATGGTAAACAGCATACAAGGATCCGTAGACAGACGCGAAAGGAGGAGGAAGGACTCTCAGATGCAAGAGGCTGAGCCACTGCAGGCAGCAGCCTTTATACTGCCTAGCCCAGCACAGAGGCAGGCTAATTGGTTGCACCTGGCTAAACACACCTGCAGGCAATCGGCCACCTCCCTTTCTGTTCCTGGGCTGGTGGAAGCAGGCCAAGTCTCTAGGGCTTCTGGGGGGTGTAGTTCCATTGATAACCAATAGGAACAGCCAGGAATCAATGCTTGTAGCCAGGTGCATTATGGTATGCGTAGTTTGTTGGAAATAATAATTAAGCAGCAAAGTCTCGCAAATGGGAAATAAAGTTTCCAAAGTAAATATAGATAGATCCAAGAGTCTGTTGTAAATAAATGATAAACATATAGTCAAAATTGAGCGTAAATGGATGTGCCCATGGCGCAGGCATGACAGTATGCCCCTCTCCAGGCCCCTCTCCAGGCCCCCCTCCAGGTTCCCTGAAGACCGACCTATAGGAAGAATGTCTGTCACACCGTACAAGAGTCTTACTCCAAAAAGGCAAAACATGAAGCACCAGAAATGGGTTTCAAGGTGAGAGTCTTGAATGGCTGTAGAGAGTATCAAGGCGGTAGCAACTGGGTGTGTGGGTGTCATGAGAGAGCCAGCGGGCAGGAACGCACCTGAGCCTGGTAGAGTAGAGTCTGGCAGTCTCAGTGCTATAGATACACCAGCAGGAACAACTGGAGCAGTAGTCTTAACAGAAAAAACCTTCGCTGACTTTGCAACAGTTAGCATGGCGGATGTAGGATCAGGAAGAGAAGGTGCTGAGGGATCAGGTTGTGTAGCAGAGGATTCTGCTGCAGCGAGCACAGCTGCAAAGGAAGTAGAAAACTGGGCATCGGGAGCATCAGAATTAGCAGTAGCTTCAGGAATCACAGTAGCTATCGCAACCTCAAGATTTGCAGCAGGGACTTGAGAAGTCTCAAATGTGGCAGGGAGTTTAGGAACCACAGCAGCAGGAAGATCATGAATTGCAGTTGTAAGTTCGGGTGCTGTAGCAGCTACAGACAGTTCAGGTGTTGCAACTACTGGTAGATCGGGTACCACAACCACTGGCGATTCAAGGGGTATCGAAGAAACGGAAGATGTTAATTGCTCGAGAGTGTTGTCTGATAGCACAGCCACACTTTGGCAAGCCCCGCTTGCCACTTCAGCATGCTCGGTGTGAACTGCGCCAGTCTCTTCAGCTGCCATTGTCATTTCAGAAGAGGTTGTAAGTGTGAGTACTGGACGATAGGCAAGGGTGAGGGCGGAACCATCCTTTGACTCAGAGGGATTTCCAATCAGAAGACCACCCTTGTTTTGTGGTGTAATGGCTGTGTGCGTGGTTTGACCCACCGGAGGAGTTAATTCTTTTCTGTCAGTACAACAACCTGAGTTTCTGCGGCTGGAAGGTGAAAGAGCTGTGTCAATCTCTAGAAGGGATACATATGCTATATTTAGGTCTTCCATCTGCTTGGTAAAAGTCTGTATACTTTTCTGTATGACAATTCCAGGCCTTATCATGTCGATCTCAAAAGATAAGATGTCAGGTGTTGGACATAGTGTCAGATGGTCTGGTGACTTGTGTCCCTTCATAAGATTCTTATAATACAAATAAACAAAGTCATCATAGAGGTCTTCGGTCTTTCTTTTAAGGCGTAGGAGTTGTTCGTGTAGCAGGTAAGTATCATTAGTTTGATCTAAAGCTTCAGAAGCTGGTGTGGCAGAAAATTTGGTTGTAGCAATGGGAAGACTGACCTTAGGGTTATTGTGGTTAGTAGATACTGTGGAAGCATTAAGACAACCGATGGTTAGTATAGGTCTTTTGTACCCAGAACCAGATGCACAAACCTCAGGATAATGACTGCCTTGTCCTGTCAAATAAGGGTTTCCAGCATTCTGGGGAGCTTGCCAAGCTGATCTTGCGCATATCACACTGGCAACAGCGTATTCTGGTTTAGATTCTCTCACAATGAGTGATATGTCCTTAGCTGTTGCGGTGTTAGAAGGCTTGTCAGAAGACGCAGGAGAGTTTTCCACTGTTTGGTCTAACAAGATCTGTAAGAATTCATTATCTTGCTGTAGCTCTGCAACAGATAAGGACTGCGGATCATAGTCGCAAATGTCATAATAATTGTACATGGAAGAAGGGTCAGCTAGCCGGTGGGTATAGTACCGTGCTTGTAAATCTTTGTTTTCTAAGGCGAGACTGTCCTTTAGACTAAGTTTCTTGTTTGCTGTCTTTAGGGAAACCATAGGTTTATGCAAAGGTTTCTTAACTCGAAAGGAAAGCATCTTTGGTCTGTGTGTGCCCTTCCGGCCAATGGAATAAGACATTTTTGGCTCTTGCATTCTGTCAAGGATGGCACTCTATTAAGAGCGGCACAGGACACCCAGAAAGGGTTTGGGTGGTTGTGCCAAATAAAGTGGACAGATAAGTACACACACAGCGGAAAGGAAAGGGAGCGAAGAGTAGGCAAGAGTAGCAAGGGAAAGGATACAGAATGAATACCCTCTTGGGGTGTATGCAGATATAGGAAAAGAGTATTCCACGAACCTTGGAAATACTCTAGCCTTCTGCACAGTTTGCTATAACAGAGGCCCACGCTGTTTGCTCATGACTTGGAACAGCAGCTATGGGTGTCTGTGATGTAGAAACGAGACAAGGGAAGGGGCAGAGGTTGACTGATGGGAACCAACAGACAAGCTCTGTACAAAAGGGACTACAAACAGTACAAGAGAAGATACTACAGACAAATCCAGGAAAGGAGATGATAGCAACTAGCAGAAGGATATGAAGGGAAAGTCGAGTAACAGGATAGGATAGCAGAGGACAGTAAGGTAGGTTGAGAGCTCAGAGGAGCAGGAAAGCAATGAGTAAGCCCACAGGAGTGGGACTGTAAGGTAGAAAGCCCAGAGGAAAAGGGCTTAGGGCAACAGAGTAAAGCAGACTGCACGGCAAGGATCCCAGAAGGGCCGGGCAGTAAGGAGTGAACCCTGAGGGGCAGGGCCGCTGAACGTAGAAGGTTGCAGAGGACTGTAGAGGGCTGCTAGGCCGAGGACCCAGCGGGAAAAAGGTAGGGGGTAGGCAGCGGAGCGTGATAAGCTGCAAAGTAGGAAGCCCAGAGGACAAGGGCTGTAGGCAGCCGGAGAGAGGTAGGCTGTAGAGCAGGGAGCCCAGAGGACAAGGGCTAAGGCAGCCGGAGTGAGGCAGGCTGTAGAGCAGGGAGCCCAGAGGACAAGGGCTAAGGCAGCCGGAGTGAGGCAGGCTGTAGAGCAGGGAGCCCAGAGGACAAGGGCTAAGGCAGCCGGAGTGAGGCAGGCTGTAGAGCAGGGAGCCCAGAGGACAAGGGCTAAGGCAGCCGGAGTGAGGCAGGCTGTAGAGCAGGGAGCCCAGAGGACAAGGGCTAAGGCAGCCGGAGTGAGGCAGGCTGCAGAGCAGGGAGCCCAGAAGACAAGGGCTGAGGCTGGAAAGCAGCAGGGCGTGATCAGCTGCAATGTGGAGAGCCCAGAGGAGCTGGGCTGTGAGGCAGGGAGCCTGGAAGGCTATGGCTGGAGGCAGCAGGGTGGAGCAAGCAACAAGGCAGGGAGCCCAAAAGGCTAGGGCTGTAGGCAGCAGGGTGTAGCAAGCTGCAAGGCAGGGAGCCCAAAAGGCTAGGGCTGTAGGCAGCAGGGTGTAACAAGCTGCAAGGCAGGGTCCAAGCAGGAGTGATGGCAAACACCATACAAGGATCCGTAGACAGACGCGAAAGGAGGAGGAAGGACTCTCAGATGCAAGAGGCTGAGCCACTGCAGGCAGCAGCCTTTATACTGCCTAGCCCAGCACAGAGGCAGGCTAATTGGTTGCACCTGGCTAAACACACCTGCAGGCAATCGGCCACCTCCCTTTCTGTTCCTGGGCTGGTGGAAGCAGGCCAAGTCTCTAGGGCTTCTGGGGGGTGTAGTTCCATTGATAACCAATAGGAACAGCCAGGAATCAATGCTTGTAGCCAGGTGCATTATGGTATGCGTAGTTTGTTGGAAATAATAATTAAGCAGCAAAGTCTCGCAAATGGGAAATAAAGTTTCCAAAGTAAATATAGATAGATCCAAGAGTCTGTTGTAAATAAATGATAAACATATAGTCAGAATTGAGCGTAAATGGATGCGCCCATGGCACAGGCATGACAGGGACGGGGAAGGGAAAAAAAAAAAAAGTACTGCAGTCTCCGGCGGGGGACGATGGGACGATGGAAGCCTCCAGCCGTGTGGAGGCTTGGAGCGGGCTGGAGGTTTCCATCGTCCCCTGCCAGAGATCGCAGGATAGAAGGTAAGTCGGGTGGGGTGGGAGGAAAAAAAAAATATTCTTGCCTGAGTCCCTGGCGGGGGACGAAGGAAGCCTCCAACCATGGGGAGGCTTGGAGCGGGGATTGCCCCGTTTCGAGCCTCCTCACTGGCTGAGGGGCTGCCACGCCCCTCGCTGGGAACAGAGTAGCCGGCACGCACGGCGTAAAAGGGAATACCGTTTGGTATGGCTCACAAATGAGCCAATCACCACACAGTATTCCCGTTGCGCCGCAAATGCCGGGTGCTAATGTATGTTGTTTGATTGTAGTGACAGGGAGAGAGTAGGAGGAGCCTTTGTGACCAGGACTTTGACTTTTTTTTCAGACTCACGCAGACTTCCTGACGGGTAACCACATCTCTTTAGTGTAGGTAGGGAAACACCCTTAGAGTTAGGGATAGATAGGTTTGACTTTCATTTAATAAAACATTGTAGCAACCAATATTGCACCACATGGTCATTGTGTTCATTCCTTGTCACCACACTATATGGCCAAATCTTGACAAGATAATAGGTGCCCCACCGCAATATGTTGAAAGGTACCAATGGGGAACCATTTCACAAAACCAGATGTTATAGATGTAGCTTTTTGCCAAAGAAACACGTCGGTCACGTCGGTCAAATATTGGAGAAAAAAACAAGTTGGAAAAACTATGGCTAGTTACAGTAGTAGACACAAATTCACACGGACAGGCACAGCAGCTGGCATGACTGCTATTGTTACCCTTCTACAATCTTTGTGAAATGCATTGAGAATTTGCCTCCTGAAGAGATTGTGGCTTGTTGAAACACTAAACAAGGGCGAAGGGCACATTGGGGTGTCTGTTTACGAGTCATTTTAAGTTCTCCCAACACACTGACCAAATTATCTTTTAAAGACAAAGGCTTCCCATTTTATTTTTTTTCATTATCCAATTGACAGGGATATCTTTATTGTTGTGTCCTTAATTGTTGGAAACGCGAACATTTCCTGAGATTTAATTTTTCTCAGAATTGTTGGAAGGAAGCTCGATTGTCTGCTGTAAACGTTCACTGTGCTTCGTGGCCAACGTGTCTTTATTGAACTCCTCTGAGAGCCCGCATACCCTTTCAAAACCAGGGCACTGCTCAATTGTTCTACAATTTACTTTGCAAAATCTGTAGATGCACCCAGTAACGTCAGATACAACATTGCACATTGTGGACTTGGAAGCTTAAAATACACGCTCCAGCAATTGGAAGATCTGGAACGGTGGATGAGAGGGGTGTGGTTCTTTCTCCTTTTTGCCTACGTAGCAGGCTATTCTGACCATGCGTATGGCTTTCAGTGTTGCCTCTGTAAACACTTCCATTACTTTAATCTGACATATAGTCAATACAGTGTCTCTATTTTTATCCGCTCTGCTCTGCAGCTGAACTTTGCTGCTAAATGGCCACAAACCTGAAAGGATATGAGTGCATTTATGTTAATCATATTTATTTTATTTTTTTAATAATAAAACCTCAATTTACAATAAAACAGGAATTCCTGCAAGAGAAGACATTACATCTTCATGCCTGAATACTATGTAGTTTTATCAATTGAAATGTACGATTACATTTTGTATTCAAATACAAAATATTCCTTATGTATTCAGTAAAAGGACATTGGGTTCCTGTTCTGCAGATCCAACTATGCCTGCTGATTTAAAGTCGAATCCTGGCAAGAACATGCATGCTTTGCCCTCATAGTTTCAGGCAACAAAATCAGTCAAAGTCTTGACCTGTCATTAAAAGTGCATTTTATAAGCACCGACCTTCAGTCACATTTTATTGAAAGTCAAAGGGCCAGATTTTTCAAATATTTTTGGCATAAGTGGTGTGATTAACCTCATCATTTGTGGGAAAAATAAAACGTTGCCCCGTTCTCGAAAGGCACATGAATGTGTGCATCACAGATGCGCACATTTCGATGCCTTTGCACACCCCCCCTATTTTATTTATTTATTTAATTTATAGCGCGCGCAGCAGCCCGTAGGCATCGTGGCGCAGTTACAGTGAATGAGTTACTTGCAGGTGATACAGCAAACATGTAAAACATACAGTTGGGTAGGGTGAAGCAGTGCACATTTCAGTGTACATTAAGCAGAGACAAAAGGAGTGCAGTTGTCAGGGCGTAGCATTGCACATGTGTGCAAATAAGCTTTTCTGCACATTTCAAGGTCTACGCCGAATGTGTCTAGAAGGTGCAGATGAAGAGCGCATTCCCCAGCGACTGTTAGGAACAGATGGAGGTGGGTGCAGAGAGTCATTCTTTACCCGGCATGCATTTTTCTGTCAGTGTGACAGAAGCATTTTGAACCATTAATACTACACTTGCGATTTGATCACCCAAACCAGTGGGCGAAGTGTACGAAAAGAAGTAGTGGAACTATGTTCCTTGCTGGCCTCCACCCACTCCCCACAAACCCCATCGCCGCGTCCCCTCAGACACACAATACACACAACGAAACTCTTGCACCTGCTGTTTAAGGGAACGTTTAGTGCCGTGCACTGAAAGTGCAAGTTTCAACTTCTTCCTACACTTTTATTTTAAAACGAAACAATTCTGGAACGGTTTCTTTTAAAAATAATAGTATAAGAGCTGTAAAAGGTAATTTAAAAAAGTAGAGGAGCACCGCTCCCGACCGCTCCCGCTCCCTTCGACCACTGACCCAAACAGACCTTTAAGGCCGTGTCAATGTATAATGTTCTCCCAGCATCCACTTGGGTGCTGAGAGCCTGTAAAACAATGGTGTAGGGCAAAGGAGCTTTTAAGTGCATCTTTTGCGTTACTGCACAGTCCTCAAGAAATGCAGGGGTCACTTTGTGAGCAGGGCGACTTGCGCATTGGCTTTTATATACTGCAGCTAACATTTGAGGATCTCGCCATTAATGTTGAAATCGGTTTTGATGTTCAAAATAGACCGACATAAGCACAACTTCCACCATAAATGTCTGAACAGCTGCTGGTTAATCAAAGAGCGTCCTCTGTATAGCTCTGGGGCAACGCGCTTACCTTGGAAGCAAGACTACACTTAGCTACACAGGTTCGATCCCTGGGTCCGCGCTTAGAAACCTGTGGGTATTAAGCTCGTTATAAATAACCAATTAAAACCAATTATGAATATACGTTGAAGGTCAAGTAGAGGTTTCTGTAAATGCTAGTATTTTGTTAAAGGATTGGCTCTAAGAAGTACATAATCATACATTAGTATTAGTAATATTTAGATATTTTTTAGTTAGAAATAATCTGCATGTTTTTTTCAAAAAGAAGTGCCCATGTCATATACAACAAGTGACAACATGCTTCATGATGGTGGGAACCAGGGAATAAGTAGAGGTTAACTTCTTAATAATAATAATAATTTCGCATTTATATAGCGCTACGAACCCTCAGGCATCTGAGTGCTGCTTATTATTACCCACGGTGTGTGGTGCTCGTTTAATCGACCTCGGAAGGATGAAAGGCTGAGTTTGGCCCCGCCGGGATTCGAACCTACATCAGCAGGCTCTGCGCGGATGTCAAAGCGAGCGCTCTACGGGTCAGCTCTGTAAAATGACCTCGCAAACAACTTTATTCTTGAGTCCCTTGGCGCGTCTGGATCTCACCATGAACTCGCAGACATGTTTCCACCAGAAAAAGAAATGGAAAAAAAGACTATTTCTAGCACAAGCCTGCCAACACTAGAAATACAACGCATATTATTTCTAGTGAATGAAGTTAATCTTTCAAAAAATAGAAAAAATACAATGTTTGGGGCAAGTCGTTTTTTTTGTTAAAAAATTCACAGTGAAGGGATGGAAGCCTGCGATCCCCCACTGGCCCACTGCCCAAACCTATTTCAATAAATCACTGATTATTGTGGTGATTGGGATGACCTCGAATTAAGGGAAAAATGTGAGATGGGAGTACTCCCTGTCAATTAGTCCTGGGCGGTGTTCAGGGAACGGCTACTGTTAGAGTTGTAGAGTATGGTGTGATGTGTAGCCTTTAGCAATCTTTAAATCAGAAGTGGTAGTTCATGACTCACAAAGGCTTCTTTGAAGGTGTGCATGGAGAGAACGGTGACATGGTATTGAGGGTGACCATTCCTGTCTAAGAGTGACAAGCGAGACAATGAACAGAATCTGGAGGGTTTGGACATAATGGGCAGATATTCAATAGTGAGCTGTGCCCAGCAGATTACTTGGAGACAAGCAGAGGGAGCCCCCGCCCCCACTCCTCTGCCTGCAGAAACTGCATCAATTGCCCAGTAATCCATGGGAGACTGTGGCACACAGCTCCCCCATTCGTGAATGGCACACTGGACATTGTGTGAGGGGGAGGGCCACTCCTGCGCCACTTCTTTTCGGTGTAACCCATAGAAGATTCGGGGGCATCATGTTTTCAGACTCCTGAGCAGGTGCAAATTCTGCATGCCTGGCAGGGTCGGACTGGGACAAGAAATAGGCCCGGTCACCCAAAAGACAGCGGCCCACCCCTTGCCTCAAAAAAAGTGGCCCACCCCTCGCCTCACGACCCTTGACCTCTGATGACATCACCAGAACTCATGACATTTGACCCCACTCCAAAGTGACATCCCGAAAAGCGATGAAACACAACCTTTCACCCCTTGACAAAACAGGAAATGGCATCAAATGGCATTGTTCCTAAGTACACTACGAAAAATATTGTTATTATTTCACTAATGTGATACATTTCATACAAGAATTGATCACCATTTGTATCATTAATATCTGTGTGTATAGATACATATTGTCAAATTACTGTGAATGCAAACAGACGTCCAAGGCCAAATGATACTATGTTATAGTATAGCACTTACGCTTAAGCTCTTTTTTATAGATCAAATATACATACAATATCAGCCTGTGTTGGCACTCATTTATCGACCTAAGAAAGATGAAAGGCTTTTTGAAAAGAAAAATAAAATGAGATTTTTTTATTTTTTTTTTACACATTTGTATTTGTTTTTTTTCCCCAAACCGGCCCAGGCGTGGCCAGAAACTGGCCCCCACTCTCCAGGGATGATTTCATCCAAGCCACGGGCCGAAAGATCTGACACTGATGCCTGGGGCTCTGTCGCTCGAGGCTATCAGTGCTTCCTGTTTCCCGGTGGTGCAAAGCTGGTTGGTGCATCAGGAACCAGAATGGTCAAGTAAGCAAAAAAAGAAAATGACGCATGAGTGGGTATATATGTTTTTTAAAGGACAACATTGGCATATATTGTGGTTGGGGGAATCGTGAAAATGAGCTACCGTGGAAATGCTGGCATACACTGTGGACATAGCCATCATGAAAATGGGTATCCAGTCTTTTTAATCACATTTATTTAATTGCAGATATTTTCCCGCCAATTTGTTTTCACTGATTTATTTTTACTGCAAACTGCTGGTGGGGTGTGAGGGTAGAGAAATATGGAGTGGGGAATAGATGGGGGTTGATGGGGGAGAGAGGAGCTGTGGGGGGGAGATGGATGTGGGGAGTATTTCTCTGCATTTTGCTGTAAAAGAACAGACAAAAAAATCAAACCCATTGGAAAATGCTCTGTGAATAAGGGCCTACAAGTACAAATTAGCACTCTTTGCGGACAACATATTGCTCTATGTGTAATAACCGGTACAAAGGATTCCAAAGATTATGGAAGAAGTTAATTTATATGGATAATACGTCAAAATCCACCAAAGACAGAGTTGCTTCCTATAGGGGAAATTGCCACCCATGCAGAGGACTTGCTGTAAGGGATACTGTCATTAAAAGCTAAGAGGATAATCAAATTACGCTCACAAAATCTTTGGAAAAACAAAACAGAAACTATAGTGTATTTCGGAACACAGTGTTTAAAGATATAGCAAGGAGGAGCGGTCTATGTCATGGCTACCTCACCTAAATGGGAAAAAATGAATATCCTTGCAATTAAGTTTTTCCTATTTCAAATGCTACCAACCCAGATACCCAATGATTTCTTAGCCCAATCGAAGAAACAATTTCTGTCCTTTTATGCGAGGGGAATAAACCAAGGGTTCCATATAATGACCTGGTGAGACCTATGGAACAGGGGATAAACTACCCAGATATCAAGGGGCTCAACTGAGTTTTCTGGTGGACCACCTAAACCCACATTCCACCAATCAATGGATAGCACTGTGTTGGTACCAATGTCACAGGGGGACTGATTACGAGTTCCTAGAAAAAGGTAGTCAGGAGGACACTTGAACGCCCATTTCTACAGGCTATCTGCAACTTGTGGAATGAAAAGGGAGAACCAAGGTGGCTTTCAACATGGCAATCACCATTAAGCTTTATTTGGGCTCTCCCCGTCAGGGATGGGATGGGAATTTTGACCCTAACCAATTGCAACTCTGGTATGAAGCAGGGCTGGAGAAGGCAGGACAGATGTGGGGTACAGGTGAATTCTAATCCCAGACAGAACTGCAAGATATTCTGCAAGTGGGGAAAATATCTCTCTGTATGTACCCGCAATTAAAAGGTGTCCTTAAGGATAAGAGGAGGTGGGGGGGAATGATCACCTTCCAGAGGTTGCTAATATTACGAGGCGAGGGTAAAGGGACTATAGCAAGTATGTACAAGACAATTTGACTGGCAGAACCACAAGAAGACCTGAGGTTTAGAAAACAGTGGGAAGATGATGTAGGAGAGGATGTGGGTGAAGATCTTTGGAAAATAATGTGCATATCAGGCTTCAGGGTGTCAATATCCTCCTAATATAGGCTGCATGCATTGAAATTGCTCCACATATGGCAACATACACACTTTCTCAAATGCACCCCAACGTTAGTGGTACATTTTAGAGGGGCTGTGGGGAGGTAGGGAATTCTTGGCATATATGGCAGGCCTACATTCACACCCAGACATATTGAAATCCTATTGTGGATCCACAAGCAGTAGAAAATAGGGCACTAGACGCAATAATGATTGTTTTTAGCCTACAACAGGTGGAAGGGTAAAACGATCACGGTCTCACAAGACAACTTGCTTTTGGTGGCTAGAGTGAAATTGGTAAGGGCGTGGAAGAACCCGAAACTACCATCTAAAAAGTAATGTTTGCTGGCGGCATAGAGTCTGTACCATGGAATACTTAAAACACTTAAGGAAAGAATCCAGACGAAGCATAGGAGGACTGGCTCATGTTTACATCAAACATTTTAGTAGAGAAGGATGGGACGGATAGGAGGGACAGAAGGGAGCACAGTGAAGATCTTTGAAGGACTTTGAAATTGAGGGATAGAACAGCAGGTTTTGAGAGGAAGTGAGCGAGAAAGTTACACATGGTCGAGGTCCGGGGGGTATATATTTCTTTTTTCTTTTTTTATTTATTTGGATTTATAAAGCGCCAGCGGCCCTTAGGCATTGTGGGGCTGTTACAGGATGCTTATCTTGGACGAACAGACATTTTTACATTGTGAACCAACCAAACAAATTGACATATCTATGATGAGACAAACAGTGTAGATAGTGGGACAGCCATTTTCATAATGACATGGTACAAAGACTTGTTTTGGCTAGCAAGCAGTGTCAGCGGTACAATTCAGCCAAGTCCAAATGAATGAGACATTCTGAAGCGAGTGCTGGGCTAGCGGAAAAGTTGTGTTTTAAGTGCTTTGCGAAAAAGAGTGATGGAGGGTTCCTCCCTGAGGGCAGGTGGGAAGGCATTCCAGTTCTTGGGGGCTAAGACAGAAAAGCTGGATCCACCTGATTTGAGTCTTTTGTATGTTGGAATCGCTAGCTGGTTGCAGTGTTGGGTACGTTTCGGTCTGTTTGAGGTGGCTCTGTGGATGGTTTCTGATGGGTATGGTGGAGCCGTTTGGGATAGGCAGGAGTGAGTGATGGAGAGGGTCTTGAAGAGAATGCGCTCCCTAACGGGGAGCCAGTGGGCGTTTCGTCTAGCCTGGGAGATGTGCTCTCTCTTGGGAATGCTAAGGGCTGCTCTTATAGCATTGTTTTGTTTGGTTTAAGCCAAAGCGCTTTACAATATAACAACATGTACAAAAGTGAGAGAAGCATATTTGCAAACATGAACAGGTCATTAGAACAATAAGTAGAACTATTTACATGGGGGTGGGGGAGGGTAGAGGAGGGGGTAGGTGAAGGGAGTTATGGTGTAGAATTTGAGGTCGGGGGAGAGAAGGGAGGGGGAGGGGAAGGGAACGGGAACGGGGAGATGTGCCTAGGAATAGGACGTTGCAGTGATCTAGTCTCGCTTCCACGGTGGCTCTTGCTATGGCTAGGCAGTTTTTGGGAGAGAGGTAAGGTTCGACAGCGTTTATGATCTTGGTGGTTAGTGCCCCAGAGGAACCGATCGCGTTCACTTGACGTGACATGGAGAGTGTGGAGTCTATATATACTATGCAACATTTACATAAGTGATGGAACATGTCTAAACACATTTCTGTTATATAAGGTTAGTGAGGCAGCCATTTATGGTTGCATGGTTTTTGTGAAAAATTAAACAAAATTAAAAATTTGTTGGTAAGAATTGCTGCAATGAAAAAAAATGTGTTAAAACATAGAACCATATCTACTTGTAGTGGCTGTACAGTATTGCTGAGATGGGGAACATGAAAATGTGTTTTATAGTATTTTTGTTCATTTAACAATAAGGATGAAATTTCAAATCAAAATTACTTACATTGGCCACTTCAACAGAAGCACACATCTTAAATTCAATTAGACTTCTGGGGTTCACAATTAAAGGCCTGGATTCCAACACCATCTGGCATTGGGACCCAGATCCTCTAAACATGACTCCAGGATGTATGTATGCCTCCCACACCCAATCGCCTTCAGCCTCATCCCGCCCACACCACTTGCCTTGACATCCACTGGCCTACACCACTGCATGCCTGTACTTTTATTGCAGCTGAACGCTCCCTAGCACTTCCCACAATGGGCACTTACATCTGCTGCTCACCACAAGCACGGACACTCCAGCACCCCCACTCCTTCTTCCCCTCTCCTCTCCCCTCCCTGCACTTGCACGCTCTGAATTCTCACAAGGCCTAGTAGGTCCATCTTTATCCTCCAGTGTATTAATTGTTTTCAGTCCCATGTTCCCTCCCTGTTGCCCTGTGGGCGCCTTAAAACACAATTTACTTGCTGTCTAAGCACCTAACAAATGCACAATAAATACATAAATAAATTAACACATGTACAAACTAACTTTCTTTTAAAATGACAGAAAAAAAGATGCACAAAAACAGCTAGCGAGGAAAGAAAACTCTTCACGTTGTGCTCTAGCAGCTTGAAGCGTATTTTGTGAAGATGGAATTACCAATAAAGATCTCAGACCAAATAACCAGACAGACTCCGAAAATATGGCAAAATACTACTGTATTCTCAGTTTAATAAAGCAGGGCGAACTGGCGACCAACGGACTGATACGTGCCGATACTTGCACACTCACACATAAACTTGATTATACAGAGGTTATATACCTCAGTATGCATCATCTATGATGTCATTCTACGTGGCAAACTACAAAAACTATTGAAGGAAAGGGTTGGTTAAGGGAACACATATACCTATGGCAAAATATGGGTTAGTACTTCATTGGCAGCCCCTTATCTGTAGGGCATGCCTTGAACTACCTGTAAATATGTAAAATATTGATTATAGCAGAGGAAATCGCAGCGGATTGATCTATGCAACATTGTACAGCACGTTGCCCCATAAACCCTCTGATTGGTTGGCATGCTCACCCAACCTTGGACTTTCATCTCGTTAGCAGCACGCAAGCAAAACGAAACCCAGGTGCTCAAGTCACATCAGAGAACTCCCCACTTTCCCAATTAATCCATCATCTCTCATCAGTCCAACCATATGCCAATGTTTCCCGTCTGTAGTTGACCTTGAAGCCTGTTCTCTGTTCTAGGACGTTCTAGGACATTCGATGGAGTGTAAGCACATTACTATCTTCATTCGAGGCTTAATGATTAGCCCTTGTTTTTGACTTGTGAATCATGTGTGAAGAGACCGCAAATTTGTCCATTTCGACCTCTTATTTACTGCCATTTGATTTACTTATACTGGCTCCTCTTGACCTCTAGAGACTTGCTCACTCCATCTTGTATAGAACCTATTCACTGTTAATTGTCCAATACTTGGCTCTTGCAAATGTTTTCTACATCCTTAATCCAAGAGAAATATGTCTTACATACATAGCTTATCCATCTGCCTCCCTTTGTGCCTTGCAATTATTCCTTAAAATAGCACCCTTGATCCCAGGCCAAAGTAGACTCCCCTTTATTTTGCACACAATGCTGTTTCTCCAACGTCTCCTGACTCTGCATTCCTGGTCTGTTTCTGAGGTAGCTGAATTGAATCTTAACACGAGCCACCGTCAATTTTCTATCATGGACGCCTTAGTCGCATTATATTTTCCTCTTAAGCAAGCTTCCATATGTCTCATCAACCTTTCATTACTGTGTATTTGCCATTATTGGTCAGTAAGTTACTTTATCTTCTTTGTATATATGATTACATTATCACTTCGTACATGTTTCTCTTATCACTGCAGTTACATCGTCATTCTTAAGTATTTTCATATCGTTTCATTATGTCCTTGTATATCGTCTTCATGACACGACTCTGCCCTCGTCAGATTTCATTCAGCACTACATGATGTCGAGTGGTGCATGCTGCCGTCCTTCCACGCTTTCATTATTCGGGTACTTCCAGTATGGTTGCCTAAGTACATATCGTCTTTCATACACTTGATGCAGCATAAGGACAACAAATGGGTTCCACATACAGCTCGTCTCCTGCTGTTGCAGTATGACAGAGGTGAGGGGGGTGGGAGCTAGGGAAAATGCATCGACCTGCTCCTCTGTAACGTGCTACAAAGTAGGCATAGTAATATAGCATGTATGTGTCTGTCATTGAAAAACTATAATTTCACAATGTATTAGCCTAAAGCATAGTTTTCCACTTAACAGTATTGTATTACACTCTTACTCCATTGCACTAATTACAGGGCCTCATCAGGGGTTGGGCAGAGTTGTAAAAATGTGGCAATAACTCTATTACTGCGGCATTACGGCTCCGACCAATCCCGAGTTTGAGCGTAAAGTAGCAGATTTACCTCCAGCTATTAGCTGGAGGTAAATCTTGCCACCTTCAACCCATTTGCAGCGCTATTACCGTGGCGGTACTAGGGCTGATACTGCCCCTTAGAGTCCTATGGACTCTTAACAAAATGGAGAGTAACAGCCTTACCACAATTCGGAATCCGGCGCTAATAGCGCCGGACCGAGTTGCAGTAAAGCTATTTGCGTTGGCGGTATCCCGTCGCATTTACCGCTGCGATATCGCCAAACTTCTAATGAGGCCCACAGTATTTCCATTCCCATCTCAACATTCCTCCTTATTCAATAGACCAAACAGTCCCCTACTTACTAATACCTCTCTCTGTCTTTCTCTCATAAACCTTGTGTAGCACAATTTAATTTCTTTATTTTTGCATAGTCGCATCCTCATTCATTGCTGAAATCAGATTCCTCCTTATTCAATAAAACCACCACTCCCTTATTCACCAACACCCCTAAAGTGCAACACATAGTATTAGAAACATTTCTATCACCCATTCCCCATCTCATACACATACTTACTCCACATAACGCTTCCCGATTTCAATGTCATATTTACCCAAACCCACCCAACCTCTACAACCACTCACTCTTACAACCTTCCCAACCACACCCATTGTGCCACTTCACAATCAAACAGCAGTCTTTCTCAACCCTCCACAATTACACTCACACACCCATCAGCTCTATACAATAACACACACATACACATTCCACAACTTTAAAACACACACTTTCTTTATAACAGAATGGCTACTAAAAAGTAACTCTGTAGAAACAAAGAATAGAGACCTAGTAAACTTGCTGAAGCAAACTAAACCGTTCAGTGCTAAAATAAAGTAGCCCCCTCCTTCAAAAACTAAACAAAAGTAGCAAGGAAACTAGCAGAGTTAATGTAGCCATAGTAAAACAGTAAAAAGTAAATTTTACAAAAAATGTTTGAGCGTTGAGTTCTTAGCAATCTGATAAAAAAATCTGAGATGTCACGTTTTGCACTTAAAAACTATCACAGAAAATTGATCCTTCAAGCTCTGATTGACTGCGCCTTTAAACTAAAGAGAACACTTTTCATATTGATTTTTAACAGAATTAAATTACTAACAAAATTAATCAAGAAGCTACAAAGACTACTTGTAAACATGGGCAATGTAAAGATATACATACCTTTTCCAACTTCTGTGCAGGTGAATAGTTTCACATCAGCAACACAGAACCATGATACAATGAAGATGGTTATAAACAAGAACAAAGGAACCCAATTGCCATAGACAATAATGGGCGTGCTATGAAGTGGTAGTAGGCACCATTATGGCAAAAGTAACCCTAAAAGAAAACATTTTCCCAACAAACTTTCAACCAAATATTCCTTTCGTCCAGTGTACAAATGGACGTGCAGCTCAATATGTAATGTGCTGCAACAGTTGTTCAAACTTTTACAACTATTTCTCAATCACTATGTCAAAATAAAAGCCAAAAGTAGAATTCAAACTTTACAAACCATGGACTCCTGCCCAGTACGCATCTACACTGGACTGCGAGGACATTCATTAGTCTGCATTTCAGGAACTGCTTGTAAAAGCACCTTCTATCACATCACGATGTAAGCAACACACCATTCTGCAATGCAAACTCTTGTCCACATATTGTACTATGCAAAAAGTCCTGCTCTAGAACTCTAAAAATTAAATAACATCCTCCTAAATGGAACAGCTGAAGAACTCCTTCAAGAAATAGAACACAACAAGACTAAATATTTTGGAACTCAAGATGACTCAGAAAATTTGGTTACTCTAAAAAATATTAGCGAACACCTCCACAACAGCAACCTCCTTACAAACATATACAAAAAAAGAAATAGATAGGTTTCAGAACACATGTGCCGAAATACCAGGCAAGGTATGTGTCTGTTGTTGCAGAACTTTTTATAAAAAGATTACAAATATAGTAGATATGGGCAACAAAATACAAGACAATAAGGAATCCGAATGATTCCAATTAGCTTTATATCTACAAATTAAATACACAATAACTGACCCCTCAATAGTTTGCACATACTGCAATACAAAGCTTGACAACTTAACGAAATGCCATCACGGACTATCACTAATAAGTTAGTAATCTTCACACTTCCAAAAGCTCTCCAGCAACTTAACTTGTATGAGAGCATCATAATTCAAACAGTACACCCATTTCAAGCTAGAATACGTCTTCAAGCCAAAACTGCCAATTTGCCTCCATGCGAGTTACTCAAAGGCAGTAGTAAATATGCCATTAGATCTAGAAGAAAATATAGAAACTCTAGGAGTAGGATGACCAATAGAACAATCTTTGATTGTACTAGTTATTGGTGTACCGACAAAAGACAAAATAATTTGGCAACAACCAGTTGACTTAAACAAAGTTAGACAAGCCCTAGCATATCTTAAACAAAACAATGAATACTACAGAGATATAAACATAGAACTAGACTTAAAAGAAAGCACCCAAATAATTGAAGATCCACCACAAACTGCCCAATTTCAACCTGCAGATCCTGTTACTGCAAAATTGTAGGCCATTATACAATTCACCCACTGCATTCTAAAGACACCATAGAAAATGCATTATAAACATATAAAAATGTGTCAAGCCATATGATCTTCAAAAGGGAAAAAAGTGTAGAAGCACGTTCTTTTCCTCTACTCTTTCAACCAGGAAAAGGAGGAAGATATGATGAAATAGCCACACAAATTAGTGCATCAGAATATCATTCTTTAAGAATGTATTCTGAAGATCCAAGATTCAGACAAAATGGAGAATCCATTTTCCACCTCTTGTTTGAAAGCAAACTAGCAACTCTATGCTACAGAGTTGCACAAACACTAAAAAGGGCTCTCATTTCTTAAACTTGTCAGCTACCCAACTCCTTCAAAAGATAAAAGACAAAGATGAGGTTTTGCAGTCAGGTATCACAAATCTCTTGGAAAACATGCAGGGTACAAAAGAATACTGGTTCCGAGGTCACACTGATTTACTTGTATGCTAAGCAACCTAGGCCCGCCCACATGGTTTTTTACTTTAAGTTGTGCAGAATATGCATGGGATGACTTGCATGATTTTCTACACACTGCAAACTAAAATAAAGAGGAAATACACATGAAAAGTACAGGATAATGCTGTTCTCTTGATCCGGTCAATGTTTCAAGCTACTTTCACCGTCACTTCATTGGCATGCTGCACTTCATCTGCAATAAAACCATCCCTCCACTCAAAGAAGGAAAACACTTGCTTGGAGAAAAGAATATCAATCCAGAGGAGCACCACACATCCACATGCTATTGTGGAAAAAAAGATGCCCCAAATGTGGCCATGACAGTGATGCCACTTTTTAACAATTTATCCAAAAATACATTACCGGTGACATCCCTTCAGAACCACACATAGTGACCGACATACACAAATCTTATGCTTCCAAAGACATAAGTGTGGCAAATACTGCCAACTTTCCTATAACAACAAAGGTAAATACAACACCAAATTTTGCTTTGGCCTCCCTAGACCAGTTTCCACCAAAGGACAAGTAAAGAGTTTGATGTCTTCTGTTAGGCACAGTCTAAAAGGCAAATCCCCTAACACATACAAAATTAAAAGAGATGCAGCATCCAAGTACATCAATGAATACAATGCAATCATTGCCTTCTTGCGGAATGAAAATATACATTGCAGACAATTCAACTACAGTTGCAAAACATGGAACTGCCTATCTCACCAAAGCTGAGAAGACTGAGTTAAAACACCTTTGGGATGACATTTAATCCATCATAACCTTGTCAAATAAATTGTACGGCTTTGGTATCAAAATACTGTCATGTAGAGAATGCGGGTCCTACAAAGCTGCAGATCATTTAACAGGTACTACCTTATATGGAAAATCTGAAAACATTCTCTGGCTAAACCTTGGTCCAGCTTCATCGTGAAAAAGGGCACTATAATCCGATTAAGAGATAGAAACAGCCACAAATGATCCCAACAGCCTGGATTTGAAAAAAACTATTTCATTGACACATACTATTCAAAGAGAAGAACTGCTTTGGAAAACATGTGCCTGTACTACATAGCCCAAAAATACTCCTACAAAAATGTTATGCCAAATGAGACAACTAGTAAATATTCAGTCTCAACTTGTGAAGAGAGCCAAATAAAACGTACCAAGCCCAGCCTAATTAATCATGTAAAGTTATCATTTAAATCTCCACATCCACAGCATAGCAAACTTTATTACATGGCCATACTACAATTATTCAAACCTTGGAGAAAAAAGGAAGAATTGTTAGGTGACCATGACACATTTGGAGCTGCTTTCAAAGCAAATGAAAGCAGTATAACAAATGTCAATTTTAAAGAGTACAAACAAATGTTGGACAATGAGCCCCAACAAGAGGAAGACATTTAAACTCTGCTAGATAAAGACACTCCTGATTGCAGTCAAATTTCTCTTCCAGGAAACCAAGAACCACTTGGAGAACCAGTCATCTATACATATATAAAAGTAAACATTTGTGGGTTTCTGGCTTCACGTATGTTCCCTATACAATTCCACACCGTTTCACCAATCTGCACCAAATTGTGCACAGTCACCTTTGAGGACCCATCGGACATTACTGGCTACATGACATCTGGACACTCCACCTCTTACCCTGGATTTCAGCAAAAGTGAAAATGTGGGTGTGGGTTTGTGGCTTCACGTATATTCCCTATACAATTCCACACCGTTTCATCAATCTGCACCCTGTCCCTATGTGGGAATGAGGGAATGAAAGCCCGGGCAACATCGGGTATATCAGCTAGTGCAAATTGAAGCATAAATAGCCATGACTGAAGCAGAAAACACCATGTATTAATCTAAACAATCTGAAGAAGATTTGTCAGTGCTCAAATCACAACTAAAGGATGAACAACTCACCATTTACCTAGAAGTCACTGACGAAACTGACCATGGACCAAAACATGAAATGAAAACTTGTAGCTGTAAAATTATAAACCTCTGCTCTTGTATGTTAGTGGTGAAGCTGGTTCTGGCAAAACCTTCATAATTAAAATAATCAGGATTTTTTGTACAAGAGTTGACAAATAGCCTTTGCGCTGCTTTAACAGCCCCCACAGGTATAGCGGCCTACAACATAGGAGATGTAACTTTACACTGGCTACTTATGCTCTCAGTAGAACACAAAAACAAATAAGAATATTAATAAATTGTCAGCAGAAACTTCTACAAAATTATGCAGAATTTTGCAACAAATTAAAGTCCTCCTAGCTGATGAAGTGAGCAAGGTTTCCAACGTCATTCTGGCTCTGCAGAGGTGATGCCACGAACCAGCAGTCCCAGAGAAGCGAGAGGGAACCCAAGCATGATAAACACGTAGGACACCTCCTGCAGCCAAGCCCTGCAGCCCAACACGCTGAAGCTGAAGGCAGCCCTGCAGCCAAAGACTCTAAAGTGAACCGCGCAGCCAGACAGCGCGAGCATGAACAAGAGAAGCAGAAGGTCCTCCAGAGAGTCGCAGAAGTCTGAGCAGGATAGCATGCAGCCAGAGCCCAAAATCAAGGTACGGGTGCTGCCTGGGTCCTTTTTAGGGGCATGAAACCGAACAAGGGAAACCTAAGGAGGGTCTGGAACCCAAAGCAAGTTGAAGTTAATGATACGTGGGCCGAGGACCCAAAAAGGATCAAAAGGACAAACCAATGTGCCACATCAGTGAGAACTTGGCAAGAGAGTGAACAAAGTGTATTGAAAGTCCAATGTAAAGGGATCTGGGACCCAAGGGAATTACCGAAGATAAGTCAGGTCAGAGACCCGAGAAAAGCACAAGGGGAAAGAAAAGTGTAACATATCATATGCAGAACAGTACCTTGAAGGAAAGTACACCTGGTGTGTTCAGTGGGACAGTGCAAGCCACCAGGGTCTGCGGCCCATGTGAAGGTGGGCAAGACCTTCACAAGCCACATGGGTCAGAGACTTGTATAAAAGAAAGACACTTAAAAGGGGCTGAGGCAAAAATCAAATTAGGGTGAACTAGAGAAAGTCAAAAAGGGGTCTGGGACCCACAGAGAAATGGAAAAGCCAGGTGGGAAACACCTGAGGCAGCCAGGACGGATTTGGAACCCACGTGAGAAAGTGAGGGAGAGCCCAAGCCAAACCAGAGGGGTCTGGCACCTTTGTGGAAAAGTGCAAGAGTCTAAAACAAGGGGTTGAGGACCCACTTTAGAAGTAAGAGAAATGTGCTTGAGTTCTGAATTCTGAATTCTACGGTAAAGTCTGGCAAGATAGTGTACCAGACTTGGAGCCACAGTTTTGAGTTAGAAACAAAGAGAAGGGACTCCCCCCTTTTCCTGATACTTGGGAACTGTGTAAGTATCTGTGAGGACCAGAGACAGCCCAGAGGGATCTGGGGCCCATGTGGAAAAGTGAAAGAGATTAAAACAAGGGGTCAAGGAACCACCTTGAAGAAAGAGACATTTGCTCGAGCTCTGAATTCTACGGTCAAGTCTAGAAAGATAGTGTTCCAGACTTGGACACACAGCTTTGAGATGGAAACAAGGGGAAGGGAATCCCCCTTTTTCAGATACTTGGGAACAGTGTTCCTCATTGTGTTTTCACGTTGTGAACTGAACTTTAAACTGCCCACGTGATCCATAGAGTGTGAGAAGCCTCCCCCTGGATTAAGATGCCCAGTTTCCCTTAGTTAGTTTAGTGTAAGGGTCGGAAATAGGTTTGGACACAGGTGGTCAAGGTTTTACGTTACAGACATTCTGACAGAGTCCTTAGTATTTTTGTTGAGGTACGGTTTCCCCCTAATAGACATAGGGATAGATAGGTTTTTACTTTTCTTTTATGTTTATAGTAATAAAAGTCTTTGCCAACAAGCATGCAACCACTATGTCAGACTCCTGCTTCCGCACCCTTGCACTGCATACAATGTTTTTTTTAATCCACCATGGATGTTCTATTACCAATGACCTAATGATTACTACGTTTTAATACAACAACAGTGTACCACACACAAATATTGTACCAAACATAGTACATTACAATGTACTTTTTATGAGGGTCAGAAAAGTGAACATATATGTATACTGTAACTAATTACATTTTTCAGAGTATGTTCTATAATAAATTGTACTTCCTTTTCCTTACAGAGAAACATGCACATATTACACTCATTTTACCATATTCAACTAGGTGCCCGCACCCAGTATCAAATACTGTGGGCATTTTACTGTAGCAACAATGACTGAAAATAAACAATTGTAACAAATCACCAGTGTCCAGATTTTTGGATTGCAGACGTCTTACCATATTCAACTAACCATCCTTGGACGCTATCAATTACTATCGGCATATTACTGTACCATAATAAATGAGGAGAAATGATTGTACCCATGGCTAGTGTGCACATTTCTGGGAGCATTATAAATACTGTATACACTTAAATAATATCCTTCAACCTAGGCATATTCTTGTGGTTATAATCACTGAGCACAAATTATTATGACCATGGTCGGTGTCTGGTTTCTTGGGGGTGTATTCTGCAGCCATGCTCCCAGAAATCTGGACAGTAACCCTGGCCACAACAATGCCCTTCAACCATTTTATAAATACAGTATTTCCTTCAATAATATCCTTCCACCATGTTACAAATACTCTATACTCCCTATAATAACCATAGTTATTTTACACACATTGTTGGGGCCATGGCCTTTGTCCGGATTCTTGGGGGCATGTCCTATGGCCAATCCCCCAAGAATGTGGACCCTGGCCATCGTCACAACAATACAGTTCAACCATGTCACAAACCCTTACATTACACCATCATGAAACATGACTCACCCCTGTTGCTGTTACTACTTTATGCGAACGTTAAAAATGTCAGCAGACTCCACAGTCCTCTTTCCATCTAGGGCTTAGTTACAGGACCTGGATGACACGCGCGGTGCGCAAACAGTCACAGACATCCACAGATGTAATTGCACAGGGGAGACCTTCTACTCTTTTTACCTTCATCTCTGTAACACTCCCTGATTGGCTACTTTCCAACAGTCACAAATCCATCCACCATTCACATCAAAAAAACTCTACATGTAACCCTTCTACTCACTTCACCAGATCAGATGTACCTTTCAACTCTCACGGTGCAGTTCTCCAATGTTTCTCAGTACCATCTATCACAAACTACTGTTCACCCTCTTAGAGTTTCTATTTGCAGATTCAAGAAGATCTAAATTAAGACATTCTAGAGGTATGCTTTCATTTTTATAAGTACTTTTTTAACCATATATATATGCATATATATGCATCTCTATAAAAATATCCTCTTTTTTAACCACCATCAGATGTCATATATTGCCACCATTTTCCATCTGCTCACATCTAGTGGCATCTTCTTAACTTTACAGAATTAAAGAAATGTTCCTACAGCTCATACACATATCCATTATCAGTGTTTTACTTGTATCCTATCAAAAACAGCCAATAATAAAATGCTTTTGAAAAAATACTGTCTTAACAGTTTAAGCCTGTATCATATTGTACATTTGTGGAGACCCACTTCATCACTTTGCAAACTTCCTTGGATGCTAAAGGTTGTTTTCTTTGTACTTCTCCTAAACTTTTGCCACAATAAAACAGGACCATCAAGTAGGCTAAATGATCAGATTTACAAAAGAAAAGAAAGGCCAGTTGCAACAGGCCAGATTCCCCCTTCAGTTCAGCAAGATCTAAGAAAGTGTTTTTTTTTCAATCCAACTTGTCCCAATGATTACTCTATGTGAAGACAACATATGATGTACTACTTATGAGGTAACAAATAAATTAAACATGTGTAAAACTGTAACTAATTGTATTTCATAAAGTATGTTCCATAACTAACTATATGTTCCTCTCTTTACAGACAAGAGTGCACATTATACCCTTCTCACCATAACCAACTACTAAGTGTCTATAGCTACTATCATACTAATTGCAATTTGTAAACACAATAACCACATTATTCAATTTACAATGTTCATATTCATTACATAATCACGATGCACATATTACTGTGGCCATGGCTAGTGTCCAAATGATTGGGGGCCATACACACAAGAATCTAGGCACTGGCCATCATCCCAAATATACTCTTTAGTCATGGTATAACCACTTTATACACTTCAGTAACAACTCACATATGTATTTTTATTCCAAACACAACCGTCACAAAATCATTTGGAGGTGGCCATATATTTTTTCTGCTACTTTTTGCTCACGGCCATCTTTTGCAATTGCACTATTTCATGGGTTCTTCAGGAATGAGCAGATTTTAAAGTCCATTGTGTTTACCCAATGTTTCAGAAATGTGTGCTATAAAAATATACCATTTAGACCCTTTATTTGAAAAAAGGTTTTTGGGAGTAGATATCCCACCCCCTTCCGCTATCTTAGAAAAAGCTTACATCCCATCATCTAACCAAATTTGTAGGCCACCAGTTAATTTTGGATGATTATGGAAAATGTTCCGTTCAATTTAGGACCCAAGAGGTTAGGGAGGTGGCAACAGTTCTTAAGAATTGAACCTTTTGTCGTATTCATAGGCATTTTCTGAAAACAATACAACAAATAATGATTCAGTCCAACAATCTAATCCCCAGTCACTTTAACTATGTCTCATAAATGAAGATGGCAACCTAGACTTTGTCACCCAGACTTTCAAAGTACACAACAAATGGATGGTCCTAATACCACATGCTATGCAAGAAAAACAAGATTCATAATTTCTACCGCTTAAGACAGTTATAACCTGAGTTAGTGTTTTGGACCATTAAGTATTTGCGAAAATTTAGGAAAGACAATAAATCTGTATTGAACTGAAGAAGAGATTTTATCATGGAAGTTGTATGCGTCAAGAGCAGTCCTTTTAGCAGCTGATGGCTGCTGTGCAGCTGAAGCAAAGGCAGAGCAGTGCCTTCCTATTATTCTGTTAGTCTTTATTTCATTACGTTTATTATCTTTGTTCTCATCTTATCTTATAGCAGCAATTTTCAGGTAAGATTGTCATTCTGTTCAGCATGCTAAGTGCTCTGATAAATGAATGGCTTCCGGAATGATACAGAAACTAATACATGAGTCCATTATAGGCATCAAGGTATCATTTAGATTTACCCCAAACACAATCCACTTATTAAAGATTTAATTTGCACCCATTTATTTCCTAGAATTCACAGTTGTAATATGGGTCACAGAGTTTGTTTATATACTTCTTAGATCCAAATTCCACTTTCCATGCAATCAACAATTTAGGACAGAAAATACCTTCCGAATTAAATCCCTACCTGAAGCAGCTGGTTTTTCACCCGCTCCTCCTCTTTACTCTGCTAAGAAGTCAGGTGCAGATGTCCAAAGATATTCTAGAAGCAAGCATGATCTATGCCTGGAAAGCTTTTCAGTACGCAAGTACATTCTAACTCATGACTGCACGATGCAAGTACCAATACATGCACAATTCCAATGTAACACTACCAGATGTTTAAAGTGTGTGTTCCAAGGGTGGTATTGCAAAGTGACAATGCACATTTTGAAAAGCAACCAAGTCATAATGTAGGTAGGTATTCGGAAACATGCATTTCCCCCACAGAGCTAGACAGCAACTGAGTGATAGAGGTACTGTTGAGTTGAAGCTATGGCTCGCGTTGTGCCTGCATTTTCAGTCAGAACAACAGGATTCCTATAGGGTCTTGCTAACAACTTTACACAACTGGCTTTGGCTGCATTTCTGAGAGGTATGTATATGTCACCTATGTAAACACTGGATGAGGTCAACTTAAGTGGGGAAGAGCAGGGATTATCCCTTCATGCATGCCACAACCCCAACCACATTTACAGTGAGAGTACTTAAAGGTTTATTTTATTCTTTTTTGTGTATTTATGGATTGTTGACTCTGCATACATAATTTGAAATGTCTATATATACTTTTCCTTCTGCAAAGACAGACAGGCTAATTGCTAATAAAGCTAAAACAGAAATTTAGAGTGTGTGCCACTATAGACGACATTTTCAGTCACAGATGCTGTGACGATGACTTCTGCACCACAAGATTACAAGGGTGAGTAGAGGCTAAACCGCCTTCTCGGCCCTCACAGTTCCACACAAGGTTCTATACAAATCAAAATACTTGAATGAAACACAGCATCTGCTAAAAACCCACCCCTGAAGAAAGTACACAGAATATGCACAGATCGTAAGATGCAGCACTCTGGGCAATGAATCAGCGATGAAAGGCAAGTAAGAACCACAATGTTTTTAAAAGCATATGTTCTTGAGTGCAAAAAGGGATTAAAGTGACCTAACCAGTCTGTAGGGCACAAAGAAGTACGAATGGGGCAATTATCAGTCAATCATACCTTTTGGGGCGCTTGGTGGTTCAACAGTGTCTAACTAGGCTTCACGGTAATGTTTGTGCGATTCGAATCAAGCACGAATGCATTGGTCCTGAGATGGAGCAAGTGTCGAGACAGCGATGAGCAGAGGTTTGTTACAGTTCGAAGAAATGTAGATCGTGAGAGCCAACAGGGTAAGATCAACAGTTAGATCGCTGGCGAAGATTTTGGTGAATGAATGCGCAGTTTGAGGTTGGCAGTCCGAGTCATGGTCGGATGGGTCCCCCATGGTCTCATCAACTGTCGAAGAACACAAACAAAGATGCTGGTGATCTGAAGAGCAGTTTGAAGGCAGCGGGTACAATGAGGAGTTTCGAGTTTGGGCCCAGGCAATGACACACTCAGCAACACACTCCGGTGGCAAACTGGTTTGAGGGTGCAGAACAGCTGCTCGAAGATCAGTTGAGTGCCAAAGGTAGCTCTAGGTCGGTGCTGTAGGTTCGAACATGGCCGAATAACTTCAATCTCGGTTTAGTCCTTGTTCTCTGGCTCCCATCATGGGGGAGGCTGGAACACACCTTCAGGGGTCCTGCAACATATTGATGTCTTGGGCAGCAGTGTGGCTGGCAGACACAGGTCTTCCTCCAGCAGATGGCCCCCCAATGTGCCCTGGGGATGGTTAGGGAGCAGGGCAGGCCTCTGCCTTGGACACTCAGTCTTCACCTACAGCAGAGTCCTTTGGGCAAATCAACTCTACAAACAGCGGCGGAATACATTTTTCCTCAGGGGTCTGTTTCAAAGTGAAACAAAGAATTAGTGCGAGACCCCTTCTTTTAAAGGCAAATGTCCACAGGTGATTGGACAAAAGCAAGCCTGCTTTAAGGCGTCCAATCCCTGTTCTTGAGATGAGTTGTTTTTGCCTTCTGACATAACACCAAAGCTAGTGGAGGGGACAGAAAGAAAGGATAGAGACAGAGAGAACACAATGGTGGAATCTTTCCGCCACTGTATGGAGCACTATTTATCTACACTAACTCTCCCCCCTTCTCTTGTCAATAGCATCACAGGCCCTTTTGGTATGGAGCACACTTGTGTGAGGCTAGTCTTTTTGTGAAGGGTGTGCCATTTTATTCCTGTTCCTAAGGCAGTTTCCTGTAAAGTGGTTGCCTCACTGGAGAGGGTGTTCCCTGCCATACCATCAAAGAGAGGCAAACGCCAAGGCTACAGCCTTGATGTGAGCAGCAGCGGCAGCCTGGCTGTGTGGAGAAACACATAACCCTTCCACAGCTGACCTGGGCTCACAGGGCTGATGTGATATCAAACTGATGTGGCTTGGATAATTATGAGACATTCTAGCCACCATACCTTAAACTCAGGAATGGCTTATATTTACAGTTTACTGTGCCACCAGGATAGCAACTCTCATAGTAATGTGGTTTCAGTAGAGGGGTGCATGTCCTGCAGGGACTTGGTTGTCAATGTAAGTGTCAAGATGACACCTGGTGCTGTAGATCAGGATACTGATACAGCCTCATACACTATGCTTTTGGCATGGAGCCTATCAAAGGGATATCTGAATGGGAGATTTGTTAGTGGTTTATAAGCTGTGCTTATAAACCGCTAAATTGATGATTCACAAAATGCAATACCTTTCTTATTTAAGTTTGGTCTACAAAATGCCTGCAAAACATGCAGCTGTCTCTTATAATGCCAATGTACAAATAATAACAAATGCACAGATTCACAAAAGAATATTAAAGTGCAATATGAACACAGTTGCCAGACCCTTAATGGATCCCTTCCATGGGATTGCTTTCTTCCTTCTTTTTGACTCAGCATGTATTTAATATCTTGAGTTTTAACCAAAATAAAATTGAGATAGGATTCCAAAGTGGAGGAAAGGGAATTCACTGGATCACGCTTTTTTTGTATCACGTTATTTCCACTCTTGTATGAGCAGCAGCCGAAAGGGCACCTAAGGCCAGTCAATAGAATATCTTCACTCGCGTTCAGATGTTCTTATTTCTTAGACGAATATGCCAGTTTATCTTTTCAGCAAATTGAAATAATTGCCTTCAAAAGTATTTTTTTGACGAGTACAGCTGCATGCACATGAATGATCATATGAGAAGTACACTGTAGATCGTCACAACTACGCTGAGCGCACATGACTGACAGCACTTGAAGTAGGCGGGGAAGCTATGTGATCAGGGAGGCTTCATGACATGGTTCAGTAGAGACAAGGACTTCAGCTTTCAAATCCCACTGCGTTAGAAATGCAGGACCTTTATTTTGTTTATTACTCACTTGCATGTTTGTAAAACTTGTCCTGGATTTCAGATGTCCTTTTACAAGATGGCGTACAATTAGAAATTAAACGTCAAGAAGGATTCTAGCTACGGTTAATGGATGCCTGATATTGACCTCAATGTCATGCATTCGTACCTAAGAGTGGGTATCTCTTAAGTGGTGACAGATTATTTTCACACTTTCCAAAGCAGTACCCAAGCCTTACAGGGATAAATGTAGTCTGTGACCAAAATTAGATTTGAGAAACTCAACTTCTGCCAAAATACAAAAGGCTAAAGCAGCATTATGAAAAAAATGCATTGGCGTCCATGTACAGCAAAAGGGAAGAGTGAAAGTATACATAGTGTACATAAAACCCTTCATCATATATGGCTCAAATTGCCATTGTGTATCAGTAGCCATGATTTGAAATGGGATATGGTGCCACTATGCCTGCGTGCGATGTGTGTCCTGTTCCTTCACGTCAACTTCAGGAGAATTTCGGTCAGGCACTATCAAGTGGGATTTAGGATTCATATCAACCTGTAATTCTCAAACAACATATATCATTAGATTTCCCTTTGCGGTCTAAAACCTGTGGGCCGCATCTCAAGCATTTGCAAACATAGGTCGAACACCCGCTATGAGTTTGCCCCAACAAAGCTCTTATAACACTTTGCCCAAAGAGGGCAAAAGGATACAGATCTCCACTGTACTGTAATTGAGAAGTTTACATCGTCAACGAGATGGTGCGCAGAGAGAATTTACTTGTCAATGAGTATCTTATTGGATACAGATCCTAAAAGTAATACAAAACAGAATAAAGGACAGTAGCTAACTAAAGCTCCACATAGGCATAGCATTAGTTTGAGTGACAGGAAAACAAAGTATTTCTGCCGGAAATGTAGTCTGCAAATTCAAAAAATGTAACAATGGAGAACGGACTACAAGTATGGTAGTTTGGTCTGTACCACCTCGTACAAGAAACCCACTGACTATATGTAGGAAACAACATTTAAAAATGTTCGCATCATTTGAAATGCTGACAGTGAATTGGAGTCTAAAGTGAGAGTGTAGCTGGGGTACGGTACTCCTGGGAGCCAAGATCTATAGAGAACAGGTACATCCAGGTAGGGATTGTTGCTCAGCCTGCCAGGCCAGTTAGGGTTGAATTGATGTAAGGAATATCAATGGTAGATACAACATTTACTTTTTTGGGGTCCGAAAGAGCTACATTGGCTTCAACACACCTTAAGTTGCAATACACCTGACCATGAAATGAATTTGAGGAATGGTTCTCCATCCACACAAAGTAGAGACACCATTCTCTGGGAGCTATCAATACTCAGGGTGAGAATGTTTCTGGACTTGTGTATGAATGACACAGTGTTGGGTAACAAGCATGGTGACATTATAACCAAATAAAAGGTGTCTGGGTTTGTAGGCACACCATGGTGGGAGACAAGTTGAGCAGCATTCTCACTATAAACAAATTAAGCCAGTCCATTAATTCGAAGGAATGAAAAGGGAGCTTTTCTTATGAAGAAAATACTAGGGTGCGTGGACAAACCTAAAACTGGCTACAAAAACATATCTAATAAACGGAAAAGACTGGTCATGAAGAAGATGGTGTGGCATCAGATGTTAGGACCATGTTATCCTATTGAAGCCAGAATCGACCTATGTTACTGTACATACTTTCTATATTTGTTTTGTTATTCACAGTTTGTTATTTACATTATGTTTAAATTTCACAAATGATTAGGGATTTGCTTGTATATAATTGACGTCTTTTGGCTGGGCTTGCCCAACTATTTATCAGTTTACAGCATATTTGTGCACAATAAAAAAAATACGTATTATTAATTGGGTAGTAAATATCGGATTGTAGTAAAGTATTTGTTCCCACCAATTACATGTCAATTATATACACTAGGGTCTGCTTTGTTATTTAAATGAGAAAGAACAGGTGGGAGATGAAAAAAATAAATAAATAAATAAATAAATAAAAAAAAAGAGAAAGAACAGGTGGAATGGCAACAGCGCTGAAAAAGGGCAACATTTCTGAAGGCTTTGGGCCTAGTGTGAAATGTCTCAGACTTGCAAAATGTGTCCTCTTGCGTGAGTTGAGTACACAAGAATGAATCGAGGAATGAGCGCAGCATAAGGGCAACATTGCAACAAAACAAATTGGCCAAACTACAAAAGTTTCTCCAAAAGTCATACTGTTTTTAATGACTTAAATCTATGGCATATATCTAGATTTCTAATGTGTGATTCTTTTAAAGAGAAATATCCCTGAACTAATAATACCCTCTACCATGACAACCCCACCACAACATTTGGGGAAAGAAACAGGCTGTTTATAATCTGAATAGTCGGTTTAATTTAAAATAATGACTCAAGAAATTAAAGATGGCCCCCTATTTTAGCCCTACCTTGGATTTATATATTGCTATCAAGTTTATTGTTCCAGTGCAGCAGGCACACTTCTCCATGAATACAGTGAGTGTTGTGTTTTTACACTGGGGCTTTCAGCATTTCCTGCTGACAATTCAAAGTTGGTCAAAACTTAGTCCCTGGGACAGTGCACATGAGCAGCCTTCCTGGTATGTGTGAAACACTATGGGCCTCATTACGACCCAGGCGGACTTCGCGGTGCTAAATGCACCGCGAAGCATGGCGGAAAGCCGCCGATAGCGCCATGGGGGTTGGCGGATTTACCGCCCCATTCCGACCTCGGCGGAGCGGTAAATCCCCAATCCCCATTCTGCCCTTCCCCATTCCCATTTTTGCCCCATAGGGTATAATGGGAGTGGGGAAGGAGTTAATTACGCCACCGTAAAATACGGTGGCGTAATTAACAACGAGGTCCCGTAGCGCCATGGTTTTCTCCGGCTGGTAAAACCAGGCGGAGAAAACCTCCATGGCGCTACGGGAACTCGTAGTATGGCGGAGAGGTACGCCATGCACTACGCTGGCGTAATACCCTCTCCGCCAGGGTCCTAATGAGGCCCTATGACATTTGTTGGGTGCTGGCTCCCAAGGAAGAAGGAAGATACTTGCTTTTCACAGGTGTGCCCTTTTTGTGGCAAGAGAAACAGAAATCATACCTGAAGTGGGGCATTATTTCGGCAAACTCCATGTCCTATGTTAGATGATGCCCATTAAATAAGGAGACCCTCATCTGCTCGCTTTATCGGCGCAATATATCTCCATATAATATTGAATTGTATGCAACACACTTAAAAGAAGCAGTGCAGTTTTTCAGCGTCTCATACTTTAGTTGAATGCCTTTGGGTTCCATTTGTTATCACAACCCGGCCACTCTTTCCTGCACTCCTGTCATTTTGCTTCAGGTTCCCTTCATTTTGTTAATCTTCTTCCCTTCCAGACGCCCAATAGGGCTCCAGTAAAACCTTTCACCTGCTGCCTGTGTTGCACAATGTAGCTAAACAGCTGGTAATCACATCATTCAGACACTATTGGGTATATAATTCAGTTGCGGTCTTTCAACCTTTGCGTGCCTCTGACGAGGGTTCCTGGGGCTCTTTGCCCTTAGCTCCAGATCTTCCCAGGCTTTTCCTTAAGTGCCACAATACTTATTTTGTAAAATCAGTGGAATCTGAGCTCTAGCGCCTTCTTCTAACTCTCCAGGCATGCAGCAGTTTTCCTGACCCTACTGTTTGCACACTTCCTATTCCTAGCTGATTAAATGCCCTGGCCATATCAATGGCATTCCACCTGTTATTGTTTAGATAAAGTGCACTTGCCACCATTTGATTGTTAACATAATAAAAGAGCTGGTGGTTGGAAGGTTTAGAATGAATCTTAACCTCTGGAATTGCTCTGGGCATCCCTCCAGACCATCGTTCTTCGCCTGCCAAGCCATTACTAAAGGGGAAAGACCATATGCAAATCAGACTTGGTCCCACCCGAAAAGAGGCTGTCCAGCCCAAACTGCTTGGTCACATCCCTTCTGCACGAGACCACAAGCGTCCCCAAAAATGTTTCAGCTTTGTTGGGACTCAGCAGTGCTTTAAATGGGCCGGTCCGGCCCGGCCCTCAGTACCTGCACTTCTTACTTTTGAGTATTTGAGTACCTGCACTTCTCAACGCTTTAAATGTGAGTACTAGTACCCAACTATGTTGCGAGGTGAAAATTAAAGCTTTTCATTTCGCTTTATTGCAACTTAAAGGACTAATCTTCTGCAGCCTTTGGTGGGGAAGCAGTGCCCTCTCCCCCTCCTCTCTCTGCCACCCACAGTGCCCATAATGTCCCCTTCAGGACCCACCCTGCAGAACAAAGGGAGAAACAAACATGCATCTACTGTGCTCTCAGGACACTTGGGGCAGCACACCGTATCGCTAAGTGGGCTTCGCCTGTCCCTATTGGTGTCCTTTGATGGAGCAGGGATTGTTTTGGAAAGCCTGGGGAATACCTTTTTAAAGATGTTTCTTTGTTATTAGCAGTGCCTACTCTAATATGTAAATGTTTAAGCAATTGAAGTTGTGATGGAACGTTTTAGACTAAAAACTAGCACACAGTTGCAGTTACCTACCAGATTTCTCATTAGGCAATGAAAGCGGGCAATAATAAAACGCCCCGTCAAAAGCTTAGTTTACAGCTATAATATCTGCTAGATTGATGCACAAAAAGTCTCAATGTATCTAAATGTTCAAACTTACTTAGCACAATGTATAGCAACAAATTGGACATATGTGTGAAAGGATCCCAGATGCACTGCTTTACCAAAGTGTGTGCTTTGGCACAAAATTTAATCTCACTGGGCATTGCCTGCAAACATGGTAGGCCTAAAATTGGACCTGTGCCCAAGGTCCTGTGCCCAAACGTCCGTGTGTATACCCGCAATTCCTTTTTTTCCATTTAAAGCACTGCTCATCAGTGAGGAGTAGCTTGGGTCTCTAGGCCCAGCAGGCACCGGACCCAAGTCTAGGCATACCGTCCCACTCAGGGTGACTGCAGCAAAACAAACGAGGTGATGCTCTACCTCCCAGCCACCCATCGCCTCTTGTTTGCTGTTTGATTCTGCAGCGGGCCTTGCCTCCTCACACAGAGCTCTTTATTACACTTTTAGATAAATATATAATTCCAAACAACACTGGTGGGGGAGCGGCTGTGTTTGCAATGGTGGCTTTTCACCATCACACGTGTGTCTTTCAGCTGCTGTCGAAACGGAATTGCTTTAAAAGCAAACAAGAACTGTTCGGTGGCGTTTCCTTCGCTGCTGAATTTTCCGACGGCACGTATTCATTATCAATGCTCGCTTCTAGTACCTGCCCTGTCTGCCACACCTTACAACCAACGATTGATCACGTGGGACTCCCCAGCTTTCTTACGGTGAAGCGGTCCCATGGTCTGAGCGCACCTCGCCCGCCATTTTAGAAGCATCATCAACACAGCTCGGCCATTTGTTCAGACGCGGGCTAGCTAACCACCAGGGCCTCTTTTGTATACGGAATGATGCTTTGCATTTACCTCATTCCTTGGGTCAAAATGTCACTCTGATTTGATTCCATGGCACACATGATACCATTTGTATCCCTCCCCGGGCGATATGGTTTCTGAGAGCTATTGTAATGTGTTTTATAAAGGCACAGCTGTCTTTCTGACTTATCTAGATTGGAATTCTAAAGTGCAGTTCATGCCATTTATTGCGATGTCTCAGGGTAACACAGGGTTTATCAAATAATAAATTGCAGTTACAGCACACATTTTACCATGGGCTGTGGAACTATTAGCTCGGCAGGGCAGTCAGCGCAATAAAGAATAAATCACCAAGCAATAATGCAAAATTAAATAATATACGGTGTGGCGACAGTTGGCCAAGATAGGGCAGAAAAATAAAAGCAAGCAAGTAATAGGCTTTCTGAAACTGCGCTTCAATGCTAGAAAGAGAAGAAATACTAAACTTCACACATTATAATTTGCTTTTAATTCTACAACTCTTCCTCCTCCACTCTGTTGATTTCGGGAAGGGGGCCTAAGAATGGCCAACGCCCGGTACTAGCAGGAGAGGGGCTGCAGATCCCAGCCGTGGTTTGGCACCTGCGTTCATGGGGGACCCGAGTAATGGAGTGACATGATTTATGGGACCTAATCCTAAAAAAAGCAATAGTAGAAAATCATTACAAAAGGAAACAAAGGTTTCTAAAAGCAGTGTGTGTAAACTATTTGCATGGGGAATCAAAGATAAAACGAATGGGATAAACATTAACCGAAATGTACCTCCCCATAGCCTCCTTCCTCGCTCTGAACCTGCCTGGCCCTCCTTTTCCCTCGCTGATGAACCTTCGTAAATGGGAGGGGACAGGGCACCTTTAGCCTGTGATAAACTAGAGAATATGGGAGGTGTGCAAATCTCAAAAAGTAACTACGCCTCAACCACAGACTCAGGCACAACAGCACCAACAGAACAAGAAAATGAAACAGGACACCATGAGATAGAAAAGACTTACAAACGCGAAAGACTAAGAGCCTATTTTACGAAATATTTTGCGTGGCGCAAAGTGACTTTTCACTGCAAAAGTACACTTTGCACCACGCAAAATGGATTAAGCCGATTTCCAAATTGGACTTTGCACTGGCCCTTCTTAATTTGCATTGTGCAGGAGCATTTTGCGCGACAGCGCACCGAATTGGAAGGGCCAGCGCAAAGTAGATAATAGGGGCCAGAACATGCCAAATCCTCATTAAATGAGGAAAATGAGATAGAACCTGGGAATGGCGAGGGAGGCACTGTACAAACATCCAACACCCCTCCCATCAAGCGCTAAGTAAACCCTATTCACAGAATATATCACACAATCTGTCTGGCTCCTAAGGAAACCGATCATATCGCCACACTTAACCTGTCGCAAAGCACAGTGAAAGGCCACATGTAAAAAGCACTATGCAACCCCAGCCAATTTAGGATTGCAACAATGCCTGATCCTGCAGTGCTAGCTCTGATCCTAATGCATGGAAGGAGAAGGAGGGCCAGAATGTTCCTGCCACGCAACAAACTATTTGGAATGCCAGACGAGGAGGTGTATATAAAAGATACCGCTACCCCTCCCTATGTCATACTAGACCTGGTCAGAGGGTGGGAGAATGACCTGCCATCACCCACCATGTGCTCACAGACTGTGCCACCTCTGTTCAAGGTGCTTGCAGCCTTACACTTCCTGGCCACTTGTTCGTTCCAGCACACCACTGCCATCATTGGGGGCATATCACATCCCACACAATCTAGGTGCCCCGACCAGGTATTGTGCTGCATCCCAGCACTTGTGCATTGGCACATACACATGTCATGCACACTGCTGGCAAGGTATAGTGTGTGCCAGGAAATCTACACAGTTGTACACGTTCCACAGGTCCTGGAAGCCATCTCACACATCTAGTGCTCCAGCTGCACCCATCAAGAGACTGAGCACATCTATCGCAACAGGAAACATTGGCATTTCACTAATGGGCAGGTGATCTGTGATGCCCAGGACACATGCATGTCAATGCCAATTAGCAAGGATGCACACATGACAGCTACATCTTCTGCCATTCCCCCATATCACAGGCCCTTACATCGGGAACCTTTGGAAACACCTGGCTGGTAGGTGAGCATCAACTATCATGCACACACAAGCAGACACATGAACACAAGTGGGAGGCTTGGGAGGATAGCTCAGGGGCCACGTGCTCACCTTGGAAGCAAGATAACACGAAGCAACACAAGTTAGATCCCCGGGTCCGCGCTTAGAAACCTCTGGGTATTAACCGCGTTATAAATAACCAATCATATATCATATATATCATAAGTAATAACAATAGATGCTAACAACAACCATTTCCACCTTTGAAGGGGACTGTGCCTACCGGCTCTCACAATTCCTGTTGACACCCATCAGGAATCCAGCACCCCCAGGCGAGGCAAACTAAAACATAGCACACATAGCCGCTAGGAGAATAGTGGAGCACACATTGGGCGTGCTGAAGTCGCAATGCCGCTCCATTCACCATTCAGGTGGTGGTATATTGCCTCATGCTCCCCCTGTAGAATGCAAGGAGGGCCAGCACCCATTCCCCTTAGTGGGCCAAAGGGCACAGGGATAAGACACGTGTAATCAGGTTGTACAAACATATGTCACCTGAACTGCACCCCCTGCGGAAGACAAACAGTGAAGCCACATCCCTGAGGCCCTTCAATGATGCGTTCGGGCCATTCGGATGGTCCACAACACCACCCTGAGAATGTGCATCTGTGAGAGGCAAACTATGTGTGCCCCATAACACATAACATTACAATGCGACCCCATCGACATCCATCACATCAAGTTTACACACCACCTACACAGTCAGAGTAAGTGGAAATAACAGTATCCTTGTCACAGACACAAAATATTAAACAGAGTGAAGCCATCCCCAGGCACAATGTCACAATGCAATGTGCTCCCCTGAGTGGCATGCACCAACAGCAAGACAGGGCTCACCTGACTGTCATCTTCATGATGTCTCCCTTCGCACCATTGCCACTGGACCTGCTCACCTTCTATCTGTTTTGAGATTTGACCTGTGTTGAGTGGAGGTTGTGGGTGTTTGCGTCTGGGATGCAACCCCGGTTGGGCCCTCTCGCTGCTCCGCCATTAATGATCCTTCTACAGGTTCCCCTACGGAAACCATGTAACAACTTTTAGTTCCTCTTGATAGTCAAGTTTAATCGTCTCTCGGTGCCCTGCCAGGGCCATTGCCTACCGTGGCGGGGCTGATCCGAGGACCTCAATAAAAACATTCAATCAGTAGTAGCGACGAGCGGTGTGTACGAAGTCCAGGGACTTAACGCAAGCTTATGACCCGCACTTACTCAGAATTCCTTGTTTAATGGAAATAATCGAAACCCCAAATCCCTATCACAAACAGAATTCAGCAGGTAACACGCACCTGTCGGCAAAGGGTTGACACACGCTGATCCATTCAGTGTAACATGCATGCAGCCCCGGTCATCCAAGGGCATCATAGAGCAGTTATTACTCGATCTTGTGTGGCTGAACGCCACTTGTCCCTCTAAGAAGTTGAATGCTGCGTAACTAGTAAGCATGGAGAGAGTCTCGTTCATCATTGGAATTAGCCAGGCAAATCACTCCACCAACTAAGAACGGCCATGCACCACCACCCACAGAATCAGAACGGCCATGCACCACCACCCACAGAATCGTGAAAGAGCTATCAATCTGTGAATCTTTGCTGTGAGGTTTCCAGTGTTCAGTTAAATAAGCAGCAGTCTCCAATCCTGGTGGTGCCCTTCCGCCAATTCCTTTTAAGTTTCAGCTTTGCAACCATACTCACCCTGGAACCCAAACACTTTGGTTTCCCAAAAGCTGCTCGGCGGGTAATGGGAATAACACCACCAAATCGTAAGTCTGCATTGTTTGGTTGGAACTACGACGGTCCAAGAATTTCACCTTGAGCGGCACAAAACAAATGCACCTGGGCGTCCCTCTTATTCATGGCCCCAGGTCTAAACACCAACAAAATGAACCAGAAAACTATTCCATCATTCTTAGCTGAAGTATTCAGGTGACCGGCCTCTTTTGAAATCTCTTATGTTTTGAAAGTAAACCCTTCTGACCCCCAGGACACAGTCAAGAGCATCAAGGGAGCACTGAGAGGCATCGGCTGCGACAGGCGGTAGCTCGCCTTGCGGCGGACTTTCAGCTCGATGTCGAGATCCAAATACAAGCTTTTTAACTGCAGCAACTATTGGAGCTGGAATTACTGCGGCTGCCTGCAACAGACTTGCCCTCCAATGGATCCTTGTTAAAGGATAGAAAGTGTACTCATTCCAGTTACAGGGCCTCGAAAAACTCCTGTATTGTTATTTTTCTATCACTACCTCCCCGAGTCAGGTGTAGGTAATGTGCGCCTGCTTCCTTTTTGGAAGTGGGTAGCTGTTTCTCAGGCTACCTCTCCATAATCAAAGCCTGATTCTCCGTTATCAGTGGTCACCATGGTAGGCACAGAAAGTACCATCAAAAGTTGAAAGGGCAGCCATCCGAATGTATGGTTGTCAAGGGGACATGCGATCTGCCAAAGCTTAGATAGTCACTGAAGCGGCCGGCCGAGCCTGAATTGGTCTTGGTTTGTCTAATAAATGCATGCATCCCAGGAGATCCGCATTTGCCGGTATGCATTCGCTGATGGAGCGATCAAAGGAACAAATTCAATGAGCCATTTGCAGTTTAACTCTACCGGCCGTCTATACTTACATATGCATGTCTCAATTTTTGAGAGAAGCATATGCTACTAGCAGGATCCAGTATTTAGCCGCACCTGCTGGAGGGTGGCAATGAAAAGAGACAAGTGCACACCTCGGGCCGTCCTTCACACCCTTGTGGCTGTCTGCAGGATCCAAGCATCACAGCATGCCCCTCACCAACACTTGGCGGGTGGAAAGGTAAACCACACGGTCACCGGTGGCCCAGCCTACTCCGGGGACGTGAAATAGGAGAGGCTGGGCAGAGGCACAACTTGAAGCTGGAGGGCTTTCTCCACATACCACCACCAGTGTGGTGACAGGGGGTTAGGCACCCCATGGAACGATCGTTCCGAACTGCTGTAGAAGCGTGCTCAGTGGAAAAGGGGCAACAGCATGGCTTATAGAGCCAGCATTGGGGCTAGCACCACTCAAACCTGTCCACTCTGATATGACCACAAGCTAGCTGCCAGGCTGCTCAGACTTTGCTCTGCTTGAAGGGGAGAGCCACCCATATAAAAGCGACCCTACCTGAGGGGGCACACCCTTGACACAATCCCATGGTGAGTGGTAGCTAACTGCTTGAAACAACAGCCAAGGCCACAACCTTAGACAGACCAAGTGACCCAAAACAATCCTGTGGAGTGCAGGGAGGTACATAGGCAGGCCACCCTGCTGTCAACGTGCAGGTCACCAGAGTTTCTTTGGTCAGCCAGGCACCCTTCTGCACAGAAAAAAGTTGGCATCTCTGTAAAGCACCAAATACTTTTTTCCCACCGACGTGGGCCAGCAGGGCACACCCAGCAAACCAAGCTCTGCTGGGACATTGCGTGAGGTGCTGCCCATGTAGTGGTTTTGCCACCTGTTAAGATGGATTTCTAACCTCTGGCCACAGTAGTTATAGTGAAAATGGGAACTCTGGGAGTTTAGCCAAACCAATCAAGATAAGCGTGGAGAGTGGTCAAGGCTAATAGGGCCTCATTACAATTGTGCCAGTCTGGAAAAATGCTGGTAAAAATGCTGGAAATTACATCTCTGGCATTTTTTCCAGACCAGCACACTTCAAGTGTGCCAGTGGGGGCCACGGATCTCCTGGCAGTCCTGACCTGCCGGGAGTTTCGGGCTCTACCGAAAAACAAATGTCTGAATCACTGGCACTGTTACTAACGGTGCCGAATGGGATGAGATATCAGGTGGCAGAGACGGTAAGTGCAGTTTGCCGGTATGCTGCCAGTAATACCGGCAGGATACCATCAAACTTCTAATCAGGGCCTAAGTCTCAGGAGTGGTGAGTGGATTCAGGGGTCCACAATGAGTACACACAGTGATATAAACAATGATTGCACTTAGACAATAAGTACACAAATACTATATTCATTGTATGCTCAAAAACACGCTATGAAAAAGGAATCGAACAGGTAATATTGTCATACAACACTCTAAATATAAAACATATCTATAGTCACAGTTAGTTAATACAATGCATACAATTCGCCATATACCTAAAAGGAAAGGTAAGTAGTTAGGCAATTGTATCAACAGTCCACAGGAAGTGGAGCCATAACCTTATAAATCCAACCCTCAGTTGAATGGAGCATTGTGCCCAAAAGTTCACAAAGTACCTTTAGAAGTGTTCCTGTGGGTGTAAAGATTGTCCCAGAAGTCTTTCAAAGGGATTTGCAGGTAAGTACATTAAAGGAGAGTTCCGGGACTTTTTTTTTATTGTCCCTACGGGTCGGCCATGTGTTTGTAAGCATAAATCGGTAGATCGTAGGAAACTTTCCTATGGACCTTACCCGACTTTTCGCCCATTATCGCACTCGAAATCAGCCGCCATTTTGTGATAATCCTATCATTCCGCCGCATCGCCCTGGCTCACCTGCCTTTGCGGCACTAAATCAAATCCCCCGCCCCTGAGCCTGACATCAGCAGACGCGTACTGCCCATTTCAAGCACGTCTCGTGTCAACAATCGCTGCGCCTCAGCTATTGACGTGTTGCCATGGAAATGGCAGGACGCCTCTTTCCCCAATAAGTATAAACAGACCGTTTCACAACATACAGCAGCAGATTTTCGATTCCATTCCTCTCTCTGTGTTACTTTGAGTATTCTGTGACTCGTTTCAGTGCTCTGGTCAGCTACCTTCGCCGCTTGTAGCCCGTGTGAACAGATACCAGTACCACCGCTATAAATTATTTTACTATCTTTACCGCACAATGGCCACAATAATGCCGTATATGTACGAGCCCGAGTACACCGAGGAAGAACTACTGGAAAGGCAAGCACGCGAAAACGATGGGGATTCGGACGGCAGTTGGGAGGACCAGTCAACGGATGAAGAGCCTGGACCATGTCGCATGGACGGCGTCTCCACCTGGTGCACGTGCAATCGGTGCGAGCTAATGCCAACTGAGGAGGAGAACTGCTGCTGCCGTGAAAATTCCGGGTGCTTGGCCTACATTTCGGAAAGCGAGCAAAGTCAGCAGGAAGGCGAGCAAAGTCCGCAATGCATCACCGAGCTGCCAGAGTTCAGGGAAGCCTGCCTCTCACGGACAGTGTTGAGGATGATGATGGTGCTTATGCACGAACTTCGTGGCACTGTTCGTCCGCGTAATCCGAGTAACGAGTAAGTATACTCTGTTTGTGATGTCAGTGATGCCACCACTATTTCATGGTCGTCTCCCACATATAAAATTACATTTACATATCATTGGAACGCATGTAAATTGGTTCCATATAGTGCATTTTCTAGATATAATTTTTTTCTAAGGAAAATGACATGTGTAACCTGAATCGACATTGATAAGAAAGTTTGGTCAGTTTAATACAGTTTGCATCTTTTTTTTTCACAGGTGGTACAGGCTGGTGGCCTATCGTTGCTTCACTTGGTGGCTTCACGGGAGGCTCGGACACCGCGTTCGGAGAGTAATACCTGCCTGTGCGGTACTTGCCATTAGACAACATTTCCCCAGTGACAGTGGACAATACCGCGGATTTTCCCTCGATGTGCTGCAACCTCAACTTTACAATGTGTAATGTTTATTATTTATGTTTAATTAAAATCTAAAATAAAGCCCAACATATATTTTAACAATGGTTGTTTTGATTTTTTAAATGAATCTAGTGTATATTCTCCTGGGAGGGTGAGGTATTTATAAACTCACCCCCCTGCCTTCCATGTAGTAGATCCTGCAGCCATCCTCTTACATTCAGTTAGATGGCCTCTCCTTGGTGAGGCCCTGCGGCAAACGGGTCTTGTCTGCACGACCACCGCCCCGATCCACCCCCCGCCCTATCAAAGGCAGTTCGCACCGGGGTACTTGCGCTGCTGGCAAGTGGAGCTGTCAGGGAGCGATAAAGGCCAAGAGGTGCCAAAGACCATGTACACTTCAAAGTGGTCTATAGAGCATGGGTTTGTTGTTCCCATGTCTACCTCCAGACCCCGTGTCTCCTGCCAAGCATCCCCCTCACGCTGGACGGCCCCCTGCAATCCACATAAGTGTGTCTCCATTCACGAGTCTTCCTGTGTCTTGTCTGCACGACCACCGCCCCGATCCACCCCCCGCCCTATCAAAGGCAGTTCGCACCGGGGTACTTGCGCTGCTGGCAAGTGGAGCTGTCAGGGAGCGATAAAGGCCAAGAGGTGCCAAAGACCATGTACACTTCAAAGTGGTCTATAGAGCATGGGTTTGTTGTTCCCATGTCTACCTCCAGACCCCGTGTCTCCTGCCAAGCATCCCCCTCACGCTGGACGGCCCCCTGCAATCCACATAAGTGTGTCTCCATTCACGAGTCTTCCTGTGTCTTGTCTGCACGACCACCGCCCCGATCCACCCCCCGCCCTATCAAAGGCAGTTCGCACCGGGGTACTTGCGCTGCTGGCAAGTGGAGCTGTCAGGGAGCGATAAAGGCCAAGAGGTGCCAAAGACCATGTACACTTCAAAGTGGTCTATAGAGCATGGGTTTGTTGTTCCCATGTCTACCTCCAGACCCCGTGTCTCCTGCCAAGCATCCCCCTCACGCTGGACGGCCCCCTGCAATCCACATAAGTGTGTCTCCATTCACGAGTCTTCCTGTGTCTTGTCTGCACGACCACCACCCCGATCCACCCCCCGCCCTATCAAAGGCAGTTCGCACCGGGGTACTTGCGCTGCTGGCAAGTGGAGCTGTCAGGGAGCGATAAAGGCCAAGAGGTGCCAAAGACCATGTACACTTCAAAGTGGTCTATAGAGCATGGGTTTGTTGTTCCCATGTCTACCTCCAGACCCCGTGTCTCCTGCCAAGCATCCCCCTCACGCTGGACGGCCCCCTGCAATCCACATAATGCCACGACATATACACGTCATTCATTCACAAACACACCCCTGGTTCGAATTCTTTATAACCCACTTCATATTTCTAATGAGAACTTCTTTGCGCTTTGCTAGTCAACCCGTGAAGGTGCTGGTTATCTGCTCTTCGTCTCTGTGAACTTCCGTGACCACTTTGAGCAAACTCGTCAGTTTGCAACCTGTGAACTGCTCCCTGTTCTACGACAAGAAACTACTCTGATCCCTGCATCTAACTGTTTGTTCGTCAAGGTAAGTCCATGTACCATAATCATTTTGCGTCCAATTTTTTAATTTATATCTATTTGCTAGTAGTCATCAAATTGCATCCATGTTTTCTTTTCGTTCACGACAGTACATGCAAGGAACTAGTCACATGTTCTGAGTTTAGTCAAATTACTTTTTCTATTTTTTGAAAGTTATTGAAATACTTATCCGCATGTGAATAACGTGTATAGTTCCAAGAACCAAAACGGACCTTGCATTGAACCTTTTATGTGTCATTTACTGTTTTAACACATTGGTATTCATAGAGAATTGTTGATCTTTACTTTTCAGAACTTTCCATAATGCCTGCCTGTTCCATTGGCGGTTGCCCTTCGAAGACCCATAACAAATCTGAAGGTACTATAATGCATGTTTTCCCTAAGACAATAGATCAGATAAGAGAATGGGTCCGATATTGCGGATATCCAGCCTCTGAGATAGAAAGTAGAGTCCTAGAAGTCTTTGCGGACAAGAGGGGTGATCGATACCGCATCTGCAGCAGGCACTTTAGCCCAGACATGTACTCCACATCATTGCTAATAAAGAAGAAAACACCGCGAGCGAGGCGAAAATTGCTCTCAACCGCTATTCCCACTCTATTCGTCCACATCCCTCCACTGGTGAGTCAAGTTTACGTATTTATCTCTCGGCCTTGCGGTAGTGTGTAGCATTAGCTAACAATAATTTCCCCATTTATGTATCCACTCAATATGAAGGCGGAAGATTCTCCATCCGTGTCGTTATTGCAGTCATCAGCCACTTCAAGCGCCTATCGGGTAATCTTACTTAGCTATTCTGACACTGACTTGTTTTAGGCATGTAAATCAATAGTTTTAATTGATCGTGTCATTATTTTACCTAATGGTACACCCTTGTACTCGTCCTCTAGTCTTTGTTTTCAGTTATAATTATTGTTATCCAAAATAATGCAAGTACTGTCTTTCAGGGAGATGCTGAGGAGTCCAACGCATTGACGACAACCGTAGATGTCACTCAGATGCTCGAGGTACGTTTCCGGACAGTTCCATCGATGGAGATCATCAGATCTTGCATTCTTGTAGCGTGATTGTTACACACAATGTTTCTTTCGTTTTTAGCCATTGATATGTCCTTCTGTCGTCGCCCTCCTATTTGTCTTCTTTTTTCAATATTGTGTTCATTACTAATGAAAGTCCTATGTTTCAGGGAGTCGATGGAGCATTAGTCCAAGTAGAAGGGGGAGCATGCAGTTACGGGTCGGCGCAACAGCTTGCAGAAGTGTGCACCGCAGTTACATCGTCCCTTGATGTTCTTATGCATTTCGAGGTATGGATACTGACAGTTCGTTCAAGCGAAATCATATGACGTGATTACATCCGCTATACTTCCTTCTTTATTAACGCAAGTACTATGTTTCAGGGAGATGACGGAGCTTCTTCTACAAGAACATCACCCCTAGTAGTTGATGCAGATCTCTGGGTGGTGACACTTCCAACGATCGAGCAAATCGAATCATATTTACATATCCATTATTTATTTTAGACAACTGATCATTTGTGCAGGTCTATTTAGATGAGCCGTTGACGCCTGCTCAAAGTTTATGTTCTTTTTAACAAAATAGAAAAGCATACTAATGCAATTACTGTGTTTCAGGGAGTTGCTGAAGCGTCATCTTCAATAATATCATCAATGGAAGTCTATGCGGAGCCCGAGGTATGGATCTTGACAGTTCAATCTAACTAGATCAACAATGCGTGAACTATTGTCGTTTGAATGTTCTACACAATGCGTTCATTCGTGTTTTGCTATTGAGATGTACGTATGGGTATTGGTCCCCAAGTACATTTTGTGTTTTCAATATTATTATACATACTAATGAAAGTTCTATGTTTCAGGGAGTCGATGGAGCCTCAGTGAGTGATGGATGTGCTTATCATGAAAATATAGTCGTTGCAGCGCGAGAGGAAGTGGAGACATGCACACACGAGTCGGAGCAACAGCGTCCAGATGTTGAAGTTCGAGGCAAGAAAGTTTCAAAGAAAAGAAAGCAAAAGAAGGTTAGTGTCCTGTTCACTATATTATGTTGTCTTTCACTGTCAATAGTTCAATACTGTAAGTTGTGTTTAAACTGAACATCCCTTTTCTAATCTGTCCTCTAGTTGCGAGTGGGTGTAAGAACTAGATCTACACAGACAGTGAAGCGAACGAGAGATGTTGCTTGTCAAACCTTTTGGCAGGGACTTGAGACTGGAGATGCATCGTGCCAATGGGAAGAATATGAAGTGATTGACAACGGAGCTATACCACCACCAGCCATTGATAGTGAATGTCCTCCTGGTAGTTTGGATGCAGTCGGAGATCAATTCACAGAATCCACACCCGCAAAAAATAAGAGCGCGCGAAAGTTGAAGACATTGTTTTTTTCTCCCATCTCCGGACAAGGAACAGATGTTGCAATGGAAGAGATTGACGTGGACGACAATGAAACACCATCAATATCACTCAGCATAGCGGAAGACGATATCAGAGATTGTACCTTTCATGCGAGTGACATGTCCTCAACGTTACAGGCCGAACCAGCTGGGATGCAGAGTGACAGTATAAGGAAAGAGGCCAAATTCATTGTATTCGATAGCTGTTTGATGGATATTATTATGATGATGAAATGTGGGCATTCGGTTGGTGGGGAAGTATGTGGGGAGCCATTGATTAATGTGACTCGTGCAATTCGAGGCACTAACCTTAAAATACATGCCACCTGTACACAATATCATCCGTTCGCATGGTCTGCACAACCCATGCTGGGGCAACTGCCAGCAGGCAATCTACTTTGTGCAGCGGCCGCACTTTTTAGTGGTTCAAGTTTTAAAAAGTTACAGTATTTCTTTCAGTTTGTGGGAATCCATTTCATTGCGAAAAGTCAGTTCTACAAATACCAAACCGATTATCTATTTCCAGCCATCAGCGAAGCTTGGAGAATGGAAAAAATGTCAATGGAAAGTACATTCGCGGGCAAACGCTTCAGGCTAGCCGGTGATGGACAGTGCGACAGCCCAGGATTTTCAGCCAAGTACTGCACCTACCACTTTCAGGACATGGAAAGTAAGAAAATTGTGAGTTCGGTGGTCGTGCAGGTGTCACAAAGTACATCCTCAGTGGCCATGGAGAAATTTGGCTTTGTAGCATCATTGCAAGAACTACAATCGCGGGGAATGGTGAACGACCTGATAGCCACGGACAGACACGTTTCAATTGCCAAGACAATGAGAGAACAGTACAAAAATATAAATCACCAATTTGACGTTTGGCATCTTGCAAAATCAATCAATAAAAAATTGTCTGCTGCAGGTAAAAAAAAAGAATTGCAAGGTATTTCACAGTGGTCCAAGTCAATCAGCAACCATCTTTGGTGGAGCTCAAAAACATGTGAAGGGTCGTTGGAAATTCTACTGGAAAAATGGCGGTCAGTAATGTTGCACTGTAGCAACGTACATCGATGGTCGACAAATGAGCATTTCCACAAATGTGAACATTGCCATTTGTCCACAGAGGAGGCACGGAAGAAGAAGTGGTTGATTCCTTCATCACCCACTCACAAAGCCATTGAAAAGATTGTATTTGATAAAACTATAACAAAAGCTTTGAGGGGACTCACGGAATTCTGCCACACAGGAGATTTGGAGGTGTTCCACAATATGTGCCTCAAGTACAGGCCCAAAAGATTGCATTTTGGCATGGAAGGCATGATAAATCGGACTCTTTTAGCGGTCTTGGCACATAACCATAATGTTGGCCGTCAACAAAGTAGGACGACCGGAACTTTAGGGACGCTTCGCTACAATAAGGCCTTCACTAAAAGAAGTAAACAATGGGTGATCAAACCAGTGTTTGAGGATATGCAATATGAGTTTATTGAGAGACTTATCGTAGATGTCCTCGATAGGCACATACATGGAGTGGTGAACGAACCTATGCAGGGGACAACTGCATTGCCACCCAACATTGCCTCTGTTCCATGTCCACCTAAAGCAGAGCTCATTGAGAAATACACATCACGGTTTAAATGATTGTAATTTGATTGTCTGTTCTCTCGAGTCTCCTCATGTTGCAGGCCCATTGCAATTAAACAAAACAGTAATATAAATCATTTTTACAAAAATTATAGAATGTTTCCGTATTGCAAAAACATGGCCGACCCATAGGGACAATAAAAAAAAAGGCACGCAGACAAGATGTCCCTAAAACTAACTGCAGCTAACTAGAAATGTGTGCTCGCTCAAAGTGAAGGTCAGCTGCTTTGATGTTTTGCTCGGGTGGCGGAACGGCCCACGACCCAATATAAGGTTCTATTGTGATTTGACCTTGACAGGCCGGGACCATCCTGAAAGACTAAGAAAAGATAATGAATAAAAATTCAGAAACGAAACGATGAGCCACGTTAATTAGAAGAAGTAACGTCGGCAAAGAAGGAGTGGTGTTTCGGGTCTGCCCTACACAGAGACACAATGGAAAATGCAAATATAATGTAAGTAACTTTTGATGAGTTTATACCGCAATTTCATTACTATACAGTGGCTTTAAAGACGGGTTCAGTTGTACTTGTTCGTTCTATGTGGCATATTGTTTTCTACCGCGCACTATCTTGAGGAGAAACATCTGCTTTTACTGAAGCACCTCAAAACCTTCCTCTTTGCTTCTGCTTTCTCTCTCCCTCTCCCCTGCTACAACTGGTCCACTGTCTGCGACCTCGGTCCTGGGCCCTTCCACTCTCCACCTGCACTGCCTCCCTGTCAACCCCTGCACTGGGGGACTGTCTCAGTATCCTACAGCCCCCCCTTCCCAGCACTTGTTCTGCACTTACCTTGCACTTGCCACCAGCTGGCCCTATTTATTTATTATTTTATGCTACTTACCTTGTACTCCACTCCCCCCCCCCCTCCATGCCTCGCCACGCCTTTAAACACTTGTGTACACCCAGTAGCGCTGTCCTCGCTATGAAATGAATAATTTTAATAAGGATCTGATGGTGAGACTAATTTCATTTTTTATGTTTTTAGGTACATCATTCACTACTGTCTGTGTCACGAGTACCAGACACCTGCGGACGGGTTCTACAGCCGCCAGTTGCTTCTCCGCGTGAACAACGTTACCACCCTGACCATTTTATGGGACGATCGCCAAGTACAAGTATGCCCTTACGCGGTACTAACGGTTAGATGCAACATACCTACCGTTGTGGTGGCCTAGTGCCTGGTTGTTGGAACAGCCATGCGATTATCAGTGCGACCGAAGAGCTTATTTTTATCGTAAACCAACACCCTGTGTACTGCACACGAACATCGCTTCCCTCAAGACGAACTAATTTGGATCGAGAGCAAAGAAAAATGCAAATCGCTGAATATTCTCTAAACATTTGATGTCCAATAAACGTACTTTGCCAAATGTACAATCTTGCCGTTTGCTTTTAAACCACGGTTTCACATTCCGAATTGTGGCGCTGTATTGTGAGATGCTCTAAGACCCTGTGTACAGCAAAGGACCATCGCGTTCCTCAATACGAACTTTTTGGAACGTGAGCAAATAAAAATGTAAATCGCTGAATATTCTCTAAACATTTGATGTCAAATAAATGTACTTTACCACATTTACAATCTTGCGGTTTGATTTCAAAGTACAGTTTCATATTCCGAATTGTGGCGCGCTGTATTGTGAGCTGATCTGTGTTGATTTCCGGGGTCTGTGTGGAGTCGCGTAGAAGACGCCTGGGCGCGTTTGCCTACGCAGCTCAGTCACGTCACGGATAGAGGCGGGGAATATGAATGTTTTGATAAAGTCTGTTTCAGGGGCGGGGGATTTGATTTAGTGCCGCAAAGGCAGGTGAGCCAGGGCGATGCGGCGGAATGATAGGATTATCACAAAATGGCGGCTGATTTCGAGTGCGATAATGGGCGAAAAGTCGGGTAAGGTCCATAGGAAAGTTTCCTACGATCTACCGATTTATGCTTACAAACACATGGCCGACCCGTAGGGACAATAAAAAAAAAGTCCCGGAACTCTCCTTTAATTTTCATAGCTTCTAGAGCACTTTTCTCAACAGATGTTTGAAAAGCAAAATAATAATAATAATGTATTTCTTCTATAGTGCTACAAGCCCATAGGTCTCAGAGCACCGAATTAACAGAAGACATTATTATCCCACAGATTGGAGCGCAGAAGGATGAAAGGATTAGTTGGCCCTGCTGTCACAGCAGGCTGCCCACAGATGTCAGGGATGAGCGCTTAGCTTGCTGTGATATCTGACCAGCTAGAATATATAATGCAAGCGATAGGGGCACCAGTAAGTATTGCGACTACTCACCGCCCTTACTCCAATTTTCCCAAAGGACTTGGCAGGTCAAATGGTCACTGGGGGTAGGTTTTCCAGCAGTTGGATCCAGTAGAAGATACAAAGCTGCGGGTGTAGGAGCCGACTGCAACACTTTCCAGTGGAGAAATTCAGCAGGCGGACCTATGCAGTATTCTTCAGGACACTCTACCAGATGGGGAAGGCTAATTCCAGGGACAGTCACTGCACACTGGCTACTGTAGCCGTCTCAGAAGTTGCAAACAAAGTTTGTCTTCCAGAACTGGACCAGTTGATGCTGGGCAGGAAGGTGACTTGCAGGACTTGCTGGGTACCCCTGAAGTTCCGTGTTAAAACATGGAACAACAATGGTTATAGCATCAGAGCCCAAACTGGAGCTGGACAGTTCACTGGGTGGTCCAGGGACACTTCCGAAGACTCCAGGCTGCAGGATCTTGAAAAGGTGTTGAGACTGGTTGGTCCCACCAGACCAAAGGGTTGAAGCATCAACAAGGGTCTTCCAAAATCAGGTAGTCCTGCATGGCTTCACCGGGACCGCAACAAGAATGGTTCTGTGGTTGGGGGAGCGTTGCATACATCAGGCAATGCTGCTGAGGGTAAGTCCCAGGATAACATCATTGCAGTGGACTCTTTGGCCGCAGTGCAACAGGGTGGTGGTGACGTTGCCACACAGGGGCCCCAGCCCATGGAGACCTCTCTGGAGGTATCTGGATAGATGGAGGAGAAGCAGGAGGAGGAGGCCATTGTGGCCCTGCCCACAGTGTCAGGTGAGGGCACTGAGGGGGTGTGTGCAGGCTGCACACCTGGCCCTGAGACAGGAGTATGTGCAGTCCACTGTGGAGGGGTCAGCACAACGTCCAGTGCCATGGCCATCTGTTGCAGCACTACCCACCTTCAACGATGTATCCACCCAGACCGAGGCCGCACTTCCAGATGATGTGGCCATTCGGGATGGGGTACTGCCCCTGCTGATGGATGCCATGAGACAGCAGGCTCTAGTCGTGATGCTGTTCAAGCATCTCGTGAGATGCTTGTAGAGCATCATGCACAGATGGGCTGCTTCTTGGCACAACTGGCAACATCACTTCTTTCTGGTGGTTCTCTCTGGGCTGGCCACTCCAATGGCCCCCTCCACCTCCTTCTCCTCCTCCTCCTCATCTGTGCTCCAGTCATCCTCCACAGAGGCCTCCATGCCAGCTACCACCATGGTCTCCTGTGCACCAGTCCCATCGTTGCTCAGTCTTCATGTGTCAGTGTCCCTGGTGGAGGTAGAAGTCCATACAATGGCAGATTAGGGGGTCACTGAGCCTCCCCACGAGCCTACGGCGGAACAGACTGTGGATGTACACCAGGCACTTGAGGGCAGTGCAGGTGCTGTACTCCCCCCCCCCACACAGACTGTCATCCTGTCGGAGGGAGTACCTGTGCCGCACAAGCAATGCTAAGCAGCAGGGGATGGAGACAGTGAGAAGGCAAATCCTGGAGGGAATATGCAGCAGGAGGAGTCAACAAGTCACTAACATGGCAGAAGTGAGGCAGAAGGCGCAACAGTGACGGCAGGCTCTGGTGTCGGCCCAGGTGGACTATATGAGGCAGCAGGAGATGGAAAGCTAGTGGGCACATGATGGATGCAGCAAATGCCAGGGCCAAGGTGAAGGAAAGGGTGGTGCGGGTGCCATCTGCCACACTGCGGGAGTCTTGCAGGGTACTGGAGGAGTATGTGGCTCAGATGAGGGAAGCCATAGAAGCCCTGCAGGCGACAACGGAGGCCCATGCGGCGAAGGTGGAAGCAGAATTTGCCTTTGCGCAGGCATTGTTGGAAATCACAAAAGACTACCCCGCTGACTCGTAGACATAGTTCTTTAGATGTAGGTTTCCTTTTTTTACATATTTTTTGAATAGACAATTTTTCCCTTCCCTTTTCCATGGTGGCATTACTTTGATTGACTTGGACAAGTGTTTCAAATGTAGGGGAGTGATCATCAGATGGCTGGGGGTGGCAAGGGCTGGTTGTCGGATGCCATTCCTCGTGCAGGTACACTGCATGTTTGTTGTCCATGTATTAGTGTTGATTAAGTTAGTTATTGATTGTGTGTCTCATGGTGTCAATGGGGTCTTCATTTCTTCATGTGGCTTTCCACATGTTCAACAATGTTTAGATGTTTCTTATATCTGGTGCCAGCTCATTCACCTCTACCCATTCACTACTCAAGGGTCTGTTCATTGCACATTGTGCCCCGTGTGCCACTGATGTTTTGGGGTCCCTTTGGCACTTGCTTATCAATGTGGATGTGCTCACACTTCATTCACAGGTGTGGCTCATTGGCACTGTGGATGGTGAAGTGGGATGTGGCCTCACTCTGGATCACTGGGCTACGCACATCGCATGTACACTTTGTCACCTGTACATTGAGGGACCAAAGTGTAGCATTATAACTGTTTGGTTGGCTATTGATGTGCAGCTGAGTGGGATCCAACAGGGAGCCACGGAAGATGCTACGGTCCTGGATTCAACAGCACTGCTCCCAGGTGTTCATGTTAGAGGAGGAAGTTTGGCACGCATACCTCATGCTGGAACCAGGCCAGACGAGTTGAGGTAGGTTGGTGCTCCACATTGGACTGGGGCGAGGGCAGACTTGCGGATGCTGCCTTGGGTTTGGGGGTTTGAGGCACAGGTCAGTAGGGGTACTGGGATGAGGGCGGTCTTGGCAGTGCTGCCTTGGTATGGGGTGCAGGTCAGTGGGGTTACTGGGACAAAGGCGGACTTGCGCAAAATGCCTTAGGTTGGGGGTTGGGGTACAGGTCAGTGGGGGTAATGGAACGAGGTTGGACTTGCGGGTGCTGCCTTAAGTTGGGGGGTTGGGAGACAGGTCATTGGGGGTACTGGGATGAGGGTGGACTTGCAGGTGCTGCCTTGGGCTGGGTAGGTTGGGGCACAGGTCAGTGGGGGTACTGGGACTGAGGGCAGACTTGTGGGTGCGGCCTTGGGTTGGGGCACAGGTCAGTGGGGGTACTGGGACTGAGGGCAGACTTGCGGGTGCAGCCTTGGGATGGGGGCTTGGGTACAGGGCAGGGTGGGTACTGGAACACGGGTAGACCTGCGAGTGGAGCCTTGAGTTAGGGCACAGGTCAGTGGGGGTACTGGGACGAGGACTTGCAGGTGCTGCCTTGGGTTGCGGTGCAAGTCAGTGGGAGCACTGTGACGAAGGCAGACTTGCGGGTGCTGCTTTGAGTGGGGGTTGAGGCACAGGCCAGTGAGGAGACTGGGATGAGGATGGACTTGCAGGAGCTGCCTTCCGTTGGGGGGTTGGGGTACAGGTCAGTGGGGGTACTGGGATGAGGGTGACTTGCGAGTGCTACCTTGGGTTGGCGGGTTGGGGCACAGGTGAGTGGGGTTACTGGGACGAGTGCAGACTTGCAGGTGCTTCTTCGAGTTGGGAAATTGGGAGAACGTGTCAATGGGGGTACTGGGATGAGGGTGGACTTGAGAGTACTGCCTTGAGTTGGGGGGGTTTGGGCACAGGCCAGTGGGGGTACTCGGACAAGGGTGGACTTGCAGGTGCTGCTTTAAGTTAGCGTGCAATGGCGTAGTTTCATAGGGGTACACTGGTACTGCTTCAAGTTAGGGGGCCGAGACACTTTTTGTCAGGTATCACGGATGCTGCTTTAAGTTAGAGGGCAGGGGTGCAGTTTAGTGGGGGTACCGGGACGTGGACTTGTTGGTTGCAGGAGTTGAGAGGGATTAATGGTGATTACAGATAAGTAATCTTTGATTACTTTTTTCCATAGTCCGGTGCAAAGGTTGTTCAACGTCGCTAAGTTTTGTTTGTGATGGGGGCCTGTTGTGGGCATTTCAGGCGTTACTCATTCTTTGCGCTGTAGGTTGCTGCGCACGTTTGTGAATCGGTTCCCATAGCAAATCTTTTTGTCCGCGCAATATTCTTTCTCGCGCCAACTACTTTGCGCGGTCTTAACACTTTTTTTTTGTAAATGAGGCCCTACGTGTTTTTGTGTACATTTTCTTTCAATTGCACTTTTTCTCAGGTAGAACGTCGTGGAACTGCTAAGGCAGTCCTGTCACTTCTCGGCTCAGTCGGGGTCCCTTTGCAAATCACGGTTCTCTCCTTTGACAGGAGTACAGGAAGCGTTCGTGTTAATTCTTTCTGGTGCCTACATGCCAGTTCTACAACACAGTAAGTATGGTAGAGCTGGAGCAAGAGTTTGCAGGTCAGGATTTTGGCCAGGACCATGATCTGTTTTTGGCACTTCCACTACTCTGTTGCAGTTTATCAACACTTGTATCTGTACTATACGACTTCTTAGCATTTTTCTCTGAGCTGTGGAGCCCGCTGACTTTCACAATTACCTTTCCGTATACTTTTGCTCTGGTGAGGCTTTCTGGCCTTAGCCTGTGTGGCAAGGGTCCGGGGGGACACCGCTTTAGGTTATTGTGGCAGAGGGCTTCTGGGAATGACCAGACCCCCTGGAGTGAAGGCATTTGATTTTGACATATTTTCCATTGATCTGTGGCTGTTTTTTGTGGTGGTCCGGTGCATGAGGTATTCAGCCTCAGTGAGTCTGAAGGGCCGTAATTGTCTTGTCATGTTCACTGGGCTTGCTAAAATAGAAAAGACTTCCGGGTCAGAGTGGTGCATCCGCTTTTGTAGCCCGAGGTAAACAACTTATATTATTTTTTGATGGTCGGAACCATTTATTGCAATGGTTCCAGGTGGTCTCTGAAAAAAGGGGTTTCTTGTTGATTTCTTCGTGCTAGTGGACACTTCCAGTATTTCGCTGTCGTCGTTCATTTGGACAATTTTAAAGTCTGTATCGAAAAACGCTCTCATGAAGAAAACAAACGTCAAATCCAGTCAGCATTTCCTTTTCTTAACCATAATTCGTACGAAGCGTCTGGGCATAGGAAGAGAGCAATTTAGAATTCTTTTCGAGCATCCAAGCATGCAATTGGCAGTTGGTCTTCCCATTGTGTCACTCAGTGGCGAGGGCATTTTCGTAAACAAGGATCTGCTTGCCCTCTTTCACCAGTGAGAACACATTGTTCCATGTTTCCAGCAAGAAGATGGGGAGAGCGCGCACTCCGAGTGGCTAATGAGCCCCGTGCTGCCCTGCGTAACCACATGCAGAATGTAACCTGTGCAGAAAAGCACTCATGATCCCATGGGTTATAAGAGTTTCACTTCATAGTAAAGATCCATGTTTAAGCTCTTGATAGGATGACATAGATGACAGAATTAGATACATGTGGGGGATTGGTAAAATGAAAGCATGGGGTCTATTTTATGGCCAAAATAAATAAATACTACTGAGGAGGAATGAGGGGTTAAGTAAAGCTACTGCAGCACCCTTATGTGTGGTGTTGTGGGGGGTGGGGGATACCCAAAATAACACAAGCTTACGGTTGGAAGAAAGTTATTGCCTGTTAAATGAGGAGGCATCTAGACAAGAGAGTATGTTAGGTGCCTAATCTGCCTGACAAGGTCTTTAATTGGATTTTGAAAAACAGGGTATTCTGCCTAGTGTCAATTCACCCTGCATAAAATGGGAAACTTTTGTGAACTACCAGCCACAGCGGGAGAGCTTCACTGCGTTTGAGTCGTGCACATTAAACATGCTTAATTGTATAGATTGGGGATACATTTACTGAACCCTAATGGACTATCAATGTGTCTGCTTATAGCGATGTAACTGCTATCTGTGAGCAAGTACTCCAGTATGGAGTGTCCTGTCTTGTGTCACAGATGGCCCAAGGAACACACCAACTCGCAAGGAAGGTGCAAATGTTTGTATTGAAGTTTCTGATAAGGGGCTCATTGAGGGCCATCCGTCACTCTCGCATCTCCCCATGGGGTTTCCCTCCCTACCCCATGTGTCCCCAATAGCCAAGATTGTCACTAGAGATCAGTAACCCCGACTAACTAAAAATCTGTACGACTGATTGGGTTGGCCTAAAGGAAAACAACGTCTTCTGCTTCTCTCCCCATGGGAACTCCTGGGTGAACCCTATTCAGGGGTCCCCCAAGAATCACAATGGTTTTCTAACTGGGTTAAGTGCCTTAAAACACCCAATCTCCACTTGCCCTTCCCTTGCATGTCCTTGTACTCCTCAAGAAGAGCTTCTCTCTGTCTCCTTTCCCTTACTCATACTCTCCTCCCTGATACTCCTCTCGCTGTCTCTCCTCTCTACCGCACGCCCCCTCTTCTGTCCCTCCAATTTTCCTCCTTATTTCTCTCTCCGTTGTCTACCTCCACCCTCCAATCTTCCCTACTGCTCTCTCCACTAGTCACCAGTAGTCAATTCTTCGATTTCCCACTACCACCTTCTCATCTTGCTCCACTACTCTCTACTCTCATCTCACTGCTCTATTACTCTCTCCTCCCTCTACTCTCTATCTCTACTGCATTATTTTCCCACTACTCTCTACTACACTCTCCTCCTCCTACTCCTCTCTACTGCACTACTGCACTCTCCCCCCACAACTCGCTACTCCTCCCACTCGACTACACTCCCCTCGTACTACTCACTTCCACAGTCCACAGCCGGTAAGATAGCTCAGCGGGTTGAGCGCTCGCTGCTGCGATCTGAGCGTGATCTGCAGGTCGCAGGTTTGAATCCCGGCAAGGCCAACTCATCCTTTCATCCTTCCGAGGTCGATTAATGAGTACCAATTTCGGTTGGGTGATATTGTATGTAAATATGTGCTCTGTAAAGCGCTTTGGATTAAGGCGCTATATAAATAACTTATCAATATCAATATCTTCCACTCACTCTCCTAGTCACCCTTCTCAATAACCCTCAATCCCAATCCCCTACTCTTTCTCGTAATCTCACTCACTCACCTTGCATGCAAACTCAAGTACCCCTTTCTCCTAGCAACTAGTACCTTACCGTGCACATGGTCTTGAAATGTCTCCTCCACATCCTGCTGCACTGTCCTTCCTCTTACAGGTCTCTTTGTCCTCTTTCTCCTCACTTGACCTCACCCGAACAACCTACACTGCTCTGGTCCCAATCCCCTGTCATCTGGTTCCTGTGGCGAACCGCTGGCTTTATCTGCCAAATGTGGGCAAATTACAATGTGTCTGGTTGGTTTCAGCTCTAGTATTGCAGGTAGGCTGCGCGCAGCATTTCCCACCTGCTTTGCCGGTTGCCGCCTCTCTCTGCGGTGCGCTGTCGGTTCGACATTATCCCTCAAGGCATGCTAGGAAGCGTAGTTCTGTGGAAAGAAAGGAAGAAGACTGGCGGGCATTGTGCACAACAGATATGGAGCCAGAGTTGGTGGTACTCATGCAGGCACTTGTAGGCACAGAGACCTGGACCCTCTCAACCCCCCCTCTGAGACGGACTGGCTCTGGGTACTCCGGTCGTAGGCCTCCTGGCCGAGGTTGAGACGGGTCCCCATTCCCTCTCTTCCCTCTTGCAGGTTCAGGTGCCTGACCCAATCACATGTCTCACTTAAGGAAGAGAGCATTTCCGAAATATTTCTTGTCAACTGTTTGTTATTGGTGTTGGTATCAAGCTTAAGACATTTTGAACAAGGGCAATATAAAGGTGTGTATTCGTGAACGTTGTTTTGTGTTGTTTTTCTCTATTTTCTGGTCCCCAGTAAATCTACAACTATAGTTAACGTGTTCAGAAGGTTGGTAACAGTGTAGTGTTGATATTTTTATTAGTTTACTCTGTTGAATATCTATAACCTTTTAGGAATTGTTAAACTATTGAAATGATCAACTTACTGTATACGTTAATATCGATGTTAAGTTATTAGATAAAATGTTACCTGTTACTGAATTCTGTTGAATATCTGTGAAAACCGATAAATAAAGTTTACAAAAAAGAAAGTGTTTATGTCAGCAAGCCAGTCTTATATTTGTTCACTTCAAAGTACAACAATGGAATTGCACATTAAATGTTATGGTCACACAAGTCCTTTTTTTAGATCTGAAAATGTTCCAACTAAAGAGGTGGTTTTAAGTCAAAACAATTTTGGATCATGTGACGGAGCAAAAAAGAAGAAAAAACACGGAGGTCAACGAGAAAGGTCTGTTGTTTTGGTATGTGAGATGGTAAGGTGACAGTGAGTTCAGCACTTCTTGAGGAGATCTTTGTCAGACCTGCATGTCACACATGTGAATCACGGCAAATTCGATGCAGCGTTTCATCCTGATAAGGTGAGCAAACTAAGCACCAAGAACTGGGTTATGGTCACACCTGCTATCTATAGTGCCACGGAGCAACACTGAAATAGCAAGAGCACATACACATTTCATTATTATGTTGCAACACTAGCCCTCAACCCCGACAACATGATTAACTGCACAAGGTCAAGAATGCTGATGAAGCCACAGAACCAAAAAAGTCTATTATCAAATTGATGAATATATTGTTTTCATTTGTAGGTACACTGGAAAAATTCTCAGGCAGTCATTCTGTCTATACTTTATCCCAATGCCTTATTAATAAATCACCCTGTGAGTCTCAAAATCATTTATACCAAAATCTATATTGGTATGTTCAAATTAAACTTCATTTCGGAGAAAGTTAACGTCCGCTATCGTGATAGCATTTCGGATCAAAAATTCAGACAGATGTGCAATCATTTAGTTGGCACCTTTCTCTTGTCATTGTTACAGCTGGCTTGACCAAAGTAGTTCCATTGCCATATCTACAGGACATGCACATTCAAAGAAATTGAACTAAACCTGCAGGGAAAGCTTCTTAATTCTCATACCTGGCCTAAAAGAAATGCACTCGCCTCATGGTGATGGGTGACAACATATTTTCCAGTGCTTTCTGTAAAATGGTACATGTCACGATAAGCACAATTCATATTTAGTGCAATGCTGGCATTAGAGGCAAGCCAGCCAGAGTTAAACTCTTATTTGCCATTTACAACAGTTTGTTTGCAGTAAATGTCAAATAAGTTTCAAACATCCCCGTACTCGCCAGCAAGGTCGAGTGCTATGAAAATTGAACTTGTCCTTCATAAAATCTGCACGCCAATGTGAGTGGGCAAGTACATTTTGAGAGTCCTGATCTAGTATACAAACAAAAAGCCCTGTTATAAACTTATGACAATCAACTTGTCCGTGAATTAGAGGCACTGATTTCCTGATGGATGTGCAAAACTCCCAAGGCCTACCTATGATATCACATCTGTTCAACCCACTGTAAACAATGGTGTCCCCTTTTTCTCCTGATCAGAAATGCCTATGTGGATATTTATTCATGCACTGGAGATTTTCAAGTGCATGTGTTTTTGGCGGTTGAAACTGACCAACACAGCAATATTGAGATTTGTCACAAAAGCAAAGAAGTGAATGAGTCAGAGTTTGGGACGTCAACGTCAAAATGCCAGGAGTATTGCAGGTGGCATTGCATGTCCAATATCACATGGCCTTTGACTATTATGACATCACATGAAGTGATGCTGCATAACGTCTGGCTCTGGTGACCTCACAAGAAGTGACATTACAACGCGCGACTATTTTAGTTGCCAACCACATTTTAACTGTGGCACTGCCTTGATATGCTATGGGTAAGTGTGTGGTATGGTTGGATTACACACAGCAAAGCCAAATCAGGCAGGGAGCACTGCTCTCAAATGCCAGTGTAACCTCCATATGGCAAATTCCTGCTTTCTTATGCCAGTTAAAGCCTCATACACTAGCTGTACTCATTACGTGCTAAACAAAAACACCCCACATTCCCAGGTGCAGTCGTATATACACAGATACTGTAACAATAGCTTCAAAAGTGCAAGAACTACCCTATGAGCGAACATGCGTCATAGCCGCCAGCCGAGATGCCCACTCGGCCCGTACCTGCCAGTGTACATATTCCTCAGTACAGATCTTGTGTCCGTGGCTCACAAATGTTGGCTCCCCTTCTCCAAGATGTGGGACTGCTCTTGGGTCTACACATACAGCATTTCCAACGTCTTCAAACTTTCCTCAATTTCCATCCGCACTGCGTCAGAAATGCCCTCCTGACAGTGTGAGGGTGTGAAGACGAGTACTCTACCCTAAACCCCCGTTGCTTATCGGAGGATACTGAGCAGTTAGTGGACGGACCAGCAGTCTGCCTCTTAGAATTCAGCAAGATCTTAGACGCTGCAGAAACAGGCTTCAGACCAGTTAGCGGAACAGAATCCTGCTTAGTTTCCATCTGCGATGACCTAAAAAGACACACTGACTCAGATGGATGTGCTGCCCTAATCCTGCTCGACCTCTCGGCAGCATCCAATACCATAGACCACTCCATCCTGACCGAGAGATTACATACTCTAGGCATTGGGGACATAGCTCTGAAATGGCTATCTTCCTTACTCTCAAAAAAAGCACAAATCATTAATTTATCTTTGTTCTCCTCAGTACCCCAGCCAGTCCCCCACGGGTACCACAAAGTGCCTCTTTCTCCCCCATCTCTTTTTTAACCTCTACCTGAGCCTGCTGCCTGACCTTTTTCTTGATCATAGCCTATCTTGCTACAACCATGCCAACGACAACAAACTCATCCTCAACATCTCAAATGGCAAAACCGAGATCATGCTATGTGGAAAAACCATCCTCTTCTCCAACCCACCCTCTGGCCCACCCACTCTAGCGCCCTCCCAGCACTCCCACCCCCCCCATTTCCAACACACTAAAAAATCTTGGTTAAATTATGGACTCAGATCCGACTCTGTCATGTCACATCGACTCAGTGTTAAAAAACGGTTTCCTCCGCATACGGATCCTTCGCTGCATTTCTCATTTCTGGACCTTTCTACACAAAGCCTCTGCTATTTTTGTAGTATTTTTAGACATGACCATTGATTGATCGTGTTTTATCATTCAGGGTAATGCCAGATGTCCCCTGTATGAGGATTCTGCAAGCATAGACACTGTCGAATCATGTACAGCATTGTACGGGAATGCAGAATACACGCTATAGCTAAATACGCCCACTCACAATTCAAAGTGAGTAACAACCACTGTATGCTCTTTTGTGCATTTTCTCAGAATGTGATTTATTTGTATCTTGTCTGACCTTGTTATCTATAGGAGTACATTGTACGTTGATTCATATCATCAACTATTGTCCTTATTATTTTGATTCTACATTTGTTTTACAATTTACACCTGGTAATATATGTTTTTTGGCATGTTTTACAACCTTATCAATGTTAATAATTAAAATAATGTTGTAATTGAGAAACACAAGGATATTTTCTTTGTGACTTTTTTAGCACCTTATCAAATCTATCAATTAATTAGAATAGATACAACACATTACGTTGTTTTGCATTGTGGTTATATTTGTTGTTCTCTGCTATTTTTGTAATCATCTTTTCAAGCATTGACTATGCCACTGCACTATACGAAGGACCTCCCGCCTCGCATCGAAGAAAACTCTGAGTGGAAAATACTACCAGGAGACCGGCAATGGCACTCATGACAAGCTTGATTTTCCATAGACGACTATGCATTATCTCCACCACGCCCAAAGCCAACACAGTATTTTCTACTCTACAAAGATGGTACAGACAAGAGGACCTACTAAGGGTGGTATCTGTGTTTTATCTCACTTTCTGCATGCACATTACATGTCAAATGCATGTTACCCATCGAGGCAGGTGTCCTGCACATAACGTACAGCAGAGCCCTCAACCGTACACAGTTGCCCTGGGGATTGACAGGCTTTTTACATCACCCTCTCCCACTCTTGCGCAGTGACCCACAGAATACAGCCGATTCCCACAAAAAATGCGTTCCAGCTTTCACAAAGCCAACGACACAGCACTCTTCCCTATGCCTTTGTAATATGTGCTGCATGAAAAATTGCTTTAACATAGTCATGTCTGTCTATCACTGATTTGGCAATAAATGTTCACACGTGTTGTAAAGCCCCTGTCATTTACATGTCTGCTCAGCGCTTTGGGGCCACACCAATGGCAGAAGGTGCTATACAAATATCAAATAGCATAACATAATCTACTGAAGACAGTGGAAGCTCTTAAGTCTTCGAGCTGTTTTTTATACCTGCATTACATAACTAGAGTGTGCAAGTAGCAAAGAAAAGGCAACAAACAACTTTTTGTTACAAGGCCTTTTTTCCAGTTGCCCTTGCGCCTTATTAAAATTGGTGACTTGCAAGAAGTTGAAATCCTGACGCCCTTTCAAATGTTAGGTAATGTTATGACAAGATATTAGGACTTGTACCGCAAACTGATGCAGTGCTCATGTTCTCATGTGGATCTTAAATGGAAAAGGGGTGGAGGTTAGGGAAGTAGAGGGAAAAGACAAGGTGTTGTGTTTAACTGTTGGTGCTTGTAGAACCAGGAACAACTGTCCCTGCATTTTCCAGGTGGATTGTGCCAGAGGCGTTCAGTTTCCAGATGGGAGACCTCACCTGTATGGGGAGGATACAGAGGTTTTAGCCAGTGCTCGTGTCCATTGGGATCTCCCTAGCAAGAAGTTCCATGACTATTTGCCAATCCAATGTTGCATTTTGCAGTGCAATCTGCTTATGAAAAAACTGAATCACAATCCCCTATACGGAGGGCTTCCTCAACATGTCGTTTACTACCACTAAATTGTGGTCAAAAGTATCAGACCACCCAGAACATAGGTGCATTGATTTACTGATAGCATTTACAGTGGCAGAACATTTTAGCCCAGTCACATGGAAGGAGGTGAGGACTGTGGGTCCTTTCCTTTCCTCTCCCACAGAACGCAGATAGATCTCTGTGATGAATCATGCATTTCAGTATATGAGCAGGGAATGTGAGGTGGAAAGTGAGTTTGGAACTTATGAAGTACTAACCATTTGAGGCAATCCCACACATACAGTTTCAATCAATGGTGTGCATTCACTCCAGATATTTTTTTATGGTATGATTTGGTTTACAAAACCTTACACATTTTAATTACCAATGTACTAAAAGGTACACAAATATTATTCCTAAACATCATAATAAAACAGTATAAGGTCCACCGCCATCATAATTGAAACTGTAAAATCAAGTCTAGATTATATAAAATATATAACAAAATATTGTTCTTAGGCATCATATATAAAGACAATGTGCAATCCTTCAACATTGGTGAATCAATTCGGTCATCACAAAATTATCAAACGCGGGAAAGGATATAGCTCTGGTACACCTCCTAAAAAACAACAGTTAGTTATTACTAATCCTGTATATGTATCCTTCACCAAAATACTGTAAAGCCCTTTGATTGAGTGAACTAAATCGTTTACTATAGTCCTGTGGGAAAAGGCTAAAAGACGGCCCCTCAATATTTCCTTGCACCCAGTACATGATCTGCAAATGTAGTTACCTGACCAGCGAGACCCAATGGACATGGTCTCACCACATTGAATGAAGCAGGAGATGTGTCCAATTTTCCTTAGCGTTCACATTCTTACAGAGTCGGCAAAATCTTCTACAAGGGGAAATGCCTCTTCGGGGACCCCATGACATCCAAGGTGCAAAGTATATTCAACCACAACCTCAGAAATGTTGTCCGTATTCGTGGCTCGGGAAATTAACAGAGGGGATAAAACCTATTATGCCTTTATAATGACTATAAACTCTATGTTCCCTCAAATTGTGTTGTTGCATGGGCCAGTCCCATAAAGCAATTTTCCTTTTAAACTTGTAAGGCTTCAACATTAGATCTTCCAAGTTGGTGCCAACATTTTCTGGGATATTCGTGCTGTTCTTGTGCATTTTTGTTAGTAAGGGTTCTGAATCGGCTCTCCAAGCTGTGTGTAAGTTCACTTACAGGGATTTAGTTTGGGATTTCAGGATCTTCGAAAATAAGGTAAATGTTTTATATATAACAATAGAATCCATTGATTGGAGACCCAATTCAATTCAGATTAAAGTTATGGGTAAACTCGAGGTTAGCCTTAAGGTACTTTTCCATAGATAACCCTCCAGTTTATCAAGGGAAAAGTCTAACGATACATTTAAGACTTCAAGTCGATATAACAAAGTAGGAATTACTTTTCCCTAGTAAAATGTTATAAGTGAACTGATAGTGAATAAGCAATATTTGATGTATATTTCCTCATTTGGCCGGTTAAATGCACTAGTTTAGTTTTTAATCTAGCAAAAATTAACAAAGATCGTTTTTTTTGGACTACAGTGGGAACCCCAAGTAGACAATATGATTGGTTGTCTTTAGTGGTCTTTTGCTTAGATACCAATTGTGTCCAATTGGTTTCCTGTTATTATTAGAAACTATCCCACACAATTTGTTTTCATTGATCGCGAGAGCAGTCTCTCTAATATAATTCACAAATGCCTCTAGAGGACGGTCTAGGCCACTGCATGTGGCATTACACATCATAGTGTCATCTGCAAATACCAGCACTCTTATGGTCAGCTGTCAGATTCCAGGTGGAGAGGACCCTGATTGTCTGTAGATAGCATATATGCTAGAAATAAATGACCATGCCGTCCTGCCTCAATCCTAGTGAGGTGTTTATCGCCTTGGTGAGGCAACCAGTCATATTCAGCCGCACTTGTACTGTGGTGCCTGTGTGAAGCAGTATTAGAATGTTCAACAACACACCTGGATTCCCCCAATTTAATAACTTATTCCAAAGGAGGCTTCTATCAACTCAGTCAAATGCCACTGAAAGGTCTGCGCATGCCATGTGGTTTTCTGCCCTTCAAAGGAGCTTTGTGAGGGAGGACTTTAACGATGTGGCCATTAAGGGTTCACACTGTGACCTTTCTAAATCCAGTCTGGAATTATAAGATATTATCTAGTGCCGATTGTTCGAGTTCCCTTAAAACAAGTGCAGCTAAAATGTTGCTGGTTGAATCAAGTAGGGCAATAGGGTGATAACTCTCTGGGATTTACCTTAAGCCGTACATATTGATAGGAACACTGTAACTTTGAGTCCAAGTGTTTGGTAGTAGGCCTCTCAGTAGGATATCAGTGAAAAGGTTGCACAGCATTACAGACCACGAAGATGGATTTGCTGTCAGGGATGGGTTCCTTCGCCCATCAGGTCCAAGTCTCTGGAGTTTTTTTCCATGACGATAAGTGATTCAATCCCTTGGGGTTCAATAATCTTCAGCCATAGTAGTAAATCCTTCGTAGCAAATGCCACAGTTATATAAAATGTGTGACTAAATTTCCCAGGATAAAACGTACACCAATCCAATTCTGGGATAGGATTTAGCTGTGCAAGTGACTGAAACGGATCCGTACTATTAATTAAAAACCAAACAGTTTTCTAATTTTTTTTAAATAAGAGCCTAGATCATTTCTTTAATATCTCTAGTAAGCATTTCCATCTTGTGGGTCTCCATTCAGTTTTTATATTGGGCCATTAATATTCGTTTACCCTTGGGTCTGAAGCATGGCCAACGAGCTTGATGTTATTTGTAGTAAATGGTTCCAGGAAATTAAGACAGTGTTTCTACTAATGGCACTACTTGTTCCACACACACACACACACACCGGATATTGTGGAACTAGCCATGCACTGCATTCATGCAACTTCTACCTCACCAGGATCATCCTAAATGTGCCAGGTAGAAGTACAGCCCTTAGGAACAGCATTATACAATTGGTTGCACCTCAATAGCAATAACACCCAGTAAAAGTCCTATTCAACTAGACCATTTCACTTTAGCCTGAACAATTATCTCAGAAAAGGCAAATGTAGGCAAATCCTTACTTTATCAGCATTATCAATTGGAAATTCTCAAGCCCCCTCAACCATCACAGACACATTACGAGTAATAGACGAGAGGAGTGAGAATAGTGCCACAAACCCAGAGTTTGGTTACCCATCAATTCCAACAATATAATTGACAAACCTGTCCCCATTGGCTGCAAAGGAGTCAGAAGGTATTCTCCTTATTTGTCAACAGGAACACTCAATCGCTGTTATACAATTCAAGCGAACCATGAAACATACCATACCCTTCCTCCTGCACATCCATGATCAATCTGTCTGCGTTTGAACCAGCATTTCATCCCCGAGCACTGCAGAACCAAAACTTCCATGACACTCTTATAATCCTAATCCAAAGAAACCGAAAACTAACCCAAAAGGAGTTCTCCATCCATTACCAGATTTCCAATCTCCCACATGTTTCTTCAAGTCAAGGTTACACGACAACTCTAATATATTACGGAAGCCCAAAACGTAACATCTTAAATGGTGTCACGGTGGATTCATTGGTTCCTCAAAAGCTCGACATCGGCCTCCAATCCCAATATATGTCTATGATGGTAAGCTTTAACTCGACCTTGGGAAATTAACCAGAGAAGTGCAGTAACATCTCTTCGTATTAAAGACATATCTCCTTTTTGGGTGAAGGAGAATAACCTCTGCCTGAAGAGGTACAAAACTAAGAACTTGGTCTAGAGAGCCATATGTTCCAGTGGACGGACGCCCGCCCTAAAGAGCTCTGAAAATTAGGAACACTACAGTCCTATTCAACACTCGTTTCCTTCATCCCACAAATAAACCCCCAAAAAGACATCATGATGCTCAGCAGTTGCATAGAAATTGAGCAATCCAGCAAACCAGTTGAACTAACAAGAGCACTAGTGCTATTCCCTCGGAGCAACTGTAACTTCGTTTACATTCCATGAGTCTGAAAGTTCCATCTTGCACTTTTGTAGCAAGGCTCCAAGTGTTTTTTCCTTGATGTGGCTTAATCAAAGGTCTCATCAGGCATGTGAGCATCAATTGTGATCTGATTGAACCCTAGGCCCTGAGGGTTAATGCTTTCCAATTAACTCTACTTCCCTGTGTAAGGATCCTGCCACAACTGGCAGTACAGGTTTCACTGGATTGTGACATCCTTGGCCTACTACAGTAGTTTGGTGCAACCTGCAGTATCCCAAGGTTTCCCTACCAGGAAACCCTGTGTAAACCCAGTTCTGAGTTGAACAGCCAGACATATGTTCCTACGAGACAGTGCGTGGGATCTGAATGTTGTCATATATGGTCATTACTCCTGCCTGCTTCAGAGCCCTGGGACAACCGTTGTGAGAACCAGACATGACCTGCTTATAAAAGATGTCTGGATTCAAGATCTGAATCCACACCTGGGAAAAAAGCATGAGAAGCCCACAAAGGATGCATGTCGCACTTCACCAGTGATTGGTTGGCCACCAAAAGGTTGATCCAATGAAACCTTATTAATGGTCTCAGGAGGATAGCTCAGGGGCAATGTGCTCGCCTTGGAAGCAAGACGACACGAAGCAACACAGGTTCGATCCCTGGGTGCACGCTTATAAACCTCTGGGTATTAGACACGTTATAAACAACCAATCAATCAATGGAAGCAGAGCATCCGTCTGAACCTTGAACTTCCTACTTAACACAGTGGTTTGCATCCATAATGTATCAATCTGGGGATGAGTCCCAAGGCACATAAGATGCTCAACCACTGGAGAAGCATGCATAAGCTCCAATAGTGGCTAAAATCTATACAAAAAACGTTTTGATGGTGAATCTCTGCCAGCATTTGAAGACTACGGACTTCTTTCAACCAGGGAGAAACTAAAACATAGTGCTCTCTTCTCTCTAGCCATCATGACCAACTCTCACGGATCCCCGACTCCTTGATTCCCATGTCCCTGTGTGAAGCAGACACGCAAAGGTGGAGGCCGCAGACAGAGCGAGAGAGCGGGCAATCAACGCAGTCTGGGGCATGTAGCAGAAACCAAAGGGCCTCTTCTAATCCCTGCCTCTCAAAATATTCATGATCCAAATCGACAGCGCTTAAAGCAACATTGTTGGCTAAAGTCAGCGACGATTCAAAGAGTATTCTCAGGTTTTTGCTCAGTATCACTGAAGCAACAAATTGGATGTTACCTACATCCTTGGTCTGTGCCTTTATTCGGGCAGCTGTAACATGATAACAGTATTTAAGAGGCTGTATGGTGACATGGTGCTCCTTTGCACTGGACCTCACAGTGAATATGGCCCATATTCACCCGGCATATCATTGATGATGCACTGCATTTACTTACTATCAGGTTCATGAAAAGAGCTATTTGATTTTCATATCTTTATGGGGCAAACGTTTGTGTTTGTGTGTGTGCGGGGGCGAGGGGGGTAGGTGAGGAATTTGATGTTTTAACAAAAAGCAGACCCCAGGCATTAGTTCTTCAGCATTGGAGGGATCCTTTTGGGCGCCTTCATACTTTCCAAGTTCTTCTTTGAGTGTTGAAATGGATCTCCATGTTTGCGTAGAAGCCTTGGACTCGATAATGTAAACAGCGAGCCATTGGGAAGGATGGCCAATAGCGGTTACACCTGGTGTTGATTTGACATGGGAGCAAAAATGGCCCTAGCACAAATACATATTATTTCAATACATTTCTGCCCCAGAGTAATTGTTGCCCTTGGCTCATGCCATGCGAAATAGATCCGCACTGGTGCAAAGGTTCAGTAATGAGACCCTAGGCCGGCCGACAGGGGGTGACCATCCTCCAAGCTATCTGCAGGGAAGCCCTTTCCAGGCCCCAGAAGAGAGTGCGCTGTTAAATGGGCAGCCAATGCATCATATGGCTGGAGGGGTGTGGTATGGTTATTTCAACTGGCACGCAAGTTTGTTTTGGGCTCGTCGAAGCTTAGTGAGATTGGTGGCAGGGAGTCCAATTTCAAGTACCATTTCAATCATCCAAGCATGATATAACTAGAACTCTTCAATCGTGTGAGGTAAGAGCAGGAGGGGTAGATGAAAGACTCCTGCCAGGCAGTGCAGCCGACGGAGGGCCAGGTTTATCATTCATTCCACTTGCAGGTCTAGCAGAGCCCAGTATAGTCCAATGGTCATGAATGGTCTATGGGGGCTGGAGTGCTCATGTAGCATGGCCACTGAAGAGGAAAGGGTGGGTTTCTTCCACCCGGCTGACTATATGCCTGTGGACATTGGGAGCTTTACATTCTTATTTCAACCCAGATGCAGGGGCTCTCTTATTTTTACATGTCTTGGCAATGCCTCTGGGCGCCCACTGGCTTGTGCTGTCTCACAAGCCTGCACTTCTTCTATAGGAAGTTGACCACTCTTACCAAGCGATCTCTGCCAGGCACTTAACAGCTGCCTGCAGCTTACTCCCTAGCTCTTCCCTCAGGGAACTCCCAGCATTTACCCTCCCCTGCCCTGTCCCTTCTCTCTCCCTGCACTTGCACGTTCTGAATGCTCACAAGGCCGAGTCGGACCGTCTCTTTCTTTCTCTTCATTGTTCTTATATTTGCCTTTCGTTTCCATGTTCCCGCCCCAGTGCCCTGTGGGCGCTTTGAAACACAATTTACTTGACGTATAAGCGTCTTACAAATGCACAATAAATAAATAAATACAATAAAATGGCCAGCAGATACCGGGGTGGGTAAGACCCATTCCACATTTCTTCAGCGTGATTGCCGGGGAGCGCTCCCCGAAGGGAGAGGCTGCTCGGGAAGGTAATGATGGCATCTGAAGAGACATGTGTCATGCCCTTGTAGAATCTTTTCTGCGGTAGGCTAACAACTATGAGGGAGTGTTTGGACCAGGAGAGCAATTAGGGCGTCGGAAACGGCAGTGTTTATATTCATGGCGAATACGAGATTGAGGCAATGTTCTGAAATTGAGCGTCATTCAGGTGTCATTTCACACCAGATAACGAGAACGGGGTTTATTACGAGTTTAACGGTAATTTTCGCTGGAATTCCTGCCAAACCCACTTGCCAATACTGCCACCGGGTCTGCCTGAATTACCGGCAGATTACTAGTGGCAGTACGGCATGTCAGTCTCCGTTCATGGCGTGCACAGATCACCAGGGCGGATTTTGAGCACTACCGCGGGCACTAATTCTGCTCTTGTTAATTCCTCTAGATTTTGATGTTGAAATGGAGGATTAACCTCCAGCCTCCGGTTTGAATGAAGGAAATTCCATTCATGGCAACAAGTGACAGTAGCGGAATCACCCCCAGATTTTTAATGCACAGCCAAGAATGATCTTCAATGCGCTTTCAATTTCTAACATGAGTTCAGAACGGAGACGCCATTTAACAGAATTAGGTTTGGAGCAATGAATGCAGTTTTTTGAGATTTCTAAACATACAAAATGGGAGCCTTTTCAATTAGCAGCCTTTGTGTGCAGTTTCCTATTCCATCCTTTTCTTTTGCAGTGCTTGAATTTGACATCATCTCTCATGTAGATTGGTGACTGCATCCAAATGACAATGCACTGCTTAATACATGCTGAAATGTGATTGGATCAATAACTCATTTCTCAGCCAATGTCCTCGGTAGTCCCCGATTGCAATTGCCACGGCGTGGTTCTCGGACAGTTCCAAGCTCTTTTCAAATCCTGCGATGGTAGAGAGCTTCTAGTGCTGCTGCGGAGAACTGCACTTATTTGCAAGATGCCAGCACGTAACTGATGAATTGTGAATCAGCTGCGGAGGTGTGGATAAACATTTATGCAAATGAAACCCAAGGAAATTATGCTCATTTTGAATGCATCGCTAACTGGGTGACTTGCACTCATAATTAACGAGGAAGCGCAATTGCCTGCACTGGTAGGAGCATACCGTATATTTTGGAAGCCCGTGGCCATTGATCCACGTTAACCCAACAAAGCCTATGGAACATTGATGAAATGTAGATGGACCCTATACGTGACATATTAAAACATTTAGAGAATGAAATTATATGTATACCTTGTACAATAAGCATTACAATTGCCATTGTTCCTAGTCCCTTACAGTAGTTCTAAAGTAGGCTTTGGTATATGATGCATTTACCGTTCTGATCGCACTACCCCCTTATGCCCCGATTCATGGAATTGTTTGCGCGTAAAAAGAGGATTTGCGCGCCATTCTGCCTGCAAATACCCATTCGTCAAACAGGGATTTGCGGGCAGAATGGCACGCAAGTCCTCTTGTTACACGCAAATAATTCTATGAATCAGGGCCTAAACGTGGATTGTTCAAAGTATTTGGATATATAGGTTAGTATTCAAATGGTCTTCAGGAATATTTTTCTGGTGTAAAATGTGCCTTCGCTGTTTGGTTGTACATCTGTGAATGAATGACCTAATTTGCCGGCACAATACCCAATGTTTCCACTTTATTTGAAGACTGGCCAGCATAATCTCAAATAACAAGTGTACATTTAGAAGGCCGAATAACATACACATTGTAGCTCTGAAGCCCCCGAACTCTCAGCCTTGATGGGAAATGTGTACAATTGTAGAAGTACATGTGCTCTGTTACTTGTTTGCTTTGATCATCAAGACTAGTTGGCAGGAATAGCCTGCAGTGATGACCAGCACAGCATAAATGCCTATTACATGACATATGCTGACTGAGTGTTGGAAAATCCTAACCTCCTTTCCAGTAGTCACATCAACGGTTACTGAGCATGTGGACAGAAAATTACCTGGTCTAATAAACTATGTGACGCAGCCGGATTGAGACATTCAGGGGCAATGCAAGACACGAATTGGCAAAACCAACTGTTGAGCCTTTTGTGTGTGATTTTTATAGGCACTTTTCAGCCACGGCCATAATGGTACAACCTGGCCATATGATGGCAACAGCTGCCAAATGGTGTTAGTAACTGGCCATATTATGACAGTGCCTCATAAGTACTATGTCAATGGACGCTTTTAACAAGACTTTAGTGCAAGGAATAGATGCAAGTACACACATATTGTTTATAAATTAAGTGGCTGTCGACACTCTTCACTATATTTTTGTTAAAGCTGGAGCTGGTTTACAGCATCAATTATGCCATTCCCTTGCAGCTGTTATCTGCTTAGAAATATTAGTATCCTGTTAAAAGATGATAGATGTGTGTTTTGTTTCATGGAGGCGCTGTTAGTGGGTAACAATGGCCATTGTCTCAGGAGGATAGCTCAGGGGCAATGCGCTCGCCTTGGAAGCAAGCAGACGCGGAGCAACACAGGTTCGATCCCCGGGTCCGTGCTTAGAAACCTCGGGTATTAAGCTCGTTATAAATTACCAATCATAATCATAGGGACTAGTATGCCGAAGGCGGTCAGCAGGTGGATAAAAAGCCAAACAACCCTCATACGCTGTGTTTCCCCCTCACATTTCCCTCCCATTTTTTTTATTCCCATGCCAATAGTTTCAGCATATATACAGTGCTTACAATGTCACCTAATAGCCAAAACTAAAAAAGTAATTAGGAAATGTCCAGGACTTAAAAAACGCAATAGGACATATGCTGGCTAATCTTTGAAGTCACCTTAGCACAAAAGCAAGGTTTAACCCCAAGGTGTAAGTGGACTACGTCTTGCTCGGGGCTCAGAGCAGGGGCGCTGTTTTCTCCTGCCTTTACCACTCCACCTGCAAAAACTGCTCGGTTTTATGCAAGCAAGATATTTTGAGACCGGATTAAACCAATGGATTCCTATGGGAACATTTTGTTTTTTACAGTGGGAAAATCCAGAGGATTCCATAGGAATCCATTTTAAATGTCATCCCGTAAATGGCAAATGGCATTTACAGCTTTTCCAAAAACAAGTGTGAAAAAGAGCTATCAAGCTAATTTTGCCTGTTTTAACCCTTTTTTCAAATACCGTCTGGCAAATGCAGAATATTGCATGGAGGGGCCCTAGTGCAAAGTGTTGCTGTTAGTGTCCCCCCTGGCCCCCCACATGTCAATACTTTTTTTTTGCAAAACTACCCACGTAGTTTCCTACTCGGTGTTCAGAAGGTGCATTGTCCCTTGTGCTGCAAGTCTGATGAGTCTCGTGCAACTCTATAATGGAGAAGAGTCCCTGGCAATTCTAAGTAGCCTGGGGTCATTGAGAAGTGCTGTTTCCTCATTGTTATGGGGGCCCAGCAAAAAAGAAGCACAGGGGTCTGTGGGGGAGAGGGTGGTGGGTGTGGACTGGAAAAAGTTGACATGGGTCCAAAAAAGCTCCCACTGCAAAAGTCTGAAGGGGTTGCAGGCAGCTGTGCTGCAAGAATTTAGAGCAGCACCCCTTGCAGCTGGAGAACGGATAGGAGACGGGACACCACCTTTATGAATGGACTGTGATTGTCCAAAAGGAGGTTCACTAGAAGGGTCCCCGCCCTCCTAATGGACTGCCGCTTGCCTCAGATTAGTTCTGGTCAGTCAGTCAAACAAACCAAGCACTACCCTGGGGTGATCCAAATGAGCTGTGATGAGTCTATGGAGAAGCAGTACTTGAAGCGGAAGTTCAATCAAACATATTTACAACATGTTCTCACTTAAGTTCACCACCTAAGATCGAAGATCTAGGTGTACATTGAAAGGCACACACTATCATTAACCACAGAACAAGAAGAAAGACTAAAACAATTTAGCCCGCATCCGCGTTTGTCTCCTCCGTTCCTCAGAGGAGATGATGGAAGAGAATATTGAAATGAAAGCACTAATACTGGGTGTACTTGTTCCAAATTAGAAAACAAATCATTAGATATTTGGATAAAGTCTTCTCGACTATCAGAGAAAATAACTCCTAGAATAGCCGAGCTCGTGTGGAGCGGGCAGGACTGCCTGCTTCCAACAGAAGGTTGATATAGTAATCGGCACATTAGCATAGCAACCATTCCCCACTAATGACGGCCAAGCCTTCCCAAAACCCTCACACACGTGCAGCAGAAAACCACGTCAATTACACACAATGTATGTCCGTTGCACAAATGCATTCTTGTACTGTAAGCTCTTCATCTGAAGGCCACAAAACCAGACTGAAGGGGGAGATATCGAGAGCTAGAAATGGGCGATGCCCTGGGATATCAACACATAAATATTTTTCCAAAAAAGGTGTATGCGCTACTCATTAAGGGGCTGGTAAAGAATATGGCCAACATCTCAAGGATTTCAAAATTCTAAAGAATATCACCTCACTCAAAATCTTATTCTGTTCAAAATGAAAAGTGAATACATTTGAACTCTCATTTTTCATCTGAGAGTTGAGAAAAATAAGAAAAGAGAAGCAAATTGCACAGATGAAACCTGCTCCTTCTAGGCTCCGCTTTTTAAGAGCTAGTGCACAAATGTATATTATTTTTCTTTTTTAGAATGAAGTAGTAGAATGTGATGTTTGTTCCGAGTGATTTTTCATGTCAAAATGTTCGAAGGTAATGTCATGGGCTACGTGGAAGAAGTTCCACAAGTGATGGAGATGGAAATTAGGTCAAAGCAAACAGGTGTAAGATCAGAACTAAATCGTGTCTCCAAGTAAAGAGGGGCTACAAATGACACCGGCTGGGCCTCTGTGTAATCAGCTTCCATCCAATCAATCTTTCTCTGTGACCCCCACCTGCTGGACTGCAATTGCCTAAAATAAGTGAAGGGCCCCCAAGCTAACGTGCAATTACTGTACGAAGCTGGCTTGCACACTCATTCCAGGGGTTCCATGTAATAATGTTTCCACAAAAATATCGCCATGCAAAAATATCGCCGAAAAATTGTCGTTTTTTGTGGCGACATTATTGCATTTGGCCCTGTCGCCATATATATGGTCACCCAAATAATATCGCCACGACATTTTCCCGGCGATATTATTTATGGCGACCATATATGTGGCGATATTAATACCTGATACCATTCCAGGCCCTTCCTTTGCCATAGTTGTCTAAGAATCTACCTACATCCCAGAAAGAGGATGAGTTGTACTTACCTGATTTGCCGAGAGAAACTCCTGATTGTTGTCATTCATTCCCATGTACATGTTTTCCCCATCAAACTGCAAAAGAAAAATGAAACATCATGAATTAAAATGGCTGCCCACACACACACACAAGCACAGGAGCTCTAACATCTGAGCATACTTAAACCTAGCATGCAACCCCCCTATACTACACATAGATGACTAACAGTAATTTATTAACAAACCACGAGGCTGAAGGATGTTTAGTTTGTACATTTCACCAAAATACTCAATAGCATTATTGGACCATAATACACACATCACAATTGGTGTTGTAGTGTAGGTACAAAACAAGTATGTAGGCTTCACAATGGTCTGCAATTATATCAACTTGCAATAACAGTTTATGTACATTATGCAGTTATTGGCATTTAATATTAGTATTTTCTTTGAACAAGGAGAGTATCTCAATCAGAACCCGTGTAGATATGAGCAAAAAGAGGGAGCTGAGCAATTTCTTTTTTTTACTGTTATCCTATGTACTGCACTACCTCCTACCCTTCCCCCCACACTTTTCCCCTTCCCCTCCCCCCTGCACTTGCGCAATCTCCATGTCACCTGGCCTAGTAGGATCGCTGTATCTGCCTTCCCTCTGTTCCCCTCCCTTGCCTCGTCGCGCCTTGAAACGCTTGTGCACAGGTGCGTTATAAATGCCTTATCATATCATATCAATTCCTTTTCAGAGTGCCTTACAATTATTTCATTTAATTGTTTTTTTTAACGCGCCTGATACTGTGCCTGAATTTGGTTTCTAAGCGCAGACCAGCGTGTTCTTGCTTCCAGGTCCAGTGGTTGCCCCTGTGCTAGCCTCCGTTCACAATAGGTCATAGTGATAAGAGAGTATGCAAGGATCCACTTGGTGGAAGGGAGGGTTCAAGTGATAGAATGGACTGGGTTATCTTCAATATATACAGATTACAAACAGAGGGACCTCGACGCGTGAGGGATTGTGGGTACAACACACGTCACTATAGGGATAGTGTTACAGACACGCCTTGTCGACGTCCCCTTTTCGACTACGAAAAACAAAATGCAATACTCCGCAGTGACCACTGGATGTCGGACCTATGCACAGCATGTGATTCTAAGCAGATTAACAAACATCAGAAATACAGATAATCAGAAGACACAGGGAAGAAGAACATTAAGAACAGCAGGGGAAGTCAGGTGATCAAAGAGCGTAATGCTTCGCTGGCATAGGGTGGTGTTCCCTGCCAGAGAGAGGAGAGGTTTGATGGGGCGGGGGAGTGTGGTGTTCCACTAGACGAGGAAGAACAGAAAAGGGGCCGAAGTGGTAAGAAGCGCATGGGCAGGGAACGGAGAGGGTGAGTAGGACACTGGAGCGATGGACTTGAGGCAGGGAGTAGCAGTTTATCAATCAATGAATTAAGCCTTATTTTGGCGGTGTGCCTTAAGTGTCAGGGACGAGTATGCTGGTCCTTTTTACATAGAATTGCATAATAGCCTGGCGGTTAAGCAACACAACAAATTCAATCCAATGACAAAACAATTTGTCATCACGCAGCAAATGCCTCGTAACACGACGTAAAGTGCAAGTGTGCCGTATATAAACAATCCGGGCCTGATTTACAAAAGTGTTTTTGAATGCAAAAGTCCAGTTCTAAAACGCCCAGGCCCTTAAAGATTAAAAAAAAAAAAAACAGGTTGACTAAAAAAACGAAACTTCATAAACATCATATATGAAAGTTGCATAATCAGCAGAATCAAAACCATCGCTAGACAGCTTAGTTTTAATAACTATACTAAAAAACACACTGCGTAAAAGTGCATCGCCGCACTTTTAAACCATTGTTTCTGTACACACGGAACAAAGCACAATCAAATCAAATAGCAGCAGGATTCATTCAAAACTGTTGACAAATCGACCAGGACTGCTACAAGAAATGAAAAAATATTACATTTCGTATATGGGCTCTAAGTAGTTTTTACCAAGTTTAGAGCATCCTTCGTGCATCTAATGTAAAGTAAAGTAAATAGAGATTTGAAGAATTGCTTTCCGAGACACTAATATAATGGTCATTTTAATAAAAAAGTGCCGAACATCCTCTTCCCAGCTTACACAGAGAGTCCTTAGTGCAGTGGCAAACAAAAGAGCGCAGGGGGTGGAATGCCCAGTCTCATTTTGGTCATAAGGATTTTCGTATTTCTTTTGCAGTGGAGATCCAGATGTGGCTTTAGTCCTAGCAGCTGTTTGGATCTCAGCTACTCTAGGAGTAGTTTCCTTTGGACACACTTCATACATAGCTCCCTTAGGTGCCGTTCATTATGGGTTTAAGGGACCACTGTTTTATACTTCATGTTGTACATTTTGGGGCTATACCAGAGATCCATCCCTAGGTTATTCAACATGTGTTTGATGAAGCTTAGCCATCGAATTTCTGAGGCCTTCTGGAGAATTATTTAGTGCGAAGGGCTTTGCAATATGCTTCCAAGGCCCCAACTGCCAGTATAATAGGGGGCTTTAATTTAACTGTATGGGCTATCCCTAAGAGACCAAGTTCTAATCTAGCCAGTGTTGTTGGGGGACTATGTGTAAATCCCAAAAGGCATTTCAGGATTTAGTGTTCTTCCTTTTCTAGCAGCTATATCTTGGAAAGACCCCAGAGCTCAGTACCATATACGGCTGCAGAGATAGTGGCATTTTGTGAGACTCAGTAGCATGAGAAAGTGTGCAGCCTCTGTAGCGGTTGGAGAAGCCAGCCACGGCCGTGCTTCTTCTAGCTAGGGTCTGCGAAGGCATCATGAAGCAAGACACAGACAACAGATTAAAAGTTCAAATAAAGTACATTTTATTAACATAAATGTCAGGATGGTGTAAGGCCTAACTTGCCCTATGCTAAGGTGGGATTTCCATACCTAAATAAACTAAGCATAGACCTAGTCCGTAAGTTCAACTTAAAAGTCGGTCTGTGTCCAAAACCTATACTTGCCCTCACAACTAAAGCTAAACAATCCTATACTTGCCCTCACAACTAAAGCTAAACAATCCTATACTTGCCCTCACAACTAAAGCTAAACAATCCTATACTTGCCCTCACAACTAAAGCTAAACAATCCTATACTTGCCCTCACAACTAAAGCTAAACAATCCTATACTTGCCTCACAACTAAAGCTAAACAATCCTATACTTGCCCTCACAACTAAAGCTAAACAATGTGTAGGGATGTCTGCAACAAACGAAATAGTGTTCCAAATAAAGTACTGAGCTTCTGCCAGCTCTAAGCTTACTTTCCAGCTCCCCTTCCCCAAGTTCAAGGCAGGTCCACAAAGTCTCGGGGTTCCCTTCCCCAAGCAAAACAGTTTCAAAAAGGATCTCAGGGTTCCCTTCCCCAAGAAGACAACATAGTTCCAAAAGGGTCTTGGGGTTCCCTTCCCCCAAGAAGAAGACACAGTTCCAAAAGGGTATCCTCGGTATAGGCGCAGTTATCAGACCATTACATGTCACGCAACTGATAACCCTAGGCTTTCTTGCCCACGCAGGTTTTTCTGTCACAGCACCTGTGTCCTGGTTCACATTCACTTTGGTTTCTCCTTGCCAGTCTCTTGTCTTTGCCACAATCTGTTTTTCTCCTTGCCAGTCTCTTGGCTTTCCACAATGTGTTATTTCACACAATTTACTCCATGGTGCTCACTTTCCTTCACCACCGTACTTTCACACGATTTAGTAATGTTCATTGCTTGCTTTCACTTTATTTCATAGGATTCGGTCTTGTTACTGGTCTCAGTATTTATTATGTGTACTTGACACTTGCCTGCATTTAATTCATAGGTTTATCAATGCTTTCTTTTAGTTGTGTATTCAAAATGGCTTAATTCTTTCACTTATAGTTCAACTTGCTCGTATTGTTCAATAAAATTCCTCACTTTGGGTTCACTTTTATTTGCACCTCTATTTTGGCTCAATCGGCAATTACATTTACCCTGTAGTAGCCCCAGAAGCGCTACGGTACAAGCGTTCCCTCTGATGCACTCGCCGGTCCTTTGCGGCTCTTCTGGAAGTCTTCTCTCCTCGCTCTGAAGAGAGAGTCCCTGGAATGCCCCTCCTAACCCCATGAACATGACGGCCCGAAGAGTCAAAAACGCACAAAGTCACTCACTATTTGGCCAGGCCTCAGGAGGACCAGTGACTGACACGTATGTGGAAATATATTCTCTCAGACAGCCATTCAAAGCTTATCTAGTGAATGTCTTTATGGATACAGGTGCTTCAGCATTGGTCATGAACCCAAATGCCTCAATGGATGATGTTGACTAATGCAAAGAAACCACTGTGCTGACGTCATTAGTGTCACCACGACATAGCCATGTTAGTCACTCACAGCCATGCACAATGATACATAAACACACATGTGAATACACGAAGAACATGCTTACACAGTTCTGTAGATAGAGGACAGATACATATTCATAATATCAAACGCTTTTGTTATTTTTCTCATTAGCTAAGGGCATAAAGGCTGAAAGCAAGGCAACACAGAGATGCAAAGTAAGCTAGCAGATGCTTATGGCAACTAACCTTATGGAACTACAGGATCACATAAGGAACCTGGAAGGACCAAATACGACTAACCTAGGGAAAACATAGCATGGTATAAATATGTATAAATCACAGTACAAGTATAGCGAGGATCACATAAGGTCACACACCGCAGGACGAGAGACGAGAGAAAGTAGAACCGGGCTGCACAGAACAAGAAGGCCAGGTCTTGCCGCCAAGGTCAGAGACAAGCAGCACATTCCAAACTTAAAACGACAAGAAGCCATCTGCAGAAAAACTGAATAACTCCCCATTAGCTGCAGACCAGAAGAGCATGATTTCAAGGTCCTCAACAAAGTGATGCGGCCAAGCTAGACAATGGTTATTCACCCATGGTGGGAAGACTAAGAGTTCTCAGCAACACAGACATGAAGTGACACATGAACTCGTCAACAACATTGCATCTTGGAGAGCGCTCTCACAGGCAAAAGTGGTACTGCTGATAGATATATTGGGAACACAGAGTCATTCTCATGACCTTGAAGTGGTGCACAGAGCGCTGAGAACAGAGCTGGGTTCCAGGCCTGGGGAGACTAGTTCCAGCCAATCATGGGACAAAAATCAAGGGGTTGATGGCAGAGGGCAAAGGCCAAAGGTAATCCTGCAACCATGCAAGAATTTAATAGACAGTTTCTTGGGGAAGGGGCAGGCAAGCCACCTGACATGAGAGGGCCAATTAACTAAGATCCATAGGGGCAATCTATATGTTATACCCCTCCGATCACGTGATCAGAAAGTGGGAAAGGTTTTTTGGGGAAGGGGCCCATGTTGTGACCTTACTTATAACAAAAAGGCTTGAAGGCTTGAAACAGTTTTGGGAGCGGTGACTCTGGAGATTTTTTAATTTCCTTTACGATCTCTGTTAGATTTTGTAATAAACGACAGCCTAACTTGCCTGTGGCTGAGTACTCCGTTTGCTCTGGGGGAAAGGTTGTTGGGCCCTGGAAACTGAACGGGTAAGCTCATAGTAACCCCAAGACCTCTGGCATACCATACCACACCAACAGCTCGCTGACCCGCGCGCACTTCTCTGTAGCGGTGCAAGCAGCGCTCACACTTTGGAAATCTCTCTGTGGATTGCTGCAGCTTCACTTGACACTTGCAGACGCTGCTGTTAGCTTGCATCTCTCAGGATTCTTCCGTGCCCCACAGCTCTGGCTGTGGACATCTGACCAAAGAGGCTTGGACAGCTTTGCCTCTATTATGGCCCCCTCAGGCTCTGGCGTCGCAGTCCCTCCTGAATAATTACTGGCATCCTGGCCTCCAGACAGGACCATCCTCGGCAGCCTCCTTCTTGACATGATTTCTCTCCTTGCAAGCCTGCACCTCTCGGCCCGGCTCCTTTACTGTGGTCTCCCCCTCCTGATTGTCAACTCTACCTTTTATGCACCTGCTACCTATTAACAGGTTGCAGGTGTGGGTGTGAGCCCTTAAGTCCATTTGCCTGTCCATAATTACTTTTGTTCTCTGGATATTTGAAAACAAAAGGTGCAGTGAGCTAAAACGTGGTTGTAGACCCTCCTGATTGGAAGAAATCCCATAGAACAAGGTATTTGACCCATGTTCGTTCTCAGTAGAGGGGCTCCCACACGGCTTTGTAATAATGTAAAACTTAGGGTTTCACCCCAGTAAGCCAGGGTAATCCAGACATGGACCCCTTGCTCACTGTGCTTAGAGAGGCACAGTTTCACCTCACTGATGAGGCCAGACTAGGCCGAAACACGTATCTGGGGTTGCTGATGGTACTCTTGTTCAGAGGAGAATTGCCTAGCATTTCGGCGCTGGACTGCCCTTGTGGGTGGGACAAAGATTGATATAAAAAAAATGATATTTTTCCTCTGTGAAGGGTGCAGTGAGCTGAAACGTGGTTGTAGACCCTTCTAAGGAGAATAAATGCCATAGAACAGGGCTTTTGACCTTCACTGTGATCGCATCGTCTTCTTCTTTTGTTTTTTTTAGAAAGACGAAATGGACTGACCTTTAATGATGCATTTCCTACAGGCCCTAAAGGGTGCAATTCAGAACAGATTGTGTGTGGAGGTCAAAATACATGCTGACTTTCAACCAATAGTAGCCCAATGATAGGGAAGCACAGAGAAAGATAGAGGGGGGTAAGGGCTAGCTCAAAGATGCGTGTAGGGGAAAGCAAAGGCCTTGTATAAAATGGATGATGTCAGATTAAACATGTGAATGAAAGTACAGCCAAATGGGAACACCTTCAGAATAGTATTAATTGCATCCGAAAATAACCAACCAACCAAAACAACTATATACAAAGTTACATATGAAAAAAAAATAAAGGCATCGAACTAGACAGGTTATTTCATATTGTTAATGACTTTAGGTTTGAGTTTTAGAGGCTTTTTCTAATACCGATTTAGTGTCCCCAGCGACTTAAATGCTTGTTATCTGTGGTTCCTTGTCACGTCTTCAGAGTATATCGGAGCAAATCCCAATTTCGATAACTATAATCCTTGTATGCATAGTCATCAAAGACAAGGGCCAAGTTTTGGTTTTACAGCTTCTCCAATTAATCAATGAGTTGTTAAGATAAAGAACCTTCTTGCCCTGTGATTACACGTGTTTCGGCATCAAGCGCCTTTTTCAAATCTGGGCATTGAGAACTTTCTTTTTCATTTTCAGTTAAATATCATTGAACAAATACATGCAACAGAAATGAGGGGTTGGAGAAGAGGAGGAGTATGCGGGTTTCACAGAAAAAAGAAAGAAAAAAAATATATAGGATGTACTAGTAAATAATAGCAAAGAAAAAATGTCCAACATTCGAAAATAAACAGTGATCCAAAACCAAACCTTAATAAATCAAAAAGTAATAAAAATAACAAACCGTAACACAGTTTACAGAGTGGCTTGTGCAAGTCAAGTAAGAGAGTATAAACATGTGTTCGTATATATAACACATTATAGGTGTCTCTTAGTATCTAAATTTCTTCAGAATTTCACAGTATACTGGTGTATTGATATACGGTTTATAGTGATTATTTCGAATTACATAATTTCGAATGACAAAATGTCGAAAAAATGTTACCTCAAAAAAAAAATTTGAATCTTTTTTTTGTAATTTTTTGTTTGAAATGGGGGGGTTCCCGGGGGGGTTCCCGCCCCAACCCCACCTTTTTTAAAGCCTTTTTTTTACTTGCGAAAAAAAAACATGTAAATGGAAAAATAATACATTTGACATTTTTTTTTTTTTAGGTAAAATGTTTGACATTTTTGTCTTTCGAAAAAAACATTTCGAGATATTAACTGGATACCTTCATATACATGATTACATTCAAGCATTGTCTTACCATTTGTGCTGTGTTTTATCATATGCTCTGCCTTGTAATGATGTAAGAATGTTCTTTATCTTAACAACTCATTAATGAAATGGAGAAGCTGTAAAACCAAAACTTGGCGCTGGTCTTTGACGTGTAGGCATACAAGGTCAATGGCCCTCATTACGACCCTGGCGGAATTCGGAAAACGATGGCGGAAATGCAATACCGCCATCGAATAGCGCTCGGTGCGACTATGACCCGTCACCGCAAAGTACGATGCCATTAGCGACACCGTAGTGAACGCCAACGCTAACTGCACCAAGCACGCGCGCGCGCGCCATGCCAAACCGTAAACACCACCATGGCGCAACGGTACGCCAATTCCGACCCTAGCGGACATGTACCTAACGCCATCAAGCATGGCGGAATGCACCATTCCGCCATGGTGAGAAGTACGGCATCGCGAATCAACCGTAAACGGCCCCACTGAGTGCCCGTACACCGCTCCCTGCCCACAAAGTACAACTCCCCGTAGGTGCAATGAAGCCACAATGCAACCAGTGAAATGCACAAGTCACCCATGCATGCCAACGTACAATAGAAACACAACAGGGGCCAATGGGAGCTGCAGGGCACAGATGGCACGAATACAGAAGCCATCCCAATGGACATGACCACAGTCCCCCACCAAGAAACGCACGCAAACACAGGCACCTGTGACCAGCAATATTCCGAAAATCACATCATTCCACCAGTCCACCTGGCTGACCGGCATCTGTTACACAAAACCCAATCCCCCGCCCCTGAGCATGACAACATTCAAACTGTCATATTGGCAGCCCCCATCCCTGACCTCACGGGCTTCGTAGGCAAACGCGCCCAGTACAGTACCACGCAACTAAACTCCGAAGCTGGAACCCAGTGCAGATCTCCTCACAATACATCGCCCCCCAAATAGGCATATGCCACATCACTTGCAAAGAAGAACGCTACACGGGCCAAATCAGAATAGAAATTTAATGCACATCAAAATCACCAAGCCCATACAGCCATCAGGCCATGAACTCCAAAACACATTTCACCATTGTGGGCTGCATCCGCAAGAAATGACCAGCCACTACTTGTGTGACGCCCTGTTCCCTCATGGTACACAGAGCCACATTCACGTACGAAAAGGCAACATGGAAGCGCACAGAACCGCAGGGCCGTCCCAATGGGGAGGCACTAGTCCAGCTGAAAGGCCGAAATGTTGCTCCGAGCCACCAGTACTGGGTAAGGGCATGTGGCCCATTGGCGATCGTCCCATAAGATCGTAATGCTGCCCCACTGATTAACACGAAGCAGCAGGTGTCGGGAGTAAAACCCATCTGCAGGAGTGGCATACAGATGGCAGTGGCAAAAGGGGAGGAGATACCTGTCAACCAAAAGAAAAGAAAAAGAACAGAATGGCCATCAGTACTACATTCCAACAACTCACTGCAATGATCACACTAAATCCACAGCCACATGCATGCCAGCCCACTCCAAAGGTCCATCACCACCCAAAAACCACTTGCGACTCATAACTATCCATATCGAGGTGTAAACACCATCACAAACGAGTGTACCTGTGCATGCGCCTGTGAAAACAGAATCCATCTGATGGGATTGGTAACGTGCATGGACACAAGTGTCTGAGGGCGCGTCGAGACAGGGAGGGCTCAACAAGGCCAGATAGACGATGGTCCCACTATAGCAGCCCTGCATCACATAGCGTAGGGGAGGCGGATAGATCCCAAGAAGCCCTGTACATGGCAAACTCTGTATCAAATCACCTGCCCATGCATCCATTCATCATTCCCTCATCCCGGGATTAAAACGCCTGAATATTTACTCACATAACATTAGAAATATCCATTGAGTCTGTGCGTTATGCAGCCTGCAAAATCCACAGTGCCCCAGCCCGTAATTCCAGTGTAGTGAAGTAACATGTATTTGGAAACGTCCGGCCTCATCGCCCACGTCGCTATTGCGCATCCCAAACCATTCATATCAATCATTGCATTCTCGCCATGGCCCCTGTCCCAAGGACATTGAACAATAGAACGTTATATTTGCAGTCAGACCTGTGGGCATCTCCTCGCCGCTAGCTGGAAACCGAAAGCGCCGCCCTTCGAATTCCTCATTTGCAACATCACGTCGAAGAGGCATCTGTGGCCGTTTGAATACACTAATTAATCCATCGAGTGCGGCTGTGTGTGAAAATGGCAACTGCCTTCACCCATGAATGGGACGCCCCGCCCGTCGTTGCAACTCGGTACAGTGATGAATGAGGGCCCACCGTTACTCGAGTACTACGTTCCACTGACCCTTCACAACTCTGTTCGCGACTGCACAGATAGTATGTGAAACAATGGGACCACAGCAGAATGAACATATCAACCAATGTTACACGGCCATCGGGTACAAATACATGATTGCAATAGCAAGATGCCATTCCACGAATTGCAGCGTTGTGCGCGGGACGCGCTCGGCCAAAGGGGAGAGCAGTTTGCACAGGTGGAATGAATCACCACAGGTGGAGGCCATTCAGCCTGAAAACACATAAATTGCACAGCCAGTCTCCTCCCACAACCACACCGAAATTCTACCGGCAGGACTCGCGATGTTGGCCCTGGGGGACCTGATAGCACTGCAAGTACTCCAACACCAAGAAGAAGACGAACACCAACTACAACCGGCCGCACGGAGGAGACGCAGGAGGAGGAGGAGGCCAAGGCAGGGCCAGCAAGGGCCGCCAGCACAGCCACTACCACCACGCAGGCAGCCCGCAATCCCACGCCTCCGAGCACATCCGTTCAACCTCACTGATGAGCAGATCCACACCCTCTACCGTCTGGACCGGGACACCATAGCCGCCATTGTGGACATGACACAGGCTGACCTTGTCAGCATGATAGATAGCCCAACCGCCATCCCACCCCTACTGAAGGTGGTGTCTGTACTACACTTCCTGGCCACAGGCACCTACCAGCACACAGTCGGACAGTTGCATGGCATTTCTCAGCCACTGTTCTCACGGACACTATTGCAAGTGCTCGATGCCCTCCTGCAGCACGCAGACGACTACATCTCCCTACCACGCTCGGAGCAGGAAATTACCAACACAAAAGTGGGATTCCATGCACTTGCCGGCATACCGGGTTGCATTGGTGCCATCGACTGCACCCATGTGGAATTGGTCGTCCCACATGCCATGGAGGCCCAGTACCGCAACCGAAAACAATTTCATTCTCTGAATGTACAAATGGTGTGTGACTCCAACAGGATCATTACACATTGTTGTGCCCGATTCCCTGGATCAACCCATGATTCTATGGTCTTGAGGAACTCTACAATACCACGCTACATGGAGCGACACGCAGGGAACAGATCCTGGCTACTCAGTGAGTCTCATTTCATGCATGATAATGTGGGGTATGTGATTCGGCAATGACCTGGCAGGAAGGGGGGGGGGGGTGTGCGTACGTAGCAATGGCATTCCACATCATACGTTTCTCGTCCACATACAGGTGATGCTGGATATCCACTGAAGAGATGGCTCCTCACACCAGTCCGGAACCCACGGGACCAGCATGAGGAGGACTACAACCATGCCCACTCACGTACCCGTGTAGTCATTGAACAGGCATTCGGCCTACTGAAGGGTCGTTTCCGCTGCCTCAGCAGGTCTGGCGGGGCACTCCTGTACCGCCATGAGAAGGTTGCAAAGATGGTGATGGCATGTGTCATGCTCCACAACATGTGCGTACGTAGAAATGTGCCCATGCCCCCTGACGCAGAACTGCAAGCACCTGATGATGGTCATGATGAGGGTGGGGATGTGGCAGCACCTCAAGGAGTCTGCGAGGCACCGGAGGCCCGTGACATTCGTCAGCATCTCATTGATGTATGCTTCTAGCACTCACGCCTGGTGGCTGATACATGGACACGGGACTCGTGGCACTGTGTGTGTCTGGGACATGCACAATATGGACTGTACGCCTATGATGGCCTAGTACACAAGGATCAATGTCCACACATCTCATTGGTTGATCGTGCACTTTTTATGGCATATGTGATATCATGTTGTACCCCCTATCGACCCGCCACCCAAGTGAGCCCAACACACCCCCTCCACCCTCCCACCTCCCCCCCGAACACCAGTGTCCAAAGATGCTCATTGTCAGTGGGCAGTCGCTATTGCAAGCCCCCTCTGCGGGTATCAGGGGCACCCCTGCCTGTGGAGCGCAGGTTCCTCCCAGATCTACGTTGGGGGCTGCCCTGGACGGAACTTGCAACGGATGATGTCTCTGCCTGCTCAAGTCCATGCATGTCCCTAAGGGTTTGCGAGAGCTCAGTGAGCACACGGCGCACTGCGGCAAGTTCGGCACATACGTCCTTGGACGTCGCATGCAGTTCCCCCCTCAGGCTCTCGGTGCTTCTCTCCATTTGTGCCCTTAGTGTCTCTGTACCTCTCTCCATTTCTGCCCTAAGTGTCTCAGTTGATGTTTCTATGTCTGCCTTAGTGCCCCCACATTCATCGGCATGGTCCTTGAGGAGCGTGGCCAGTTGCTGCTGTTGCACGATTAACTGGTCGAGGGACTGTTGCCTCTGCTGGGCCATGGCCATTTGCGGGGGTGTCACAGAGGGGCTGTTGTCCTCATGTTGCCCTGCCACAGGGCTTGTGGGGGATGGCCAGTCGTCGTCTTGTGGGTGCCCCTGCGTGGTATCCTCATGTTGTACGGGATGGGACAGACAGGGGGATTGGGACAGGTCATGGATGGATCTGACTTCGACATCCCCGTCTTCTGTGTCGGAGCATGCTGCCATCAATGGGGTGTCACCTATGTTGCTGCTGCCACCAGAAGCAGTGCCTTCTGTGGCATCCGTTGGGGGGACCTGTGGTGGTGGTGTTGTGGGCATGCTGGCTGCTGGGGTGCCTGTTCATGTTCCCTCCTCTGTGCTGCCACCTGATTTGTGCTGCTGCCGTGTCTTGATGCGTGCAGCTGAGGTGGAGGGTCTTTGGCCGTTGGTCTTGGCCCTCTTTGCAGGTGTGCTGGTAGGGGTGTCCTGGAGCTCGTCGTTTGGATCGGACCCTGTGGTGGAGTAAAGGAAGGCGAGGGTTATTGATGGGTCTGTGGGAATTGGAATGGCATTGTATCACATGCATTGGGGTGGTACCTGAGGGTGATTTGGGTCGGGGCCTTGGAGGTGCTCTCATTTGTGTGTGGAGTGAGGGTGCAGTTGTTTGGCAGCCTGCAGTTGGGGTGTGCCTGCTGCACGTGTAGTGCGTGTTTTAGGGGTTTTTAATTATTTATGTATTTATTGTGGGTTTTAACGTGCGCTATCAGGCCGATGTGTGTGGACGTTCTCCTGGACATGTGTTTCTGTTGCACTATGTGGACGCATGGTACTTCACATGGATGGACTTTGTGGATTTGGCATTGTTTTATTTGGGCCACCTACCTGAATCTTCGGATGTCTGCACTCCTTTCTCCATCCCTCCGACTCCCTCTATGCTCTCCATTCCGATGGTGGAGGCACAGATTTCTTCCCAGGGGGTCAACTTGATGGGTGATTCAGGACCTCCCCCGGTGGCTGTGGCAATGTTGCGGTTGGCAGAGAGTATGCTGCGGACGCGTATCCGCAGGTCGTCCCATCGCTTACGGCATTGCTGTGGGGTGCGGGGTGCGGTCCCCACCGCACTTACCCGCTGTGCCACCAGAGCCCATATGGCCTTCTTGTTTGCAAGTGCCGTCCTGGTCATTTGCGTGCAGAAGACGACGGCAGCATTCTCCTGGAGGGTCTCTGTTAGCACGGTGAGTTCCTCACGGGAGAAGTGGACCTGCCGCTTGCGGTCGCACGCTTTCTTCGCTACTTTTCCCATTTTTCTTGGTTTCGCTAGGGTGGATGACGGGTTGGGGTGTGTCTCAGGGTAGTGATTTTAGTGGTTGTGTGGTTTTAGTGGTTTTATAGGTGTACGGCGGGATGTTTCCCGTTCCGGCCCCGTGTTTTAACTTCCGTTTCCGTATATTTCCGGTCACCGTACTTTCCGGTAGGCGCACACTGCGGTGTCCGCTGTGATGGGTGGCGGTATTGCACCTAGGGCGCCGTACGGCGGCGGTGTGGGCCGTTTTGGGTTCATTTCCGCCATCGCGGACTTTGCACTTCCGCCATGCCGTGGTGCTCGTGCCCGATGGGTCGGAATGGGCCGCACTTTGCTCCTTCGTGCAATGGCGGAAACGCTATTTACGCTGTGGCGGTCCGGTCAGTCACTTTCCGCCAGGGTCGTAATGAGGGCCAATGACTTTAGGTTTTGTCCACAAACATGCATTTGCAGCAATGAACAAATCAATCCGTGAGCTAGCAGAAGTGGAACCTTTCACGTGGTGCACCAAGTGGCGCATTTAGAAAGGCACAGGAACAACATCACCAATATGTAAACACATTAGTGAGCACACAAACATTTGTTCAAAAATGGTGGGGTTTGTGGTCAGGCAAAATGGCTACTCATCCTTTACTCACTAGTTGGCCAACTACCTGTACATTCTCTCGCTTTTACCGCTGAAAGTATGGCAACGTTAAAACGGTCTAGACATTTGCAGTGTAAATCAGAGGTGTAGTTGTGTCCTTGACAAGCACACGTGCAGCAAAGCGATCATTTATCAATGGAGCATCTGCACCTTTGAAATCAATGAGGGCGAAAGGAGGAGGCACTCTTTTGCAGTGCGAAGAGACCGGGAAGTGCAGTTATGAGCACAAAGCCGCAGAATGTGGCAGGACAGATTATTCAACACTCCCCGGATTGGAATGATTTTGGAGGGCAATTTCATCATAGTGCACCAGTTTCTACTGGGGCAATAGATTTCATCTTCTTTCTCCAGCCGGTTTAAGCTCCTTGGTCTGCTCGTTTAAGTTAGCAACATGCTCTGCCCTGCTAATCATTGGAGCTAATTTTCATGAGCACGTAACGTAAATGGATGGCGTAAAAGCCTTTTATGCCGTGCATTCACGTCACAGCTCATTTTCATGCATTTGTATGGTGGAGAGGATGACGGAATGCAACCTGCATTTCCGCCACGCCCTTCCTCTCCGCCATACACATTTGGGCCGTCATGGATTTTCATGCCTGTACAAACGTTGAGGATCAATATAGGGTCCACCAGCTTTTTGCTTAAGCAAAAATCAGGCTCACTTCGTAGCGATACATTATAAATGCTGCCTACCATGCGTACATGCAGGCAGTGTTTACTCTATTTGCACTGTGAATGTAACCCCTCCCCACCACCAAACTTTGCGAGGAAAATACTCTCCATAATGTTGCAATGGAGTATAATCTCTAAAGTACAACCACAAAATTGGCAAAAGCTTCAGACTCTGTGGACTGAGTAAGCAGTGAATCTCCTCTGGAAGGGAACTCTGCGGAGTGATTAGACCTGGTCTGGAAAAACACTTTTTCTTCTGTAATTTGCCATAGGCTGATAAGGGTAACATCCAGAGAAAGCGTCCAAAATTACAGACTTTTTCTTTTTTAAAAGACACGCAGTTATCAACTTTCTTCAGGATTCAAATAAGTGTATACAAACTTGGATCATGGACATATAGCGTAGCACTCGCTCAGTACCAATTTCGATCACACCTACAACACATGATGCCTCATTTTAAGAAACCGATCTTTGCTTAGAAAGGGAAGCCCGGGACCCAAGAGTTATGGAACAACTTTTGCAGGATTAGAAAATTCGTACTCCCACTTTGTTGAGATTTGCGGACTGGTAAGATTATAGACATGATTTAATACGCGTAGACTCCCGTTGTAATGAGAATGCCTCCTCCCATTAGATTTCATCTTGGGGACTACCTTCTTGGAGGCGTTAAGTTGAGTTTGACTGCAAACCAAGCAGAATATCTTCTAGATGTACCACAGCCCCTTAATCAATTGATAATTTTGGAGGAAGAATTGCCCCCACCCCCCAACACAGAGGTGACAAAAGGCTAATTTGCTCAGTCTTCTCCATTGAATAAAGATCTGGAATCTAAGAATTTGAATTGTCCCTCGCCGGGCAACAGGAAAAGCTCTAGGAAATGTTTAAATATGTCTAATAATTCTAAGTGGGCCACACCTGGAGAAGAAAAGAGCAAAGAATGATATGCATGCCTTATCAACAGAGATGGTAATGGTCAGTCCAAGCAGAGTAAGGTAGCAAGGGTAGACAAACATATGGATATTCGTATCTTCTTTGAGATGACTGAACTAATAAAACACACCAGAGTCTCAGATTTAATGTGGCAATAAGCCCGGAGACAGCGGGCCAATACCTCCCCAGGGTTGAGCACTCGCTGCTGCGCTCTGGGTGTGATCTGCAGGTCGCAGGTTCGAATCCCGGCAAGGCCAACTCAGCCTTTCATCCTTCCGAGGTCGATAAATGAGTACCAATTTCGGTTGGGTGATATTGTATGTAAATATGTGGTATGTAAAGCGCTTTGGATTAAGGCGCTATATAAATAACACATCATTATCATTATCTCGGTGGGCTGATATTTTAGTCAAACAATTTATAAAGACAGGTCTCTTTCCAGATACATGGTCAAATGCTCACATAGACCTGATTTCCAAAAAAGGTGGAAGGGAGTCTCCGAATAAATACATGCCCATTGCACACCTAGATGTTCAGAGCAAGGCGCTAGCAACAAGCAAGGCAGGGGATTTAGGTAGAGCGTGGGCCCCGTTTTGAATGGGATGTTATATAACGGTTGTCAAGTTTAGGGCCTGCACACTGGAGCCCTGCCACTTGATTTACCTTGTTTCGAAGGAACGGCTGTCTTTGACCAGTGTGATCGGGTTAACATTTGGGAGATGTAGAAAAAGACACGCCTGCCGTGAGTGCTCACTTCCTTTCCCGTGCACGGGTGCACTTGAGCCTGCCAGGCCTGTGGCACGATCATGCCTTTTCTGCGGCCACCACAGCAGCCACCGATTTAAGGTACATATGGACGTCGTACATGAGAAAAACTACCAACGGACAAGTCAACCACTTTTGCATGTCGATCAGTTGTGTTCAAGCACAGCAGCACATCGATGAAAAGGCAGTCCGGGGAAGACCTAGAGTTACTGAAACAATTGTCAAAGCAAGACTCTGACAAAGCAACTTCCCAGAAATCGCCACCAACATCTTGACAGATTTATCTTACTACATCCTGACTAAAATGGAAAAGTAGCTCCTCCACTCTAATGCATTGATTCCAAGGTGCAAATGACACAGTGCAGATCTGGAGCGTACGCTTTGCGCCGGCACTATGGCGTTTGAGCGTATGTTCTGCTGCTTCTGCAACTGGATCCACACCAGGAAGCATATTACATAGCTCAGATTTGGGGGGTACCAGAGAATATGTTTCATATTTGCCCGAACACTGAATAGTCAACCAAGTATTTGGTCTGAGCCAAAGAGCCACATATTTGCTTCTTAATAAAGTTGCAAATATAATCAGCACGGGTCATAAACAAAAAGGAGCTTTTCAATACTGCTCGTATTGCCATCGGCACGACGTGTTTGAGGTCTGCTTAGAGAAAGGAAAGCACTTCAGATGCTTGGGATGGAGCTCTTACAACTTTAAGCGGATCCTTCTTGGGAGGGTCAATCCCGATTGTCAAACGCATAATTAGCACCTGGTTGTGTATTACTCTTTTGTCTCATTTATAGAACCATTTGGCCACACAAATTTGGAATGCTGACGGGAATCTACTTGTCTTTTTATGCAAATGTCCATCGTTTTAATTAATCTTCAATGTTAGACATCTTTGCTGCTGTTAAGACACCAGGCATTTGGTAAACAATTATGTTTGATGTTTTTCTAAAGGGATCAAATTGTGGGATATCCAAATTCAATTACATGGCACTCGGTCATAAGTGTGCAAGTCTGGCTTGCATGACCTTTAACTTTTATCCAGAGGTCACACACACACATCTTTGCAGCAGGCACTCTATCCAATAAAGCTACCTTACCCGTTGCTGGAATGTTTGACCAGCAGATTGCTTGCAGAGCCTGAGCTACCTTGTTGGGCAGAAACTAGCAGGTTCAACAAGGACCCCTACTGCAGACACTTCAGCTTTCTTAATTAACTTACAGTGAGTGTAACCAGTGGAACTGAACTGTGCTCTGTAACATGCATGACGCATCCAACAACTCGGCTGAACTCTTCAAAATCTGCAGGGAACTAGCCAACCCTTCCGCAGTCTCCGTCTCCACTCTTCTGTCCCAGGCCCTCTGAAACGCACTGGACACACACTTCACCACAAAAACTCTGGACATCCTGAGCACCCTTGCTACCCTCCTCCCAAACCTTCCATCACTCCATTGCCTCCAATGACTTATCATCCTCCTCCTTTCTCTCTCACTTCCTTCACCCCTGTCACACCTGAAGAAATCACCAGAGTGATCTGCTCCACGACGGTCTCTTCCAAACAGGTTTCTCCTTGCTCCTCCAGAACCATCAAGGACAGCATTGGCTACCTTGCCCCTGCACTCAGATCGCTGCAACCACTCTTTTGCCAATGGATCTTTCCCCTCCTCCCTCACGCACTCCCTTGTGCACCCCCTCCTAAAATAAGCAGACCCTACCTGTCCAGTCAACTTCCCCTCCTATTTCTATCACCCCTTTCTTCGGGAAACTGCTGGAGAAGCGGGCATTTACACAACTTACCTCAGACACTGAACTTGTTGGTGGTCTCCACGCCCATCAATCTGGATTCGGAGCATCCAGAGGCACGGAAACTGTTCTTGGGAACATCCGTGAAGAACTGCTCGCATCTTTGGACTTTAGCTCTACAGCTGTCATCATCCTACTTGGCATTTCCTCTGCTTTCGACACAGCCATTCTATCCTCATAAAATGGCTTCATGAAACCCTTGGTATCTCGGAGCACTGGACTGACTGACCTCATTCCTAACTGCCCATTTTTCCCAAGTAATATTGGGCACCTTCTCCTCACCTACTTCCTTTTCCATCTGTGGAGTCCTCCAGGGCTCAAACCTCTCCCCCTGGCTCTTCAACACTTACCTTGCCCAAATGACACTCCTTCTCTGCCAACTTCCAGTGCTATGCAGATGGCACAACTCTTTTGCAAACTTCCTGCTGACCCTCTTGCATCTTCCATCATCCCCAACTGCCTATCTGCCATCCAGTCCTGGTGCACTTCCAACGATCTCTGCCTCAATGCCAGAAAGGCTGCGATCATTCCCATTGGGACCCCTGCTCCCTGTTTTTTCCCCCCTCAGTCTGGCCATCCTCTATGGGCTCTCCCCCTGCTCCTTCATCTGAAGCTAAAACCCTTGGAGTCATCTTCGACTCCTCTCTCTCTCCTTCCTCCCTCACACTCAGGACATTGCCAAGAAGTCCCACTTTCAACTCTTCCTTCTCAAATGAATTCTCCCTTTTCTCACTCCCCCCAAGAAGCTCAATGTTACCTGAGCCCTGGTTCGCTCTAGGTTTGACTATTACAATAACCTTCTCCTGAATGTACCTTCTTCCGCTCTACGACCCCTCCAGCTTACCCAGAATAGGGCAGCAAGACTTATCCTTGGCCTTAAGCCCAGGGAACACGTCTCTCCTGCCCTAGAAACTCTTCACTGGCTTCCGGTTGCTGCTCGGATTCAATTCAAATCCCTCAGCATCATCCACAAGGCTGTCTGGAGCCTGGGACCACGCTACCTGCAACTTTCTCTTACTAAATACTCTACCTCTAGATCTTTACGTTCCTCTGGCACCAACTCTCTGTGTGTAAAGCGTTTCGCTAAAACAGAGGTCCGGAAGTCGATCACTTTCTTCAGCTGGCTCCCTCCTATGGGACAGCCTCTGCCTTCCTCTTCACCTTCAGCAGGACTTCCTCAAATTCCAGAATCTCCTCAAGACTTTCCTCTTCATCTCCTGCTTCCCTTCTTCCTCTGCTAATGTCACAGTCACTGTGATTGGTGACCAGGGCCCTTAGGTATCCTCTGGGACCTCGCTCCCCACACCTCATCGCCCCAGCCTCTGCCTACCTTGCATCCCTTGCCTCGGCACCCATCGGCCTTCGACGTGTAGGCTTGCACTATCTACCCCATGTGGCTCCATGCCAAATAGCACTTACCACACTATGTACTTCATCTGCTGCTCACCCAGGAGCACAGACACTCCAGCACCTAACCCCACTCCCACTTCTCGCTGCACTTGCACGTTCTGAATACTCACAAGTCATAGTAGGTTTGTCTTTATCTTCCAATGTATTTATTGTTTTTCTTTTCTCAATCCCATGTTCCCGCCCTGTTGCCCTTTGGGCCCTTCGAAACAGAATTGATTTACTGTATAACAAACGCACAATAAATAAATAAATAAATACAGTCCTAATGAATTAAAGAGCATGTATTTCCTCGATGTGATTCTCCAAACGATTCTAGCTCGCTTTCACCCATTCCTCATCTCCTTATATCCAATCAAAGAAGCCTTAAAAGCAGCCATTGTCCACTTTCCCTTTTTATAGCCATTTGAAAGTGTGCTTTCTATTTCGCTGGTGTGTTTGCTCTCTTCCCTGTTTTCAAGGCATACTTGCTATTTACTACAAACGAAAGTATTTAGCTTCAAGTGACAACATGCTTTATTGTTCGGCAAAACACAAAGACCTCTTTTTTGAAGGAAGGAAATCACGTGAAGAGCTATTTGAAGCCAAATGTATCGATGGTGCAAATGTGGAATGCAAGATCTAGGGCAAATCTAGAACCGCGTCATTTTGCTCCTCCTCAAATGAACAGGAGCGGCGATGTGGTCCTTTCGGTGATACTGAATGCGTGTCTGGCACCGGGTGTGCATTCCGGAGGGGAGTACCCCCGTTTGTGTGAGGGGAGATACTCATGCAAATCAAGCAATCAGCTCATTTACAAGCTCTGTATTATCAGACCTTGCCCACAAAACATGCCTACATGCCCACGAAATCTGTCCCTGTGAGTCCCTGTGAGCCATCTGGGACTTGCTGTGCACACAAAACGCACCCAAGAGGACCCACTGGAAAAGAAAGAGGATCTTTGGTTCAGTAGCCGACACCTCCACACATTGGGGATGGACAAGACCGCTTTTTAATGTGTGCGATGGCCTGACCGGCAATAATGCCGTCAGCACTGGTGCGTGAAATAGTGAGGGCGAAGCTACTGTGCCAGCAAACTAAGAAGACTGCCCCGCCACTCCCAGGACTTGCACGTACACTTAGAAGCCTTTGCCATCGGCAAATGGGGTGCAAAAGTATGGGCTGCACGTGGTGCATGGAGACATCACTCTGCCGGTGGCAGCACAGTCTAAGCTAATGTGGCAACTGGAAGTTTATTTACAAGGCCATCGTTCTTGCCAGGACCGGGTACTGGTTTACTGGAAACGTAAAGTACAGTGCTTCCTCCACCACAATTGTAGGAAACAATTGAAGTGGCTCCAGTGAAAATGCTATGGCATGAAGGGATTGTTGACCTATCACATGCCCCTAGATACAGCTGCTCAGGCAGGTCTCGGGAGGATAGCTTAGGGGCAACGTGCTCACCTGGTAAGAAAGACGACACGGAGCAACACAGGTTCGATCCCCAGGTCCGCGCTTAGCAACCGCTGGATATTAAGCGCGTTATAAATAACCTATCATATCATCATATCATATCATTGAAGTGGCGTATTGGTAGGAATTCAGTGAGGCATGGGTTCCTTTTCAACCCTCAATATCCTATAGAGTAATTCTGCAAAGACACACATTTATAATCCGAGATACATATTCCAGTTGTGAAGCAAATGTACACACAATTCGAAAAATAAAATTGTGTTGGTTCTTATGACAGGATAACTCAACTTCAATATTTGTGGCACTCAGAAGAATTATTTTCTAGATGCCATTCTTCGATACAGTAAAGACGAAACTATTCCCGATTGCTAAAGTAGGTTTTGTGCATCTATTTTTCTTAATGTGCACTTTTCACTGCCTCATAAGCACAGTTATCAATATCATATGGGACACATCAAGCTCCCGCGCATGCCTGGTTTCTGTGTGTACCCATCCCCGGTGGGTGAAAGAAGTGTAGGATACGTGGCATACAGCACACTGCTGGCCCTTGTACCTTGATGCCCCCCCAGGCTGCAGGGGGTGCGCTGAAGCAGCGGCGTTGCCATAAGACCTCACTCTGATTAAACAGGATCTGATCCTGATCAGCGTGAGGGCCTTTTCGTGGCGGCCTTGCTGCAGCCAGCTACAACAACCTGCAGTGACATTAGCTCGGTAGAAATCATTTAAAACACTTAATTGTTTTGATTATAGTTTATAATAGCACTAATTGCTCAGTCCTCTGGCACTTCCCAGGGATTTAATAACCAGCTAGGATTAGATCATCTCGCTAAAATAACTGGGTTACGGTTAATGTTGTTTGAACATTTTACTGTACGTCGTGTGTTGGTCGCACAGAAAGCTCTCGCTGCCTTTAGTGTTGAGTTGTGGCATTGGCTATGTTGTGCTGCTGGAAAGCGCAGACCACAGCCTCAGACATGTTGTTAGAAGTCCTCTCATAAGTAACAATAAAATAATTTATGTGCTTTTATTAATTCATTCATTCATTTTAAATACATGCATAGTGCAAAACGTACTGTATAAGGTATCAGGTAATATTATCCCCATACATAATGTCGCCATACATATAGTCGCCGGGAAACGGCATAGGAGACATTATTTATGGGGGCAATATATGGGGCAAATGAGAGCAGGGGTTGTGGGGGTCTCTGTTTAAAAAAAATATGTGGGTTACGGGGGTGTCCCCCGCAAGTTCCATATGGTAATACCGTCACAATCGTAAGGCGCTTTATAAATCAATAAAATACAAATACAAAATACAATAAAACTGTGCCATTCTTGTATGGCAATATTTTTGCGGGGATATTATCACATTCAACCCTTTATAAAGGGATCATGGCGCGGGGTACCAAGAGGAGATGAAGGATCAGAGTTTAGAATCATGTATAGAAATGAAAAGTTTAGAAATAAACTATATCATTTTAAATAAAAAAATTAAAACGTTTAGAATAACAGCACAAACAAATCAAGGCGGAAATGACACCAGCAGCCACCAAATCATTTAATTAAAAAAATATATATATTTGAATTACGATTACTGGTCACTGACAGGATGCTATGTCTTCCATCTGAGGGTATGTCAACGTGACAATGCGGAAGCAGAGAGAAACAGATAACTCAGCCCGCGAATAAATAAACCTGCAGTTCCCAGGCATGAAAACAAGCAGATGCCCAGCTGTTAGTTGGAACGTTTAGTAGCAATACAGCAAAGAGGGAAACAAATAATGCAAGAATTGCCATACTAGGAACACACTCAAGATGGCTTTGCACAAATATTGCCGGTAATTGCCCATGTACGTGTGATGGCTTTGTTCAAATATTACCCTGGCAGGACACAACTGTGATGGGCAACACATGAGCAAATTAAATGGAATAGTTCACTGGGCGAGTATGTGTACAGATTGTAAGACGTGTTTTGGGTTCTATGTTAAAAAAGCTCTGATAACTTTGAGAAATCGGATCCTGTGTCCTTTAAAATGAACAAAGAAGATGGCCGTCCAAAATAATTTAGAAAGTTCTTCCTGTCATCAATGGCGGAGGTGCAGGCCATCAAGTGAGAGAGATTGAATATTGGAGCCAGGGGCAACTTCACCTCAGAGGGGCACAGGCAAAAACATGCTAAACAACACTGCCTCTAGCATGGATCTGATGTCATTTTAATGAAATTGACCAGATCTTTAATTTGTTAACAGGTGCTTGAAGCTGCTCATCTCTCCCTGCGCGCATTAAGGTGATCACTGTGCAAAGAACCGCTGCTGAATAAAGACCTCCTCCCCAGTTGCCATCTGTTGGCGATACGCAGCCACATGCACCTTCCCGGCAGTAGTGCACTACGGAGGTGAGGGAAAGCCTACGCTCCCTTCCTACTTCACCGCATCCCTTCTCTGACACCGCCTCTGTGCTTCTCCTCCACTTCACACAGTGGGTAGAGCACAATTGAAGATGATCGAGCATCCAATAAGCGGCTCCGGGGAGAGATTGCGTGCACTTTTGGCCATACACACTCTTGTGGTGGGTGGGATCACTGTACCTTCGCATGATCACCCCATCCACCACCACTGTCAGAGGTAAGGGCAGGACATCAACTGGCACACTGGCATGAAAGGATACTTTCACAATCTTCCTTTGCAATGCTGGAGCACCCCAGTCTGCACTCAAAAATAAAATCCTTTGACCCACCACCCTCTCACCTTTTTATTTCTAGGTTGCCCGTATGGAAAATATCGTTGACTGTTTTTTGCATATCGGAGAAAAGCTACGTAAGCATTGGCATAGACAAGCCTTGCGAGAACAAGCGTCAAGTAAAAGGAGAGTCCGGTAGTCTAACTATATATAAGGATGTAAGTGTATGATGCGTCCTGGATGTAGCTCAGGGCACGGCATATCCCTTATAATCTTGGGACAAAATTCCAAGTAATTGACTAGCTCACTTGGGATGTGTATGGGACTCAGATGAGCGGGCCAGCAATCGCCAGCAATCGGATGTCGCGAGGTGATGATTTGCTCTGAATAATAGGATCTCAGTATGACTCCCATTTTATTTGCCTGCATGATGGGCATCCACTGATTAATACAGGTAAGACATGTTTAAAGACTAGGGTGGGGTCCTACCTTCTTCTTGGGCAGGATCTGTGTACCCTTTAATTTCCTCACAGAGATGAAGCACCTACTGCACTCCCCAATCCCATCACTCACTTTTGCCACCTCGCCATACCCTTACACTAAGCTGCACAAAGGTGGCAGGTTCTATTTTGCTGAACACCAACACCCTGCAAAATACATGCGAAGCTCAGACAGACACACACACAAAAGCCGGCTGCCTTGCACAGCTGATCCATTGGCAATCTCTTGCTCTGCTCTCTATGCTCCCATCTATCCATTCACAGGCCCGCCTTTTAAATTGCCAAGAGGTGATGCAATGACAAAAGCCACCCTATAGCAAGATTCCTCAGCTTTAAAAAAAAAGTAAACCTTGATTTAAACAACAATAAAACAAGTTGTCATACATGTTCAAGTAACAATGGCCCAATTATGCCTCTCACTGGCGATAATTCCAAAAACATATCATAGAATACGAGCAGTACAATTCAAATGCACATGTTCAATATCTATCTCTACATACGCCTCACCAGCTGAACAATCCTCCAACCGCTCAGCGGAGACCATATAGGCCCGGAATGGGCTCCAGATGTTTTTAGGTCTAATGCAAGAGATACAAGTCTCCTCCCTATCGTTGATGTATACCAGACCCCTCAACCATTCAGCATGCGTGGGGGCAGCCTTGGGCTTCCAATGCCTCAATATACATTTCTTAGTCACTATACATGCGATACAAAAAAATCTGCAGGTAATAATGGCAGCCTTATCAATATCCCCTAATAAATACTTAATCGGGACCAAAGTAAGTGGTATAGCCATGATATCTGTAATTATTTCATCCACGTCTGACCTGAACCTAGCAATATGTGGGCATGACCAAAACATGAGCATAAAGTCTGCCGCCGATGCCCCACATTTAAGACTTGCATCAGTAACACTGCGTGAAAACTTTGCAACCTTGGCCTGAGTGTAATGTAGACGATTTAATACCTTGAATTGCATCAACCTATACCAGCCATTCAGAGACACCTCTCTAAACAAGAGACATCTCCCCCACAACTCATCCGGAATCGTACACACCAGGTCTAGTTCCCACCCCAGACATACAACGTTCTGACTGTCTGATGCCGCTGAGCCAGGTTATACAGCCTGGACACCATTCTCCTAGCTTCCCCACCAGAAGTGATCAGATCAATACAGGGATGCAACTGCGGTTCACAGGGAAAAGATGGCCATCTGCACCCGAGCACCGCTCTCATCCAGAAATACTTTAAGACTCATATCGGCTTATTGCCCAATTTGCTTGTGAAATCATCTAGAGATACAAACGAGCCATCAGGAAATAAATCCCCCAATACCAGCTGCCCTTCCGTATCCCATGCTGCCTGGATATCCTTGTCCAATGTTGGGGCAATATTGGGAACATTCCACAGTGGCATCGCCTTACTGTATGGAACCTGTATGCCTAGTCTACGGAACAATCTGGACTTTGCATGGACAGTACCGGGTCAAAGGTGCACGAGTTAACATATGTAAAACTAATAATTTATTGATTTCAAACCATAGGGAGCAGCACTGTACTTATCAAGTGACACATGTACTACAGGGTATGAGAGAAAGTGCCAATATAGAGCAAACAGAGCCTTATCTACAAGGAAGTGCAGCTCGAAACAGGAGCCGCAAGTCCTCCCCATTCGAATGCTTCTACCATCCTCCCAGCTCAGTCGGATTGCTCCCGATCCCCACATACATTCTGACACCAACGAGCGTAAAGCAGTACAAAGAGCTTTCCCCGGCCCAATGGGAACATTGGTGAAGTAATACAATAATTTAGGGAGAACCACCATTTTCAATAATGAGAGGCGTCTATACATTGAGACCGGAGGTTTGGACCACAAATGTTTGCACTAAGAGACAGCATGTACGTCGCATTATTCTCCACATATAAGGACTGTACATTGCTAGATAACCAAACAAGGTACATAAGAGACAAGGCAACCCACTTAAATCCCAACAAATCAGAAATGGTCTTAGTAGGGTCAGTCAGCGAGAACAACTGCGACTTTTACCTATCAACCCTGTATCCCGAATACCTGTCAAACTCATGTACATCTTCCAACATCGGTCTCAGATTAATCTCAGGATTCCGGACACATACAACAATGTACTGTCCTCATATAATGAGATAACTTGGGGTGGTCGCAGAATACAGATGCCCCTGTGTCCATGTTTAGACCGTATAAGCTCAGCTAGGGTCTCCATAGAGAAAGCAAAAGGCAAAGACGACCGAGGACACCCCTAATGAGTCCCCCTGCCAAGTATAATGTTTGGTGATATAAACTCTTTAGTTCAATCATTATTTCAGATCTGATCAGTAGGGGAGGAGTGCAATAACCACACACAGGTGACAAAATTTGGGCCAAAAGAAAACCGCCTCAGAACTGAAAACCGATACTTCCAAGAGACCGAATCAAGTGCTGCCTCAGCATCTAAGGAGGCTGCCACAGCCTGAGCTCTGGGGTTTATTTGCGAGATAATATAAAACAGCCATTTGAGATTTAATGCCGTTGAGTGAGATGGAATAAAACCTTAGGATGAATAAGCGCCAGTATATATGCGGGAGTATCCTTGTCACAAAAATGTTGACATCCACATCTATTAAAGAAAGCGGCCGATAGGAAGCCACATCCTCTGGGGGTGTATTCAGTTGGTGCAGAACCACAAAGATCACTTCCTAAGTGTCTTGGGAAGCTCCCCCTTAACCAAGAACTCCTCTCATAGTTTAAGAAAATGAGGTGCCAGGCTGTCTTTAAATTCCTTGTGGAATTCTGACACCAGTCCATTGGACCAGGGCACCTTATCAGACGAAGTGGAAATAGTAGCCCCAATTTCCTCCACCATAACAGGCTCATCAAGAGCAATCATTGCATCCTCGAGCAGTTGAGAAAGCTCAATACCCACAAAGTATTCTACAATGGCCGCCCCTGTACACATATCAACATTAGACTATAAGGCTCTCTAATAGACTGTAAATACGTAATTAATGGCTTGTCTCACAGTGCCAACCGTGCCCATCTGCCCCGTGATTCCAGAGATCGTGTGTGCCCTTCCTTCAGCCCTTATTGCCCGAGCAAGTAATTTTCCTGGTCTATCTGTGTGCTAGGACTGGTTTGGACATGTCTCCTTTTCAGCCAAACATCTTTAATCTTCAGATGCAGCTCTCTATTCTTGGTGATCCCATATATGTTTTCAAGGCAATGTATCTGCCCTTCAGAGTCATTTAACTCTGATAGAATTTCCTTAAGTGTGCCAATCCCTGACTACAACTCCCCTCTCACATATACCTTAAATGCATCCCACATTGTGGACTAACACAACAGAGCCCACTTTGTTAGCAAAGAAGCCACTGATCTTGTCCGATAAGGAAACAGCCAGGGTGGGGTCAAATGACATGAAAGGTGACACCCTCAAAACCGGTCGTGGCTGGGGACTGTTCACCAATTTGAGCGATATTAGCACAGGCGAATGATCTGAACATGTTTGGGCAATATAAAACAGTTGGACATGGCACCTGACAGGGATGACGAAATCAGCTAATAATCTATACTTGACAATGAATCATGGACAGTGGAGTAGTATCTATACTATTTAGCAGAAGGATGAGCGGATCTCCACGCATCCAGTAACTGTAATTGAGGAACTGCAATATAGCCCAGGTTGCTACAGAAATTGCACGTGGAACCCTAGAGGAACGATCCAAATTTACATCCAGTATTGTATTGAAGGCCCCTCCCACACTATAGGGATGTCGCGCGACCTGCCTAATATAGACACCAAATGCCCATAGAAATCTGGGTCATCTATAGGTATTAAATAGTATCACGTCATTGCCCACCAGTCCCCCCCTCCCCCAAACAACATACCTACCCATTGGGTCAATACAGGACTTCCTAAATGGAAATGGAACAGAATAATGAATAAGGCTCATGATACTCCTAGCCTGCGAAGAGTACTCTGTATAATACCTCCTAGACCCCCAACATCTGGCAAAGGCATCATGTAGCCCCCCATATATGTGTTTCTGGCAACATAATTCTTCTCAGAGAGTGCAAGTAACTATCTAGCCCTAACAGAATTATTTAAACCTTGACCGTTCCAAGCATCACCCACTACTCAGACCCCATTGATTGCATAAGAACCAAATTGCTTGCCTATACCCAACAGTAGCATCACAACCATCATTATTAACTAAAAAGAAATATCTACCAAAACCTTTAAACAATCCCACCCCCCTTGACCCCACCGTCACCTTCCACCCAAACCTGACAGTGTTACTCCCCAGCACCCAAAACATGAAAATTCAAGGAGGCAATAAGCGCAACCAGCTAACTTTGATGATACCAGTCTAGCTGGCTATTTCAATCATATACATGTGCAGAGCCTTCACCTCAAGAACCCAGAATGACTCATCACCATCAAACTAAAGAGCAGTCATTTCACTGAGTCTGACAAACTAGCATTCATATTAGGCCCCAAATCTAAAAATCCAGAGGGCCCAGGCGGCTTCAACGCAATGGATGCTTCAGTATAGGATCGGGCTTCACTTCAGGATCCAAAGAAATGCACCCTACTCTCCCGCTGTATACGGTGCTTGGAAGGAAATCACATTGCATATCAATGCGATACTCCCAATGCAGGTGTTTAAGAGGGTCGATGGTCTTCTGAGATGCCTGGACTCCAGCAGAGAAATCAGGATATATAAACACCTTGCTAGATTCAAATTGTAGCATTCCCTGCCCCCTTGCCACTTTGAGGACCAAGTCTCTGTCCCTATATTCAACAGTCTTGCTAGAATCGTACAAGGTGGAGCTCCTCCTGGTTAAGGTGTTGGCACTAATGCTCCATGAACTCTCTCAACCAGAAATTGTGGCGTAAATTGGGCGTCTCCAAGCAACAAATTGCTCCTTTGGAACTTTGCAGGAGCTCTCATGTACATCTACAATTTGCACGTTGTTCTGCCTCAACCTCGACTCAAGGTCATCGAATTTCAGCAAACAGCCACCAAGTCCTTACCGCAGCCACGTCAGCGCTATGTTGCCCACTAGCATCTTCCAAATCACTGATTCTCATTTCAGCTTGTGGTATAAACCCGCTTTCTTTATCCAATTTGCTTTGCATGGAGTTGATATTGGCCACTATGTCATCTAGCTTAGAGTTCACTGATGCAAACCCTCTTTGCATAGCTGTCATGATCGGGTCAAACTGTTTGGAAGCTGCTGTACTACTGACAGTGTTACTACTTTCTGATGCAATCTCAGGGGGATTCTTAGCAGGAGTGCTGGTAAATGAGTCCATAGGGCCTGGTTTTATCCCCGCTCCCCTTGCCATAGTACTGCAGAGGAACTGTTACAGCTCCACAGAGAAGGCAGACCCACTCACCTACACCAATATATGATATCCTCCAATTGCGGCAATGTGTTGGCCAAGGGCCTCCAACTAATGTTCTCCCATCTATCGAAGTCTCCTAGTCCTACTGGTGAGTTCCTTTATGTACTCACTGCTGCACTCTAGGACCCCCACAGGCAAACAGGAATGCCCCCTGCAAGGGGTATCAAGGCCACCCACAAATCAGGAGCTCTGAGGATCTATTCACCCAGAAGATTAAAATCAATGTGGTGGCTCAGCCCCTCATACCTCCATAGGCAAGCCAGTGATTTCCCTCCATCGTGTTCTGCAATTAACCGGCGGTCAGGGCCCAAAGACTGTGTCATCAGTCCATGTGCAGCGCAGACCATACAGCAGGCAGCGTACTCCAAGCGCCAACCCTTCGTTCTAGTGTGTGCTACTGCTCACTCCCAGAGCCCAGGGTTCTTTCATGCTCTCTGGCCTGCTGCAGCACCATGAGCACACTTCCCTCATATTCCACACCAATCCCATGGCTCCCTCCACCGGGCCGCCTAGCTGGCAACATGCCTTAAAAGCACCTCAGCTGACAACAGCTGCCGAATGAAGCAGAGCCCCTCAAACAGCCTTGAACAGCCCACTGATTCGTCCTGCACCGCACACCAACTTCACTGGACGATGGCAGCCATTTATATCAGCCAACGAAGCTTGGCACAGAATATTTCCACCAAAGGATTATATCGGCTGCCCAGCTCCGGAACTACAATGCCATACTTGTTGCTACTCAGCAAAGCCCCCTGACCCCCAGATTCCTTATCTTAACCTGTCATCTCTCTAATTATAGTGGCAATCCGTCTAGACCAGCGGACACATACATACATTAATAATGAATGAGGACAGTACAGAGCCCTGTGGAACTTCAACACCTAAAGGGCAAGATTATGACTTGTGTGGCAGTAGTGATATTAACTAAGGGCATTGCGACAAAAAGTCATTGCACCACATCAAGCAGGATTTATAATTCCGACTCTTTCGGGTCAACAGGATGGGTCGTTGACAGTATCAAATGCTGCTTAGAGATCCAAGAGTATCATGACAGCCACACGTCAACTAGCTCTGTGTCTCTCCCAGGACACACTGAAACTGGGAAGATTCACTGCAAAAGCACGGTGAATGAACTGAGGCACAGCAATAAGCAACAAATGTTGCAATGATTCAATTATATGTAAGGAAACATCAATGAGTATAATGTAATCAAAGTAATTCAAATAATAAACAATTGTGTGAAGTACACAATTCAGTGTTCCATTTTATATAAACAACATATACTGGTATTTCAACATATACTAGTTCTTTAGTTGGTACAAATTCTACTAACAGTGAAAGAAACTGCTTCAAGTGCTTTGTATTTCAACAGCAACTTCATTAACATAGTAACCATCTCATGACAAAAATTCAAAAATTCAAAAAGTATCAAAAAAATCAAATCAAATCCCAATATATGAGTAGACTTCAATTGTGTGATGTTTATATTACAAATGTCTTCTCTTCTTAACTACGCGTTTCGGGCGGTAAACACCCTTCTTCAGGTTATATATATTGGGTGAAGGCACTCTAAATCCCTCCTGCAAATAATTACAAAAAATATTTCAATAGGAGTTACCATTTTTAAGTATATAAGTAATAATACTGAATTCCTTAACGGCATAAAATGGCACTAACCTTGTTGGTGGACCTGGAGTTAAGTCCAAATATTTACATTCTGGTAGACTGTAAATTAACTGAAAGACATATGTGCATATGTGTTATTCAGAAATGGAAAAGAGTGAATTGTGGCTAAGGGGGAGCAGGCGCCATCATTATAGCGCTGGGTCCCCCTGTTGCCACACATGGTTAAATACAACAATGCAAATATACCAACTGAAAACAGTCTAAATCTTACCTAAAAGTTATATATGACCAAAGTCAATCTGTTTAAGTCGGCAAAGGAAACTTGGTGGATTCTCGAAGTGCCGGATTAGGTTCAAATACCGGACCTGTAACATATATTATATGCTAAATTACGAAATTCACTAACATATTTCGATGTGTATGCAATTAAAGAGAGACAGCCTACCTGTCTCAAGAGCAGCATTCAGTGTATCATCTGTCCTGCTGCGAGTCACGACAAAATCACTCAATTCACTCGTGTATACGAGTTGAAGAAAAAAGTCTCTGCTGCAAAACCAAAACAGAGTATGCGATATGCGGATGCTGTATATATGGCCATAGCTTTAAATAATTGTTTTCTGTCTCATAATTTGAAGATACCTTGAACATATAAGTCCACTCAGAATTCTTTTCTCTGCACGATCCAATGTCTGTTTACCTCCGCCGTCTCAATTGAAGAAACGCGGGTTCCATAGTAATGTTTCTACCTTAAATGTCCTTCTATTATTTCTATGACTACTCGAGTACGGGCGCCATCTTAGAATGGATCAGGATGCTGATTCCATAGTAATGTTTGTGCCTTAAATGTCCTTCTAATTGTTTCTATAACTACTCAAGCGCGAGCGCCATCTTAGAATGGATCAAGACGCAAATAGATGTGTACGTCTAATTTTCTGCCTGGTCTATTTATGCTCGTAAACGATACCAAATTTTTGGGGAAATATTATTATGATGTAAGTAGTTCAAAGTATAACTTATGTTTTGTTGTGATATTTCAACATCAATATAACAAAAAAATACATCATAATACTGCAGGTAACAACAAGGGTAACTGTTTTAACAAAGCCCCATATCACAACACAAAATCAGTTGACAAATATACAGTGCATACCACTTACTAAGTGTGGGTACATGGTTCCAAAGAGGCACAATGGTGTACTGTACCTATATATTAGCTTCAGAAAAAGAGAATCTCAATCCATTTAGCGCTGATTTCAACAGAATTGCATTTTCACATCACTTCCCACTTAAAATATCACAAAAAACAATTTAAATCCCAATCAATATTCATTCCACGGGGATACATAGTATCAAGTTTCTCGATCCAAAAGATCTCTCTCTGTTGTAATAATTTCATCAGATTGCCCCCCCTTCTGGGGAGTTTAACCGATTCCAAAATCACAAATTTCATCTGTGCAATGGTGTGTCTTTCTGTCATAAAGTGTTGTGCTACCGGTGACTTTGTAGAACAATTCCTAATGTTTGACTTATGTTCTCCCCATCTCACTTTAGCTTTTCTACTGGTGAGTCCGACGTAATATATGCCACAAGGGCATTTTATTCCATATATTACATTTTTCGTGTCACAGGTAGATGTATGAAATAATGAAATGTTTTTACCATTGTGTGGATGGCAAATAGAATTTCCCCTCAATACATTATTGCAACAATTGCAATTGTTGCATGTTAGTGTGCCCCTGTATGTTTGTTCCACTTCAGTTTTTTGCGAAAAATCAGATTTTATTAAGTGGTCTTTCAACGATTTGCTCTTGCTGTAAGCAAAAAGTGGCGGAGTAGGGAATAATTTTTCAAGTGTTGGATCCAATGACAATACATTCCAGTTATTCTTGATGATATTTTTTATTTTTCCACTTTGTTGGGAGTAAGTAGTGACATACACTAATTCCTCTTCTTTTGATTTTATTTTAGGCTCAAGGGCAATTGTTCTTGGAATATCTCTCACTGTCGAGTAGTGTTCAGAGAGAACTGGCTCACTGTAGCCTCTTTTAATGAATTTGTTTTTTAATTCCACCGATTTTCTCTCAAAGTCTTCTTCGTCAGAGATAATACGCCTATAGCGTAAGAATTGGCTCAAGGGTATACTTGTGATAGTTTTCCTGGGATGGAAACTTGTGGCCAGAAGTAAACTGTTCCTGTCTGTTTCCTTAGTGTAAATTGTTGTAGCCAATTTGTCGATTTTCCAATACACTTTAACATCCAAAAAATCAATGTAAGTTTTACTGGTCTTGTGAGTAAACTTAATTCTTGGCGCAAGTTCGTTCATGTAATCAAAAAATTCCTGGATTTCTTCTTCAGTCCCATGCCAAACTCCAAAGAGGTCATCAATGAACCTTGTAAAGAATTTCAATTTGTTGTTCCATCTTGGATTATTAATCACTCCTGTTTCTTCCAAATAAGCCATATATATATTGGCATAGCTAGGTGCCATGGCTGCGCCCATTGAAGTTCCAGATATTTGGATGAAGTATCGCTTTTCAAAAGAGAAAAAATTATTTTGAAGTACAATGCTCAGTAATTTCAGAATAAATAAAGGATCACTCTTCACCTGTTCTCCACTTTTCAATAACTTCCATTCCATTGCCTCCAGTCCAGCTTGATGTGTGATATTGGTATATAAGCTTGTGACATCCATTGTAAACAAAAGATCTGTTTCTGGATTGAATGTAACAGTTTCAAGCTTTCTTAGAAAATCATTTGTGTCTTGAATGTAGGTGGTGCTAGTCCGAGTCAATGGCTGGATTACTTGGTCTATAAATTGTGCTATTGGTTCAAGTAAGCTATTGCTGGCTGCAATTATTGGCCGTCCTGGTGGATTAAGAAGGTTCTTATGAATTTTCGGCAATATATAAATCACCGGCATTATTGGGTATAAATTGTTCATGAATCGTTTTGTTTTTTCAGTAATTATATTTGATTCCATAGCTTCATCTAGAGTTCTATTGATTATTGTTCTAATTCTTTCTGTTGGATCTTCAAACATCTCAAGGTACGTATCTTGATCTTCCAATTGACGTGTTACTTCCATCTTGTATTTCTCTGTATCCATAATGACAAGGGCTCCTCCTTTATCAGCAGGTTTGAGTATAATGTCTGGATTTTGCCAAAGGTGTTCTAATGCCTGTTTTTCTCTGTGGGTCAGATTCCCTTTCCTTCTACTTCGGAATTTAAGTTTATTTAGATCTTTTAGTACCAATTTCTGGAACGACTCAAGTATTGCATTCTGAGTGGGAGGTGTGAATGTGCTTTTAGGTTTCATTTCTAGGTATTTGGAAGGTCGTGTATTCTCAGGAATGTCCATACCATCGAAGAACAATTTTAATTTCATTTTGCGCATAAGTTTAAAAAAGGCTATTTTTTCTTTCAGCAAGGTAGTATTGTAATGAGGTACAAATGAAATGCCCTTCTGTAATGTTTCACATTCAAACTTGGAAAGTCTATATGTTGAAATGTTCACCACTAGGTTTTCTTTACTGGGTAATTCACTTTTCTGGTTGGATTTTTTCTTTTTCCCTCTTCGTGTCTTATTCTGTCTAAAAAAGAGTACGTGGCAGGTGTAATTTCGGCGGAAGTCTTTGAAGTACTTGGGATTTGACTGGATCCTCTTGTTTCACTTCTAGCGTCTCTTGTTTCTTCTGGTTCAACTTCAATTGGTACTTCAGTGTTATCTGTTTCCGCACTTGAAGCGTCTGATGATGTCGGTGCTGACCCTGGATTTGTTGGTTTTTTATTTTTATTCCAGACTGGTCTGGGGATCCTTTGATTGTCTTTTTCTTGGTAGTAAGATTTCCAAGTATAGACTATGTCTAATTTATAGTCTAATGTGTCCCTTCTGAATTTTCTGATTTTTTTGGATTCAATTTCTTTTTTGTATGTATCGAGTTTGTTATCTATTTCTACCAATAAGGCTGTTAATTCATCCTTTGTCATAAAGGTACCAAGGGCTTTTTTAGTATTCTCTAGGTCAACCTCAATCGTTGTAAGAGATTTAGATAGTTCTTCAATGGTTAAGATGATGAGATCTAATGAACACTTATTTAATATAAGTCTCCACCTTTTAACAAATTCGGGATTCTCTTTGCAAAGAGTTGGCTCCAAATCTATTCTGAGTCCTCGTGGAATGCGTTGGGATTTGTAATATTGAGACAATGTGGTTGCATGAAGTCTTTGACTGATTTCACGTCTGATTAATCGCTCCAATTGATATACTAACTCCTCAGGTTTTGCCGATGCTCCTAAGTCTTGTTCAGTATGTTTAATTAATTTCAAAATCTTTGCAGCTTCTTCTTCAGAAAATGCCAATGTTTCAGCTTTGTTAGTGGTTAACGAACCAATTTTTGAGAATGACATTACTAAATGCGAGTTCGGGTGCAATCTCTAAAGTTGGTGTAGCAACAAGAGATATAACAAGTGGGTGAAGTGTAGAGATGCACACCATTAGATTTAAGGAATTTATGATTTTAAGTTCTAAAGTCAGTCTGATTTGTTGATTTTACTAAACAACTTTAGGTGCTCCCAGAGAGTAAAGTGCTACCTTTACTAGGAAATACTGAAACTGGGAAGATTCACTGCAAAAGCACGGTGAATGAACTGAGGCACAGCAATAAGCAACAAATGTTGCAATGATTCAATTATATGTAAGGAAACATCAATGAGTATAATGTAATCAAAGTAATTCAAATAATAAACAATTGTGTGAAGTACACAATTCAGTGTTCCATTTTATATAAACAACATATACTGGTATTTCAACATATACTAGTTCTTTAGTTGGTACAAATTCTACTAACAGTGAAAGAAACTGCTTCAAGTGCTTTGTATTTCAACAGCAACTTCATTAACATAGTAACCATCTCATGACAAAAATTCAAAAATTCAAAAAGTATCAAAAAAATCAAATCAAATCCCAATATATGAGTAGACTTCAATTGTGTGATGTTTATATTACAAATGTCTTCTCTTCTTAACTACGCGTTTCGGGCGGTAAACACCCTTCTTCAGGTTATATATATTGGGTGAAGGCTCTCTAAATCCCTCCTGCAAATAATTACAAAAAATATTTCAATAGGAGTTACCATTTTTAAGTATATAAGTAATAATACTGAATTCCTTAACGGCATAAAATGGCACTAACCTTGTTGGTGGACCTGGAGTTAAGTCCAAATATTTACATTCTGGTAGACTGTAAATTAACTGAAAGACATATGTGCATATGTGTTATTCAGAAATGGAAAAGAGTGAATTGTGGCTAAGGGGGAGCAGGCGCCATCATTATAGCGCTGGGTCCCCCTGTTGCCACACATGGTTAAATACAACAATGCAAATATACCAACTGAAAACAGTCTAAATCTTACCTAAAAGTTATATATGACCAAAGTCAATCTGTTTAAGTCGGCAAAGGAAACTTGGTGGATTCTCGAAGTGCCGGATTAGGTTCAAATACCGGACCTGTAACATATATTATATGCTAAATTACGAAATTCACTAACATATTTCGATGTGTATGCAATTAAAGAGAGACAGCCTACCTGTCTCAAGAGCAGCATTCAGTGTATCATCTGTCCTGCTGCGAGTCACGACAAAATCACTCAATTCACTCGTGTATACGAGTTGAAGAAAAAAGTCTCTGCTGCAAAACCAAAACAGAGTATGCGATATGCGGATGCTGTATATATGGCCATAGCTTTAAATAATTGTTTTCTGTCTCATAATTTGAAGATACCTTGAACATATAAGTCCACTCAGAATTCTTTTCTCTGCACGATCCAATGTCTGTTTACCTCCGCCGTCTCAATTGAAGAAACGCGGGTTCCATAGTAATGTTTCTACCTTAAATGTCCTTCTATTATTTCTATGACTACTCGAGTACGGGCGCCATCTTAGAATGGATCAGGATGCTGATTCCATAGTAATGTTTGTGCCTTAAATGTCCTTCTAATTGTTTCTATAACTACTCAAGCGCGAGCGCCATCTTAGAATGGATCAAGACGCAAATAGATGTGTACGTCTAATTTTCTGCCTGGTCTATTTATGCTCGTAAACGATACCAAATTTTTGGGGAAATATTATTATGATGTAAGTAGTTCAAAGTATAACTTATGTTTTGTTGTGATATTTCAACATCAATATAACAAAAAAATACATCATAATACTGCAGGTAACAACAAGGGTAACTGTTTTAACAAAGCCCCATATCACAACACAAAATCAGTTGATTGCTGTGCCTCAGTTCATTCACCGTGCTTTTGCAGTGAATCTTCCCAGTTTCAGTATTTCCTAGTAAAGGTAGCACTTTACTCTCTGGGAGCACCTAAAGTTGTTTAGTAAAATCAACAAATCAGACTGACTTTAGAACTTAAAATCATAAATTCCTTAAATCTAATGGTGTGCATCTCTACACTTCACCCACTTGTTATATCTCTTGTTGCTACACCAACTTTAGAGATTGCACCCGAACTCGCATTTAGTAATGTCATTCTCAAAAATTGGTTCGTTAACCACTAACAAAGCTGAAACATTGGCATTTTCTGAAGAAGAAGCTGCAAAGATTTTGAAATTAATTAAACATACTGAACAAGACTTAGGAGCATCGGCAAAACCTGAGGAGTTAGTATATCAATTGGAGCGATTAATCAGACGTGAAATCAGTCAAAGACTTCATGCAACCTCATTGTCTCAATATTACAAATCCCAACGCATTCCACGAGGACTCAGAATAGATTTGGAGCCAACTCTTTGCAAAGAGAATCCCGAATTTGTTAAAAGGTGGAGACTTATATTAAATAAGTGTTCATTAGATCTCATCATCTTAACCATTGAAGAACTATCTAAATCTCTTACAACGATTGAGGTTGACCTAGAGAATACTAAAAAAGCCCTTGGTACCTTTATGACAAAGGATGAATTAACAGCCTTATTGGTAGAAATAGATAACAAACTCGATACATACAAAAAAGAAATTGAATCCAAAAAAATCAGAAAATTCAGAAGGGACACATTAGACTATAAATTAGACATAGTCTATACTTGGAAATCTTACTACCAAGAAAAAGACAATCAAAGGATCCCCAGACCAGTCTGGAATAAAAATAAAAAACCAACAAATCCAGGGTCAGCACCGACATCATCAGACGCTTCAAGTGCGGAAACAGATAACACTGAAGTACCAATTGAAGTTGAACCAGAAGAAACAAGAGACGCTAGAAGTGAAACAAGAGGATCCAGTCAAATCCCAAGTACTTCAAAGACTTCCGCCGAAATTACACCTGCCACGTACTCTTTTTTAGACAGAATAAGACACGAAGAGGGAAAAAGAAAAAATCCAACCAGAAAAGTGAATTACCCAGTAAAGAAAACCTAGTGGTGAACATTTCAACATATAGACTTTCCAAGTTTGAATGTGAAACATTACAGAAGGGCATTTCATTTGTACCTCATTACAATACTACCTTGCTGAAAGAAAAAATAGCCTTTTTTAAACTTATGCGCAAAATGAAATTAAAATTGTTCTTCGATGGTATGGACATTCCTGAGAATACACGACCTTCCAAATACCTAGAAATGAAACCTAAAAGCACATTCACACCTCCCACTCAGAATGCAATACTTGAGTCGTTCCAGAAATTGGTACTAAAAGATCTAAATAAACTTAAATTCCGAAGTAGAAGGAAAGGGAATCTGACCCACAGAGAAAAACAGGCATTAGAACACCTTTGGCAAAATCCAGACATTATACTCAAACCTGCTGATAAAGGAGGAGCCCTTGTCATTATGGATACAGAGAAATACAAGATGGAAGTAACACGTCAATTGGAAGATCAAGATACGTACCTTGAGATGTTTGAAGATCCAACAGAAAGAATTAGAACAATAATCAATAGAACTCTAGATGAAGCTATGGAATCAAATATAATTACTGAAAAAACAAAACGATTCATGAACAATTTATACCCAATAATGCCGGTGATTTATATATTGCCGAAAATTCATAAGAACCTTCTTAATCCACCAGGACGGCCAATAATTGCAGCCAGCAATAGCTTACTTGAACCAATAGCACAATTTATAGACCAAGTAATCCAGCCATTGACTCGGACTAGCACCACCTACATTCAAGACACAAATGATTTTCTAAGAAAGCTTGAAACTGTTACATTCAATCCAGAAACAGATCTTTTGTTTACAATGGATGTCACAAGCTTATATACCAATATCACACATCAAGCTGGACTGGAGGCAATGGAATGGAAGTTATTGAAAAGTGGAGAACAGGTGAAGAGTGATCCTTTATTTATTCTGAAATTACTGAGCATTGTACTTCAAAATAATTTTTTCTCTTTTGAAAAGCGATACTTCATCCAAATATCTGGAACTTCAATGGGCGCAGCCATGGCACCTAGCTATGCCAATATATATATGGCTTATTTGGAAGAAACAGGAGTGATTAATAATCCAAGATGGAACAACAAATTGAAATTCTTTACAAGGTTCATTGATGACCTCTTTGGAGTTTGGCATGGGACTGAAGAAGAAATCCAGGAATTTTTTGATTACATGAACGAACTTGCGCCAAGAATCAAGTTTACTCACAAGACCAGTAAAACTTACATTGATTTTTTGGATGTTAAAGTGTATTGGAAAATCGACAAATTGGCTACAACAATTTACACTAAGGAAACAGACAGGAACAGTTTACTTCTGGCCACAAGTTTCCATCCCAGGAAAACTATCACAAGTATACCCTTGAGCCAATTCTTACGCTATAGGCGTATTATCTCTGACGAAGAAGACTTTGAGAGAAAATCGGTGGAATTAAAAAACAAATTCATTAAAAGAGGCTACAGTGAGCCAGTTCTCTCTGAACACTACTCGACAGGGAGAGATATTCCAAGAACAATTGCCCTTGAGCCTAAAATAAAATCAAAAGAAGAGGAATTAGTGTATGTCACTACTTACTCCCAACAAAGTGGAAAAATAAAAAATATCATCAAGAATAACTGGAATGTATTGTCATTGGATCCAACACTTGAAAAATTATTCCCTACTCCGCCACTTTTTGCTTACAGCAAGAGCAAATCGTTGAAAGACCACTTAATAAAATCTGATTTTTCGCAAAAAACTGAAGTGGAACAAACATACAGGGGCACACTAACATGCAACAATTGCAATTGTTGCAATAATGTATTGAGGGGAAATTCTATTTGCCATCCACACAATGGTAAAAACATTTCATTATTTCATACATCTACCTGTGACACGAAAAATGTAATATATGGAATAAAATGCCCTTGTGGCATATATTACGTCGGACTCACCAGTAGAAAAGCTAAAGTGAGATGGGGAGAACATAAGTCAAACATTAGGAATTGTTCTACAAAGTCACCGGTAGCACAACACTTTATGACAGAAAGACACACCATTGCACAGATGAAATTTGTGATTTTGGAATCGGTTAAACTCCCCAGAAGGGGGGGCAATCTGATGAAATTATTACAACAGAGAGAGATCTTTTGGATCGAGAAACTTGATACTATGTATCCCCGTGGAATGAATATTGATTGGGATTTAAATTGTTTTTTGTGATATTTTAAGTGGGAAGTGATGTGAAAATGCAATTCTGTTGAAATCAGCGCTAAATGGATTGAGATTCTCTTTTTCTGAAGCTAATATATAGGTACAGTACACCATTGTGCCTCTTTGGAACCATGTACCCACACTTAGTAAGTGGTATGCACTGTATATTTGTCAACTGATTTTGTGTTGTGATATGGGGCTTTGTTAAAACAGTTACCCTTGTTGTTACCTGCAGTATTATGATGTATTTTTTTGTTATATTGATGTTGAAATATCACAACAAAACATAAGTTATACTTTGAACTACTTACATCATAATAATATTTCCCCAAAAATTTGGTATCGTTTACGAGCATAAATAGACCAGGCAGAAAATTAGACGTACACATCTATTTGCGTCTTGATCCATTCTAAGATGGCGCTCGCGCTTGAGTAGTTATAGAAACAATTAGAAGGACATTTAAGGCACAAACATTACTATGGAATCAGCATCCTGATCCATTCTAAGATGGCGCCCGTACTCGAGTAGTCATAGAAATAATAGAAGGACATTTAAGGTAGAAACATTACTATGGAACCCGCGTTTCTTCAATTGAGACGGCGGAGGTAAACAGACATTGGATCGTGCAGAGAAAAGAATTCTGAGTGGACTTATATGTTCAAGGTATCTTCAAATTATGAGACAGAAAACAATTATTTAAAGCTATGGCCATATATACAGCATCCGCATATCGCATACTCTGTTTTGGTTTTGCAGCAGAGACTTTTTTCTTCAACTCGTATACACGAGTGAATTGAGTGATTTTGTCGTGACTCGCAGCAGGACAGATGATACACTGAATGCTGCTCTTGAGACAGGTAGGCTGTCTCTCTTTAATTGCATACACATCGAAATATGTTAGTGAATTTCGTAATTTAGCATATAATATATGTTACAGGTCCGGTATTTGAACCTAATCCGGCACTTCGAGAATCCACCAAGTTTCCTTTGCCGACTTAAACAGATTGACTTTGGTCATATATAACTTTTAGGTAAGATTTAGACTGTTTTCAGTTGGTATATTTGCATTGTTGTATTTAACCATGTGTGGCAACAGGGGGACCCAGCGCTATAATGATGGCGCCTGCTCCCCCTTAGCCACAATTCACTCTTGTCCATTTCTGAATAACACATATGCACATATGTCTTTCAGTTAATTTACAGTCTACCAGAATGTAAATATTTGGACTTAACTCCAGGTCCACCAACAAGGTTAGTGCCATTTTATGCCGTTAAGGAATTCAGTATTATTACTTATATACTTAAAAATGGTAACTCCTATTGAAATATTTTTTGTAATTATTTGCAGGAGGGATTTAGAGAGCCTTCACCCAATATATATAACCTGAAGAAGGGTGTTTACCGCCCGAAACGCGTAGTTAAGAAGAGAAGACATTTGTAATATAAACATCACACAATTGAAGTCTACTCATATATTGGGATTTGATTTGATTTTTTTGATACTTTTTGAATTTTTGAATTTTTGTCATGAGATGGTTACTATGTTAATGAAGTTGCTGTTGAAATACAAAGCACTTGAAGCAGTTTCTTTCACTGTTAGTAGAATTTGTACCAACTAAAGAACTAGTATATGTTGAAATACCAGTATATGTTGTTTATATAAAATGGAACACTGAATTGTGTACTTCACACAATTGTTTATTATTTGAATTACTTTGATTACATTATACTCATTGATGTTTCCTTACATATAATTGAATCATTGCAACATTTGTTGCTTATTGCTGTGCCTCAGTTCATTCACCGTGCTTTTGCAGTGAATCTTCCCAGTTTCAGTATTTCCTAGTAAAGGTAGCACTTTACTCTCTGGGAGCACCTAAAGTTGTTTAGTAAAATCAACAAATCAGACTGACTTTAGAACTTAAAATCATAAATTCCTTAAATCTAATGGTGTGCATCTCTACACTTCACCCACTTGTTATATCTCCCAGGACACACGCCAGCCTCTGCAGGGCCTCAAAGGCGATATTCCCCAATGTAAAACTACAACCGAGATTGGATGGTGATCTTGTGTAGCTTAGCTTATCCACCTATGCAATATGTGAAATAGGGTGAAACCTAGAGAGCTCTTCATGGTTAAGATTGGCATTTTTTGTAACTGTGTTAGACTTTACTGAATACTTTCAAAGTAAAAGGATAGCACCTTCCACAAGAGATCCATTTAAGGCCAGTCTGAATGGAAATTGTGACTCTGGCCTTTTGAAGAGGGAATAGGGACCCCCTGTCAGCATGGGTGGGAGGCCTACCATGCGGAAATCCAGAGTCAGTCCTACCCTTGAAGTGGACGGTGGCCATTGAGAGGTTTCCAATTCCTGTCCTCCCCAGTGCCAGATTGTATCTAAGTAGTCCACCTTTGTCTCAAGCCATACCTTTGCAATAAAATACTTGTCAATGTTATTTGACATTCAACTGACACAGGAGGAAAACAGAGAGAAAGAGAGACGCAGTGCCTCCAGTATGCAGCAGCCCAAGAAGACATGCAGCACCCTTGTGCAGACATGGCGAGCAAACCTACTCACAGATAAAAACCCTAAATCACTATGGATTATTACAGAGCATACTGCCCCTTCCAACACTGATACTTATCCTTGGGGTCTATAGAACCAATTCCCCGAAGACAAACTCAAGCCTTCAGACTGCTGGGCTCCATTACTGATCCACGGAGAAAGTGGGAAGGGGTCAGCACGCTATTTGTGAATTTAGCTGCACACACCACATCCCGGGAGGGGAAAGTAGGGCCAAGGACATAAGCTCAACATTGGCAGGAAGAGGAGCATAAAAGACCCCAACAGGAAGCAGGAAGTGGGTGTTATTCATGCGAGGTCAGAGGAGGAGGTGAACGACCAAGAGACCAGCAGGCGGCAGGAAGGAGAGGTGAAGGGTGGAGGCGATTCCTAAAGAATGTCAGATATTGGCTTGTGAGTTAAAGTGGTACTACAGTGTGAGTGTGCATGTTAGTGTGGCAAGTGTGGTTAGAAAAGTCAGTATATGGAGTGATTGTGAAGTGTATGTTACTGGGTGAAAGGAGGGTGGCTTATTAGTACTGCGAGGAGGGAGTAGTGGTTGGGGGGTGGATGGCAGATCAATAGAGAGGGGGAGTAGTAGTTGCAGCGAGAAGGGAGTATTAGTCTGGTGGAGGAAGTAGTCCCTGGAGGAAGGAGGAAGTAGTAGTATGGAGGAGGAAGGAAGTAGTAATGTGCCAGAGGGAGGAGAAGTTGGTGGGAGGAGGGAAAAGTAGTGTGGAGGAGAGAGTAGCAGTGTGGAGGAGAGAGTAGTAGTGTGGAGGAGAGAGTAGTAGTGTGGAGGTGGGAGTAATAGTTTGGAGGAGGGAGTAGTAGTCTATTGGAGGAGGGAGCAAAGTCAAAAGGTGGAGGGAAAGCCTAGAAGGAGTCAGAGACGTTGGAGGGACAGAAGATTCGAGGGAGGAGTGAGCATAAGAGGGTAAAGTCATGAAGAGGAGTAGAAGGTGAGTCTGGTAGAAAAAAACCCAGAAACAAGCAGGGCATCTGTAAGGAACAATTGCGTATCCCAGTACAACACTTACCATTGGCTAGTCTGGGGAAAGAAAGGAAGTCTCTGGAGGAGTCTAGTGAGATAAGCCAGAGGGCCTTCAGGCTACAATCTCAGTTTGTTTAGTTTTTCCAGGCAGGCAGAGGTGTGGCAAGCCTATCTAGGCAGTCCAGAATAAACAATGGTGGAGCTAAGGATACACTCTGGCTCCCATTGCAGCACCAAACACGGTAGCATAGTGATACAATCCGAGTGCCAGACTGCACTTAGAAACACTTTTGTGGCACTTCTGGGATGTGTCCTTTTAATTAGCCGCAGACAGAGGGAGAAACCATGACTATATTCTAACCTGGGGCTAAGGACGTCTGGGCTAGGAGGAGGTGCGCTCAGACAAGAGAGGAAGGGATGACCAGAGGGCCCATTGAGTTTTTAATGCAAACCTTTGAACTGCCTCTGAGACTTGGAGTGATTCTTGCGCCATCTGTGACAAAATGCAGTAGACAGAAGTCGAAGATGTGTAATGATCTTGGGAGGGCAAGGAAACAGTGGGGACCATGAAGAGTTGCTCATGTTGATACACTCCGGAAAGGTATTTGCCAATAAAGGCTGGAAAGAAAGAGAGCAATGCATGGGGTTTACTGGAGGTATCGATGGAAAAAAGCCTGCCCACATGTTTGTGTCGCAGATTGAGATGGCTTGCGATGCGAGTCCATCAGAAATCAGCTTCTAGAGCATGGTTTATTCCCAAACGTTGTGAGTGCCCTAAATTGTACCCACAATCATTTGATGACCCTTGCAGCAAGAGAGAGTGTTCTGAATATGAATGTGCAGAAAATCTGCTGTGCCCAGCTCTGCATTGGCCACTGCACTTCCCAGGTCTAAGGGTCAGCGCATAATTCCATGACGCGGAGCCAGAGCAGCCTCCCACATGTCGTCACACATCGACCGGACTGCTGGGCATGAGGCAGCATGCACTCCCAGTCGCGGACACACCGGAAGAATCGATGCCTGACCGGGAGCAGCAAGGTGGGGCAGGAGTAGGCCATGACAGCGTGGGGAATAACTTGCAGGTCTGCCCTGAAGCATTAACATGTCAACCCCTCGACCTACAATGCTTAATGCACCTTCCCTTTAGGCTCTTCGGGAGCCCATCATTTACACATATATTGCGCACTTGCGCACACTCCTGCCGGCGGCCATCTTTACCACCCCTGAAGGAAGCAAAATCAGTCATTTATGGCAATAAATATTGATTACACACATAGTAAAAATCAGCAACAATGTCAAGTGCAAAGGATAATATTTTCCCAAAGATAGTGCCTCGTAAATTCACAGTAACTATTAAAGCACTCGTGAATGCTTAAAATGTCACGAAGATCTTGTCTGTGAGTAAATGAGGGCAATACATGTTCGTGATACGCGTTGGTTATCTAGCTATGTAGCTATATTACTAATAAATGTTGCTTACTGTACAAATGCGCTCACTTCATTTTTTAAACCAGAAGCCCTATGACCCACCTCAAGGTGAACCATCAGACATCTTATTTTAATCGGTTTTAACAATTCTTCATCACCCCTGCTAGAACAGAAGCATTCAAAAAACGTGCATGGGTCGAGCAAATGAAGCGTTGCAAGGTCCATTCCTCCTCTTTCTCCTCATGTTTTATGTGTCGCTTTGCTTAGAGGCGTGGATGATGAAAACAATGTTTGTGGGCAGCGAATCTGTGCACGTCGCCCTCATTTTGCCGCGGGCACGCGCTGCCTCTTATAGACCACCAGGGCTGAGAGGCAACACATTCATTGGTTGTGTACCTGTCGGTGCTCCAGCCCTCCCAGTTTGTCAACGGCTTGGGCCCTCCAGTAGGGTTGGAGAACAGTCTCCGGCATGTCAGGATGGTCTATGGCCACCACTGCCAGCCTGTCTTCTATGACTGTCTCTAGAATCCAGTTAGTCCTTTTGGAAATCCGCCTTCTCACTGTCTTTGTCACAGTTACTATTGGATAGCACAGTAAGGAAAGACTATGAGGTAAATGCCTCTTAAGCATGGCATAACCCATAACCCTTAGCACGTCTCCCCCAGTCCCCTCATCTGTCAATTCCCAGATCCTTGTTGCACACAATGCGGAATGTATCTATTTGAGAGACTGGAAGTGATAGAGGGATGGATCTGGAGAGAGAGGGGAAGAGTGAGAGAGGGGCCAGAGAGAGAGCGAAAGGGAGGAAGTAGGAGAGAAAGCGAGGAAGTGGGAGAGAGAGGTAGCAGGGAGGGTTGGCAGCGGTTATGTCTTTTTATGCTTTGCTGCAACTTCTAATGCTTTGTTTTGCCATACCAGGCTATGCCATATTTTGACTTGCTATTTACAGCTTTATTGTCTGCAGCCCTTGCTCACCATTCAACTTTCTACCCGATAGTCTGCTGCTCCAATGTGCCTCACTGTGATCGCCCACCCCCCTACCCCCAGAATACATCTGCCAACTGGGATTTGCTCCCATGTGTCCCACTGTAATTTTGCTCCTGTGTATGCACTATAATTTTGCCCCACTTAAATGTTGCTCCATAGTGTCCCACCTGGTACCATAGCAGTAGTGCTCTACCATGCCTTTGCTCTTTAATGCCCAATGTAATTCAAATGAGAGGTTCCTAAATAATCCACCTTGACCTTGATGCATGCCAGGTTGTTCCTGGGGCCCTCACCAGGACTTTGGCCTCTATGGAAACACTACTCTCAACTCCCTCAAGACCTATTCTCACCCCCTGCTGCATGATTCCTATGGCTTCCACTCCTCCCAGTGGTCCCCCACTCTCATTCGGGAGCAGTCTCTGCACACCGTCTATTGCGAGAGACCACATCCCACTCCAGGGTGGATCCGGACACCTCCACACAAAAATGTTATCTGAAGTGCACAACTTCCATGCTGCTGTCCCAGGGGCACCCCAACTGCTACAACGCCGTGGCCACACCGGATGGTTGCTCTAAGCTACACGCTGGACCTTCAGGGTATCTCTCTGAACTAACACTGTCAACGTCTACACTAAAACAGACTATACGCATACCGAGTATGCGACTTGCACACAGCTATTGAATAACCCTCTCATATTAAACAACACAATGAAATGTGATTCTTTACAATCAACCTACATATCACAATCTCTGCTCATGCATCACAGCGCCTAGGCCACATGAGTCTCTGCTCTAGGCACACATGCCTCTATGCTCTTGACACAGAACACCTATAAACCCAACCATAACCAAAGGTCTGGGCAGGAGAACAAATACACTGCACTTTTTTTTTTTTAGGGAAAAGTAAACCCTTCTAAAAAAGAAAGCATGTTTTTAATTGGTTGATTAAAAATGTTCAAACATTAGCCTAAACCCACCAAATAATATTTTGTATGTGTAATTTATTGCAGACAGCTGTGTTTTCAGCAAAAAACACTTCTCATTGGCCCAGGAATGATAGTACACATCCCATTTCTGTTTGTTTTGCAATTCGTGATGGGTGTATGAATGAACACAAAGCAGTGGCATGTTGTCATGGACGAGCTGTACCACTGCACAACTAACATGAGAAAGGTTGATAGGTTATGTGAGGTCTAGAACCATCCCAACTGAGGAGGAGGAACACCTACCAGTGGAGAAGGTCCACTCAGAAGCAGCCAGTGGGAAGGAGGTGTGGGCACCGGGAACCAGCAAGTGGAGGGTGTGGAGGTGGGGACATAGGAGGACCGTAGCAGCAAGTGAGTAGTTATCTGCCAGAGTGCTGTATACAGAAAGAGCACCTTGCCAGAGGTCCTGGTAAAGAGCAATTAGAGCAAACATAGTAAATAGGCTTACAGGTGTACCCTTATTTAAGCACCTTTATCCCAGCTCTCTGGGCAAGGTTGCCTTGTGCCACCTATCTTTGTTGTATATTAGGTAAGTACAATTTAGCAAGATGCCAGCTATTCTAACATCAGCATTATACATACAAAGACGTACAAGAAAATCTAACATTAGAGGGAGACATTCTGAATAGCAGAAACATATGGCACATTGCTGACATATAAAAAGTTAGTGATGAATGCATGTTATGCAGCTAAACAATGTATAAATAGTCTAATTGATGACCAGTAAAGAGGCAAGTCATTGTGATTAGCTATGGGGAGAAGTCAAGTGAGAAGTGCTGAAAAGGTGCACTGCTTCCTCAAGTGTGACGCATGTGATTCAAATGTTTGCAGAAAGATTTCACCCAAGTGAATAGGTGTCGCCTTCTTCAATCAACAGCACCTGATAATATACATGGAGAATGCCTCCAAGTAAACTTAATGGTGGCAAAAGAATGCATTGTTTTATTCACATATTAACCAGTTACTTGCTTTCTTGAGAGACAGCACTGAAAAATATAACAATGCCTGCTACACTGAAAAGCATTGCTGGCAGAAATATGTAAACTTGAAATATTGATGAGACACTGAGCAGCCTTATATTTCGGTAGATGCTGCTTTATTCATTCCTTTCAAATCATGGAATTGCATCTTCAGAATTTGAAAGGCCCAAGTGTGCAATTTGAATTAGCAAGGAAATTAACCCAGTCTGAATTGTAGAAACAATGCATAAAGTCAATGTATTCACCTGTGATTTTCTCAACTAATCTATTATTTGTTTCTAAATGCAGCAAATCCTAATTTGTGGATCTTATCTGTCAATGTATTGCATTCAAAACATGTGAAGTAATGTTGAATGTAAGATACAATGTTACGATTATAAATGAAGAAAAAAGGAGCAATCGTTTTGTGTTGGACTAAATAACTCTTATATTCAACAGCCCTATAATGTGCTAATATCAGGTTGACCTGAGTTTCAACTCATAATCATGTAGCCAGTCCCCCTGCCCTTTGGGAAGCTTCCAGTGGATATTATTTTTAGAATTATAATTGGTTATTTAAAACGCACTTAATACCCATAGGTTTCTAAGCGCGGAACCGGGGATCAGACCTGTGTTGCTCTGCTTCGTCTTGCTTGCAAGGCGAGTGTGTGGCCCCTGAGTCATCCTCCGAATAGTCTTATAAAAGCAAATTGACATACCAAGAAAATGAAAATATGTAGTATTCACAGAAGATTATCATCTACAGTGGCCACATGGTCTATTGTATTACCAACCTCAAAAGCAAATGCATCTATTAGCTGGCACCTTTTGACCATGCTCCCTTAAAAAAAAAACACAGCCCTTTGTTGGGACTATTGTGAGCAAGGCAATAGTTCCTGTCAAAAATGCTGGATCAAGCACTTATCAAGGCCCCAAAAAGAGCTATTCACACATACAACTCATGTGCTGAGCTGGGGGGCCCAATTGAATTATATGGCATGTCCAGTCATGTATATTTCCTTTGGTAAACAGTACAGGTTATTTACCATTAACCCTATAAGCAAAAGCAAATATTACTCATAATGCTGGGGTTTTAAAACTTGGGAAGGTGAGAATGGGTGGGTGTCAAAGATTAGAGACTCCTCTTTAATTTGGCACCAAAAACACATTTTATACGTTAATCAGAAATGTAACTGAGAAAAATGAATAACCTTTTTAAGCAACATGACAGTTATCTCGCATGTCTACACCATAGGATTATTAAAATCCAGGTTGCATTAAATTAGCATGTTGCTGCTTTGAATTATGGATCAAACTAATTTGCTGTCACAAGTATTAGGAGTCCTTTTGTCCCCCAATTTTATTTTTACCACAATCATGTTTCTAGGAGTCACGCCTAGAAACACTTGTGTACAGGCATGTTATAAATGTCATATCATATAAATAGGAATACCCAATGAAGATTGGGGGGTGTATTCAATACGAGTGTAACTATGGCACAGGCCAATGGATATATTGGGCCAATCACAGTGTGACATAATTATGACATAAGCAAGGGAATCCTGGACTCCTTTAAACATAGTGTGAATGCAGAGGTGAACATTCTGACATTGGAAAAGCTACCAAAAAGATGAATTCCTCGGATTATGATAATGGATGGATGAGTCAGAGAGGAACTAATTTAAGGGCTTCAGAAAGGAAGATTCCTGTTCCAGGTGGCGAGTTCTGTCCACAACGGAATCAGAGGCATTACTGACTTCATGGAATCAGAAACAGATGGGCTCTGCCAACTGGTAGATTCCAAGGCTAAAAGTTCAGGCTCTAATATACAAATAGACTGGACAAAATAAAATAAAATGTAAAAAGTCTTTGCAGGTGGTATTACATAGCATACAATTTATCTCACCCCATTCCATGGCCACTTTTCAGTAATGGCCCCTAGGGAAATGTAATTAAAACTACCTCTAGTTATTAAGGATCTTTCAAATGAAAAATGACTCCGCAATAAATAGTCATGTATGTTGTTAGTAGTTAAAATATGATTGAAGGGTCTCAAGAGTTCTTTACTCTCACGTGACTCACAAGACTAAGATACCAAATGGGATTCGAGTTACAGCTATGATCTAAAATCCAACATGTCGGGAAAGGGAAAATAGGTTGAAGTGTTGATTTTCTCAAGATACTTTTTAACCTGCCGTAGCCATGGAACTGGGCTTGCCACAGATTTGGATAGAACTGATTTCATAATGTGCAGGATCAAGTCTGCCTAGCTTTTCCTCAAAATACATAATCTGTGGAATGCTGGTTCCAAGATTAAATCATCCTCCAAAAAATGTAGACCCAGCTCACAATGAGCTGCAAAGGTGGAGGCAGATTGTGGAAGACCAAGTAGTTTTTTTTAGAAAATCCCCTTTTCCACAATTTGTAAGGAAGATACATTTGGAAGCCTCATAGAGGCTCATACTTGGACAAATCTTTGAATTGCATATTATATATGTTCAATGTGTCTCCATGTGTTGAGCTTTAAACAGTTTTATGAAGCAGGTAATACCCCCTCAAGGATCTGTTGTATTTTAGTGACATGTCTGGCTATTTGGCAATCTCCCTCCAGTCTAGATGCAAAACACATTGCAAGATAGTCATGCTCAGTCATGCAGGGGCTGATTTTATTAACGATTCAGAAGGTAGGACATTTAATGCATCTAAACCCATTCAGACAAATTAAAATAGCTGATTTAGCAGATATAGACAGCACGTCTGCGCATGTGGCATGCCGCTCTTTACAAATCATAATATCCTTAAATTATACCCAAAGCATTTTCACAGGAATAGTTAACATTGAGCTGTGGTGTAAAGACTTCCCTAGCAGTGTCTAAGGAAGATATATTTGATAATGTGTGCTCTGTAAAGGCCCCAGATATTTAATAAGGACCAGGAAAGTTTAATTGCGTCATTTCTACTCTCATTAATTATGCAATCATTAATCCCATATATACCTCATTTTTGAAACTACACAGTGGGACTTTAGAAGGGAGAGGTACTTACATATGTTCAATACAATCCAAAGACCATTCTTCCGGGTTGGGTTGGGTGAGCTGAATTTGCGTGCATTCTAGATTGGTGATACTGCTTCCCCAAACTGAAGCGTGCAGGGGTCTGATGTGATTCAATATGTAATGTTAGTGAAATGTATAAAGTGCATGTAGGCCAAAGGGCATAGGAGTCCCCTTTCAATGAAATGGCAAACCTCAACAACATATTTATATGGGAAAGGTGGGGCAAGCAACAGTTCCCGAATGACAGCACATGTTGGTAATATTGGGGAAAGCAAGAGTCCTATGTATCATGTGTAATTGTAACTTTATGTGCAATTTAAGTAAGTCAGCACATTAGAGAAAATGTAATGTTTTGAAGCATCATTGTTATGATCCATCCGCCATGTTGATCACTTTGTGGCACCTTTAAACCCAATGATTGGTAAGCAGCAGATTTACAATTAGAATGTTTTAGTTATTTAGACCTCAAGGTGTACACAGTATTGATTATGCAAATGAATGTATGTGTGTGAGAAATAGTGAGATAAAGGCAGGCAGCTCAATTCTGTTTTTGTGGACAAGCTGCCTGTAAATGTGTAATATTGTGGGAACTTCATCTACATGAAGTTTGGGTACCACCGTTGCCTTGATTTCACCTTGAATTTCTTCACTTATATACATTTGAGTTTTCATCAAACTGCCTATTTCTTGTCCTGAATTGTTAGGTGGAACTGTGTAATTAGGGATCATTCGATTGAGGTCGATTGCTAGATGTATTAGCCATACATCAATCAAAATATGTTGTACATAGCCAATATTTTTCAGAAACATGCCCCAGACTTCATTGAAGAAAGTCCATTTTACTTCAAGGTGCTAGAAAAGAGGTTCTAAAGAGAACAGAACCAACAGACCAGTAAACCATAGGTGCTGATCTGAAACCCCAGATGATTTTCAATGTCGCAGTATTGTTTTCAGAGTAAATATTGGTACTATTGGTACTATTCTCAAGATATTTTGTGATTTAGTAAAGACCCTAAGGGATGTGGAATAATTAACCCTTGACCAAACACCAAACTAGTGCAATGGATATAATCAAGAGGTCACAAAGTTAGAAAAAGTACAAATGTAACGTATTAAAACAAAGGTTCTGACAATGCTAGGGGGCTTTGCCTTCCAAACCTCTGACCATATCACTAACCATTCATCAACAAGGTGTAAAACAATGGGGAAGGAAAACTCTGCACAAAGCCTTACTGGGTATTTACAGAGAAGCATGCTGCGTTACTTTCATCTATGCCATGGATGTTAGATTATCATGCTGGTCATCTGCAAACTCAATAATGTACACCATACCATTCTTGCTATAAAATTAAAATGACTCCTTAGAATCCAAGAGAGACACTCGCCAATTTCAGACCACCATTCAGACACTTTAGTGAAATTGTACATCTTGCATAACATATTAGCCTGCAGTTGTTAGGGCCCGGTCATTTCCACCTTCAATAATTGCTATATTGACTAGAGCATAGTTTTTCATTCAGTCATTGTAGTCCAGCATAGTCTCAGTGTGGTCTTTTGCTGACGAAAAACCATATACATGAGAGTGATCTTGTGAGCTTCTTGCAAGTAGTTATACCTTACATGGATGGCAAGAGGAGCCCCCATTTCCTCCTCCCAATCACTTTGATTTTTCTGAAATCAATTTGCATTGTTGTTGATCAGTTATTCATTTAGTTTTGAAGCCATCAAGACCAAACCCTTACTGTGATAAGAGACTCAGTGAAATTTGAAGATGCAGGCTCCTGCTGCTGGAGTGTGGCATTAAACCATAGAGTTGATCTTTAAAGTACAAGTTGCTCCAGATTCATCTTAGACACGTAGAAATCACGACTGCCGGTTCCGAAAGGATATCACTTTTGGGGGTTTCTACTAAATTCTCAGTTCACAGTAATCCTTTTGAGAACCAGATGTGCCAATAAATCCTCTTGTCCATCAATTTCATGGACGAGTTGTCTGGCCTACATGGATAAGGAATGGGTGTTCGCAATTCAACTTTCTCTGAGCCCTGGACCAAACATCAAACTGGTTCAATGGATAGAATAATCAAGAGGTAAGAAAGTTAGGAAAAGGACAAATCTAACTTATTACACTGAAGATTCTGACAATGCTTGGTGGCTCGGGTCTCCCAAACCTCTGACAATATCCCTGAGCATTCATCAACAAATTGTAAATAAATAGTTAAGGGAAAACTCTGCAAAATGTTTTACTGGGTATTTACAGGGGTGCACGCTGCAACACTGTGTTCTATGCCATTGTGAGTAAAATATCAGTGAACATATGGAACATGCTGGCAATTTGCAAACTCAATAATGAATTCTTTAACAGTAATGATCAGAGTTACTTTTACCCAAGTTACTGGTACTCAATCTATCAACTATGGAAGGATGAAAGGCTGAGTCTGCCCTGCCAGGATGCAAACACATCACTATAGTCCCCATATAAATGCATGGAGTGAGGGATTAACTTGTTCACCTGTCCCACCATCTAGCAATGTTAGGTTATACCAACAGCCAAATAAATAGCGTTTTCTTTCAATACTTTGCACTTCCTGTACTACCAGGGCAACATATGGGCATCAAATATTCCATATGTTATACAGTCACTTTGAAAGAATCAAAGGTATATGTGTGAATTTGGATTTTGTAGGACTTTACAGATGTACAGTGCTAGGAGTAAGTCTCTAACACTGAATTTAATAAGGGGTGGTGTAAGCCAGTATTTACCTCCATTTGTAATTGTTGAGAAAACATCTATCCCTTAGAGCAGTCTGGTAGACGAATGGACATGGGTCCTTGTTCTACTTCAGGCACTATAAATCTGCTGTTCTACAGCCCCCCTCAAATGTTAATTTTACCATCACTATTGCACTTTCATTTAGTGCCTTGGGACTACATCATGCATGGGGCATGCCAACATTGTGCAAAACACTTCTGAAGTGCCAGAGCAGGAGAGGGAATTAGCTCCAGTTGTCCACATCATTTTGTTTAGTGTACCTACAAGCCGCTATGTGTCACTAGGAGCCCAAATCAGTGTATACTCATCCTCTGATGCTTCACATGGCTGTTTCCTCCAGCACACATTTCCAAACAAAATAATGTATTAAGGTGTCAATTGTTCTATTTTGCTAATAGTACCTTTTACAGCCTGCCATGATCCTCACTCACCACCGCTACACACCAACACCATGCTGGATGGCGCGTCATGCTAAATTGCAAAATTCTTGTCTCTTTCATTTCCTACTCCTCGTTTACAAATCGATCCATGAGTTTGTCCCTCTTTCTAGCTAACTACAGCCATATCTACTCTTCCTCTCAAACTTTGCTCCTTGGCTCTTCCCAACCTTTCCGCCCTCACCGCCTCCTCCAAAATCTGCTCCTTCACTCTTCTTTTACCTCTCCACTGGAATGCTCTTCACACGACATTGAGGCTAGCCCATCAGTGGAATTATTCAAGACCAGACAAAAGGCCTCATTATATGTGCCGGTATAGAAATAAGCCTTTCCGGACCGGCAGAATACAACTCTGCTTTCCTGTGCAGTGCGCCCGGTAGGTCTGACATGCTGAGCACAACGGCCCCGGAAAGATGAGCTGTCATGCAAACACCGGCACCGTAAGCAACAGTGTTTCCGAGTCCCCATTCCCATGGAGTCCTATGGCACTACACGGGAATGGGGACTAACATTTTATGCCGCCTGATAGCCCAGGCCGTCGGGATTTGTAATGTTCCGGTGGCTGCGGGATATCAGGTGCTGGAAATGGTGTTTCAGTCCAGAGGCAACCCGGAGAGTTAGTGCCGAACATTTGAGGCCCAAAGTTCACCTAATAACCAGCGAAGGAAGAATTCCCGCAGTCCGTCTCTGCCATCCACCATCTGACCCCATCTACCCCTCTGGATATCGCTACATTCATTACAGATACTGCTATCTCTCGAGGTAGTGAACTATCGGCACACTTGGAATTTGAAATTGTGATGGAGTTGGAACACAAATCTCAGCAAAGTCTCAATCATCTAGGCTATTTGAACAAAATCATGTCCATCTCCTATTATCCCATAGGTAATTAAGATTGCAGCAGGGCATTTGTAGAATCATCTAGATGGTGAGAAACTTCACCATACTTAAAATAAGCTACTTCAGCAGTTAAACCTAAGCCTATCGTGTTATGATTTACTATTAGGTTCAAATCTTGCTAAAACATCAGTACTCAAAAGAGCTTTGTGAGGGCCCGCACCACTGCCTAGTTTGGCAGGAGAAGAGAAGAGTTTCTGGTGCGTGGACCAGGATACCTACCGCGGCGTGACATTGGCGAAAATGTATCTGTAATCCGCGAGCGACCGATTCTTCTTGATGCTAGTCTTCTCTGCGTGTCACCGCTGCCTTCTGACCACCCAGACATTTTTCAGAAAACATGGTAATTCCATTCTTCATAAAGAAAATGTGAGGCATCTCTCAAGATAAGCCTTCAAAATAACAAATGTGCCTGTAAAAAAAGAGGGGGTGGGGCAGTCTGCATCATGAAAGAATAGAACACCTTGCCGAACTGAATTCCTTCAAGCAGTCATTTTTTATCATGTCTCTGGAGGATAGCTCGGCAGCAAGGTGCTCGCCTTGGAAGCAGGACAACACAGAGCAACACCGGTCCGATCCCCGGGTCCGCACTTAGAAACCTCTGGGTATTAATTGCGTTATAAATAACCTATCATATCATGTATTTTTTTAACCACATCCAAAGAGTGGCGAACACTGGAAGGCCTTCATTGGCCGTCAATACAATCTTGCCGTTCACAGCTCCAGACCTAACACAAGCTGGTTACAATGCATGAATGAATGAATTAATTATTGAGGATATACCCTGCTGGCTAAGGCTTCTTGGTGTCCACAGAAAAGATGACACTTCTAATTACAGAAATGATTTGCAATGTATACGCAGCAGGCCTCGTTACTATTTTAAAAGAAGAGATATTTAAAGGCTATAGTTGTGAAATAGGGTAGAGACGTAATTTGTGACAGCAGTTAATAGATCCAGAGGAGCCAAACGCTATGCACAGAAACTGCGCATGAGAGCAGTGCTTACACATGCATAATCTTATACAATCTGGGCCTGCTTACATAGACAGTTTTGCATATAAATATAAAATTAAATACAATCTGTGCATTTGCCATGGCAACATATGGGGCAAAAAACGGCAGCACATCGATCTACTAATCAACGAGGTTCTTCCTTTGAGGCAGAAGCCCCTTGCTGCCACTCCCCCTTCACCCCCCTTTACCCCCCAACTCATTTCTTCACAAATGTTTATGGAGGACAATTAATGAATTGTTGGGTTGTTTCTCAGTGATCAGGTTACTATGGTGTACACTGAGTGTAGGGGTGTTCTCTAGTAAGTCAGAGTAACAGATGAGTTTGGGCCCGACCCAGGCCACCTGTGGGAATTGGTGGGAAGGCTGATATTCAGGGGTAGGCTTAGCTGAGAGACATTTCAAAGGCGAGACATGTCCCTCAAGTGCTCTTAAATGCGTCATGCTCTGCCACATTTACATGCTCGCGTCTCACTGCTCTTGGCAGTCGTGGAGAGAGGTGAAGATCGAAAGAGGGCCTAGGCTGGGGCTCAGAAGCTCGAAAATCTAACCTGGACAGTGCTATCTCTCGAGGTAGTTAAGTGCAGGCATCTGAGGGAGGGAGTTTTTTAAAAATGTATCAAAGTCAAAGACCATCACCACTCACGAAGTCAGTGTTTTGTGAAAAAACGCCGGGATAGAAAACTATTGGGTTACCGCATGTCCAGCGCAAAGGAACTTCCAGTTGGTAAAATTATCTACAATAATTTTTCAATCTTACTTTTAGTTTCACCTCAGTATGTTATCTCACTTCACTCATTATCCAACCTCCAATGGGCATAATAGGGTCCCTATTTTAAGCAAATAATAAACCTTGCAAACATGTATATTAGTGTGTAGTGCTTTCATGTAGGTTGTGTAGTGAATGTGTGATGCTTTCTGCATGTGGCATTCACATGAGGGCTTAGGTCTCCAATCCATTCACCAATAAAGCCAAGGAACACACCCCTCCACACTTCCTGGATGATGCATGCTCACCTCTAGCGGCATCCAACTACATCACCACCCTAGCTCCCCAGTGATCCAACGTCATCAACTCCTGTTCATCACATGGTACTATATCCACTGCACTCAAATCTTGACGAATCTCACCCCAACATCTCTTGACACCACACTCCTAGAAAACCGCCACCCCATTACTATCCTACCATACCTTTCCAGAATTATGGAACGGTTTGTCACTACCCAACTGCAACACCACATCACCACAAACAACGTGCTCAACCCCTTTCAATCTGACTTTTGACCAGGACACAGCACTTAGACCGCTACTCTTCACATCCTTGATGACCTCCAAAGCATCACAGACAAAGGATACACAGCACTACTCATACTTCACGACGTCTCTGCATCCTTTGCCACCATCAACCACACCATTCTACCAGACATCCTAGCCCACAGGATTAATTTCTATGGCACTGTACTCAAATGATTCACATCCTTTCTCATTGACAGGGCACACTTTGTCTATATGGCACATTATCAATCAGACCCCACACCTGTCCAGTATGGGGTCCTGCGAGGCTCCTCCCTACCTCCACTCCTCTTCAACCTGTATGTTGTAATCCCTTCGACATCCCCTTAGCAAATACACCATCCATTTCCACCAATACATAGGTGACACAGATATACTTCACATGTGTTCCCCTTCACAACTCCACAGCCTCAAAACCTGTCTCTCCTCCATCACTAATTGGATGGCCACCCACTTCCTCAAACTCAACCCTTCCAAAACAGCATACCTCCTTGTCTGCTCCCCAAGGCACAAACCCGACCTCACCCCCTGGATCCAAGAACACGGAAAACCCACACAGATCCCTCCACACACCTGTCAAATTCCTTGGCTTCACCATCAACCCCCACCTTTCCTTCACACACAACATGCTGTTGTTACCAAAACATGCACTCTACAACTACACCTCTTACGTAAAATCACACATATCCTTCCACTTCCACACCTCAGTCCAAGCAGTGGTTCTCTCTAAGCTGGATTATGAAATTGCTCTCCTAACTGGACTCCCCAACAGCACCCTTGCCCCCCTACAAGCCATACAAAACGCAGCAGCCAGACTCATCCTCCACCTACCCAAACATTTACACATCACCCCCGCTCTTGCCCAGCTCGACTGGCTCCCCTTAGCCCTGAAAATTGCCTTCAAAGGACTCTGAATTCAGAGCAATCCACCTCAAAACTCCCTCTTACCTTCATGACAAACTCAAACCTATCAGCCACGCAAACACCTGACAAGGCAGCCAATACCTTCTGCACATTCCTCTCTGCAAACTCACAAGCACAAAAACATTGTTTTACCCACTGGGCATCCAAGATATGGAATCCCCTACCTCTTCAGATAAATAAGCACCAATATAAGATGGTGCTCAGAGCCACAAAGCATCCACCATTTATGTGTGTGTGTGTGTCTTCTATGCTATTAATCATTCCTTTTGTGACTTGTCTGCACTAACAACTAGCAATGAGCCAGTGTGGCCGGACACACTCGTACATCTGAGCACAGGCCTTCCCAGAACTGGTGCTGGGGGTATGTCTCCTCCCGTTCAACGACTTAAAGAGTGCTTAACCATTTTCCAACCATAGGGCAGTATTATGACTGAGCTGGCTGCCCAGTCCGGTAATTCTGTACGGGGAGATAAGGACATGTTGTTAACTTTTGGTGTTTTTGGGTTGAGGAGCAAAGATGTGCTAGTACCTTGTGCTGCTAAATGGAGGGTGTCGCACCCATTGAACATCTGAGGTTAGCCGCCCACCCCTGGGTCCTGAACATCCAGTCTTCAGGATGTGTCTTCCTAATGTTGTGGGGGATTTGTCTTTTGGCCCACTGGCTAAGGTACTCATTCTCAAGGGATGCTTCTACACGGTCTAGGAAAACAGACACTTTGGTCCCACTTGATGTTTCCAACTGCCCCTTTGCCAGGGTTAGATAACAGGGATGCCCCATCCTCACTAGGCCCAAGGCTGGACTTGTGGATTGAAAGGCTGGACATATTTGTTGCAGCAACCGGAGAACATGATGACATGGCAAAGAAACCTAGTTTATCATTTATAGCAGTTATTGCTTTTCATAACATTTAAAAACTCTTTGGCCTGGTCAGGATACCTAGTCTGCAACAAAAAGTTTCCTTAGTGCATAAGTGTGAAGGCTGGAGGGGCTATCTGTACTTCTGCTCTCTATATGGTAGAGGAGAGGCACAGAGGACCCCAGCCAAGATTCTCTATTGTGGTAGCAATGGACGAGCAATCAAGGCGTAGCTTCTCAGGAGGTGATGCAGGCTGGTTCTTAAGTACAGTGTAGTCCCCAAGTACCCACAAAGGAATGTCCACACACTGTATTAGTTAAAACACAGTCTTTATATAATTAATGTTCAAGGTTATGTACAATATCACAATAACTCACTTGCTCGGTTATCTACAATGGCAAATATACAGTTCTACGTGGTATCACTATTACTATTAGATCTCATTAAAGTGCATCAACTGTATGGTTAAATGTCACACAAATTAGTTTGTAAAGGAAACCAACAATAGATATAGGAGGAAAGCAACATGATGAGAACAATCGGCAGAATACTGGCCTCTACCATTAAACACAGTTCCGTGTAGAGATCCCTCCACCTGGGCAACCTTTAGAATAAAGATAAATCACAAGTCCAGTCCCTATATTTTTCACAAGAATCTTTCCAATAGTTCAGCAACCCCAAAGTACCTGGTGTTGTAGAGTTCCTCGTTGGGAAATCAACGGCACTTCTTGAGTGCACTCCCTTTAAGGCAGGAGCCACGGGTCGTCGAACATCCGGCGGTGAACTACGGCAGTGAAGTGGCAGCTTTGTTCCTAGCGGTGCTCGTCGACGGGGAAGTGGAAACGTCCAGCAAGGAAGAGGCGTGCAGGACACCTCGATGTCGATAGTTCTGGACTACAAAGAGTTTGAAGAACTGTGGCCCATCAAGGGCGTCGAGTCGTCAGCGTCTCTGTGGTCTTTGTGTGGCGGGAAACCCACCAGCGGATGCTCCTCGGTGCGTCGATGGCCTGGTCTTCTCCAGTGGGATAAGGCGGGCAGTGGTGCAGACTAGCGCATCCGTGAATCGAAGGTTCTTAGGCAACGGCACACGGCGGCTCCGGTCGGCGACGGCGGTCGTCAACAGTGGCGGACAACAGTCCGGGCGCTTCTCTATGCAATTCCGCGGCAGTCCCCATCCCCGGTCGGCAGCCTGTCATAGGTCTGTCTACCAGGGAGCTTTGGCAAAGATCAGCTGGTGCACGATGGTCCCTCGTAGCTCGGGAAGAGGGCGCCTTTCCAGGTCCTCTCTGGGTCAGTCCTTGGAGACACATTAGCTTTCAGATTGATGAAGAAGAGCAACAGCAAGACTTCTCTTCCAGCAGGGCTTCAAGGTTAAGCTTCAGTTTCATCTCCAGTTTCTCTTTAGCTTCTGAAAACGAATTCTAGCAGTGAGAGGCCCCCAGATATACTAGCTGATCTCCCATTCATCCTGCTGGGTCACACTCAGGCAACCAATCGGTCAGAAGGGCAGTCATGCAGGCAGGCAGCCAATCAGGTGCATAGTGCATTCAAGCCATTCACTTCTCTCCAGACACTGAAAACAAGTTATGTGTATTGGGACAAGTAACCAGCCATTCAACACTTCACACTGCATTCATACCAGTTCCGGGCAGGGCTGTCTCAGTCATTGTGTCAAACACCAGAAACCAGACATCCACAACAAGAAGTGCATATTAGTCACACACTCCATTCACCCAGGTCCCACCCACAGGTGTACCCACAACATACAGTCACTGGGAAGGCTCCAGCCAGTCTGGCCTGGACTTCACAACAACACCATATATGGAACTTCCACTGAACATCCAGTCAGGGGGAAGGGACAGAGTCAGGGCTTCCCAGGACTTTGGGAAAACAAGATAACAGTCGATGGACAGCAAGAGGCCATGGGGGCCATCTTGTTTCCATCAGGAATCTAATGATTCCAATGGCAGGGCCTGGGCATCCCCAAAATGGAGGATACTCAGAGCACCTGTCAAATTCAGCACGGAGCAGCCACCAGCCCGTACCCTGCTCTGTGGGCCACACACAGGTGCCCAAAAACATACACTAGGGGCACAGGGTTGTACCCCCACCCATGGGTGCCATAAGGGTATCCCATGGGTCTGTACACCAAGGCAAAGGAGAGAGCTGCACTGCCAGGAGTCCCACATGTACTCCTGTGCAGAAAACACGACAGAACACACGATAAAAGGCAGTAAAGGACACGGATACCTAGGCCCTGTCCCTCTGAAGCATTTCCAGCATCACAATACGTCCGCCCCAGGTCAAAGCAAATTATGACCAATTCCAACTGCCTCAAGCCAGACAAACAGTGCACAACACTTTAGATGCCTACTACAAGTAGCCAAAGGATGAGGAAGATGAGTTCTGAGCCCTTATGATTCAAGAATGTTTTGGGCACAGCTTTGCTGCCCGATTGTCCGTGAGGCAAGCGTAATGCTGCAATGCATACTTGAAGGTATGCCACAAAGAACCACCAAGCAAGGGAGCTGACCACTTGGAGGAGGTGTTGAAATCACACCGAGTATAAGGGGTACAAGCAATCAACCCACGTTGCGTGTCAGATCCAGAGGAAGAGGCAGCCAGTGCTCTCTAGTCCAAAGTCCAATGCCACAGAGAAGTTCATATGCGCCATATGGCGGACTGCTACCACATAATGGGCTATGTCCGGCTGCAGGACACATGTGTAGTGTGGTAAGTCAGAATCAGGAGACGGACAGCTCATTATATCTCATGCTGAAAGACTTTTATTTGGTGCAAAAGCCATGCTTTAATCCTACCACTTTGGTCACTATGCAAACAGAAAGGAGAGTCAAAAAGGGTGTATGTCAGGATGTCATACAAAAAGTAAAAATGTCCACCGTCTATAAAGCTTTCTTATCTGATCCTAATACTACCACTACAAAGTAACAAAACGTACAAAGAAAAATATTAAGGGCCTTTTGCCTTATTGGCCAGTTTCTGACCCGCAATGTACTGTTTCTGCTTGTCACCAGGCAATGACTCTGGGCTTCTGCCCATTTTGTAGTTCCAACTTGTGTGTTTCCTTAAGCACTCCTACCTGTGGCATAAGAAAATAAATGTTTCTAGGCCCATGGGCCTGCTGTTCAATTCTGTATCAACAAACTTCCTGCCACTCCTTGGGGTCCTGAGTTTTGCTCACCTCTATTGAGGTCTTTACTCTCTCTGCCCCACTTCGGTGGTTTTTCTCTCCATCTTTCTTGGTCTCTTTGGGTTCTTAACTGCTCTCATGGTTTACTGTCTCTCACTCCAGCATGGGGCATTCAGTTTCTCACCCAGTCTCAGGGTATGTGATGAGTCATCGTCTCGTGGGCCCTTTTCTTTCTCACCGCGGTTTGGGGTTTATGGGTTCTCACCCCTTCTCTGACTGTCTGGTGTCTCAACCCCTCTTGGGCCAGTCGCGTTCTCACACTGGTTTGAGGCACACAGATTTTCCCCCCATCTCGAGCTATCTGATGCCCCAGTCAGTCTTGAGTCATGTGTTCTCTCACCCCGGCTCGGGACTTCTCCAGGCTAATCCACCCTCCTCACAGGTCCCTGCACATACTGCATATCTGTCTCATGCAGTGACATTCCTCGCGGCTCCTGCATCTCGTTGAACTTCTGTATAGGTACACAGGCTTCATTGCAACCTGCTGGTTGCGCACACGACTTCGCCATCGGGTCCAACTGGCGCCGGTCAACTGTGGTCGAGGTGATCGCGTCTCTTCTGAGTATAGGGTGGGCCAAGCTTTTGCAGCTCTTGGCCAGGCTTCAGGGAGCAGTGATTTGCAGGCTTCCTTGCTCCTGCAAGCTCCACACCATCTGCGTGGGCTAGTTACTGGACTCCCTCTCGAAGGGGGACAGGTTCTCCTCTGTGTCTTGGCTCTGCAGGCTTGTGTGCTGTATTGCAGCTCTCTCTCTTGCTCTCCTTCATGTCGGTCTCACAGGGCCAGTGTCGGTCTCTGAAAGGAGATGGGACACACCATTGGTTTTGCGATGGAAACAGTAAAGGGTCAGAAACCAAGCTAGTTACAAAATTCCTGCAGCGATTTGGCATAGTTCCCATATAACCAATGAAGATATTGGCTTCCTGAGACAAGGGAGGGTGAAACATATCCCTGCTAAGGGACAGACTGTCCTTTAAGGGTCGGGGTCACCCCCGGTGGGATACTGCTTGCCCTGTCCCCAGGGGGTGTCAGGAGTAGCATGCACACCTCCCTAATCCCAAAGAGGGGAGCTCTGCCTTAGAAGGAGGGGACAAAGTCCCTGGATTTGTCATAGTAGACAATGCCTAAAGTTAAATCACTCTATGGTCAAGATCTAGCAATTGCACACTGTGCACTTTAATAGCAGAACAAATTGTTCATTTTTTATTTGTACATCCGTTATGTAGTTAATACAGGAAAACATTTCTAATACCTCCTATAAATAGGATACTGCATTAGTCTGTTTTGAACTATCGACTAATCAGGATGTGACTCATGACTTTCTTGATTCAACGTGGGCTGCACGTAAGAGACATAAGAATTTGATAAACATGATATGAACTTATCGTATATGATTAATGTCTTTTCTTGTTTAAATTGCTTTAGAATTGCGTTTAACATATAATGTTAAACGCGGATATGGTTCTATGGATATGTATTATCCGAACAAAAGCTTTATTATTTCCCTATGAAAAGTGTGTCAAGGGGCAGCAACTGTGTCAAGGCTGTTCAATGGCACTATCCAAGGACCAAGAACAACCATGCTAGCAGTAGTAGATCTTGCAGAATTGGCAAAATTGGACTTTCCCAGTGAGGGGAAGAAGGTTCAGAATGTGCTTTTCATTTAAACAATCTGCTGGGCAAAAGAAGGCAAAAGATACCAGCCAAGATCCCAGGTGACAATCCAATCCACAGAGATATTGGTTTGATCAACACTGGCGCATCTGTGAATGTACCATCAGCTGAATTTACCACTCTCGAAGCAAGTACTACTTTGCTAAAAACCAAAGGTGAAGATATTCCCGTATGGTGTCTCTAAACTACTACCTGCACGAGGTAGGTTTACCATGCACATGATCATAGTAGGGCACTAATGTATTTAACGTGTGAGGGTGAGGCACACCCTTTGCAGCTGTGACGTGAATGAAGAATTAGAGTTAGTACATTTTGCCTACTTTGTGCGCAAGAAGAACATGTAGGCTTTGATGAAAAATACAATGTCCTATTCCAAGGAACTGTGTGCCTAGGGGAACACAAAGTGTGTTGCCACACTGAGACACTGGTTCAACTGGCAGCCCCACATCACAGGCACAAACCATTCCACCTTAGGGAGAAACTAGAGGCTGAATCGATGGAGTTGGAAGGTATTATGGAAAGTGTCAGATGGCCAAAAACAGGGATATCCCCTACGATGGTGGTAGACAAGCGAAACCAGGTGGAGTGGTATTTTTGTACGCATGAACCTTTCAAATAAAGCAATAAAACGTGAAAGAATACTTGCCATCACCAGTTGTCTTTCCATAAAACATTCAATCTACAATCACTACCATCACATCTCATGTCGGCCTATTCCACTTCATTAGTATTAGTTTTGAGGTCAGCTCTGCCGCTGCATTCCAACACACTATTAGAGGGCTGCTAGTAGGGCTACGGCGGGTTTTAATGTAGGGAGTAAAGTTCTAATCTACGTCTCACCTATTTAAGACCCCTTGACAAGATTGGAGAATGTGTTCAGGTGTTTTCTGACAACATGTCCTGGCAAAATACAAAAAAATACAAAAGCAGATGGACTTCTTTGGACAGATATTGCTAGGCTCGAGTCTTGGAGTGTCCAACTGACCTGGTCACCCTCACAGAACCACTTTGGTGCCTCATGAAAAAGGAGTGCCAGGGGTCATCGGGTAAAAAGAAGTGCCTGGCATTCGACAATGTCAAACAAGTAATTACGGCCAACATGAAAAGCTAATTTCTTTGTCTTAGCAGAGACGAAGTGCAGTGGATGCAAGGTCTAGGGCTGTTGTGGTGCAACAGGAAAAGGTATACAACTCTCTATTGCTTTTGCCAGCAGGGCATTACTGCGAATCCCAAAATATTGAATGGTTTCCAACTACTTTATGCAAAAATATAGATGTGGGTTGGTGTATACATTTAAATGGGGAATGTGGGGTGATGGTGCCGGGGGGTATCCCCACATTTAATTTCTCATAAAGTAGACATTTTCAGCTTCACAGTTACTGTTGCAGTATTTTCACGTAGATCGCCTTTTCCCAAAACAAGCTCATTGCAAAAATTGGGCTTATGAGAGCTGTGAAGGGTTTGCACAGAACTGTCTATGTCGAATGAAGGACCTCCACTGGACTAACTGCCCAAATAATTGCTCTCGCAAATACAGGCCATCAAGGTGAGATGAAGCCCAAAGGCCGGTTGCGGTGGAAAGGTTTGCATCCTTGTCCTGGAACTGAAGGGGGACAAGATGATACATGGAGGCACACGGGGCCACGTAACTGGGATTAAAGGGTGGACATGCCCAATAGAATCACCAATGAGCAGCACCAGGCAACACCGGCATGGATCTTGGCACAATGCCAAGCAGCCAATATTATCTGGTGTCCATCAACGCGTGTTTCAGATACTCCGTAGTGGACTTTACTTATTCATAACTGTACGGATGGTCATGCCAGTGTTGGAACAGATCTAAGCGGTGCGGGGCCTGCTGAGCAATGGACTTTACAATGGACTGCAATTTCACGGGTTCAGAATTTAAATGTTTTTTCAAGAGGTTGAGATTAGCCACAAATGCACCGCAACATGCTGGCCAATGGCCAGTGGTGGTGTGAAACCTTTTATAAGAGCATTAAGCAAGACTTTCCGGATTCAGTCTGAGCAAGTGCAAGCGCCACCCACAGCATTATGCCTGTTCCTCCTGGCCTACCACACAACCCCATATTCCCCCATGGTTATATCTCTGGGGCCTTTCTGGGCAGGGAGGTTAAACCTGCCATCCCGCTCATCAAACATACTATGTTAATGTTAAAGGTGTTTGTACCGTGCACCATCACCACCGGAGTGGTCCCCAGGTGCTCTGGCGGATCTGAAAAGGAGGGTGTGAAAAAAAAGGAGTGAGAGGCGGGGTTAGTAGGGTGTTCTAGTACTGGATGAGGCTGCTATGTCAACAAAAACAAGTTAATGGAACTGGCACAGAATTGAAATGTTGCAAATGGACAGTGGAGAGAAGCAGTCCTCACATTTAAGAAACTCCCAGGTTTGAACCAACCCCACGGAAAATACCAGAAAAGATGCGGGTCCATGTTCACGAGAAATACAATCTGGTTTCCCAAAGTGCGGATAAGCTCTGGTTGGACCCGCCATTGAGGGATCCAGTTGTACTCACAGACGGTGAAGAAAGCTTGGAACACAGGGACGAGACGATGACCATAGGCGCGGAGCTTCCCAGGAAAGTAAGAGCGGATCCAGAGGGACGGGAAAAGTCCTTCCTCACAGAAAAGGGGCTGGATGTCACCAGCAGTGGGTCCCATGTACCCACCCAAGAAAACGCCCACGATCTCAGTCGGGCATTAAAAAAGAGCTTCAAGATTACATTGTATACAGTTGAGAGTTATTAAAAGATGTTTCCTCTCCAGACGAGGTTTCTAGACAAGTCCGATCTATGAAAGTCTCGTCGAAACAGGTTCACCCCTGTTCCTCCAAAACTATCAAGGATCACATCGACTCCCTGGCTCCTGCCATGGCAGATTTCTACACTGAAGACTCCTTCGCCACTGGAGCCATCCCTTGCCCCCCTGAAGCACTCCCTTGTGCACCCTCTTCTTAAGAAACTCTCTGCCGACCCCTCCTCCCCGGCTAACTATCGCCCAATTGCCCAATCTCCATTACTCCCTTCCTGGGCAAGCTCTTGGAGAAACTGGTTATCTCCCAGCTCAATATCCACACTGAATCTGTTGGTTGTCTTCATGACCATCAGTCTGGCTTCAGAGCTGCCAGAAGCACGGAAACTGCTCTCTTGAACATCCGTGAAGACCTGCTCACCAACCTCGACTCTAACACCCCTTGCGTTCTTATCTTGCTTGATCTCTCTTCTGCCTTTGACACTGTCAACCATGCCATCCTGCTCAATCGTCTCTGTGATAACCTGGGTATCAATGGTCAGACACTGGCGTGGCTGACTTCTTTCCTCTCCGACCGACCCTCCCAGGTCCAACCTGGGTCCTTCCTCTCTGACATCTTTTTCTCTACCTGTGGTGTCCTCCAGGGATCTAACCTCTCTCCCTGGCTGTTCAACCAATACCTGACACTCCTTGCCCACCGCATCGCCGCTCTCTGTCCCAACTTTCAGTGGTATGCGGATGATACCCAGCTATTTTTCAGGCTACCCTCAGCCTCCTCCTCCTCCTCTCCTTCCCTCATCTCTGACTGTCTGTCATCCAGGAATGGTGTGCCGCCAACGACCTCTGCCTTAATGCCAGTAAGACTGAGATTCGACTCATCGGCACACCCACTCCCTCCTTCCCTGCAGCTCTCTGGCCGGCCTCTCTTGGCCCTCCTCCCACTCCCACCTGCAAGGCTAAAAACCTCGGGGTCATCTTCGACTCTGCACTCTCCTTCTCCCCACACATCTCTGACGTCTCTAAGAAGTCACACTACCAGCTGCACCTCCTTAGAGTTATTCTTCGTTTCCTCTCCTTCCCCGGGAGCTCACTGTCTCCAGAGCCCTGGCCCTCTCCAAGCTAGACTACTGTAACAGCCTCTATCTAAATCTGCCTGCCTCCACTCTCCGCCCTCTGCAACTTATCCAGAACAGGACAGCGAGACTTGTCCTTGGCCTCAAGCCCGGGATCGTATCTCTCCAGGACTGAAATCTCTGCACTGGCTCATAGTGGCTGCGAGGATTAAGTTCAAAACCCTCTGCATTGTCCATAAGGCCTTCTGGGGCCTGGAGCCGCAATACCTTCAACTCTCTCTTCCTAAATATCTTCTTTCTCGAGCTCTTCGCTCATCTGCCTCCAACTCCCTCAGGGTCAGTCGCTTCTCCAAGCAACGAGTTGGTGGCAGATCACTCTCTTCGGCAGGGGCCTCTCTCTGGAACAGCCTTCCTGCCTCCCTGAAACTCGAGGAGAACCATCTCCGGTTCTGGAAACACCTCAAAACCTTCCTCTTTGCTTCTGCTTTCCATCCTCGCCTCCCTTGCTGAATTCCTGACTGAAATTGCACTGGTTACCTGGCCACTCTTTCTGATCTCTGGCCCAGCCCCCGTCAACTGCCCACCTGCACTGCCTCCCTGGCAACCCCTACACTTGAGGACCGTTTTGTCTGTATCCCTTCAGTCCCCCTTCCAGCACTTAAGTCTGCACTTCCTTGGCTGTTTTATGTGTCTTATTTATCTAATTATTCCACTTTCCCATGGACTGCACTTTCCCCTATCCCTTCCCCCCGCTCACTTTTCCTTTCCCCCCTTCCCATGCACTTGCGCGATCTGAATGACACCTGGCCTAGTAGAATCTGTCCTCCCTTTGTTCCCCCCCTTGCCTCGTCGCGCCTTGCAACACTTGTGTATAGGCGCATTATAAATGCCATATCATATCATATCATGTTCTGATGAGCGGTGCTCACTGTGCGCTGGTAACACCAGGCATTACATCTCCATGTACACAAGTGTTTGGCATCTAGAAACACTTGGACACAGGCCAGGGTCGGACTGGGACAAGAAATAGGCCTGGTCACCCAAAAAAAAGTGGGCCACCCCTCGCATCAAAAAGTGGCACACCCCTCGCCTCAAGGCCCTTGACCTCTGAAGACATCACCGGAAGTGATGTAATTTGAACCCGCCCCAAAGTGACATCCCAGAAGCGATGAAACACAACCTTTCACCCCTTGACAAAACAGGAAGTGGCATCAAATAGCATTGTACTTAAGTACACTAAATTTACTGGGAATCCAAGCAAAAGTCCAAGGCCAAATGATAATATGTTATTGTATAGCACTTACACTTAAGCTCTTTTTTTATAGAACAAATATGCATACAATATCACCCAACCTGTGTTGGTACTCATTTATCGACCTAAGAAGGATGGAAGGCTTTTTGAAGAAAAAAAAAAAGAATTTGAAAAAAAAAATAAAAAATGTTTCTCCATTTCTCTTTCTTCCAAATTGGCCCAGGCATGGCCAGAAACCGAGCCCCACCCACCAGAAACGATTTCGGACCGGCCACGGGCCGAAAGGCCGAAGGGCCAATCCGACCCTGGTACAGGCGCGTTATACATGCCATATCATATATCAGATCATGTCCGTTCACAAGTAAAGGCTGAGCACCAACGTAAAGCACTGCTCAGTCACCCAGCAGCTACTGTGCATGTGGTATTGCAATGGCTCTGGAGCCCTTCTCCAACAGGCTGCAGCAATGCTACGTTAAAACCTCCAAACGCCCCTCCAGTGCTGTGCGGCCCTCTGTGGCAGGGGTGGGCTGGCCTGTATGGAACTCTGGAGATTTCCCGGTAGGCCTCTGCACCCTGGGCCTCTTGTGTGTGGTATTTCTAAATTTCCCCATAGGAAAACGGTTGGGATTGCTGAAAACGTTTAGTATGGGGCCACTTTGAAAATGATTTCCAGGGCTTCTTTTGGTTTCCAGTCCACCCACAGCACCCCAATCCATCTTAGCAAAGAATGAGATTAGAACACGTCCCCTTCTCTTGTGCTATATGGTCTTTCCTCTTGGATTCACGCTAGGGTCCTCCAGCCTTTCTGTGCTCGTGGAGGTCACACATTGATTATACATCATCTCTCATAAGCAGTGACCATCCCCTGTTTTAATGCATTTGAGATCCTGGCCCTGCGGGCACGCGTTATTTTCCTGTCCCTTGCAGGCAATTTTAATAGGAAAGGAACGGGGTCAGCGTGACTAGCCCCATCAGCCCCGCAGTCTTGAACGGTTTCAGCGCAGCCTTGTTTTACTCAGATTGAGAATGTGTCAAATAGTTTTTTATTAATTTGTTTTTTTTTCTTTCTTTATTGTATATTGGTTAAAAAATTCAAACTTAACAATATAAAACATTAAAAAACGAATAATAAAACACATTCATTTACAGATCATTGAAACAATGAATAGATTATTTCAAGTTAATGAGACCAATGCATATTGCAAGGCACTTCCAGTTCAGCCTTTCTCACTTAAAAGCGAAGTATTCAAACATTGTCATTTTATGTTTTTACAAGGTCAGGTCTTTAGTTGCGGTATGTGTCTTGCAGCTCTGAGCCTTTGCTATGGAGTGCACTATTGTGATGTCTTCCAGAGGACATGTTGCTATCCAATGCAAATCATTGTATCATCTACTTTGATGGTTGTTCCTTACATTAGAAGGCCTTTAGAACTTGTGTCATTCAGCCAGACTCCTAACTCAAAAGAGGTCCTGTATGACTACACATACACATGCACAAAACTCGCCAAGTTGCTCTGTTCTTGGTAGCTCGCAGAGCACACGGATTCTCACTACAATAACAAACAATATGTCAAAGTAGACCTGCATGCATTCAAATAAAAAAAAGATTGACTGTTTTACCTATAATTATAGACATAGTCGCTATGTTTTTCTATTTCCGGGAAAGGATAGAAATGAAGATTATAAAAGAGACCACGGTATGAGACTGTCAGGGAGCACGGGCAGATGGGCGTGTGAATGGTAGGTTCTTTCAAAGTATTCCTTGTTTGGAGTTTCGTGGTGCCCCTATGCGACATGTTGAGATTTTCCACTGAGAAGACCGGCACTTCGTGAAGTGGGCCCACTATTGGTGCTGGTAGCAGTGTGGAGAATTGAGGCAGGAGATCGCCGGACGCGGGGCGGCGACACAGAAGGACAGCTGATGGCAACGTGGTCCCTGCTAAGAAGGAGCAGAAGGCGGGCCAGTGATTACACAGCTCGGATCCTAGCCGGGTGCTGACCCACGAATACGGAGGTCAATGAGATAGGTGCTTGGGAGGCAATGTGGTGAGATCCAGGTGGAGGTACAGCAGTGATGTCCCATGGAACCCATAGAGGAGAGGCCCAGATTGGCAAGGAAACAGAAGGAAGGAGCCACACAGGGAGAACAATGTACAATCTCTGCACGCGACACAAGAGCATGCTGACAACGCAAAGAGTGGAGTTTGTGTCCTCCCAACACCTGAGAAAGAGAGCCTAGGCCCCAGAGAGGACAGTAAGCGGTTGGTGGGCCCTGCAGTTGGTGAACAATGGGGGAATCTCCACGTGGATGAGTTTGCAAGGGACCTGTCTCGTGGGTGAAGTTCAGGTTAATGGATGTGGATGCTGAAGGCGATTGCAAGAACTAAACGGAAACGATGGCCAAGGATTAAGTACAGCTGCAAGAGAATTTAAGAAAGCCTTCTCGCAACCTTCAGGGCACAAGAAGATGGCAGGCTCCAGGAAGTTCTGAAAAGTAAATACTCCCTCATCTAAGTTGGGAAGGGGTACTGTCAGATGACCCGGGAGGTTGTCGGATTCTAGGGACTTCCTTCAGGCTGTCCTGCTTGGGGTGAACTATCTATGCTTGTGTTGAGACATAGGGGCCACGACAAATGTTTTATATAGCTCTAATTGTTGGCGTACAGCAGGTGGAGACCTGTACTTTCTCGTGGCTCAGTTTAAACTGGGCATCTCAATGGTGCAGGGTAGGAAAAGACTGTCTCTCTGGCCAGGGGGGATAGTTCAGGGGAACGCGTTTGTCTTGGAAGCAAGACAACGCAGCACAATGCAGGTTTGAATCCCGATCCTGTGCTTAGAAACCAATCTCTGATATTAAGCGTGTTATCAAAGAACAATTATAATTATCATTATAATTGCTGTGTTCCCATTGTATTGCAGGTTAGGTTTATTTTGGTTGGGAGGAAAGGGACACAGTTAAAGTTGTGGGGTGGTGAGGTGGGGGGGGGGGGTTGGGATTCTTCTGTTCTGGGCCAGGTGTGGCAGGACAATGTTCAGGCATTGCACATTTGCATGAAATGTATGAACGGTACTATGGCTTTTCTAGACCATGGTTGATTTTAGAATCGCAACGTTGAATGTAAAGGGATTACATTTACTGAATAAACGTTGCCTACTCCTTCGAGAATTCAAGAAACAGTGACGCTTGTGATGTTTGTACAGAAGAGGCCTTTCAAAAGAGGGGAGGAATCTCGATTGCTTGGCAAGGCTGTGAGCCAGTCTTTCTGGGCCTCAGAGGGGACACAGAAAATACGGGGAGTGGGTATTCTTCTCGCTAGGACTGTGGGCTCTGTGAAGTTTAGATTAAATAGGAGCTGGCGGGCAAGTTGCTCATGGGGGCACACTATGTTACCCTGGTTACTCTCTTCCCCCTAATAGTGGTCAGTTGCCTTTTCTCGAATCAGTGATTGAGTTGGTAGGACAGTGGTCTGAAGGTATTACCTTGTTGGGAGGCGATGTTAATATTATTCAAGATCCGGTCCTGGATTGGAAGCCGGAGGGGGGTTGAGAGGGTGCGCAGTGGGGAAAATGTGGCTTTCTCTGACCTTATTGAAGACTATGCCTGGACGGATGTCTGGAGGAGTATGCATTAGAAGCCTGCGGGGTATGCATTTTACTAAACCCTGCACGATACCTATGCAAGGATTGACTTGCTCTTTCACTCTAGGGTGTGCTCCACATCAGTGCAGGCTGTGCAGATGGAAACTGTAGCTTGGTCGGACCATGACATGGTGCTTATGACATTATCCTTGGAAGGGCGATGGAATGCCCGTTCTCAGAGGTAATGTAATGATTCTCTGTTTAGTGGCATGGTGTTTACTGACTTAATGGAATGTGAGATTAAATGTTTCTTTGCAGTGAATGATACAGGGGTAGCTCATCGGAAGCATGTGGGGGAGGCTGCTAACTCCAGCTTTAGAGGCCTCATTATTTCAGAAGGGGCTGCAAAAAAGGGAGAGGAATCTACTAGAGTCGAGGCTAAAGAAGGAAATCGACGATCTCACGGTTCGGTTGCCACAGACTGAGGTGGACGCTAGTGAGATTTCATCTCCATTCGGGAAAAGGCACAGGAATTACACTCCCTCGAGGCAGGGCAAGTTCATAGGAACACAACCTTAACTAAGCGGAGATACTATGAGAAAGGATGCTGGCCAATAGAAAGGCTGGTAAGTCCAGTTGTAGCCGTGGCGTTTTGGGTCTGCTGGCTTGTGGTGGATGCTGGACGCTGGTGTGGATTTTGGTGTTTGCTTGTTCTGTCTCTCCCAGCAGCTTCCTGCTGTTGTCCCTGTGTGCGGAAGCACAGAGACACAGGGTTCTGTGAGCCAACTTTCGCTGAAAACAAAAGGTACCTGCTGGTTTAGACAGGAGACATGCTGCATTTGTCTTGCCTTAGATAATACGTTTTGGCCATATTAAGCAGAGGGCGCATTGTATTTGGTATGCAGTTCTTTTGATCTTAACAGAATTTTTCTGTCTGAGCCTAACAAGTGGTATGTCATGTTGCAGCAGGTATGACTACTTTGAGTCCTTGCGATTTAAAATGCTCTGCTGTCTGTCCAGGGGTGTCTAAACCTGCCCTGTTGAAGCCTGTCAGTCCATCTTTTCCCTCTTCACTCAGCGGGAACATCTGCTTAGGTGTTAGCACTAAATGCCATTAGAAAGCAACACCTGAATGACCGGATAGGAGGTGATAAAGTGACAACCTGGAGGTGTGCTGCAGTATAGCCAGTCTCGACAAAACTTAGTGCTGATCAGGCTACTGTTGCAACCTCTGCGATTATCTCGCTCTATTTTTCCCTCTGCCCCGACTCACTCTGCAGGGCACACCCTGGATGTTCTGATCTGCACAGACCTCCCCTTATCTAACCCTCTCATCACTCCTCTCTCTTGGAGTGATCACATTCTCCTTTCCTCCCACCTCTCTCTCTCTACCCCCTCAGGTCAAACTGACTCCAGTACTGCTACCTACGTTCTCGGTCATCCAACCCAAGAAGCGTATGTCAGATGAGGCTTTCACTGCTACTTTCTCTCCTCCTCCTGCACCTTGGGCTGACTCACACCATGACACAGCCCTCTCGAACCTTCATCTCTCTATCTCGAACACTCTGGATATCCTTGCCCCTGTCATGAGGATCCGCATGAAGCCCAAATGCAAGTGCAAATCTTGGTACGATTCCGACCTTGCCATCCTTAAACGCAAGAGTAGGGCGGCCGGAGAGAAAGTGGAGGGCATCAGACGCACCCCCTAACAAACTCGCCTGCCACCTGCTCCAAAGGCAGTACAGACTCTCTGTCCCATCTAAAAAGAGAGCCTACATCCAGGCCTGTCTCTCTGCAGCATCTAACAACTCAGGCAAACATTTCAAAATCCTCAAGGAGCTGGCTAATCCTGCTGAAGTCTCTGTCTCTCCTGTTCCCTCCCAGGCCCTCTGCACGGCCTTGGCTTCTCATTTCACCACGAAACCTCAGGACATCCCGTCCACCCTCTCTTCCTCTACTTCTTCTTCCTCCTACGCCTCCTCCTTTCTCATCCTGTCCCCTGTTCACTCCCAACTATGTTTCTAGACAAGACCAATTGATGAAAGTCTTGTCAAAGTACGTTCTCCCCTGCTCAATTAGAACCATCAAGGACCACATCAACACCCTTGCTGCAGCCTTGGCCGATTTCGGCAATCACTCCTTTGCCACTGGAACTTTCCCCTCCCCCCAAGCACTCCCTTGTGCACCCCCTTCTAAAGAAGCCATCAGCTGATCCTTCCTCTATGGCTAACTATCGCTCGACCTTCATCACTCCTTTCCTGGGCCAAGTCCTGGAAAAGCTGTCTATCTGCCAGCTTAATCTGTGTACTGAATCTGTTGGTTGTCTCCACAACCACCAGTCTGGCCTCAGAGCTGCCACAAGCACAGAAACTGCTCTCTTGAACCACCCTGAAGACCTGCTCTCGAATCTTGACTATTATCTCCCTTCTGTCCTCATTCGCCTTGATCTATCCTCTGCTTTTGACACGGTCAACTATGCCATCCTGCTCAAACGCCTCTGTGATAACCTGGGTATCACTGATCAGGCCCTGGCCTGGTTGACCTCCTTTCTCACCGACCGACTCTCTCAGGTCCAACTGGGGTCTTTCCTCACTTCTATCCATCTCTCTTCTTGTGGTGTTCCCCAGGGGTCTAACCTCTCCCTCTGGCTTTTCAGCCACTACCTGGCACCTCTTGCCCAGCTACTTTCTGCTCCAATTTTCAGTGTTATGCGGATGACACCCAGCTCTCTTACCAGGCTCGCCTTAGCCATGTCTGCTCCTTCTCTCATACCAGACTGTCTGGCCACAATTCAGGAATGGTGGGCCACCAATGATCTTCTGTATCCCCCATTGAGGATGAAAAACGGGTAGGTAGTGCTGATGTGACCAGTTCGAGGGAAATAGAACCATTAAGGAAAAGGAACATAAAATAATCCATTCCATTACGAAAATACTATGGAAAGAGAAAGCCCATTGGCTTAAGAACTGCCTACCCATTTTTCATCCTCAAAGGGGGGATACAGAAGCTGAGTCTGCATATCTGTTATATGACGGTTCTGGAATATATTTGTCTAGAGAACACAATATTTTGCGACAGATGCACGGATTTCTACTGAACTGCTTGAACAGGCTACCAGTGAGGGATTTAATCCACCACATCATCTAAATCTCCGAATTTGAAATACAGAGAATTGTTTGGACTTACTCCAGACCATGGAAGACGAGACATCTGATCTTCGCTTTACATCCTGATGAAGGTCAAAAGAAGAGAGGGACAGTACTGGTTATCCCATGACCGAAACACGTGTCGACCATATAGACTGTTTGGAAATTATAACAAACTATGAATTACACCATTATCAAAGATACGGTCAAAAAAACATGTTATAGAAGTACATGTCAAATATATGTGTAATATCAAGTTGTGTTTACACTGTAAGATAGTAAGCCATTGCTGTTTTAAGAGTGCGTGCATGAATGAGTGACAGAGTATCTGAGTATGAGCCCAATTGTGTAGAATTGTGATTATGAATATTGATTTTATTTTATTTTCATGTATGAGTATGGTTTAACATACAATATATGATTATTTGTTTGTATTGATTTAATAAAAATGTGTATAATGTATTAAGTTAGTTGAGTTAGTCAGTCATGTCATTCTCTATCCACTGGTCCACCCCATGTTTATCTGTTGAGACAGGACTGGACAAAGCTGGACAGATGTGGGAGAAGGGACAGTTCCTGTCTTCTGAGAGGATGCAGGAGTGCCTTAACATTGGGTATCTCAGTGTTTCTGTATCTATAGCTGTAAGGAGCGCTTACTGATGCGAGATGGGGGATGATCTTCGGAGGGAAGTTGGACCACATTCAAGAGCATTCTGATCCGGAGGACAGGCTCCAGGGGCTTAGTCACCAGACTGTATAAGGAATTTCTTTTGGCGCAACCGGCCGGTACAATGAAAGCCATGACGAATTAGGAGAAGGATCTCGGTGGGGATATAACAGATCAGCTATGATCCATCATCTGTCGTAGACTCTCACTGTACAGTATCTCGACAATATAAACAGTTGTGTATAGGCGTGTTATAAATGCCATATCACATCATAAATGCCAGACCATTAAATTGCTCCGTAGGTGGCATCATCCCCCTACCAAATTGGCTAAAATGTACCCCGATGTAAACCCTGGCTGTTGGAAATGTGACTTCGCGAAGGCAGGTTTTTGGCAGATATCGTGGGGATGTGAAGAAATTCCAAAATATTGGCAAGATGACCTATCGTGGATAAGGGAACTGGATGGGGTGGCCAGAAGCCGTTCCCCATTGTTGGCACTTTTGGGAGTGCAAGCAGGGAACGTCAGGGGCTGACCAATACGTCCCCTACTCTGTTGGTAGCAGCCAGAGCTATGTAGCACAGCAATGGAAGAGGTTGATGGTGTCAACGAAGAGGGAATTGCTCCTCAAAGTCGGCATACATACTCCATGGAATATCTAACACACTGCTTGACAAGTCTAAGGAAAACAGAGTCAGGGTGGGTCCATGTTGTCGATGTGTATGGTAAATATAATGGCTTTCCGTGAATGTTTTGTGCTGACTATGGGATTCTCATTTAGATTGCCCATATGGTCCGAAGAGAGGGGAGGAGTAGGTTGGGGCGGGATAGGGTGAGACGGCGGGGAAAGTATCGATGTTGAATATGACACAGGCCTATTTGGCTTGAAGGTTTTGTTTCTACACTCGCATTTCCATGATTGCAAAACTCTAATAAACTTCAAGTTTGAAGATAAAAAAGACCACACATAGAGGCCACTAACAACAAGGATTAAATTAAGGCCTTATAACGAATATGACAGTATTTGTGGTGGTAATACAGCCAAATGGAACTATAGTCAGCACCGTTAACATTGTAATTTCTGAATAATTATGAGGCATATTACCATTATTCCCCGTCTGAAGTCCCAATGGACCTCTCTTGGGAATTATGTATTACCATCTATGGTATTACTGCCAGCCCCATTACTGCAATTTATTTGAGTTATTTCAGACATACAACATGCAGGCAGTTTCCCCCAAACTCAATCAGGTGGAGGGGTGAAACAGACAGTAACGGTAGAACCTGTCATTTTTATTCCCACCATTGAAGTCAGAATGATCCCATTAGATCTTGGCATAAATCATGATCAACTTACTTCACATTCCAACTTTGCAGTAAAATGCAGTAACAACCTCTGTGACAGCCCTGCTTAAGTGTTCTGCATGAACATATCCCATTGAACCCAGTACAGTGGTAATGTCACTGGGCCTAGTAAGATTGAATTGGACCCTCCCTGCACTTTATTGACTCGCTGAGTTTTAGAAAGCTTGCATATTTTTATCAGCCATTTAAGTATGAGGCCAGTTCGCTTTACCGGCATTTTTAGATTGATCTTACACTTAATGGCAGAGAGAAATCAAAGTGGGAAATTAGATTGTACCAATATGAGCTATATTGCATCACTGCTTATTACAGTACGTTAGTCTGCAAAAATGCACAGAAGAAGAAGTCCGTCTGTGAAGGTTCCTTTATCTCAGATTCACATGAACACGCAGGAAAATCTTTTAGAGAAGTCTGGATCACTGTTTAAGAAATAGAACCCAAGGAGCGGGGGGGCATGACTGCTAGGGTAATGCCTCTGGAGCGATAGAAACCAGAGCGAAACCAGAGCAAAGCAAGTTTATCAACCCAGAGGCATAAGCCGACCAGTAATGCCCCCTGTCCTCGGGTTCTATTGCTATTAATACCCCATCATGTCATACCGGAGTACTAACAGCAATTTTTCTCAAGTTGGGAAACGGCACTGCAACGTTTCTCGACTGGAGAAAAAAAAGGCAAAAGAAAATGGCTGTCAGGGCTCAGGGAGAAGAAACTGCATGTAGTCCCTTCTCCTTTTACATGGCGGCCATTAAAACAAATGGGGAAAAAAAGTAAACAAACAAAATGGATCCCATGAAGTAGTCCCTTCACCCTTTCCATGGTGGCTGTTGGGAGAAAGAAAAGGAACTGCGAGGGATGCGGCGCATGTCCCTCGCCAGGTAAGTCTTTCCTGGCCGGGTAACGACCCGTCAGGGCTAATCAGATTGATTGTAACAATCTCATTGACCCTCACCAAAACAGGGCCCCAGTTTTCTGCCAGATCCGAACAAGGATTTGGGGTTCCCCTGTGAGTCACGCCACTTCAAAATAAGGGAGGATGGGGATGGAAGACAATTCAGATAATGTCCGCTTTGAAGGGTTTCAAATGAAGATTGCTAACACAAGTCCAGTGTTGTATTCCATTAAGAAAGACAGTAATAAGATCTCCATTGGAAGCAGTCTCCATAAGGACTTGCGAGTCGCGAGCATAGACCTGGTAGTGTGGCATGGAAGTAGTAGTCAGCTTCGCCAGGAGTCGGAAAACATTACACAAGCAAGTAACACGACAGAACCCGAGTGCTAGGCAAGATGAAATCGACAATTTCGTGTGACACAAACATTCCCAACGATAATGGATTATGCAGTTGGGAGCAAGGCTTTCTAAGCCAATAGTAGTGTGAAGTCAACAAGAACATTATGATTTAAATCTTTCAACATGCGCCGGTCCTTCACTGTGCAGATTTGTTTTGTATTTGTATTTTATTGATTTATAAAGCGCCTTACGCCAAAGCGCTGTACAAAGAACAACATGATACATAAAACATGAACGATAAACTGTTAAAGCATAACAATATGAATCAATTAAACAACAAAACAATGGAAAGAGCAATTAACTGAAAGGGGGGGGAGAAGGGACAGGTTGAGGGTGGAGTGAAGGAGGAGGAGGGCAAGAGGGGGAAAGGGAGGGAGGAAAAGGGGGGTAGAGGAGGGGAGGGAGAGAGTCAGGGAAAGAGAGAAGAAGGGGGGAAGTAGAAGGGGCTAGGGGATTCAAGGAGGAGGATGGAGAAGAAGAGATTTCAGGGAAGTGCGGAATGAAGGGAAGGTGGGGGAAGAACGGATGGCAAGAGGAAGGGAGCTAAGAGCTGGAGTGAAAACGGGAGGAGGCACAGGGAGGAGGAGGTGAAGTGAGAAGGAAATGGTCAGCTGATCGGAGGGAACGGGAGGGAGAGTAGAAGGAGAGATGGGGGGGGGCAAGACCATGAAGAGATTTAAAGACAAGACAGAGAAATTGAAATTTAAGTTGTGAGTGAAAAGGAAGCCAGCCAAGGTAGGAGAGAGAGAGTTTTAAGTAAAGGCACGATAGGTCAGGGATATGAAAAACCTCAGCACGTCCACCATGTGGTACTTTGAACGGCAAAGGTGGGGGAAGAGATCAGAAACATAGCATAACAAACATACCACAAGCTGGCCAGCACTTTCATTGCCCATACCAAAATCATAGATTCACCTCGATCTATTTGCTTCGTAAAATCAAGTTCGTTGCAAACTCTAAAATTCAGAAGGTACAATGCCACACGCATCTTTATAAAGGCTTTAGAAGTAATGCAAAGTGCATTCAGCCCACATTTGTATGCATAATTTATCATGCGAGTGGATGCTGAAATGTGCAACGAGACAGCCTTTTATTGGTGAGTGCGGAGATGACTTGCATTAATGTACATAGATTAAGAGAGACTGTAGTGAGAGGCCGTAAAAGGCACTTACGCAACACATTTAAATTTGAAAGGGGTTTAGATAATATCCACAGTATAGCAGGTAAAAGAAGCAGGAAAATATCACAAGAAACATTCCCCATGATCGCTGCCTCCACCCAGCGCCCAGAGGCGTTGCTAGGGGGGGATGAGGGGGCCATAGCCCCGGGTCTTTTGGTTGTATCCCCAGATAGAAGCTCAGGGGTTACAACCAAAAAAGCTAGCTACCCCCAAGTCCCAAAATTACCGTAGCCCCGGATCTTTTCCAGACGTAGTAACACGGCTGCACCCATCTATGCCAATCTTGGGGCTTTGTTTGATGCCTTTCAAAATATATCAACTTAATCATACTGGCGGGCAGGGTCGGATTGGCCCCTCGGCCTTTCGGCCCGTGGCCGGTCCAAAATCGTTCCTGGTGGGTGGGGGTCGGTTTCTGGCCATGCCTGGGCCAATTTGGAAGAAAGAAAAAGGGAAAAAAAATATTTATTCTTTTTCAAATTCTTTTTCTTTCTTCAAAAAGCCTTTCATCCTTCTTAGGTCGATAAATGAGTACCAACACAGGCTGGGTGATATTCTATACATAGTTGTTCTATAAAAAAAAGAGCTTACGTGTAAGTGCTATACAGTAACATATTATCATTTGGCCTTGGACTTTTGCTTGGATTCCCAGTAATTTAGTGTACTTAAGTGCAATGCTATTTGATGCCACTTCCTGTTTTGTCAAGGGGTGAAAGGTTGTGTTTCATCGCTTCTGGGATGTCACTTTGGGGCGGGTTCAAATTACATCACTTCCGGTGATGTCTTCAGAGGTCAAGGGCCGTGAGGCGAGGGGTGGGCCACTTTTTTGATGCGAGGGGTGGGCCACTTTTTTTTGGGTGACCAGGCCTATTTCTTGTCCCAGTCCGACCCTGCTGGCGGGCACTCAAAATGACAATGGGGCCAGCGTGCGGGGAACGTCTCGGACAGATGTCGCTCTTTGGCCGACATTGCTCTGTACAGTGAGTGATGCCGCCTGTAGGCCATGCTTCTGGACATCGTTTTTTTTGTAATCAACGAGGCAAAAAAGGCGGGCATTACTCCTCGAAAATGTGCATTCTTGCAACTTCTTACTGGGAGGAGATTTTGTGGTGAAATCCGTCAATAATTGCCTGTCAAACAGGACGCCTCTACCGGGTGCCGTTATTAGCATTTTACCAATTGCACATTACAATGCACATTCGCTGGCCTGGCCTGGCCTGGGTATTTGAAGTGAGAAAACTGGTGATAAATTGGAGCAAATCCAAAGTCATGGCAACGGGCCCTGAGACAAAGTTTGCAGATTTTGTGCCTGTGGGAAGCTCCATAAAGACCCATACTTTTGGTTACTTAAGAGAGCATTCCCCGCCTGCGTTTGGAAGAGAGAAGGAGCTAAAATCAGCAGATTCCCTGTCAAGGACAGAAAATATAGCCTTATGTTTGACCCATAAACTAGTCCCAGTCCTGTAATGGCTTGGCAGGCAAAGAACGGTGGTCTGGAGGGTTGCCCAGAGCATTGCCAGTGGTTAAGATTAATTCTAAACCTTCCAGCCATCACCTCTTTGTTTTTGCTATGTCACCCCGAGTGGGACGGGTATGCCCAGACGTGGGTCCCGTGCCTGCTGGGCCTAGAGACCCAAGCTACTCCTCACTGATGAGCCCCAACAAGGGCGAAACATGTTTGGGGATGCTTGTGGTCTCGTGCAGAAGGGATGTGGCCTAGCAGTTCGGGCTGGACTGCCTCTTTTGGGGTGGGGCCAAGCCTGATTTGCATACGGTCTTTCCCTTTTGTAATGGCTTGGCAGGCAAAGAACGGTGGTCTGGAGGGTTGCCCAGAGCATTGCCAGTGGTTAAGATTAATTCTAAACCTTCCAGCCATCACCTCTTTGTTTTTGCTATGTCACCCCGAGTGGGACGGGTATGCCCAGACGTGGGTCCCGTGCCTGCTGGGCCTAGAGACCCAAGCTACTCCTCACTGATGAGCCCCAACAAGGGCGAAACATGTTTGGGGATGCTTGTGGTCTCGTGCAGAAGGGATGTGGCCTAGCAGTTCGGGCTGGACTGCCTCTTTTGGGGTGGGGCCAAGCCTGATTTGCATACGGTCTTTCCCTTTTGTAATGGCTTGGCAGGCAAAGAACGGTGGTCTGGAGGGTTGCCCAGAGCATTGCCAGTGGTTAAGATTAATTCTAAACCTTCCAGCCATCACCTCTTTGTTTTTGCTATGTCACCCCGAGTGGGACGGGTATGCCCAGACGTGGGTCCCGTGCCTGCTGGGCCTAGAGACCCAAGCTACTCCTCACTGATGAGCCCCAACAAGGGCGAAACATGTTTGGGGATGCTTGTGGTCTCGTGCAGAAGGGATGTGGCCTAGCAGTTCGGGCTGGACTGCCTCTTTTGGGGTGGGGCCAAGCCTGATTTGCATACGGTCTTTCCCTTTTGTAATGGCTTGGCAGGCAAAGAACGGTGGTCTGGAGGGTTGCCCAGAGCATTGCCAGTGGTTAAGATTAATTCTAAACCTTCCAGCCATCACCTCTTTGTTTTTGCCAGTCCTATGGACACCTTGAGGCATAGCAGTATCATAGTGCTTAGGTCTGGCGTATTTGCAATGGGACACCAGTGAGAAGGGCAGAGAATGCCTTTCTCTGTGGTCTGTTTTCAGTCACACAATGGGACCACGCTGTGCAGGAGGGTAAAGGTGGCCATTAAGCCAATGGAAGACCTGCTTTACCTCAAGCAACTCTTGCTGTGGATCCCATTTTGAGAATACTGCCATCTACTGCAGTGCAATCAAAGACTTGGCCGTAGAGTAAAAATGCCTGGTGCAAGTTAGAATACTGGCTGCATCCAGAGTCCCTCATGACAAATGGAGTCCCAAAGTTTATGAGACACTTTATAGAGCAAGGGGACGAAAAGTGGAAGGAAAGCTCACGAGGATCTAGGAATGGCTTTGCCGATTTTCTTTTGCCAAATGGCAACTTCGCCAAATAATTTTACACTATGTGTACCTCTTTTTTTTTTACCACAGAAAGGCGGTGGGACCACCGCAATCCCCCATGTGTCCCCAACCCTCCCCCGCTATACACCTTACCCATACTTATCTTCTGCGGTAAACATAACAAAAGAAGAGGTAAAATACATTTGGGAAAGTTGCCATTCGACACAAATGTGGTATGCAGCACAGGAGGGAGGCAAATATGCTAGGAATACCTCAGGTTAAAAGAGTCAGAGATCCCGCAGCCACACCTAGCAGCGATCTATCATAGAATGAGTAAGTCCCTGTTTACAAGAACCAGGATGGCCCAAATGCCAGTAAAAGCACTAACAGGGCGATGAAGGAACTTAGAAGACACTGCATGGCTGTGCCAGTGTGATCTAAGGGGAGGTGGAGGCAGTCTTCATTTATTTTTTATTTGACACTGCTATTTAAAGCTAAAATGGGCCTGGCTGCAGTCGATATTACCAGAGCAGGGGAGCCACTCAATCACACAGGCCCTGGCCTTGGTTGTAGTAGTAATTGTTTATTTATACAGCGCTTATACACAGGTGCAGTGCTTCAAAGCGCTTCATGGCGGGAAGAGACAGGGAATACAGTAATCATTCATAGGCCTTGAGGTTTCTGAATGATCTCAACAAAAAGAAAACTAGCATACTAGGCCTGACAGCATTTCCCCTAGTGCAAGTGCATGAAGTGTTAGTGGCGAACAAGCTGGGGAGGGTAGAAGGGGGGGACAAACAACCTTACTAGTCCTAGGACATTCAGGTCATGCATGCGTACAGATGGAGGTATAAGGAGAGGAGAAGCAGGTGGAGAGAAAAAGAACAGAGGTTAGCGGGGAAGGAGGAATAGAAGAGGAAGATCTTGAGGAGTTTCCAGAACCTAAGGTGCTCCGGCTCAAGACGGAGATGCGTAGGGAGGCTGTTCCAGAGGGAGGCAAGTGCAAAGGAAAAATATCTACCCCCAAATCTCTGTTTGGAAAAACAGCTCACCCGCAGAGAGTTGGAGGAGGACGAGCGCAGGACTCTAGAAGGAGATTATTTAGGAAGAGAGCATTGTAGATAGTGCAGACCACGGCCCCAAAAAGCCTTCTGGATTATGCACAGGGTCTTGAATTCGATCCTTGCAGCCACGGCGAGCCAGTGGAGGGATATCAGCACCAGAGAGATGAGGCCAAGGATACGTCTTGCAGTTCTGTTCTGGATGAGTTGTGTGGAGGGCGTAGAGTAGAAGTAGGAAGATTGAGAAAGAGGATGTTGCAGTAGTCCAGCCTAGAGAGAACCAGGGCTCTGAAGACAGTGAGCCTCTGTGGGAAAGTGAGAAAAGCATAGAATACCTATGAGGAGGTGCAGTTGGTAGTGAGACTTTTTAGAGATGTCTGAGATGTGAGTGGAGAAGGAGAGAGTGGATTCGAAGATGACCCCTATATTCTTTGCCTCATTGGTAGGTGAGGGCGCAGGGCCAAGGGAGGCCGGCCAGTGTGAAGTGGGAAAGCAGGAGCAGGGGTCCCAATGAGAACGATCTCTGTTTTACTGGCATTCAGGCAGAGATCGTTAGCAGCACACCAAGACTGAATTGCGGACAGACAGTCAGAGATGAGTGAGGAGGGGGAGGCCGAGGGTAGCCTGAAAGAGAGCTGCGTGTCATCCGCATAACACTGAAAGTTAGCAGTAAAGGTAGAGATCCTGTGGTCCAAGGGCGCCATGTACATATTGAAGAACCAGGGGGATAGGTTAGATCCCTGGAGGACACCACACGTAGGGAGAGTGATAGAGGAGAGAAAGGACCCAAGTTCCACCTGGGAAGGCCGGTCAGAGAGAAAGGAGGCAAACCACATCAGGGCCTGATATGTGTTGCGTAGGGTATCATGGAGACGGGCGATCAGGATGTTGTGGTTTAACGTATCGAAAGCAGAAGAGAGATTGAGAAGAATGAGGACAGAAGGAGAGATTTGAGAGCAGGTCTTCATGGGTGTTCAGAAGAACAGTTTCTGTGCCTCTGGATGCTCTAAAGCCAGACTGATGGTCATGGAGACAACCAACATATTCAGTGTGGAGGCTATGTTGAGTGATAGACAGCATCGCCAGGAGTTTTCCCAGGAAAGGGGAAATGGAGATTGGGCGACAGTTTGCCAGAATACACAAGTCGGCAGAGGATTTTTTGAGCAGAGGGTGCACAAGAGAGTTCCTGAGAGGAGAGGAGAAAACTCCAGTGGCGAAAGAGAGGTAGCAGAGGTTTGCCAAGACTGGAGTGAGAGTGTCAATATTGTCCTTGATGGTTTTGGAGGGGCAGGGATCGACCTGTTTGGAAGAGGCTTTCATAGACCTCATGAGGTGTGACAGGGGAGAGGGAGGAGAGAAGAGGGGGAGCAGTGGGGGCAGCCGAGGGGGGCCCAAGAGATGTTGGTGCAGGAGGAGGTGCAGAAGAGAGAGGACAGGATGTCCTGTGTTTTGGTGGTGAAATGTGCAGCTAGGGCAGAGAAAGGGCCTGGGTGGGTGCAGTAGAGGATGCGGCTGCAGTAGGGTTGGCCAGTTCCTTGCAGACTTTGAAAAGTTTGGCTGTGTTGTTACATGCTGTGGAGATGCAGGCTTGAATATAGACTCTTTTCTTGGAGTGGATGCAGAGTCTATATTGCCTTTAAAGAAGGCAGCAGGGCTTGATGTTCTCCGCTGTAAACCTAGTTGTGTTCTTCAGGTATCACAGTATTTAAGAGGAGAATGGAGCCCTGGGAAGCCCCTGCTCTGTAAGGCTGTTGGGTCTTCTTAGAACCAATCTTTTTAGTTAACCTATGTTGAAGTCTTATCTGAATAGAACCCCAAGGCATGGTGCTGCCGACGCGAGGAGCATGGCTGGTGGCTATGAACGGATTATCCCAGGACAGTCATTCAAAATCAGATTGGAACATGGATATAAAGTACATACCCATTTGTTATGTTTTGAGAAAGGCTCTTGAGTAGCCGAAACACGTGTAAACAACTGGAGGGCATTAAATCATATGAATTACACGTTTCTTCATTTTCTTTTATTGAGTTACTACTACAAAACCCCTGAAAATCAAACTGGAATCTGGGTGTGGCGCAGTCAATTTGTGGTGAATAAAATTCTCTTATCTGAATAGAAAATTGTGAATTCATGGCATTGTTTATATTACATGTTCTGTATGTTTAAAAAATAAAGGTGTACATTTGTAGAGAATACACGGGACCTGTCCACAGATATAAGAGCACAAGGAAGGGTTGATTCAAATTATAGCTTATTTTGTGAGACACAAGAAGTCAGTGCTGATACTGCAGCTATGAAGAAAACATACCTCCATGCTTTAAAGGCAGTAACATTTACATCTTAATTGGGTATTTGATGGACACATCAAGGGAAATGAAATAATTCCTTAACATGAAACCAGAGCTGAGGAATTATAACACTAGATATGTACTGGTTGATCATGACAAATTGCTGGTCCCCACCAGACGTTCGGGTTGGGTACCAGCAGACCTAGTAACATTTATTGAGGGGCTGAAACAAAAGCAGCAATCGCTATTTCAGCAGAAGCATCACCCACACATTGGGAAAGAGAGCAGAGAAGAAGACAGATCCATTTTGGCAACACAGATTCAAAGAGTGGACTTTCAACCCAGACAGAAAACATGCAGGAAGAGTTTTGCGAACACAGGAATGACGAGATTTGTGAAGGCTGCAAGGTACATAGCACCACACTTTGAGACATGCCAAAATGGCTAATGAAACATATCGCTGAAGGAAAAGGATGAAACTGATGTAGAGGAAAAGAGGAGAAACCGTAAAACCACCCTATAACCTCTAAAGATCACAAGTGCCGACAGCACTCCTGAGGTGGAAGAGGTACAAGACGTACTTTAACTTAATGTAAAACATATGTGGTGAATGTTTGATTCGGATCTATTTTAGGGAGGTTTAGCTAGGCCCGATGTATACATAAATGCTTTTACAATTCAAGTAACATGCATGGGAATAACAAACATGACAAATAATTTCAACCTGCTGACACCACTCGCTAGATCCTATGACAACTCTGATATGCCATATGATTTGAATGTAATATCACTGTATGATAATGGTCCGGATCATCTTTTCAAAAGAAATAGGTTCCTAGAATGTTTGAAACACAACTTTCTGATATGGATCGTGATATAAGATACATAACATCTAAGTGACACAGAAATGATTTAGAATGACTGTATAATGACATCTACAGAAGTAGGAAACAATGTACACAAGAGGAGTAATGTGGATGTAGAGGTTCTCTAGTCTGGAGAGATGGAAATCAATGATGGTTTAGTTACTCAGTGGGAGGTCTATATGCAAGGCAGAACTGTAAAGGTTGAACCAACAAACATATACTAGCAAGCAATTTGAAACATTTTAATCTCTTCCACCATTGCAGAATTTTTGAAGAAAAATAAAAACGAAATACTATTCCAAGACCAACAGCAGAATATGCGTTATTCCATCTATAATATGAACACTTTGATTATCAGAGAAATAGTGTCCCCCTGTTCAAACAGCAAGGAACACTAGATAGTGTTGCACTCATAGCAGATGATGTGGGAAGTCAAAGGCAAATGATTAAAGCTGTGTGTTGCAAATTGTGTGTGAGAGACTTTGATTCATTCAAAAATAAATGAAAGATTCCTTTATGGATAACATTCTCTGATGCAGGCCTAGTGAAAAAATGGAAGCTTGTCACACTTTTGCTAAACAAGAGGTCTGGAAATCCATTAGGGTTTTGTGAGAATGAGAAAACCATCAGGGCAGGATTGCTTAATGATCCCCCTTTAATAGATAAAGGTCACCTATTTAACCAACACCTTAAAAAGCTTTCCAAGAGGCTAAACATGTTGGAGGAGAAATCAGAGATGAGATCTATTTTACACTTGCATCAAGTATCCCAATGTGCAGAGGGGAATACACTAGATGCTGAAATGATATGCCTACATCTGATATGAAAAACATTTGAGTGCATCAGTCTGGAGACTGAAACTTGCAATCTCGGAGATGAGAGGTGCTATGGCCGTTAAAGGTCATCCGAGGACAACATGCACACTGTTTACATATCCTATAGCATGTTAAAGACCTCCAGTATCCCACTAAGCTCCATTTCTAGATTGGAAGAGGTTAGAATAGAGATACCTCTTCTGAATATTAAAATGATTTGGTCTACATTGGGGATCATTAGGAAAGAGACCATTCTGTGTGAAAATTCCATTGTAAGTACCAACTGGGGTTTATAATCACTGGCTCCACCAAAATCACATGTTGAGCGAGACATGGCAGGTCTATTCCCCACTACTATTGTCAAGAAAATAAAGGTGTTCTCGTAAAGGCTGATAAAGAGAGTTATATGCAGGCAATATATTCACAATGAGAGACCAAGAGAATATGCTTCTGCTGCTGAAGAAAATAATTACGTCACTTCCCTTCTCAAAATATAAACATAGTTATGATTAGTGCGAGGTAATAACAATTGTAAAATTCACACGATTCCCTTCATTAATGAGTGCCAAAATAATTAAATTATAATTAGCCGAGGGCTAGAGAACTTTATACATAACGCACAAGAAGAAAAGATCACCTCTGGAGAACCAGCTAGAGCTTCTGCAAAAACATCCCAAGAGTGGGGGAGTTGCATTGTGCCAGGTTACCACTAGTTGCTCACTTAAGAGTCAGAAGGAAACATTCAAGTAGTGCTCAGACCGCTCCAAGAAACGCACTGAAAAAATGGAAAGTGAATGAAAAGAGCGAGAAGATATACTCATGCCGTAGAAGCCTTACATTTCTGTTACACTGTTGTAAGTCCAAGAAATACAGAGCCCTTTGTAGGAAATCTAAGAGTAAGTACGTGTATTTTAATCCCTCACACACTTATTATTGCACAATCAAAATAATGTATTCCGTTTGAGTCAATTATGTAATTAAATTTGGAGTCAAAACATATTTCAAAACTAGAGTACCTTTTCAAGACTATATGCAAGAGGAATACAAGCTAGTGACTTAAATTTTCACTTAATGGTGGGTGGCGGACTCCCAGACAATCAAAAATACATAATAAGCTACCATAACATAACCTATTGTGAACAGAGGCACATGTACCAAAACAGTGAGTAAAAAGGTCTTCAGACACAGTGGGTGGATAGGATTTGGTGTTGGTGACCAGGCTAAGTTCGTACATGGAGACTTTGCACTCACACTATGCGTGTTTACGTTTGTCCTGATGGCTTGATTTGGTTTGGTGAAGAAGGCTTGGTGAAGAAGGCGTTTATCATCGAATTGAATTACATTTATGCAATTGCTTTGTGGTGAAGTAATTTAAATTGGTATGTTTTGGGATAATGTGTATGACGGGGCAGGGGATGATGAGGGCTAGTGGGGGGGTATGTAGGGGAACCTCCACCCTTTATAATAAAGGGAAACAAGCCACAAAGTAATTGTATCAAAGTAAATTACCACGAAGCTTGATGTAGCAACGTACCACCGGAAGAGAATAGTGTTGGGAAACATCCTAAGTGTTAAGTTATTGCTTTAAGTACTTCTTTCGAGGGAGGGCACCCTCTTCTAGGCATGATGAAGATCCTGATGTTCAGAGCTTCGAATTAACCCAGTAAACAGCAAACAATACAAGGGGCAAGTTGGCTTGAATAAAAGTTGTATTCCAGCCGAATTGCCCCTTGTACTAAGCACTGTAACAATAAGTGTTATTATTACCCGGTGAGGGCGCAATCAGAATGAAAGAGCCATTCTGATTGGCCCTTGCCGAGTCATTACCAGGCCGGGAATCCGTCTGTCGGGATTCCACGGCCTTTGTCACCGGCAGGGGGCGTGGCAGCCCCTCAGCCAATGAGGATGCTCGAAGCGGGTCCGTCCCCACGGCTGAGAGGCTACCTTCGCCCCCTGCCGGGGACTAAGGTAAGGCTTTTTCCCCCTCCCCTTCTCCCCTTTCCTCCCTCCTCCCACCTCCCTGCCCTCCCCACCCCACTTACCTTCTATCCTTTGGCCCGGGTGGGGGATGATGACAGCCTCCTGCCGTGTGGAGACTCGGAGCGGGGCCATCCCCGCTCCGAGCCTCCACACGACTGGAGGCTTCCATTGTCCCCCGCCAGGGACCGAGGTATGTTTTTTTTTTCCCCTCCCCCTTCCTTCTGCCCTCCCAACCGCACTTACCTTCTTTTTTTTCAGGAGCAGACGCGCTGGAAAGGCTTCTGTTTCCAGTGCGTCCACTCCCGATGGCTGCCATGGAAAGGGAAAACGGACTCGCTCAGGCCTATAACTATGGGCACCGGGGCATTACCTGAGTCGGTAATGCCCCCGCCGCTCGGGACATATTGCTCAATTATTGCACAATTCAATGGTTTCGGATGTTTCCACCTTGGACAGATAAACTGCTGAGTCGGTCCTAACAGGTTAAGCGCCCATGTCGCCTAGACTCAACAGAGAACTCTTGGGTATTCATTAAACCTGCTAAGGCAGGTTTCTAATACAGTGTAAAACAATTATCAACCATGCCATCTGCGGATTTCTCTTCATCGCCTTGGTTTTGAACCTGTGTGCGTCGTGGATAGGCTGGAATCTGCACTTAATTTGAAGCAGGTGTTCATGAAATTAAGTAAATGTTCTTGGAGAAAGATTAACAAAATGGTGGATTTTGCAAGCAAATGTCAGACAAATGTTTTCCTGGCTTCATTGTTTTTTTTCTCGTTGTGGTTGTGTGTAATCCCGCATTTGCCAACTGATAGTGGAGGATTTAGTTGGAGGAATGGTAATATAGTCAATGAAAATTAGACCCCCACCTGTCCACCCCGGATCAGAGTTAGGGAAGGGCTAGACAGCACAGATTCTTTTCAACGTTAGGGTTATTTTGAGCATTCATTAGAGAGAGGGGTTGCATTACAATATGTTTACACCGTTCTAGGAACTTACTCTATCTCCAAGTCCACATTGTCGGCTGTGAGTCATTACAAAAACGCAAAAGTAGAAAGCAATAAACAATCCATGAAAATAACAACCACAAAACAGCACACAATACAAATCTACACATTTAAAATAGTAAAGAGAGTTTATGAATTCAATCAGCCACAATCAATGTCCAACTATCTCGGACTGAAACAACTCTTCCTAACCACAGCGCCATCCTCCCTGATGTTACAAGTAGCTTTACGGCATCTCTATCGGCTGTTGGTCACCTCCCTATAAAAAGCTGCTCCAGGAAGGTGGCATTAAGCCTACATTGAAAGAAGAAAAAAAAATCCAAAGGAAGAAAACATAACAAAGAGAATGATTGCCTGCATTGAAGACTTTGCATAGGACTGGCACCCAAAGATCTATGTGGGATTTAAATATGTTCACCCGAGCATGCAAGAGCCCTGGGGGGGGCACACATCATCCGGCTCAGTTAGGGTAAAGAGGTCCGGGTGTGTGGTTGCTTGCACAGCTGGTGGAAGGGATAACACTGCACACAATTGGCTTCCTGAGGTCCAAATACTACACCTTGGTAAAAGAAAGTACTCCACTGGTCTGCTGAAATACTACAGTTCTGGAATCCGGCACCGGGCAACTGGCTGACTGAAAGAAATAAGAGTCAGGAGCACAAGCCAGCTAGAAATGTAGGTTCTAGGGCATTATGCCAGGTTTTAATTCTGCCATCAATTAATGCCTCCACTCGCATTCCTGTTTTTTTGTGTGCAGGGTCCATCTCCCTAACTGTTGCCTTCCCACCATCTAAACACCTGTATAGGGGAAAGACCAGGAACATAGGCATCAGCATTTCTAACGTGGCAAAATGACCTAATACAACACAAGTATCATTCATTTAAATATTATTTTAGGGCTATTAATTGACCATGTGAAATCACTTTTCTAAAAAAGAAGTTGTTTGTATTACCAGCTTTTCACTTGGGAGTGGTTTTGGTATAACGATGACTATAACACCAACCTCAATACCCTAGTGCGCATCCCAGTCTGGGAGTAGGGAAAGGCCTGCACCCAAGTGTATTTATTTATTTATTTTATTGGGGTTTTTTTTATAACGGGTTTACCACCCATCATTACAAGATGGTTATCAGATACCGCTTTGTGTAGGTGTTTAGTTGTAAACAGACATTGTCATGGACTTACTAGTGTTCAGGAACATGCAGTAGAAAGCCATGGCCTTCCAGAATCATCACATTTTCAGGACTTTTAATAGGGGATAAAGGATAACGTTAATGATGTATACATTTGCGACATTTCACCGTTCTCTTCCAGCTCCTTACATAAGACCAAGTAACTATCGGCTAACGTCAAAATGATCTTTTATTTTGTCTCTCTGAAATGATCTGGCAATGAGTGATATTTTCTATTGTACAGTTAATTGCACATTCCGAACAGAGAAGGGCTCATTAAGCTTTAATTATGCACATGTTGTTTTCAACAAACAGTTTCATTTGGACTGCTGTGTGCTGTAATTGCTCGGAGGAGATGCAGCCTCTGATTACTGAGAGAGCAAAAGCTAGTTTCAAGCTGCTGACAGCTTGTGTGGGGCGAAGGAGGGGCTCGGAAGCCACCAGAACACCCTTACGCCAAGTCCTCGCTAGCTTAAGCAAGAGGTTGTGGGCACAGAAGCAGCCTTCCCCGTAGATGGCCATTCCTTGCAGAAGCACAAGCTACACAAGGGTCCTCAGAAACCCGTGAAACCAGCGGCCATGCTGAACCGTGGGAGATCGCCTACTCGAGTTAGCGTACTCGGAAGCAAAGGATGCTCTGTGGAGCGCATTCCCCTTTGCCACCATCTACTCTGGCATCGACACAAGTGCAACAGTTACAATTTCACTTGGATAGGACATGTACAGGATCTTCTCTTTGTAACATGCCATGGAAGCGGGGGGGGGGGGTGGGGGGGCATAACTTGCATGGGAAACAGATACATGTCTGGCTGCTATCTCATGTGCTGCTATCTATATGTTGGATGAAGTCTCTCTTGTAGCCACTGGCATCAAGTGGCATTAAAAGGCTCTGGACAAACACCGAATGAGGGAGGATAAAAAGATGGGTGATACTCCTCCATTGGACGTCACCCAGCCTGGTGTTCATGTCAGAGGGAAAGGATGCAAGTGATCCACACATGTTTCATATGTTGAGGAGCTAGAATGGTAGGTGACGGCAAGCTGTCTAAAGGGACTGTCTGCCTAATTACCCATCCACACTGTACAGACATGATATTTAAGTCCATGGGGGAGAGTTTTAACCAGAATAAGAGGCAGAGATAATACCACTGCCTACCTCTTTGATGAGAGACTGCCTGGCAGAAGTGATGTGTGGGGTTCTTTGATTTATATCAATTCAAAATAATATTAAAACAAACAATCCTATCACAATATGCACAGGGAATCAATGCTCGGAGGTGTGGCTCCAGAGCAACGATGAATGAGTTTGGATTTGTTGGGACGAATGTATGTATGAAGCGAAGCGCAAAGGTAGCTGGGAAGCAATAGAGCTTCGTACATGTGGAATGCGCCGGGGGCTACAGATAGAGAGCAGGGGCGGCAGAGGTCAAAGGAAGAGAAACGGGAAGCAGGAGAGCTCATAAGCGAGAAAAGTAACGTTGGCTGGAGAAATTGCTGAGATCTTCTTTGAAGAGTAGGGTCTTTGGCAACTTTAGGATGGAAGAAAGCTTGGAACCAACATAAGGAGGATCGGCATTGAGTTGGGTGCCACAGGCATTCAGCTGGCTCGTCCTCCTGTTGACCGCCCCTGCTAAGTGTCCCTAAACAAACCCATCCTCATTCGTACTGAGGGGGGAATCTCGCCAGACTGCTGGGGCTTGAGGGCGCACTAGGAACAGAAGACATGTCCACAGATTCCTGGTTGGGATAATACTGCCTGAGGTATCCAAACCCATGATGGCCTGGTCTGTTGTCTTGGCATGCCAGAAAGACATACATCCCACATTAGTACCCGGCGAGAGACAATCAGAATGCAACAAGCATTCTGATTGGCTCTCGCTGGGTCATTACCCGGCCGAGAATCCTTCGATTCTCGGCTGGGATTCCAGCCGCCTTGTCCTCGGTGGGGGCGTGACAGCCCCTCAGCCAATGAGGAGGCTCGAAGCGAGGCCATCCCCGCTCCGAGCCTCCCCACGACTGAGAGGCTGCCTTCGCCCCCCGCCGGGGACTCGGGTAAGCTTTTTCTGTTTGCCTCCCTCCCTCCCTCCTGCCTACCCCACTTACCTTTTTGCTCCTGCGTCCCCGCTGGGCAACGATAGCAGGCTCCAGCAGTGTGGAGACTCGGAGCGGGCCATCCACGCTCCGCACCTCCACATGGCTGGAGGCTTCCATCGTCCCCCAGCGGGGACACAGGTACGTTTTTTTTGTCTTCCCCCTCCCTCCCTTCCACCCTCCCAACCCCACTTACCTTCTGATTCTTTTTTTTTCTTTTTTTTTTGGGAGTGGACGCGCTGGGAACACTTGTGTTCCCAGCGCGTCCGCTCCCGATGGCCGCCATGGAAAGGGAAAACGGACTCCGTTTTCCTTTTCCCGGCGGCCATTTTTTTCGTTTCTTTTTTTTCTGTTTCGAAACACGGCGAAACAGAAAAAAAATGCCATTAACACCCCGGTCTAACGGGCCAGGGTGCTAATGGCAATAAGACCCTCGGCGGCGGGCCAATACCGCCCACGGTAATGCCCCCGGGGCTTCGTTAACTACGGCCCGGGGGCATTACCTGGGGCGGTATTGGCCCGCCGCCTCAGGTCTTATTGCCACATTGCATACCTTGTCTAGCAGCTGGGTAAGTACGGAGCACAATCTTTCTTTTAGGCTTGACTGCAACAAACAGCAGAAACAAGCAGAAGGAGTACTTGCAGGATGATCCCGTTCACTACGAAAAGAAACAGCATCATCAGAAGTATCCGGATATATGACATATATACCTCAGGGTCCACTGACTGCATTAATGCAATGCCGGGGTACCTTGCGATGGATGCTCTGGACTAGGAACTAGCTGGAAGCGGGTGAGTAGCAAAGCGAGCTGATCAGCATCACAACGGCAGCCAACAGCCTGGGCTGGGAGGTAATCCCCAACTCAAGAAATCTGAATAACGCCAGTCTTTACAGACAGACAACATGTACGCGAGTAGTCATCCATCGTATTTATAGCTGATAATCCTGTGGCAAGGTACCTTCAATCCAACTGTTTATGCCACAGAAACCGGTGTGCTGGTAGGGAGGTGCGGGCGGGGGGGGGGGGTGATTTTATGAATATGAAGGCTAGTAGATCCATACATATGATTTCTAAATGAGGTGACAGTGGGCAAAATCAATCAAACAAAAGAGCATTGGGGAGGAAATAAGCGGAAATCAGGCAGTAAATGCTCAACTGGTAACTAGATAGAGTATGATAGAGCATGTTTCTGCAACAGGCAAGGAGCTGAGCATAGTCCATAGGCTAGGGGGTCATTATCTGGCCACATGGACACATATCTACTAGAAATGCAGCACTGTATGGATGTAAACAAAGATTACGGCAATGGCACTGCACAAATGAAAGTGGGGCATCTACATCACTCAAGTTGATGAGTGTTCTTACTCCACTGTTAATGTACTGGTACCCAAATGTTATCAGATAATTAAGTCAAACACGTATTGAGTGCTCCAAGGAATCATTGGGGGAGGAGCGGGGTAAACACTGTAATGTCAGTCTTCACGTTTTGCACCCGCCACATAATTTCTGCCCATTTCGATGTTCACAGAAAATGCTGATATTTTGTTTTTGGTCTTCTCTATGTTTGGTTGTTTGTTTGTTTTATTTGTAATGCGCGCCAGACCCAAGGGTAACCGGGCGCAACAGAAAGAATATGCAAGGATTACAGTTGCATTTGTTCTTATAAAATTGATGCTGTTTTTATTGAACTTTTAATGTTAGATTGCTATTTGTAATGTTTTTGCTTGCATGTATCTGAATTTTATCAGACTAAAGCTAAATAAAAAGAACTATTGCCTTTCCGACGGTGCCGGTTTGGTGCACGGATGTGTACATCACGCCAGGGCCTTTGGTTACCGCAGCAGATTTAAGAAATGGATTTTGATGTAATTTTGCAACATATTGGTAATGCACAAATTGGAGTATTTGTACCCCAAGAAGACTTGGGGGTTGCAAGAACACAAATAGTATGTTTTATTTTAAAGGCTGTATTTGCAGCAGCAGCAGCAGTTTTTTCTCAGAATCAGGAGGGCTGCAGTGGTTTTTTTTAACATCAGAGTGCTTGGAAATTCGTTCAAGCAAACATCTTTAAGGAAGGAAAAAAAGAAATTGGAGGAATTAAGTAGCATTTGAGGGAAATACTTCCCATTTAACCAAATGTGATGCCACTAGTTACGTTTTTCAGTAGCACACCAGGGAATCTGCCAACAAGCTGACTGATCTTCCCTAAATAAGCTGCTAAGCCTCCACAATATTAATGGCAGTACCAAAATAAGTTACACTGTGCATCAGTGATAAACATGTAAAGAGGTTGGTTGGAAAGCAGTTACAGACTGACATACTAATCATTCAGAAGTATTTTTTATCTTTAAAGACTGGTCACTGTAAACATATAACAAAATTGTTTCAAATGTATTCACTTGTAATAAATAGGTTTCCCATAGCTGTATCAGTTTCATACCTTTAAGTTATGAATTAAACGAAAACCATGTCAGGGTTTTAAATGATTTACAACTGTAAATGTGTCCATCAAGGACAACATCAATGCAATCAACGTTGTAATCCGCGTGACACCAAATATCCAAAAATACAGCACTTGAAAAAAAAATCTTCTTGTAATATATCACCAATTCAATTAACAGTAGATACATATTAAATAAAAAGGTACAGCACGAAAAGGAAAAATATGAAAATACGGTCATGATTTATATCATCATCTATAGCATGTAAATTTAACAATCCAAACATGGCGACAAAATCAGACCAGCAAAACAACCAAGATAACGTGAACGTGTATTACATGGTGATGAAGCGGGTACCACAAAGTAGATGCAATATAAATAGTACCGCGTGCTTCCAAAATGGCATATTGGCGCATGCAGCTATACGATCCATTGCGCACAGGACCAGAAAACGCTGCAGTTTGTGAAGTCTGTGCATTTACGGTAATGCTTTCTAAACCTTTTTTGGTTAATTAAAGTGGATTGATGATTGCAAAGAATGACAGTGAACAAATATATAAAAATCTTTTGCCTAATTAAGAATTTTTTGCAGTTAAAAGGTTAACTCCTATACTAAGCACAGAGAAACAATGTTCAGCTAGTCTAACCAAAAGGAGGATACGGATTATTCCACAGTAACAAAGATACAATTTAGGTACGCGTTGGATTGAATAGCAATAACAAACATATGTATTTGTAAAAATGTGTACAGTAAAATTGTATTTTTTTTAATTTAAAAAATGGTTTGTTATCTACTTTTGTTTTTTGTTTTTTGTTTTCTTAGAGATACTGTGCGACGGTCTAGGAGTAAGAGACGGACACAAAGGTGGCATGTTGATTGGCAAAGAGTTTTATTAACAACCACAAATGGAGGGAAATGGAGGAAAACCTAACTTGCCCCATCTCTAAGAGGGGTTTTCCTGCCTCAACAAAACTAGCTACTGAAACGGTCTGTGTCAGAATGGCCAAAGTAAGGTTTACCGTCCTGTGTCCAAATCCTAACCTATCCTTCACAAGCTAAACTCAATATAACGTGCACGGGTAAATGTCTTTTGACTACTGACCTGCAGCCCGTAGCTCAAACATAAAGGTGTCAAGAGGTTGATTCCCTTTCCCCAGAGTCTTTCCAGCATATAAAAACAAAGGAAAGTTCCACAAATATCAAGGGATTGGCTCCTTTTCTCAGTGCCCCCTCGAAGGTTACACATCCTTCTCACTCACCAACAGCCTTAGTTTACTCTCCTGCCAAAGTCTCAGAGTGTTCCTTGAATATGTCATCTTTGAATTTGTTGGTATTATGGTTTGGGGTACATGTCCCCTATTTGGTCCCAGACCCCCTTGACTTGGTTAGCTTCCCAGCTCTCCCTTTCTTCAAGCCACAGCCTTGGTTCACTCTCCTGCCAAGTTCTGTGAATCTCTCTTGCATGTGTAAAGTTTATATTCCTCTTTGTTATTAGTTGTGGGTTATTTCCCCAGCGGGGTCCCAGACCCCCTGCACTTGTATTTTCACACAGTTCTCTTTATTTATTGACCACCGCCTTGCTTTACTCTCTTACCAAGGTCTGTGGGTGCTGCCTAAATATGCAAAGTTTGTATTTCTCACTGTTTTGTATTTATTGTCCCACCTTTGGTCCCAGACACCCTTTGTGTAATTATTCTGTCTCTTTGGGGTCTCAGTTTGCCTCCAGCTTCCTGCTGCCTCTGGGTCTACTGAACCTTGGGAATATCCACCCTAGAACCTGTACGGTCTGGGTCATCCCTCTCAGGTTGCTTGTGGGTCACCCAGTGGCTTCAGCATCTTCCTGAACTTTCTGGTGTTCCCATCCTCCTTCGCCGTGCTTCTGCTGTTCGGCGTCCGTCTCCCTGCACTCTCACAGCTTCGGTTACCGGCAAGCAGGTTTCCTTCACTCCGGTCTGCTTCCTGTGCTGCAAGCCTTCTGCGAGTGCAGTTCTCCCCGGGATGCAATTTTCTTCTCCCTCTGGCTGGCCTCTGCGTACCTGAGCCTCTCGTGGTCCACGCTGGACCAAGAACGAAGACGCCATACTGCAGTTCCCTCTCTACCATTGAATGACAACAGGCCAATAGGGTCCTTGCAAAGGCTAGAGCATGTACTGTCGTTCATCTTGGTAATCATCATTATGCACAGCTTCTTCCTCGTCCCAGTAGTTATTACCTGGATTGTATTACAACAATACATGGGAGTTTCATGTAATGTGGAGGAGGGTGGGTTTTGAGGGAATGTGGGAGGGGGAAAAGAGATATTTTGTTCTCCCAAGCTGGTCACTATTCTCGACGGGGTCCTCATTCGCCAGGAGATCCTCCCGCTGAGCACAACCCACGGGGGGAATATAGGGTAGCGGCCTCACCACCTGACATCATGGAAAGGGGCTCTACCATCTAAAGTGGAGACAGCACCTTGAGATTCTTCACAGATGTTAAATAGCAATTGATCCCCCTGAGGAAGCTGCAGAAAGCAGAGAAACACGTGTTGGGGTAGACTACTTATTGGAAACTTTTTGGATTTGACATTTTTATAAATAAAGATGAATATTTTTTTTCTTCAAACTCAATTTTTGGGGAAGAGCGCATACAAATTATATTCAGAAAAATTAGTGCTGATTAATTCAAAACAGCTGTGCAGAACGGCTGTAATGTGATCTATGCAGCATAATTTCCACATTATGTTAAGCAGTATTCCAGGGCAAAGAAAACATATTTTCTGCATAGTAATCATTCACTTGGAAACAATTTGAAAAGGCACCAGAAATAGCACAATCAAAGAATAAGGCAGACGAATAGCTGAGAAAAACGTATCAAACGTGCAATATTTCAGCCTGTTCTCTTTTGGAATTTCTCAAGCTATGTGTGGCACTATAATGAAGGTTACAGATCATTTTGGCATAGGCTCAGTCATTTGAGTTGCTCTGTTAGAGCGGTCAAAAGATCCTTAGGGTCAAAATACTGTCCTGTCACGCAGGCTGCAAAATCACCAACACGGTCCAAGTGTGACCAGTGAGCAGACTGGAGAAGAGAGGCTGTCACCCTCAGCCAAGAACTTGATAACAGCACAAAAAAACAATGCTTTCAGAATACTGAGCTCACCAAACCATGTGATTGGCCAGCAACCGAGCGACCGTGAAACAGCTAGCGTCCGCAAAAAGCTGAATCAGAGGGAACTGTTTAGCTCCTACAAACGAAACAAAAAGACAGCTGCAAACTGAGACCAATGTCAAAGGTTACAGAAGAGGTAAAACCACAAACATTAGTGATAGGTCTGTGTTTACCGTACACATTACAAAGCTCTATTTAAACAGCCATATTTTACAGATATGTCAAAAATCAAATGTAAAAAAAAAGAAGAAAAAAAAAAAAGAGTTCAACATAACCAGTTTTTTTCTGGCACACAAGCGCGCCAGCTGCAGCTACTGCATCCTGAGGGCATGCCAATGCAACAGTTCCTTGTGTCAAATGTCATGAAACTATATCATTAATAGGCAATTGGATGCATAGCAGGTGGACAGCGCACAACTAGAAGCCAGGACACGCGCAGACTTGAAATCCGCTGCTTCGCAAAAGAAAGGACCACAAAACAAGCCTTCGGTGACTACGCCCCACAACTATGAAACCTCCCACGCTCCTACAATTCAGAAAAGAACTCAAGACTCACCTCTTTGAGGAATCTGCAGCCTCAACACATAGGCCATCACATTGCCCCTCATGCCACCGGAATTGCTAGACGCCGCCTGCCCCTCTCCTCCCTGCCACGCGATACAGCTATACTCCTCCTCTGTGTCCCTGTGTATTCCATCCCGCTGTATATCTGTTCTGTAGTTACCTCTGAAAAGTGCTGCGTTACTTGGTGCTTTTCAAGTTAAGGCCTTAGGAGCTTGAACTTTCTCATGATAGCCAACATAGGCTCAAGAGGTGGGCAGAGACAGATTGACATTTACTTTGGGCCAAACCTCAGGTGGCTGGGTGCAATCCAATGCAATTCAATTTAGCAGGACGGGAAGCCCACATATTTATTTATATATTTTAATTTCTGTTTCGCACTGGCCCTGCTGAGAGGGTCTCGGAGCACCTTACATGGTCCAAATATTGAAAAGGCGGGAGTTGAAAAAAGAAATTACAAAATGTTTTCAGGGAAGGATCGGAAGATTGGGATAGGCAAGTGATAGCAGTGGAGGAGGGCAGGGTCATGTGTGGGGAAACAAGTATGTTTTGAGGCTCTGTCTGAAAGTGATGATGGAGGATGCAGTGCGGTTGTGGAAAGGTAAGGTGTTCCATGCCCTGGGTGCCCAGTGGGTAAAAGCTTGTTGTTGTGTGCATGTGAGTTTGCAGAATGGCATAGGTTGAAGGTGTTGGCTGGCTTGTCTGGTTTTTGTGTGGGTGATGCGTTCGAGTTTGTCATGAAGGTAAGATGGAGTTTTAAGGTGGATTGCTTTGAAAACAATGCAGTGTCCTTTGAAGGCAATACTCTGAGGTAGGAGAAGCCAATGCAGCTGACAAGAGCGGGGGTGATGTGTGAATGTTTGCATAGGTGGAGGATGAGTTTGGCTGCTGCATTTTATATGGCTTGCAGGAGGGCAAGGATGTTGTTGGGGAGCACACATTGAGGAGAACATTTCCATAGCACAGCTTAGCGAACCAGTGATTGAACTGCAGTACAAAAGTTGTGAGGAGGAAGGATATGTCTGATTTTGCACAGGATGTGTAGTTGTAGATCGCATATTTTGGTGACAGCGGCTAAGTGGTGTGTGAAGGTGGGGGTCAATGGTGAAGACAAGGGATTTAACAGGTGTAGAGAGGGATATGTTTGGGTTGTTGTGGCGAATTCTCGCATTAAAGGGGGTTTGCGCCTTGGGGAGCAGATGAAGAGGTATTGAGTTTGAGGAAATGTTGATGGTGGAAAAACAGGTTTTACAGGTGTGGAGTTGTGAAGGGGATGATATTAGGAGCTATATTTGTGTATCATCTGCGTATTGCTGGAAATGTACATGTTTTCTAAGGATCTTTCCAGGGGATTCAACATATAGGTTAAAGAGAAGTGGCAATAGGGATGAGCCTTGCGGAACCCCATACTTGACAGAGGTGGGGTATGATCGATAAGGAGGCACGGGGACAAAGTGTGTCCTGTCTGTTAGAAAGGAAGGGTACCAGTCAAGTTCGGTGACAGAGCAATTCATCCTGTGGGCTAGGATATTTAGTATTCTGATGTGGTTGATGGTGTCAAAGGCTGCAGAGATTTTGAGTAGTGCTGTATATCCTTTGTCTGTGAAGTTCAGCGAGGTTATGTATAGTAGCAGTCTCAGCTGTAATTCTGGCAAGGTATGGTAGTAATTGGGCAGTAGTTTTCAGGGAGCGTTAGGTCGAGAGAGGGTTTTTTGAGGAGGGTGAGATTTGTCCTCTTGAGTGCAGTGAAGTAGTATCATGTGAGAGACAGGAGTTGATTATGTTGAGCGAGTGGGTAGATATGATGTTGATACCAGTGGATGCAGCTTGAGGTGTGCATGCATCATCCAGGCATTGGCAAGGTTTTGTTTTTGCAGTGAGGGAGTTGAGGGTGTTGGTTTTGATGGGGTATATGGTGGCCTGTGTTCTGGAATGCTTGGGAGTGGGGTTGTGAGTGGGAGTGCTAAGGGGAGGGCTGCCCTGATGTGTATTTTGGAGTTGAAGTAGTTCATGAGGGAGTTGCATACTGCAGTGGATGGAGATGTGTAAGGTGTGGAGGATTTTTTAGAGAGGGACTTGATGATGTTGAATATTTTCTGGTTAAGGCTGGTGGCAGAATTGAGTTCTTGGGAAGTAATGGGTGACTTTGGCATTGTGTATGGCAGTTTTATATTTGTTGCAGCAGTCTCTGAGGGTTGCCTTGGTTGAGGGGAGTGGGTTCTTTTACCAGGCTCTTTCTATGAATCTGGCTTCCTACTTGATAGAGAGGAGGCAACTGTTGAACCATGGTTTATAATGGTTGTTGTGGGTTATTTGTAATTTGAGTTGTGCAATTTTGTCGAGTGCCTGTGTGATGATGGTGTTGTACTGGTGGAGTAGGATGTAGGGATGTGCATGTGAGGAGGTGGAAGTGATATGAGTGGTGCTAAGGCTATGCCTGTAATGTGTTTGGTTTGTCTGGCTGGGCAGCGAGGGGTATACGGGGCAGGTGGTGGGAGTTTGTGTGGTAGTGTGAGTGTTAAGGGGGTAGCAAAGTGGTCAGACCATGATACCTAGATACATTTATCCATGGAGACATGATTTTTGCTTGAGATCAAAACGTCCAGAATGTTGCCAGAAATTTGTGTGGGATAGGTGATGAGTTGTGCAAGGTCATGAGGAATGAGTGGAGTGGAGTCGTTAGTATGAGATTGGTGACTGAAAGGGAACTACCAGGGATGAAGTCACCAAGGTAGAGGTTGTTGCAGGGGAGGTGTGGTTATTAGTAGGGAAGTCAGTCCAGTTGGTGTGGAAGTTGGTAGTGTGTGTAAGTGAGCGATAAATTAGTTGGAGAAAGGTGCAGTGTGGGTGAGATGCAGGGGACAAAGTTAGAGAGAGTGCTTCAAAGGAAGTGTATGGGATGTGTATGGGATTATTAAATGTAAGTGCGTCTTTCTATATGATGGCAATGCCACTGCCTTGTTTTGTGTGGGTAATCTCTTGGGTGGATGTAACCAGGTGCAGAATGGCAGTTGAAGGGAATGCATGTTTACGCAATTAGTTGTTTTATTGGAGTGTTGTGTTGTAGTTTGATTTAGAGGTTTGTCAGGTATGTCATTCAGGGGTCACCAGGGGTCGAGCCCTGAGGTCTCCCTTGCTACCCCTAAAAAAGATATATATTTTTATTTAAATGCAACCTTCTAGGGCTGTGGGTGGCACCATGTGGCTCTTTACTTCTGGAGTGGCTAGCTTTCTTGTTCAGGCCTCTTAAAAAAAAAAAGGTATTCCACAAATGTAACACTTTCAGCAGTGACCCTAAATAAGAAAGAATAGGAATAACAAATAATTTGTCTTTCTGGAATTCTATACAATAATTGCTAAACTCATTGAAGATTTATTTCAGGCACACTTCAGGGGGTGAGTCACTGATTTAGTCTGTTCTTAAACATCTCAACTTAGCCTTTCATCCTTCTGAGGTCGATACATGGGTACCAACACAGGTTTGTGATATTGTATGTACATTTGTTCTATATAAAGCGCTTAAGCGTAAGTGCTATATAATAACACATCATTATCATTTGGCCATGGATGTCTGCTTGCATTCACAGTAATTTGGTAATATGGGCCTATACACACTGATCTTAATGATGCATATGGTGATCCATTCCTGTATGAAATGTATATCACATTATAGTGATATCATAACCATATTTTTTGTAGTGTACTCGGGTACAATGTTATGTGATGCAACTTCCTGTTTTGTCAAGGGGTGAAAGGTTGTGTTCCATCGCTACCTGTGATATCACTTCAGGGTGGGGTCAAATGACATCGCTTCCTGTGATGTCATCAGATGTCAAGGGACATGTGATGTCACTTCCACTACCTCTGGAATTTTGGTGAAACGACATCCCTGATGTTTGTGTACTGTATGCAAGACATATTTGTGGCACCCTGTGGCAAACAGGGGCTAACAGGAAACACAGAATGAAATGGAGAAGGATATAGTAGCAACCCTTAGTTCGGTCTTCCCTTTGCTCTATACGCCCAGGCGAATAGATACCCAAAGGACTGTGCTTATATACCCAAAGTAACCCAGAAGTAACTTTGAGGTTACAGGGGAAGTCCTAGATCGACCCTGGATACTTCTTGTGGGTATACTGGCCTCTGCAAGCAGCCTCAGGAAGATGGAAAGGGCGTTTCTGGTGGTGTTGGGATGAGCTCTGTGTTGCTCCCAGCCCAGTTGAAGCCCCTTTTGGAGAAATACCATACATGGTGTTTCAGGTCGCTTTTCCATTTAAGACTGTTTATAACCAATAAGTCTTCCCCTTCCAACATGTGCTGTTGGTATGGAAGCAATTACAATCAATTGGAATTATTTAAGGAAAATGGACCGAAGAGGACTGTCATTGAGAAAAAGAAAAGCAATTGTTAGGCAAGAATGGTTTTGGATGGAAATGAAGAAGGCAGGCACTGAATGACAAAATCGTAGGATAAACAATACAAAACAACAGAGCTTGAATTTAACATGTAGAATTGTTATCCTTCTCACCCACATTTGATAGATGGGAGGTGAATGGTTGTGAAATGCTCCTTGTGCAGGCTGTGACAGGCTGATCCCCCTGGGCCTACTTGAAGCAAGAGAGAACACTACTCATCAACCAATGGGGTGCAGCTGTGCTGGCTTGGGTGGGATTCCCAATCCGACCTGCCTTAGCAAAGTTAACCTGTCCTGTTTCCAATGACAACTATTTCCAAATTAGGTAAACCCATGCTATCCCAAGGAGGTCCACATACATTTGTGGCATTAATGCTTTCACAGCCTTCAATGCTTTTCATATGAGCGTTATGAAGTGTGTATATTCATGTCTGAAGGCCAGTGGAAGGGATAATTGACTGCAATTGGTAGCTGCCTCCAGGGTAGACTTAATACATTAATTTCCCTACACCATTGTAGGAAATGACAGCATAGACCAAATGTGTGCTCATGGGCAGTATACGCTGTGAATGAAAATTGAAGATCGGGATTCAAATAATGTTTAACCCCATATAAGATGCATGCATTTTGGCATAGAGCTAATACCATATGCATGTCTTGTTGCTAGCACTGAGAAGGTAGTACTAAGAATCCAATATATAGGGGTCAAATTAACAGTACAGGGGCCTCATTACGAGGTGAGCGGTAAGGGATTACCGGTACCGGTAAGGGCACTGGTGCCGGTAATCCCTTACCGCCCTAATACGAGGTCCCTTAGCGGGTCCCTTCGTTAATGCCTGGTTTTACCAGGCGTTATGGAAGGGACCCGTTAAGGGACTTCAGAGCTAATAACGGTACCGCAATTTGCGGTACCATTATTAGCACCTTCCCATTCAGCCCTATGGGGGCTGAAATGGGAATGGGGAATGGCTTTTTCAATGGGGACTTACTGGTCCCGCAAAGGTCGGAATGGACCGGTAAGTCCCCACTGAACGGGACCGGACACGGTACCGCTATTGGAGGTAGTCATGGTGCTAATAGCGCCATGACTACCTCCAACCTCGTAATGAGGCCCCAGGAGTCTAAGTAAATAATGGTGGTAATGGAATTGCTGATATTTTTACTGCTCCGCCATATCAGCAGTGTGGAGTTAAACGGGAGGAAATTGTCTGGAGCCATTTCCTTCAGGATAATGGAGGGATTATCACCGGCAGAAATACCACCATTGACAATACCCTAACTCTGCAATGGAATCCTATGGGACTCCATAATGGAAGAAAATACAGACTCAACATGCATCATTTTCACAGGGTATAGCGGGCAGAGGTAACTGTTACTTTCAATTGTAATAAAAACCGAATAGTGTATTTTTTACATTGTAAGGGCTACTTAATTGTGTTGCTACACAATAAAGCATACCTTCAGGTTTTCTAACCACTTTGTTGTCAGTTAATCCATGATACACAATAGTAACTAATGTGGTTTTGACTGAAAGATATAAATAATCCCCTGTCTGTTTATTAGATTTAATATTGTCATCTTTACTAATGTTTATGAATTCAATTGATTAGTTAAATTAGTCATTCTGATGACCTATAATATAACTGTGTAATGTGTCTAATAGTTAAAATGTGTATTGGATGTCTTTATGAGTGCCTCAATAAGTCACTTTATAGACATAAGAAAAAGGCATTATTCAGAAGGACAATTAATATATCACAGACTTGAAAGAATGCAGTACAGCCACTGCAAAAAAAGTCTCAAATATATGTTTCATAATTCTAAGTAGTGGGACTGAAACAGGCAAGCAGGGATTAACTTATTGTTAATGGTGAACTTGTAACTACAAAATGTGTCATTAAACATGATCACTTCTTAAGCATTTTAGGCTTTCAATAATGTAATAAAAATTACAAAAATAAGTAAACCAGGATCATAGTTCAGAGCATACTGATTGCAAAATCCAATATATAAAAAGCACTATTAAAACAGAGTTGATATTACTACTTATAGAAAGGTCTGCAAATATTGGTAATGTGAACATTAATGTTACTGCAAAATCTCAGTGAAAATGAAATATTTCTCAAAGGTAATATACTCTCGCGCTACAATAAAGAAAATTGACTCACACTAGAACAATACTTCCCATGACAAATGTTGACTATAACACTGAAGTAACCTACCTAATATTCAAATTAAGTATTGGGAACATATGTGGTAGTTTTTTAACTGGTCCATGAAAGTTCACCAAATTTGTCCGTACCCAAATACTCATGGTACATTTGGTGACATTTCATTAATGATTTTATATACAAAACAATTTAGAATTAAAGGGGCTTTCTCGCGTCGGATTTTCATTAGACCAGCAAAAAACAAGTACTTGGGAATATCGGGAAATGATCAGGGTGGATTTTTCAGATTTTAGTACAGACCTAGCCCTGTCTTCAACTGGTGCGCACCCAGATATTTCGAAAATCCAGTCAGCCATACTTGAGATATTGACTTTTTAGTAAAATAATATATTGTTTTGATTGGCAGCATGCCGATGTACTCCACTGCACCCCTTTAACAATGGGGAAAGAAACAGCCAAACATGGATGCGTTAACCCCTGTGCACGAAAAAACCTACAAAACTGCGTGTGGATCACAATCACAAAAGGCTGCACACCCATGCCACACACAGCCAAAGTGGGGGTGAAAACAGAACTCACTACAGGAGCATGCCAGTGGGTGCTGTTACATTTAACATGAAGTAAGGCCACAGAAGCAGGCTAAAAACCGAAAAAATGCCTTTTAAAATGCAGCTTTGAAGCCATCAAAGTGCTGTTTTGGCGCTAGATCCATTCATTTTTCAGTGCATTATTGAGAGTAAAAGAATTACAGATCACCCGGTGTGGCCAGAGAAGCCGGGCCTCATTGCAGCTAAGAAATGTATCTCAAGAAAAAGGCAGCCCAGGAACATTTCTTTCAGTTCCATGGGAAAAGTGCGGCTAAAAATTGAAAAATGTAACAATTTCAGCTGTGCAGCGAAAAAACTCCAAGCAAAGGCTGGATAGTTGCTTCCAGACTGCAAACAAATCTCACCACTTAAATGAAGAACTGGTGCTGAATAAAATGCGCGTGCTGCAGAGGAAACTCTGATGTAAAGGATTAATTTTAAATGTGCTTTTTCCATGAAGAAGTGCAAAATCGCCTGTTTAAAAGCATGATTTTTGTAAAAGGCCTAATTCTTTAAATGTCAAAATCCCCTTTAAACTGTGTTCATTTGTATATTTTAAATGAATTTAGGTGAATCCTAAAGTCAAAATCCAGCATGGAATTAAATATTTAATTCTGACTTGACAGTGCCCAGCCTGGGAAAGATTGACACTTCAGGTTGACACTCCACTGCTAGCAGGAAGGCTTAATTGCTGCTGGAGGTTCTCACATACTTATAACAAAGAACTCATTAGATATTTCTCTGGGGCCCAGCCAAGTATAATGGCAGACTGAACACTGATCCCTTCAGGGGAGGGGCAGGAAACTTCCCTCTGGACCCCCACCATGGTCAAAGGAATTTGACAGCGGTTGCCAGTTGAAAGAAGAAAAAAAACTGCTAAAACACATTTGTTGTTTAAAATGCCTATTTGCGATTAAGCTTTGAAAACCTTTAACTTTGCCCCATGAAGGAGCACAAATCTAAAAATTGGTAGTTTTAATTCTAATTTTATGCTCTTTCTGTGAAGACGTGAGTGAACCCCTTACTACATAAGGTACCAAAGTTACACAAAAAGAATAATTGTGGCAAAACTATTGATGCTGCAAATATAATATTGCATACCCGTGTTGTAGGGGTAATTGTACTGAATTAGGAATTGTTAGGCCAAACCATTATGATTAAAATTGACAAAATTCCACAGAACGACAAAGACAGCTCTCACTGAGATGGGAGTTAGATGTAAGGATAACCCACAAAATATGATGTCACTTGGCATGATAAATATGGGAACTTCACCACACACAGACACACACTGATTCCTGACTACATCCTGATTTCCGCGCTGCGCTTTGTGCCTGACTTCTTCATCCTGTTCCAGAACTCTTCATCTTGTTCCTGTTCCAGATTTCTTTACCAAGCCAAGGCCCAGCATTTGCTGAACTCTTCTTCAGCTAGGCCCAAATCCTGAAACCATCACAAAAGAACTTCAGGGAAATAATTCAGATCCAGTTTAGCTTGCTACCATTCATGCTTGCCTACTGAACTCGTTATCCTGCTAATCTACAGTGTCCTGTGACCAGAAGGGCCAATCCAATCCAATCCAGCCTGAGGTGCAGTCCAATTGACCAGAACCGCCCAGCTGATCCAATTCTGCTAGAGGTGCCCTGCTGCCTGTAGACCTGATCCGTGATGACCAGAACCTGACGGTCCAATCTTAATTTACAGTGGACTGTAAGTATCAATAGGAATCCTAGGGACCCATACTATATTTGCATTGTCCTATCCCAATCTATAACCCATCCTCTTGTTAACTTAAGAACCTCTAATAGTGTCAGAACCATTCTTGCAACCCTTTTGTAATCCCTAGTGTTAGCGCTGAATTTTTCTCATTTGATTCATTAGACCATAAGCCATTAGTGATTTTGATTAAATGAAGTAATTCCCATCCTGAAAAAGAGAGTATCCGCCACGTGAAGGGTTACAATCGGCCTCGCGTAACTGTGGAGATTCACGGGTGGCATTCTCTTTTTTTTAGTCATTAATATAGTTTAAATAAAACCAAACTGTCATTTTTAAAATCGAATGTCTGCTTTTCTCTGTTTTATTTTTTTCAAAAACATCTCTCATTCAAACTTGGATAACTTCTTCAATTTTATAGCTAGAGACTTAATTGCAACTCTCACTTAAACTTAAGACCTGTAGCTACATCCACAACCAAAAGCAAAACAGTGTATTTTTTATTAAATATCGCATAGTGAAATGTAGGTGCGCATCCGCATTTTTGCAAAAGTTTTACACATGTAAATTCCCATTCAAAGTGTTTCTTAACTTCCATTCTGATTTAAAGTGTGTTCTGTTGCTCATCTTGTAGCTCATGTTGGTTAGAATCTGTTCAGTGTTGCTCTCATAGGGATTTACATCAATTTAAGCATTTTGCACACTTTTCATTGTTTTTCAGAGCTATTTTCAACTGTCATTTTAAAAAGTGTCAATTTCCAAAAGCACTTTTCTTTCTTGTTTGGGGAGGGAAGACTGCATTCAAACCCTATACGCTGTTCTTTTATTCCTGAATATCTGCTGCTTATTTACATCTGTGTAGAATTGCTCATTTGTGAATTGAGAACTTTGCAGGGGGAATCTTAACTTAAACGCTATCTTTCACAACCAAAACTGTTCTTTTCCCTATGTTTTATCTTCTGTATTGCTATAAGTGAATTCAATTGCTTTACTTACTTTCCGAATTGTTTTGTCACCACATTGGTGATTGCTGCCCCATATATTAAAACGTATGTGTTTGATTTGAATTTTAAATAAATAAATACATATTTACCTTTACCAACCAGCCTGATTCCTGGTCCACTGTGACATGAGTGCTATATCACTCAGAATATTGAACCTATAGACACAATAAATAAGTATTTCATTTGTGAATTACATGCTAGGCGAGACCCAGGTGTATTGCCTGACTGAAATCCTTAACAGGCTGCACTATGCCCTTTTCAAAAGGTTATGCAGTCTAGGGCTTGGAGCTTCCTTCACAATGGGCTGCAAACAACAATGGACAGATTTTGTGAGCATGGTCGGCTGGTTTTCAACGAGTTAATCTGGTTCCCTTTATATTATTTGCCAGATTCCCCCTAGCCCAGTCTATGACTCCTATAGAGCCCCGTAGATCCCTCCCCCTGTGCCACCGATAAACCAAGAACCAGTCCGGGCTACAGACAGAAAATGTATTTATTAAATAAGATGTCCTATGAATATTTGCACCAAATGAATACACACGCCATCTTCTGTGTGGTACGAAACAAAGCTTCAATACAAAAACTCTCTTTTGGGTCTCAGTGGTGAACAAGCTGCAGCTCTGTTTTGGCCTACTAATCCCGTGATTCTTCACCATTGGCTATGCTAAATAGGGCTGAGGTTGGCTACCACTGTTCTAAATCAGTCTTAAAATATAAAATAACTCTTAATTGAAACCTGTTGGTTAAAACAAGTATGGTTTATGGTTTTGGGATGCAGGTAAGGAACAAGTTACCATTGTTCTCCAGCATGGGTCTTGCATGGATTCAAATGCTCATGAATATTCCCCGTCGTCAGGCTGAGAATCATCAGTAAAAAACAGTTTGCTTTCACTTTAAAACTGTATTTCTCCTCTAAACCAATCACTGTTCGCTGGGTCATACTGCCCCCATCCAATAACAGTCCTCTCCCTAAGCTACATCTGGTGGCCATCTTCAGATTTGGTAAGCACATAAAATGGCAGTATTAACCAAGAAGAGCCACAGAGGGGAAGGCAGGAGGGTTTGCATGTGAATCCATGCCGGACCCATGCTGGAGAACAATAGTTACATGTAAGTAACTTGTTCCTTCTCCAGCATGGGGTCTGGCATGGATTCACATGCTCAGGAATAATGATTACATAGCAGTACAAATACACAACCGCGGGAGGTGGCAAAGCTCAACAGAAGTAACAAAACTCACCTCTGAAACAGACTCACCTCAAACAAACAGGTTGCAAAGCACTGCTTGGCCGATTCGGGATTCCACCCTGGAATCTCTGTCGATGCAGTAGAATCTTGTGATGGTGTACGTGGACCTTCATGTAGCAGCCCTGCAGATGTTGAGCAGGGGCACACCAAAGAGAAACGCTGTCGTAGTTGTGATGGCTCTGGTGGAGTGGGCTCTCGGATAGCCTAGCAGCGGGCTTCTAGTCAGCGATGACCGTGCATGATGCAGCCGGACAGCCACCTGGAGATGGAAGCCTTTGACAAGGCCTTTCCTTGATTTATAGGTCCAAAGTTGACGAACAACTGAGAAGTCTTTCGAAAATTCTTTGTTCGTGCCACGTAGAATTTCAAGGCATGAGCAACATCCAGTGACTGCAAGGCCCTCTCTGCCGGCTATGAACGATTCAGAAAGAATACAGGCAACACCAAAGGTTTGTTGAGGTGGAATTCCAACTGTACCTTTGGCATAAAGGTGGGGTGCGTACGCAGTATCACCCTTGAATCATGGAAAGACAAGTAAGGCTGTTTGCAAGACTGGGCCTGAATCTCCCAACCCGCCTGGTCGAGGTGATAACAAGAGGAAAGCAGTCTTCCATGAAAGAAACTTGAGCAGAGCCTGATGCATAGGTTCGAGGGATGGTCCCATGAGTTTAATCAACACAACATTGAGCTCCCAAGCCGGGGTAGGAGCCATCACCGGCGGGAAAGTCCTGAAGAGCCCCTTAAGGAACTCCTTGACAAGTCAGACAACAGCGAAGAGCTGCCCGGGCACCTGGTCTACCTGGAAATGGCGGCTAGATGCACCTTGATAGAGACATAAGGCAGTCCTGCTTTGGCCAAGGAAAACAAGCATGGCAGAAGTTGCAGAGCCGTGACACACAGAGGGGTAATCTTCCGAGTCTGGCACCACACAGAGAAGCATTTCCATTTATGTCTGTAGCACTTCAACGTAGAGGAGGCTCTGGCCAGGATGTCCTTACATTCTGCGGGTAAAGCATAACCTTCACATTCTAGGGATGCAGGAGCCATGCACTCGGGTTCAGAGACCCTGTGTCGTGATGCAGAATCCCAGCCCCTCTAGTGAGAAGGCCCTGGGACAGCGGTAGACTGATGGACTGGACCACTGACAGGCGTAGTAAATCCGGATACCAAATCTACTTCGGCTACAACTGTGGAAGAGTATCATCCTGAAGTAGCACTGTCTGAGTGTGTTGATCACACATAGGAGGAGTGAAAACAGGGGAAAAGCGCATAGAAACTGTCCCTCCCACGGGAACAAAAACGTGCCCCCACCCAAGCTCCTCGGTTGAGGGAACCTGCTGGTGGACCTCTGGCACTTGATGTTCGCTGCTGTCGTGAAGAGATCAATTTAGGGATGTCCCCATTCATCGAACAGTCGGTCCATCTGGTCCTGGCAAAGCTCCCACTCGTGGCAAGAATGCAACTGCATTCTTTCCCTGCTGAGCGAGTACGCAATGGTGTTCTTGACTCCAGCCACGTGAAATGGAACACGGAACATGGCTTGATAAACGGCCCACTGCCACAAGTCCTGGGCCTCCTTGGAGAGCACCAGAGACCGAATCCACCCCTGTTTCCTGATGTAGAACATGGTTGTGGTGCTGTCTGAAGATCCTCACCACATTGTCTTTCAATAATGGTAGGAAAGACTTGAGGGCCCAGAATATGGACCACAGTTCCAAGATGTTGATGTGTAGGTCCTTCTCTTCCGGTTGCCAGGGGCCTCTGGTGTACAACTGTCCGGTGTGGGCTCCCCATCCCTCTAGAGCTGCCTCCGTGGTGACCGTCTCCTGGTAAGGAAGAACCTGAAACGAGGCTGGCTGGGCAAGATGCTGTCGAAGCCCCACCACAGTATTGCCCGACAGAACTCTTCATTGAGAGAGATCTTGTCCATAAAGTACCCCAACACTTCCATCCACCCCGCATCCAGGAACTCCTTGAGAAGTCATGCGCTATCTGCAGAGGCAAACAAGGTTTACGCAGAAGGACATGCCCAGAAGCGACTTGATGTATCGCACATCGCTGCCTGGGTCGACAACAAGCAATGCACGTGCTTTGTATGGTTTTCACCCTCTCCTCCGAGGGAGATGCCAAGCATGTCACTGTGTTGTCCTGCACCCAGGAATAGAGCGTTTTGAGATGGCTTGAAGTACGACTTTGGAGAGTTTATGGAGAAAACCAGCTCCATCAGCAGACGTACAGTCCTTGCTGTGTGCTCGCTTGACAGTGACCGCAAGGGAGCACGCACCAGTCAGTCATCCATGTAGATGAAGATGTGTCACCACCGGGACCAGGCACTTCGGAAACACCCTTGGTACTGACTTCTGGCAGAAAGGCAGAGCTATGAACTGGCAATGCAGAACCTAAACTACGAATCACAGGAACTTGATGTGTTTTTTGAGAATCTAGATGTGGAAGTAGCTGTCCTCCAGGTCCAACGTCATCAGAACATTTCTCTGGCTCCAGCTGGCCAAGCATGTGCTGCAACGTGACCATCCAGAGGTTTTGAGACTAAGTACTTCTTGAGAAGACGTAGATCCAGAATCGGCCTCCAACCTCCCATCTTCTTGCAGACTAGAAAGTATCTGGAATATACTCCGGAGCCCTGGAGTCGGTGAGGAATGGGCTCTATGGCCCCTTTCTGTAACGGGGACCACACCTCCTGAAGAAGCTGCACCCTGTGTAGTTCTTGCCACTGAATCGGAGGGATATGAGGACACTTGTCAAAGTGTGCCCCTGTCCGAGAGCATCCGGCAGCCATCTGTCCGTGGTGATCTTTTCCCACATGCTGATGAACTTTGCCAGCCGGCCTCCCACGTGAGGGTCCTGAGCCACGGCTAGTTCAGGCCTGCTTGGGGAGGTGTTATACCTTGTGGACGGCAGCGCCCCTGGCCTCCAATGCCCTGAGAACGCCCACTGTATGCTTCTTGAGTGGAAGAGCGCGGGGGCTGTCTGTAACGGGTAGTATAGCCTTTTGACGTTCTTCCTGGCTTTCCTCTGGAGGAGCAAAAGGATGAGGACTGTTTCTGCTCTAAAGTTCCTAGGGAACGTGATGTCTCTGTGTCGGTCTTTATCGATTGCAAAGACTTGTCAACTGCCTTTCCGAAAAGGTTTTCCCCTTCAAACAGCATATCCAGCACTTTCATCTGAACGTCTAGTCTGAAGTTTGTAGCCTTCAACTAACCTTGACGGCACAGAGACACCCCGTTCCCCATCTGGCAAAATCCTGTGTCTGCGATTACCGTGATGGCGTGATTCGAGGCCACCTCTCCTACCTGAAAAAGTTCCAGTGCCTCGACCTTCTTATCTTCGGGTCGGAAATCCAGGATAGGGACCAGCTTGTACCAGAGTTCCTGGTCATAATGGGCCAATATTGCTAGTGTGTTTGCTGCCTTGATGGTAGAGGCTGCCATGTAAATTATCCTCTTGCCCATCGCATCCAGCTTCTTCCCCTCCCTCCCCTTTCCTAGCTGCAGCCAAGACCATTGAATCCAGAGAGGGCTGAAATCTTAGGCACCTGGGCCCGAGTCAGACAACCTGTACTTTTTCTCCAATCAGTCCTGTTTTCTCTGAGCTGTAATTGGATTCTTCATAAGGGCCAGACCTTCTTCCCAGATGTCGTCCAGGAAGGGGACAGACATGATGGCCTTCCTCCGCCACTCACGTCATTGGGACAGGAAGCCTTACTTCTTTATCTCCTCAGGGGCTAACGGAAACAACTGTGAGGCCTTCGAGAGGACCGACTGAAAAGGAACTGACTTCGTCAGGAGGGGAGGCCCTATGGCTCCCCTCCACGTATGGAGTCTCCCTGCCCACCGCAATGAAATAGTCATCCTCGTCGGTCCTAGTAGCCATGGTGGCTGTGTCCGTGCCTGTGCTCGTGTGTAGATCCAGAGCTCCGGTAGGAGTCTTGTCCTGATGAGGTGGTGGTGATGGCGGGGACAAATGATGCTGAGGACCTGCGCCTCCCCCCTTGGACTTACTCTTCCACAGGAGGGAGTTTACCTTTGGAGGCTCTAGAGGTGCCGGCCCCGACAACGGTATCCTCAGTTGGATTTCTGTGATTAGTGTGTGCAGGGTGGATAAAATGTCCAGAGACACGTCCCTAGGTCTAGGGATAAATAGAGCCAACAGAGTCGGATACGGGCTAATGCGTCTCCTCTTACGCACCAGAGATTGAGGTCCTTCCTCAGGTTCTCCCCCTCCCCCTGTGGTCCAAGCAGCATACCTCGTGAGAATCGTCATCCTCATCAGTACTGGAGTAGATCTGCTCCGGTCTATCCTTTGTCGGCTGCTGGTCTGCATACCTCAGAGGCTCCACAGGTGGGACCGCTTTGCTCTCCCTCTCAGAAGGTTATTGGGTTGGAGCGGCTACCTGGTCTCTACCTGGCGCTGGTTCCTTCGCCGCTGCTTCTGCAGTCACATCTCGTCTCTGTAGCAAGGACACCGGCTCGGCATCTGCCACCTCTTTCCTGGACACGCTCTCTTTCATAGCCGAAGTGGACGCCGTTGACTTAGACAATTAAATGCTTGCGACTGCCTTTGTTGACAGTACTGTCGTTGACTCCGTGGACTTGGACTTGGTTTAAGCCTTTGCTGGCTTTGACGAGTCCTCGCTGGACTTTTCCCTCGTCGGACTGTCTGCGGACACAGAGTTTGGACAGGGTTAGCGACTTTCTCTTCGGAGACGCTCCTGTCATCGGCAGGCTGACCGTGGAGGATGATGGTGATGGCAAACGCCTCTTGCCCGACTCGGGACCCGCATCAGCGGCGAACCCAGCAGAACTAGCGTCATGGAACTTGGCCTTCTTTTAGATCCCCACACACAAGGCATCCTCAAAGGATCTCGACTTCTTCCCAGAGGGAGAACGCTTCTTGGATCGGGCCGGTCGTGCATGAGGCTTGACCCTGTCCCGTGGCTGCATCAGAGGCCTTGCTCGACTAGAGCCACGCCAACTGTCTGCTGTATCTGTCCTTGTTTTTTTTCTCGAAAAACCAAAAAACCATGACACACCTCGTATCCCTCCTCATCATGGTCCAGATGCAGGCAGTACAAGCATTTATGGTGTCAATCTTCTATGAAGACGTTTCTTAGCCCACACTTTGCGATGGGTTTGAAGAGGCTGTGGCCTTCCTTCTTCTCAGCCATGCTGAAAGAGCGCGAATCAGGCCCCAAGGCTGGGCTTTCCAGAAACTTTAATTATCCAACAATGGAAGAAGATCTTTGCTTGTAGCAGAGCACAGCTGCCGGTCTCTATCCTTCACCGAAGACGATATTTCTAAATTGGTCTAAATCTAACTATTTTGCAAAAATGTCTATGAAAAAACACAAATTTAACCCGCACTCCCAACACTTAAGCGTGCAGTAAAAATCTCAAGATGGCCACCAGGGGTAGAGCTTAGGGAGAGGACTATCATTCGATGGGGGCAGAATGACCCAGGGACGGTGATTGGTTTAGAGGAGAAATACAGTTTTAAAGTGAAAGTGAAACAGTTTTTACTTTTACCGAGCATGGAGAATATTCAAGTGCATGTGAATCCTTGCCAGACCCCATGCAGGAGAGGCACAGTTACTAGCAGCAAGCACTTAATTCAGTGATTCACCGCTAACATCCATTTCTACATATTGCTTGGAAAAAAGATAATGTTGTAAATGTGCATTGAGAGAAGTGCTTTGGAAAGTATACAATGAAGAGCCACATACAGGAAACCTGAAAGGTATCAGGTAATAATGTCCCCATAGATAGGGCCTCATTACGAGTTTGGAGGCAGCCAAGCCCTTAATAAAGGCATGGCTGTCTCCAAACTCGGGTCCGGGCCCGGGTTCCCCGAATGGGGTAATACTGGCCCATTCCGACCTTGGAGGGCCCGGTATTTCCCCATTTAGGGAACCCGGACCATCCCCATTCCCATTTGAGCCTCAAATTGAAGGCTCAATGGGAATGGGGAGCATGCTAACAACGGGCCCGTTAATAATTCAGGAGTTGCTTGGGTGTCCCCCGCATGTTCAATGTAATAATGTCTCTGCCAAAAAACGGGGACTTTTTTGTCAGGAGACATTTTTGCGGGGACATTATTACATGGAACCACATGCACACACAAACTGATGAATACAGATCACTAAACAATAATATTTGTGCAAAATGTTTAGTAATAAGGCAAGCATACAGTCTTTCAGGAATTACTTGAGGAGGTGACGCCCCCTACTGTTCATGCAGTCATCATTTTGACTAGGTGATTGGGATGAAACGCATGTAGAGCACCAAAACCAAAGTGATTAATTTCACCTGTGTTGTTTTTTTTAACGGAGCATTAAATGTCTCCTTGACGTCTAAGTGTGAGGGCCAGTAGGCCAAGGTAGCGCCAGGAGTAACAAGGAATAAGAACTTCCACTGTTGATTCCCACTGGAAAGCCTGTAAAATAACTCATTGAAAATAAAACCTAGGCCATGCAGCTCTCCTGCACAATTTATATAATGTTTTATTATTCCCAAAACAGCAGGACTTGGTGCTCATAGCTTAGCCCTACAAAATGTCTTTATAGCGTTCAAGTGCCTTTGCTAGTTACTGCCCTTCACTCCACACAAGTCAGACGATTCCAAACTATCAGCAGATGAATGGGTTCATGACTAACAAGTTGACCTATTAGCCGGCCCTTTGAACTGTGCCAATCATTTCTGCTCATGTCCCGTGCTCGGGGGGGCCCTGCCAATAATCCGATAATCCTGATCAGTGGCACCCTTAGATGTTTTTGTTTTGCAATCCCTTAGGCAGGATTCTAGTTTCCTGAGCCGTCATAGCCTGCTGCGTTACCTGCAGTGCATAAAAGGAACCCGCCTCTTCCTAAGAGGTTGCGCGCGCCGCAGCATATACAACACCTGCACCACTCAATACATTCAAGTACAAATGGCAGCTGAAGCCACCCAGATGCCAAAGCTGCCTCCCCCAGTAGAATACACACTTAAGCAGCAGCTGTTCTTGGTTATCAACGTCTCCCTTTCTATAGCTGCTAGCTTTCAGTGTGTGGCTGCTTTGTGCTGCTGGTACAAGGCCAAGCTGGTACGGTCTATTCAGAGTTGTTTCAGCATTGAGGTTGATTATGAATTTCATTAGTGCTGTGATAAAGTCCCAGTCACCCTACGCAAGCCCTCCACACAGTGCCAAGCAATCAAAAGGAAACAGCTTGAAGAAGAGGTGGCAGACAACTGCATGCTTTTACTCGGACAAACAGCAAATCAGGTGTGTTGAACATTGCATGGCGGCTTTTCATTTACTGTCTACATCTCTGCAACACCTGATGAAGTGGTATGTTGGACTTCGTAAACCAATGATTTGTTCCATCTATGCATTCATTTTTCAGTTAGTGCAATAAATGGTATCAAAATATAACACAGTGCCTAACTGGCCTCACTACAAGTTTGGTGGTATCCTGCCGATAAATCCGAGGGGATAACACCAAACTGTATTACTGTTACCGGCACTCGGGCTGGCGGTATTACAGCCGGATTACGAGTTTCGGCAATGGTGGTAAATCCCCATTCCATGGAGTCCCTCCATGGGGGGGGTTGCCGGTATACCCAGCAGTTTTTTGCGGTGGGGCGCCTGACTTAGCTCCAGTTCTTGGTTGGAGGTTAATCAGGCACCCACCGGCAAACTTGTAGTTATTACCGGCACGTTAATTCCAGACCGGCAAACATGTAATGACCCCTCTAACTTGCAAAGAGATCTGAGGCAAAAACGTATTCTTCCCAACACGTCAACTGCATAGGCTCATTACTTTCATTCGAATTCAAATCTGTTGGAAATTGATCCAATTGACATGCATTAATAATCCTGGACTGAAGCCTGTTTTATGCCAATGTGTTCCAGAGGTGCCGGTCTCTGCAATCCCTGGCATACCCCAAACAAGGCCTGATCAAGAGTGCATTATTTTTGACAGATGTTATCTAACCTAGAGAAAGAGGGATATCAAATGATGTGCGTAAATGTCGATCCCTATTGGTGGGAACTATCCCTAGAAAAGGTGAGGTGCCACCTGTTTAAAACAGTGTGGTCCCCAAACGTTGAGTGGTACCCTGCTGTGGCAGGCACAGTTCTTGACATTACTTACGAAACGCAAGACATCCCACAGCCTCCTGTCTTCTCAGAAGAATTTAAAACATGTCACACACAGTTGGGCAGCTGATCTAAAATGTAGTGCAACTCGCAAAGGTGCACTGCTGGAATACTTGCTCATCGGTTTTTTCAGAGATGTCAGGTTCAAATACCTGGTTGAGTTTCGTATACACAGGGAAGATTCCCACGCACCCAAATCTCGTTGAATAAGAAAACCGTAATATTCAGCTAACACGCACAGGATATAACCTTCTGGGACTTGAACCTGACATTATTGAAATCATTTGGAGCGCCAATATTCAAGCAAAAACGTAAGTGACTAAAATTACAGACTGAAGATATTGGGAGAACAAAAGGAAATAAATCCCAACAGATGAAAATATATATTCCTAATCGGAGGCACCGGCTCACTTAGGGATACCAACAGACAGAAGAAGTTGCCTTCAGGACGACCGGGGGTCGAAACATGTGTCGGCTGTCATCGATGCCAATATTAAATAGTTATTAGAAACTTTAGATTTAGGTTTTCATCATTTGGTTTACCAACAAATGTAACTGATGCCGAGGGGTGAGGCGCAAGAAGACAGCACTACATACATTTTTGCGTATATCCTTGACAGGCAAGTGGCATGCCAAAGGCAACATTCACAGTCCTGAGGGACTCGGCCATTTTCCGCCATCCAAAGCCCTTTACAGCCTCACATGCCAGGTGTATTCACCATATGACAAATACAGCATTATGTTGCCAGGTGCTGCAATACCCAGCCACAATCTACTTCATATCTCCAGAGAAAGCCACCTTGCACCAGACGGGAGCCCAAGGTAGATGTGTACAAAGCAAGTAGCAACCTTGTATGCGCAGGTTCTGTCCTTCTATGCCAAGTGCAACGTCATATACTCTATTATTACCACTCTATGGCAGTGCAGCCTCCGCCACTGAGCACAGACATCTATGCTATGTGATGTCAGATGACCATGTATCATAGGACATAATTGATCACATATTCTATCACATAGTACGCTTCATTGGGAAAGCCTGGATCACTGACACTTCCAAATCGACCTTTCACCTCCTGGTTGGGATGCATACCCCATTTTCCTCCTCTGTGCAGCTCTCATGCACAGATACTCCCTTCATTTCCCCCAGATCACCTTTGCTCATGAGCAGCACTCAAACATACTGTGTGCATGTGGCATAAACAGAACACCAGTGGGGCTTGACAAATTTCCAAAAAGTTTGACTATCATTACTTCCAGCAATGCGGTTTACAAATGTTTTCAGATTTGGAATCTCCTGGAATGGTCTAATCGGGAATATCGATCTGCAAATATACTGGGATTGTGCAAACTGGGAAATAGACTGGAATTGTTTCACAGTAAATAGGTTCTGTGAAATAGCACAGTGGGAGTACACCAGAATTGTACTAAGTAAGATGGCACTATTCTGGAATTGTGCACAGTGGAACTCAGGGGTGGACTGGGAATTAAAAGTGGCCCCGTATTACACATTTTCAGCAAGCCCAACCCTTTTCCTATGAGAACATTAGGAAATTAAACAGGTTACCACGCAAAAGATGCCCACGGTGCAGAGGCCTACCGGGAAATGTCCCTATAGGACAGTGCACCCCTGCTGCAGCTGTCCTAGTAGAATGTATACTTGAAGGATACTAGAATGCAGCCTACCCATTAGTGAAACTTACCATCCTGCTGTAGCGCAAGCTGGAAGATTTTCAGACTAATAATACACTACTAGGGTTGTAAAAGCTTACATTATATTGGGATTGCAAACCTTGGGCTGTTTGGGGGTGGTGTAACCAGTTGAACAATCCAATAAACTCTGGAACTACATGGGGATCCTCCAAACGGAAAATATAGCCACGTTGATGCTTATAGTGGGTTTGACAAACTGGACCTGATTGGCAATACGCTGGGGCCGGGCAGCGTAGCCATGTGGCTGCACAGAACCCAAACATTGCGCTCCTAGTCATGGACTTTCCTTTTAGTAATGTTCCTATTCCGGGAGTTGGCGAGTGAGTAAATGATGTGCTTCTATATTATTTCCCTAGTCATTTAATGATGTAGGAATTGGTTCTGTTTGGTTTCTTACAATTACATTTTGCATTTGCCATCATATTAAAAATGCGGCTCCTAATAATTTGATGGTTGCTGTGAGAACTAATGGCTCCTTATTTATTGGTTATTTATATGGAGCTTACACAACACGACTGTGTTTCAAAGGGCATCAGGGCAAAAAGGGAAGGGAGTAGGGAACAAATAAACAATGGAAAAGGCGATGAATAAATAAGAAAACAAACAGCCATCCTACTAGGCCTTGCAGCTTTTGGAGCGTGCAAGTGCAGAGGAAAAAAGGGGGTGGGAGGTAAGTGCTCAAGGGTCCCGCTGTGGGAGGGAGGAGTGCAAGAGGTGCCTGTAAGGGAGGTAACAGGGAAGTGCATAGGCGGGGCCATCCCAAACCAAAGAAGGAGGTCTAACACCCATCAGGTAAGTGCAGGACTGAGACAACCACCCAAATGGCAGGTGTGGACTCATAGGGCAGTACAGTGGGGGGGGGGGCTGATGCTGGTGGCGACTGGGAAAATGACCAGGACCCTATTAGACTCTTGAGGGATCAGACCGCCAATCTCAGCAACTGTGGGGGTGGAGGGAGAGGGGGGAAGGAGGAGGAGAAAGGTCTTGAGTAGTTTGCGGAACTTGAGGTGATCTGGTTCAAGAGAGAAAGAGGAGAGTATTTAGTGAGATAGAGTTGCAGTTATCATGGTCCTAGGCACCAGACAGCCTTATGGATGATGCAAAGCATCTTGAATTTGAGCCTTGCGGCAACCTGGAGCCAGTGGGGGGATTTTAGGGGTGGAGAGATACAGTCCTTGGGCTTGAGGCCAAGAATAAATCTTGATGCCCTACTCTGGATTAGTTGAAGCGGGAGATGGGAAGAAAGAGGTAGGTTGAGAAAGATGCTGTTGCAGTAGTCCATCCTGGAGAGGACCAGAGCTCTCGAGACATTGAGCTTCTGGGGGAAGCTGAGGAATGGAGAAGGACTTTAAGGAGGTGAAGTTGAAAGTGGGCCTTCTAGGCAAGGTCCAAGATGTAAGGAGTGAAGGAGAGAGGAATCGAAGATGATCCCAAGGTGTCTGGCCTCAGTGTAAGGAGAAGGAGGAGAGGCCATAGAGGATGACCAGAGTGCAGTGGGGAAATGGGCAACAGGTGTCCTTATCGGAAGACTCTCAGACTTACTGGCATTAGGACAGAGATCAGTGGAGGCGCACCAGGACTGGAAAGCAGACAGGCAGTATGGAATGATAGAAGAGGAAGAAGAGGAGGGGAGCTTGAAGAAAGAAGAGCTGTGTGTCATCTGCGTAACACTGGAAATGAGGAGAGAAGGTGGACATCAGGAGAGCAAGAGGTGCAAGGTAGATACCGAAGAGACAGGGCGTGAGGATCGAGCCCTGGGGAACACCACATATAGAGAGAGTGTTGGTCGAGGAGAAGGAGCCCAGGAGCACCTGGGGTGGTGGGGTGGTCAGTGAGGAAGGAGGTAAACCAATCTAGTGCACGGTGTGAGATACCAAGGGTATCCTAGAGTGGTTGACTGTGTCCAAGGCGGAAGAGAGGTCAAGTAGAATGTGAACAGCAGCATAGTTGGAGTTAAGATTTGCAAGCAATTCTTCACGGGTGTTCAGGAGAGCGGTCTCCTTGCCTCTGGATACTCGGAATCCAGATAGATGGTTATGTAAACAACCAACAAGCTCAGTGTGGTGGGTCAGTTGGGGGAAGACCAACTTCTCTGGGAGTTTCCCCAAGGAAGGGTGTAGTAGAGCTAGGGCGGTAGTTGGTCGGACACAAGGGGTCAGCAGAAGGCCTTTTTAGAAGGAGGTGCACAACGGAGTGCCTGAGAGAGAAAGGGAAAGAACCAGAGGCTAAGGAGTGGTTGCAGAAGTCTGCAAGGGCTGGTGTGAGGTAGGAGATGTTGTCCTTAATGGTTTTGTAAGAACAGGGAGACACCTGATTGGAAGAGACCTTCATAAAGTGGACTACTCTAGAGAACTCATTCATTGGGATTGGTGAGAAGGAGACGAGAGTAGGTGGGGGCAGAAGGGAGGCCGGGCAAAAGGGAGAGGAGTAGAAGTGGGGAATAAGAGAGGGCAGTCAGAATGTCCTGAGTTTTTGAGGAGAAATGGATGGCCAGTGCAGTGCAGAGGGCCTGAGAAGGAAGAGGCGAGATAGAGACTGCAGATGCATTGGCTAGTTCTTGCAGATTTTGTAGAGTTCAGCTGTGTTGTTAGTGGTTGCAGAGATACGGACCTGGATGTGGGCCCTCTTCTTGGATTGGATGGAGAGACGGTATTGCCTTTGGAGCAGGCAACGGGCCAGTTTGTCAGATGATGAGCCCGAGGACTGCCACTTCTGTTCAGCTGCTCTGCACTTGTGTTGCAGAGCAGCTAGATCGGAGTCGTACCAACTGTTACGCTTGGAGGCAGGTTTCAGGCAGATCCTCATGACAGCGGCAAGAATGTCAAGCGTGTTAGTAATAGCAAGATGTAGATTGTCAAGATTGGCACTAGGCAAACAGTCTGGATCCTGGATTTCCAGGAACTGCTCTTAGCACTCTATAAATAGGAAAGTATCTTTGTAGAAGTTCATCAGAGAAAAATGTTTTTGACGAAAATTCCAGAACTAGCAAGCTTCATGGCCAAATCTGATGTTACAGGAAATGGTGGTTGATATAGAGTTCTGGTCTGACCAGTTCGTGAAGTGAAGAATACATAGGATGGCCATGGTCATAGAACAAAAGCATGCCATACAATTGTCCAGTATGGATTGAGTTGAGACATACAACGTATTACGACAAACAGAGATTAGAGTTCAGAGCCGATATGGGTGGCCCGAGTATATATACTGCAGTTTAGAAGCAACATTTCACGGGTTGTCTTACAATTGCACTATATGAGTGTAGGCCTTCCTCTACAAAGAGTGCTGAAAATCAATGACTTAGGAAGCAGCAGTCTAAGCATCAAATGAAAGGCAATGAAGTGCTGAAAAACAGAGGCTTCTTTCAGCTGTCAAATTAGATATTGGGAATGGGGGCATAACTACAAAAAGGTCAAATCAGCCCAGTGAGCACCTTGTTTTGTATGGCTGTAACTATTACCCTTTTTGAATGCTGTATTGTCCTACTGTGACATCATGGCTGAGGATTATGGACTTGTAATCAACTGCTCTGACATCAAAGTTTGTGGATACTCAATTTTCTGTAGATATTTTTTGGAGTTGCCATGGGCAGAGGAGGTAGTGAAATTTGGGCTTCATTATGAGTTTGGTGATGTGATGAAAAATTTGTGATAGTGAAAATTCTGCCACTTTTACTCCACCGATAAATTCTGTCTGATGGTCATGTGAAGAAAACCTCCAATACTCTGCTTTTTCCCCTGCATTACCGCCAATAAATGGAGGAATAACTCTTTACTACATTACCACCGACCTTAAATGCTCCAAATGAATCAACATTACAACTTCCATCTCATCGCTCCTAATCTGATCAATTTACTGCTATTAAAAGTGATGAAAATCGTAAATGAGTTTGCCAATATTTCAGAAATCCGGCCAAACTCATATTGAAACACTAGGGATTCTATATGTGGTTTCCGGATCAGACAATTCTCCATTCTACACCCTTTACAATGCTAGTGCCTAAAGGGCAGTGCATATGGTGGAAAAGGGATGCAAGCAGGGCCAGCAGAGACATACAATTAAAGATGGGGAGCTTGCAACTACAGGGTGTATTCTGCCTTCTAAGTGACATCAAAGACAAACCGATAGGCGACACATCTATAATTATGCATGTCACATTTGAGTCTTTGCTTACGGAGTGGAGCGGCAACAGGAGGGTTTAGCGACACATAGTTTAGCTATTGTCCTGCCGCTTCCTTGTCCGATATTGTTACAGATTTTCATCACTAAACTGTAAAATGAAGACGAATCAGGCAGTCTGGCTGCAGTTAAGTTAATTAAACATTTCATGATTAAATTGTATCTTTCACTTCAAGGACCTGGACTCTGGCTGGCTGATCTTAGCAAAGGAACAATAACATTAAATTTATTGCTCTGGAGGAAGTCTGTTGCAACTAATGTCCAAACTGATACTGTAACCAGGATTCCCCATTTCACGGGTTGACAGGAATCTGTTTAAGGCCCTTGGCACACATCGCATGCCTCCATGCGCAACCACACACTGGTGTCACAGTGAATTTGCATAGCATCCTTTTCTTCGTCCTCTGAGCTCAGGGAGAGTCTGCGAAGTTCAGGGCCCTTGCCACCTTGCTTTGGCACCAAACACATCTTGTCCACTTTGATGGATTACAATCTGCAAGTGTGTGAAAGCCTAGGTCCAGGTGTAAACAATTATGCGGGTTGTTCTGCCTCCGACAGGGAGGTCTGCACAGATGTGCCTTGCTGTAACCATTCTACTGAAATCTGCAGTGCCAGCTATGTAGTGGCACAGAGCAGGTTCAAAGGTCAACGGTACATCTCTGATAGCCTCTGGGAAACTAAGTCCCTGCAGCCAGAGGTTGCAAATGTAACCGTCTGCACCTCTGAACTAAATTCTGATAATTGTATGAAGTTGACAGTCTTGTGGTGGGTCAATCTTTACATTTAAACCATGTCAGTGTTTTGGTATGGTGACTGCTACGAGCAAACAAGTATACAAGTATTTTGATAGGATATCACACCAGTGCCAGCTCTGTGAACAAGCCTTATGTTGATTCGCTGACTGTCTCCACAGCTGCTAGCCCGAACAATAGCCAGGATGCTGCCTTCTTTGATTCTTCAGCAGGAAGGGTAACCCCTTCCCCAAGAGCATAGTAACATCCCCAGTTGGTCTCCTGGGGACTGTACGTCAGGCAGAACTGACATGACAAATCCAGATTCACACCAGGGTGCCGATAACTGGAATGTCATTGAAGTCAGCAGGCATGGGAAGAGAGGAGGGCTGCAATAGCCACAGAGGAACGCTAGGCTTCGAGAAGGATCACACCAGGTAGCTTTGTGTTAGGGCTCTCTTCCTTTTCCTGTCCCCACCATTTCCAGCTGGACAAGGCACTATGGGTATGATACTGGAGGGCAAGGGCCAATTGTGACACAAAGAGGGATTATACCCTTTACAGATGTGACAGGGTCAGGGACCTCACCCTGTCAAGAGGGGATGGGGTCCTCTCTCAGTCTAGAGCAGTAGGCCTACCAGGCTACTTGCCACAGCCAGACCTGCCCCAGAGGAGCAGGGTTGACAAAGCCCTAGTCTCTGTGCCTTCTATATGCACCTGCCGAAATGTAGGAAATACCACTTCTTCTTGCCCCCTAACCTGCTTTGGAACATGCTGCTCAGCATTTCTCTTTGTCCCATAGGATTACAGCCACCAGAAGCCCTTGCGGCAGAGAACCAACTACACAGCTCAACAGTGAGAGAGGCGGCGGTGAGCAGGAAAGTAGTGGAGCGATACGCGAGTCAGACCACCAATCCAGACACTCGTTTCAATGAAGACATGAACTTTGAAATGGACTATATTTGTAGTGGCCGCCATTACTTAGAGCCAGCAGACTTGCATACACACAGGGGGCGTGTCTTAAAACCCATTTTATGCTCTCCAATGCCTGTAACCCAGCTCATTGGGAAAGCGAAGGCAGCAGTTGACCTGTGGAACCAGCTGACATGGACTATCAATGAAGGAGGATGGGGTAGCTAAAAGGGGGCTGAAGGAGCCTAGTAGTGTTGGTTGTTTGGGTAAGGTCAAGGGAGAGAAGACAAGGCAGAGGAAGGACAGTACAGTGAAGCATGGCGAATTATGGAAAGCATGTGAAATGTATGGTATTGGTTGGGCAAGTGAGTGAACCTAAGGAGGAACATAGGGTGTGTAAGTGAGAGTGGTTGGGAAAGATGACAGAGTAAAAGGGATGTAACTGTGGGAGCAGGTGTAGGAGAAGGCAGGAGAGATCGTGTGGAGAGATGGGGAGAGTAGTGTGAGCAGAGGGTAGGGGGGTGTAGTAGAGAGGAGGGGAGGAGAGATTAGTGGTCAGTAAAGGGATTGGAGAGCAGAGAATAGAGAGAAGAGTTGGAAGTAAGGAGGAGAAAGAGCAAAAGAGAGAAGAACACTGGAAGGACAGAAACGGGAGAGAGTGAGAAGGAATAGACTGGGGGAGAAAGAGCCAGGAGGAGAATATGAGGACGAGAAAGGTGACAGAGAGAAGATCCTGCGTGTGAGAGGAAAGGCCAAGTGGCCTGTGTAATTGGAGGCCACCTATCCCAGTTAAGATCATAGGTATTCTTGTGGGACCCCTGGATAAGAGTTACCCAGAAGACCCCACAGGGACTCAGCTAGAAAAGGCGTTTGGTCTTTAGGCCATCACAACTAGCCAATTAGTGATTAGAAAGCAGAGGTTACTGACCTCTAGTGACCGCCTTGGGATTCAGGGATGTCTGGGATTGAGAGGGAACAGTCCACTGAAGACGAGATAGAAAGGGACATACCTTAGCGAACCCCTCCTTCTTTGCAACTGTGACACTGTCCAAGCTTCTGCACAAGAACTGGCGGAACCATCCTTGTCCTCAACGCTCAACTGCCTTCGCTTCTCTGAGTCTGCTCGGCACTGTAGGTCACCCGTCACCACATTGGAGATGTGCTGAGTCTTCTAGAGTCCCCAACTCGACACCACCACCAGACTTTCTCCTGTCCCCTAGATGCTATCACCCTTTCACCTCCCACTTACATTTTCCTGCTCAAAATTCCTACTACTACTACTTTAGCATTGCTAACAGTACCCTATTCGTGGAGCGCAACATTGCAACATCTTTTACTTGGCCTGCAAATGATAATTGGTTTGGACTATGCCTGGCATTATTCGTATATACTATTAGGGCAATGGGCATTCAGAGAACTAGAATGTTTTTCACACAATCTGCAGCCTTTCAAAGTTTTCAGAGTTCCATGGGGCATAGACCTTAACAAATTATATGGTAACTTGCTGCTGTACAAAAACAGTTTCACTGGGCACATCTATCATTCTACTCAACAATTGAAAGATGGGGTATGTTGTAAACAATCTTGTTTGCACTTCATAGTAATTGTGCACATACAGATTCATGACATTTTCTTAAACTGCACATAATATCTTGGTGAGGCTTTAATTATGTTTTGCTTGCAAAGTATTGTGGGTATGCAAATATCCCAGTTAGTGTTTTACTGCTACAATCCCTCTCTTTTTACAAAGCACTGTCAACTAATATTGGAGGAGACGTGGAGTGGTATGAGTGGAAGGGCACAGGAGAACACTTCTTCCGGAGGAAGTACAAATTAGCAACTTTCGAAAAAGAAAAAAGAACTCAGAGGATTTGGCAGGACACTACAGTGAAGGAAATGTGTTTGACTGCTAAAGGATAGGAACTCTAAAGACAGTCCAGGAAACTGTACTTTTTGTTTCTTTCTATGCGCAGGGCTTTTCAATATAATCATGTGTTTGCCTGTAATGCCTCTAGCATCCCTAATGCATCCTGTTCATCTGATAGAAGTGAATTTCTGAAGAGTCGTCCCTAGTTAAAGAAGAAGGTTCTCAATCTGTTGTAGCTCTGAGCATTGCTGCTATTGACTTAAAAGGAAAATAAATTATTTTCTTCAACGGGGCCCCAGAAGACACCTCAAAAAGGCTCTTGTTGAATTTTGTCTAGGCTGTGGTGAGGAAGGGTGGGCAAAACTATACACTATTATGTGCCCTGCCATTTCTCTTCCTATGTCAGGGTTACACGCATGGCTCTGATACGATTTTACACCCTACTTGGAATCAAATGATTTTTCACGTAGTAAGAAAGTAATTAGCTTTGCCAGTGTGGATATTTCATGCTTATTAAAATAAGTTCTTTCCCCTTAAAATTCCTCTTGAGATCGGACAGTAATATTATACGAGTTCCTACCAATGCCACTGCTCTGCTGGTCACCGATTTGAAGTAAAATTAGTAGAACTTTGTGGGTAGAAGCAGGAGATAGGCTCCTATGTGTTCAAGGTTTCCTGTTTTTGTTGGGCACATTTTCCTGTTTTTAGGGAGTAAAACATGGATGGTATATATGCCTCTTAGCTGAAAGGCTGGTTTTGAGCAAATGTTGTCACAACTCACAGGACAGCGTAATGTGGTTCATAAGCAGAGGCCCAGGAATTCTGATAATATTATTCTGATGCAATTTTCCTCAGTACACAATTCATAAGAGGCAAGTTCTCTTGGCTCTTGAACTATTTATTTGAGGTGGCACATGAACTCCTATTGTTTTCTGACACATTCCTTTTAGGTGCCAGTATTTCATTTGCACAAATGGTATCCTGTCTACATTTTGTGACAGCCACATCAGTGATAAGCGATATTTGTTTTTTGTAATGAACATGAGTGTTCTTTTCCAATACTCGACACTTTCTGCAATGTCTCAGTGTCGACAAATGAATACCAAGAACTAAACCTATTGTTTATTTGGAGCATACAAAGCTTTTTTTGCGCATATATGTTTCTCTCTCTGTACAGGAGTACCTTTGGTAGGTACTATGGCATATCTTGAAGTCTTGGACCGGATGATGAGCTTTCCTTATAATCACATTTAATGCTTTTTTTTGCCTATATGTTTGGAAAACGTGTTGTAAGATGCACATTTTACCCTAATGTGTAAAGAATTGCAGTAGTTGGGAAGGTGAAATTCATTTCCAAACTCTTTGGAGATGTTAGCTCACTAACTACACTGCTCACAAAGTGGCTTATCTCGTTATTCAATTGTGCACATGGAAAATAATGTGCGCACGAAAGCTTACCATTTCCGCACTTAGGGAAAAATAATTAGAGGGAACATTGCTCCTGTGTGCCCCTTTTTATCCTACCCCCATTGTACATCTGTTCTCTTGTTACCTCTGAAAAGTGCTCCGTTATGCATCTGTACTCCCTGTAAAGCGCTCTGTTGTGTATCTGTAATGTTGTATACCTCTGTAAAGTGCTCAGTCGCTTCTCAAAGCTAGGTCTAGGTTTAATAAATACAATAATAATAATAATAATACCAATAATAATAATAATGATGATGATGTCTCTCCACCATCACCACTGACCAACCACTTCATCAAACACAACCCTTACAAAATGGGATACTTTCTCATCTGCCCCCCGCAACCCCTCTCTGAGGTACAACCCCAACCTCCCATCCCAATCAAAGAGCTTGCCCGGACAACCCCTCCCCGCACTGCAGTTCCACCACTCCCAAACCTGCCAGCAAATAGACCCCTTCACACACCTGTCCAATTATTAGGCTTTACCATCAACCCCCACTTTCCAAAAAAGCCTCAAAACACACCACTGTGCCCACACCTAATCCAGCCACACATTCTCCCTTCCATCACCTGTGTATTCTTTTCTGAAAAATGTTATTTCTGTTTTACCACCGGCCTCCTGAATTTGTTTACTTTTCAAGACGCTCCGAGGCCCTCTACATAGGGCCTACATTTGATGGAAAATTAAAATGAATGAAATACCAAAAAATACAGGACAGATCACAAAGTAAAACCATGCATCCTTTACCCGTTAGGTTAAACTCACCTGAATCCCCACGCCCTCCATGTCAAACAGCAAAGAAATTCTTGGAAAGTTTGGTTTACCCGAATTGGCTGAAATTCAGATAACCCAAACACACTTGCCATGGCTTAAAAACGCATCTGCTGAGCTTATAGCCACTGTGGGTTATAGTTAAGAGTGTCCGGAATATAGGGGCTAGATGGCAACCTCAAAGGTTGTAATTGTGATCCCTCGCAGCGCTAAATGATGGCCATTGTGATAAACAAAGTTAATGTGTCATTTCATGTGAGGAAAATCATTTTTCCTTAAATCATTTATCCCTAGCCTGACACAAAGTGTGTATAAATCATAAACACTTAATGATTTACACTGAAGCAGGAGATTTACAATTACTAGGAGTGAGTACAACAATAATCTTACAGAAATATGCACAAACGATGACACGTTCAGGACAAAGAGTACTACTTGCAAATAGTCCAAAGTGATCAAGACTAACCAAGGTAAAGGGAATCCCATTTTCTGTAGATCTTGGGGGCTACTTCTGCTTCAAGACGCACACCATTGAGGGTGAAGATGTTCCCAGTACCCACTTCATGGGTGTTAATGTGAAAATAGGAAACTACAAGTAGGAACAATTCAGGTGGTTAACCTTGTCTAAACTTGTGAAAGAGAAAAGGGAATATGCTGTGTTATACTGCTCTGGGACTGTATGCCCTTATGATCATGCAGACTGTGTGCTTGCACATATGCAGGCATACCACACTCTCTGGTCCAAGTCTATGTGAATCACTTGAGACCATTACCAATTTGCTCTGCAAGGCATGACATAAGCAGTGTCGCATAGCAATTTGCTATGCAATTCTGCAGGTTTGCTAATTAAATTGACACTTGTGCAGAACAGCTTGCTATTTATATTACCCTGCCTATTGAAAGCACAGCTCACCCTGCATCCCTCTCTTGCTCTAAGGGCTCTCTTCACCCTCTTTTCTGCCCACTGCCAATTCCAAGGAGCTGATCGGGAAGAGTGCAGCAGTAACAATCTCCTCCACTCCAAAGGCCTGTGTGGGAATGCTAGACAAGAAAAGTTAGTTCTCAAATGATTGCAAACCAGTGTTCATTACTACAGCTGACCTTTACATTTACAACCACTCATCTTTCCTATTGTGATACACAATCAGTTAAAATCAAGTTTGCACCAGATGACTGGAAATTAAAATAAGGAAAAGCCCTCAACGTGGAGAGTTTTCTCATGACATCATATATGCCTCATATGGAGCTTCACTTGCGTTGATTGCTCAAGATCAAACCATTTTGTCAAAACGTGGGAGGCCAAGATTAGTATCCAGACATTATGGCGCCCAAGTCACCAACTGGTTCTTAAACACAGAGGGAGGGTGGGTACGCAAAGAAGCTGTATTGCTGCTCATGTTATGTCTCGGTACAAATAACTTCGGATGACATTAAAAAATATGTCTACAAAATTGATAATTAGCTTCGATTGCTAATCAAACATGTTTCAATGAGCAAACTCTGCAAATCAACTGATCTATGCCATGCACTAAATACTTGTAACTGTTGATCTTAAGAACAGACCCAGATTTTAACAAGTCTCATGAATCATGGGGTCGCCTTCCTGAGCGTTGCATATTTAACAAATGTGGCATATTTAACACGTGTGCATGAACCTTTGGAAAGCCACGGGTAATGTGTTGGCTCAGTTGGAATATGCTCCGCTGCTCAGAAAGGGCAATGCCTTAATGAGAGGAAGTGACTGAGTCAGAAGGACCATGTAGATAATGCACCAGTGTGCATTATCTTGACCGCCTGGGGCTGGCCGGGAGATGCAAGAATCTACTCGATCAACAGAACGGAGGAATGTGTCTTTTTCTGGACATATGACATCATGCAACAAACATTCTCAAATAGTACTGGATCAAACTAAAATGGCTGCAATTGAAGCTGAAAGATGTTAAGACATCAAGACAGTGGACTGTGTAGTTAGGAAGGAATTTGGAAAAAAGGCACAAATAATGGAACAAATATGTCCAGGTTGACACAGAAATGTGAGAACTGCTTCCAGTTAGTCAAAATTTCAAACAGTGGTGTGAGTTTGGGATAAACCTCAGTTGTGTTCTACTATTTATTATTTTTTTTCCCTTTTGTTTTTGGACAAAATCCTGAAACTGCTGCAAATTGCCCGTACTAGTTTCTGTCATGCAGCTTCACTGCATGTGAACCATTTAGCTCCCTTTCTATCACAAGACGTCCCGGTGCAAAACCAGACCCGTTGCGGATATCCCGATGTACTATAAATGAAACGTTTCAATGCAGCCAGAAGTCACAGACTTTCACTCTTCTCAAGTTGATGAAATTAAAACAGTTGAGTCCTCCAAAGGAGTGCCTGCAGAGGATTCATTAACCCACTGAGTTGTCTTATTTGGGTAATGGTATACCTGTAAACTGACTTCAACTTGTTTTTATACCATCTCTTCTACCTGCTCTTCAGCTGGTTCGAAACACATTTAAGTCTGAAGCCAGCAGGAAGATTTGTGGCGATTTGGTCGTCTGAAAGATTCTCAAAATCTTTGAATTTCCTTTAATCTTGTTAAAATCGTTAGCTTGGTCAAAGAATCATTTTTTGGGACGTTGACTAATCAGTGCGATAAAGCATCACAGAATAGCTTTGGTCGCACGATGAAGAAAACGTCATCATTTTACTGTGGACAATTCTTCTTGAAGACGGAAACAAGAATTAGTCCAAACAGTATTTTTGCTGCTAATAGAATAGGTGCTTTGAGCTAGCAAGCTGTAATTTGTTAGCTCAAAAGGCCTATTCTACTCTCACCTTCTAGGTAGAAGGATTTTATCAATTCATTTTTAAACCCACCATAACACCGAAGGGGTTTGCTATTTGTTCATTGAGGAATTCATTGTCAAATTGGTTTTCAAATATATCACCGAAAGTGTAATGCAAGACTGGCAAATTCTTTCCTTGGGCACCAACAGTTGACAACCATCTACAACTCACAAAACTCTTTTGTATATAAATTTAATTTTCATTGATGGTATTTGTTTTCTGCGTTCTATTCTACATGGTGTGCCTAAACAGGACAAAGTTGGTCTACGAGATGCGGCAAGTTATTAGTATGAGTTTGACGCTAATTATTACTGTTCGATAGGATGAAAAACTTTACAAATATTGTAAAGTAAAAGTTGCTGGCCATCAGACCCCAAAGACCTAAACGCATTCCCGTGCATATCCCAGGTTGAGAAAGTGGATTTAAATGGTATGCACATGAAATGGGTCAGTAAAGGAAGGATGCTTCCCCCTACTACATGCCATGTCACAATGATTAGCTAAGTCAAGTTTATTAAGATTGATATTACGTTTATAAAATCATACAACCAAAGTGAACATGTAAAAACGTGCACCATTGTGCCAAACAACATTAGAAAAATACAAAATCAGCATACACTATTGTGTTTGTTGTAATTGTTTCTTGATTTAGCGCCTGGGTGATCATTTATCGAAACGCAACTATGGTTCTTGAGGTATTCAAAAGACAGAGCACAATTGAGCTTTTTTGATGCGATTCTTTAATGTTCATATTGTAGAATTAAATCCTTATTTTTTTTCAAAATTATAAGACTGAAATTTGTTTCAGTCTTAAATTCACAGACTTTTTTCTTTGTGCAATCCCAATATTATTTTCTTGAGAATGTTTACTATAACTCGAGGTTAATTGGATCTTGGTCCTTAAAATGTATTGGATCTTTATTATCAAATATTAATCTTCTTAGTTCTTAATCCTAATGATTATCAGCATGATGGAATCAGCATACATTCAACTAGAAGTTCTCAAACAACCACATTGCACCATTAACCAACAGCTAAAATCATTAAAAACAAAATCATAAAACATTAAATCCAATTATACCACTTTCACACCATGTCACCAAACATTATCATCAGAAATACTTTATTAGACACAAGCTGACGATTGAGAAAACCAAATGATCTAGTTAAGGCCCCCATCCGCAGGTGGATTATAAGCATACATCGCGAACTATTTGCAAAACATGTGCGTTTCATCAATATGTCCTCCCCTTTACTTTACGCACCTCAGCAAAATATGTTCTTCATTTCAATCCACATTCTACAGGGCCCTGGGGATCTCTAGGCAGGCCCAAGGCAAGGTTAGGGACTTCAAAAGACCCAATCTAAATCTCAAAGACGATTTCTAATGGGCATGCAAAGGAAGTGCAACAAGATTTAAGCGAGATGGAAGTATTTTTCATGAGGGCGCTTGAATAAAATCTGCTTTTAGATACTTGAAGAGCACAGGACAACTTCCTCAGGTCAAAACTCTTGTACACCACTCCGGCATCTTGCATAAAGTTGATCTTCTTACATTTTCCTTTAGAATTACATACTACCTTAAGAAGATTCCCAAAAATAGATGCCACTGCAGTGTGCCATATGTATAAAACTAGCAAACCCTCACACACATTCCTTCAGCACTGATGGATCCTACCAATGCCTGAATTAATTGCCCGCCTGGTTGATTTGTGAATAGGGCTCAGTCATGGAGTAAATCACTTTGAGGAGATGCTGCATGTAGAGTCATGGGGAGGCTGCAGTTAGCAGGGAACAAAGGGGATAATATACATATATTTTCTGCTGCAGGCTGGATGGTTCAACATTCATTTAAGGTTCTTCATAGGAGATTCCACAACCTTTTGTCATGGGACTCAAAATTCTTGGGACAGACAAAACAGTAGAGGAGTGTATGGGGAGATGACTGTGATTTTAGTCTTTGAAGCATTGTAGGGGTGCACAATGTTGTGTCTATTGGCAGAGACACCAATTCTGGAGTTTGGTTGGGGAATGAATGGGGAGTCAGTAAAAAACTGTTTGAAAGTTTGAAATGTTATCCCATTTAGGACTACCACGGATTACACTAACCAAAGTATTTCGAGATATCTGCAGTTGGGGTACATGGCCAGCAGCAAGGCCATTATGAAAGCTGTGCCAGTAATACAGCCTGTGATTTGTAAAGGCCACTACTCCAAAGTACCAGTTGGATGGAGGCATGAAAGAAAGAGTAGGCCTGTATTTACTGCTTTTACCATGGTTCCAGCCGGTACCGTTAATGAAACTCTAGCTTCCGTTAGCTCACTAGGATTTTATTTTCTATTTGTATGTACATAGAAGAAGGAAAAAACTATGGAGGGAGGCTCTAGTTGAAAGGCGTTAAAGGGCACTCTGGCCAATTAATAAGATGAGTTTAGTTTTTATAAATATTGGTTGAAGGAGTTTGGTGCCTGTTTAGTGGTTAGGTGTCCTAGACAAAGCTTCAATATCTTGAACCAGTCAGTCATGCCATCACGTAGAGAGACATGAAGAAAGTTTAAAGTGATGAGGTGCCAGAACAATACATTCTCTTGTTCTTGTGGGTACCTGCATGTAGGCGGTAACCTGCTCAAATGACATATGACGTGGGCTTCACCATGAACTGTGAACATTTATGGAACTGCATATGTGGAAACACAAGAAAGCCAAAGAGCTGGTGCACTTTTTATGTTACCTGGCAAACACAGCCAAATTTATAAAATGAGTCTGGTTCATAACACTGAAAGATCTAATTTAAATGCAAAACTATGCAATGTATTCACCTGTGATTTTCTAAACTAACATTCTATTTGCTTTCAAACGGAGCACAGCGTATTAATAAGTGCAGTGCATTTAATTATGCTATAATGTTGAATATAAAAATAATGCAATTATAAAAGTGGGAGAGCTTATTTTACATGCATCAAAAGTTAATGGGTACATATAAAATTGTCAAGAAAAACGCAGAGTGGAATGCTGTGTAACTTGCATTAACAAATAGTGTTGGCTTGGCCAATGCTGGATGTGACTTGTTTTGAAATGTAACCCATGGCTGGAGGCAGCTTGGGTCAAAAGTGTATTTGAATGAGATGCTTTCAAATGGGTATGGCCTGTTGCCATGAAAATCCATTAAGTCCACAGAAATACAAAGGGATATATGGGCCTGGAATATATGTGAATGAGCAGCCTCCCCCTCAGCAAGTCCATCTAACAACAATACATTATTGTCAATGCAAACTAGAATACCAACAGAAATGAAATTCATGGTGTTTTGCAGAGATTAAAATCTGAGGTGACCAGAGATTCAGGCCTCTGGTTCGATTTCACAGAATGTGTTTCAATCCCGACTTCCATTAGGTAGACCACATGGTTGTTCTACTGGAATGGGGTCACAGGGACCGGTCATAGGGCCCACATCAATCAATGGCTGAGAGGCCTGCTAGCATCATGTGTTTCATTACCCCAGAAATTAAACTAAATAAGACTGGGACGTCATAGGAAGCCATGCACCATTTAGATTGACAAAACATTTGCATTTTAAAATTATTTTAAAGTAAAATCTGAAACCATACCAGTTACAAACAAGCCAAACAGAGCTTTTTGAAAATGAGTCTCATCAATTTGTGATTATTACAAATTAACAAAATTATCAATAACCATAAATATATGAATGAATATGATACTCATGAATGTTGCATTACAAAACATATGACAGAGTACCGCAATCAACTCACACCGTATGCTTTATTCCCAGAATCCTCCATAAAAGCCAACACACAATATATAACAAAACCAATAAAAACTGGAAATAAATAGGAAAGCGTGCAACAGATACACATCTACAAATATCTAAAAACACAAGCCCCTATTGATTAATAACATACATACCGGCATGATGAATTCTGCCTACTATGACACAGTTTAAAACAGCCCTAAAAATATATTAGATTAATATCTTACTGATAACTTATTTATTTTTATTTTTATTATTATTTAGGAGGCCCTTGGCGTCCTTTTGCACATGTCATGGTGAAATATAAAAGCATACAAACCACAATACAGTAAAAACGCACTACAATCCAGAAATACATAGAAAAATATGAAGTCTACATTAAAATCACATAACTAAAAAAATACCATAGTAAGTAATCAGAGGAACTGGTTAATTCGGAGATAAATGTGTGCAAATAATTTACTTTGACCGAGACATGGAATGCAGCGGCCGCAATGACATAAGACTTTGCTGAAAATAGGCTCCAGAACTGATAACGTATCCAAACAGCGCTCCCTAAAACAAAAAGCAACACTACGAAATTCAGCTAAAGCTGCAGATAATTTTTTTGAATTACTTTTCTTTTTAAGCCCTAGAGCCTCCATAGTCTGTCTAATTCTGTATTCCTTCAGCACATGGCTAGTCCATTTTTAACATACAAAATTCAAAATAGTACACGGGACAGAAAAATCTAAAATGCATAACAGTTTCAATAACAGTTTCAATGATACCCTTACAAAAGGGACACAATTCCGTCTTCCCTTTCTCCCATGTTAGTTCTAAAAGAGGAGCCCATGTTGGATGTAAAAGAGGAGACTGGAAAACTATCCAACTGAAGTTTTATTTAATGTTTTCTCTGAAAGGCGTCATTAGTTCAAGAACATTGCTCAAAACCCCAGTGACATTTTATCTTCAAATATGTTTTTGTCTTTTCACCAATTACCCTACTATTACGAAAATGTGAAGTAGCCAATCATTGAATGCCACCTTTATCTTGGCCTTTTTGGGTAGGGTAAGAGTACATACATCTGACCCGTAATGACTGACGTCTAGTTCAGTTAAGAAAGACTACACAAATGTCAACCATTTCTAATTGCCCCTAATACGGTTGTTGGCAATTGACCATAGAATCAGTTTATGAAGGGTCATGCTAGAGCAAACAACAAACATACAATGTGACCGGTTGTACTAATAGCCTTCCAATCTTACTACTGGCCTTTGACAGTTTTCACCCGAGACACATACGTGAGAACCTCCCAATTGGACAATACCTCAGACTGAAATGGAATAGTAGCAACCGAGAGGAATTTAAAAAAAGAAGGTGACACATTAACTAATAATGTACTCAGACAAGGTTATACACGCAAATGTGTTAAGAATGCTCTTAAAAGAGCACATAATAATAACAGGGAGAGCCTTTTGGAGTACAAACCTCAAACAAAAGAGCCAGACAGTATGGTGTTTGCGAGTACCTACAATGCCATGTCTAACCGCATCCAAAGGATAATGAAGACAAATTGGCACATACTAGCCAAAGGTAAAAACGCAATTCCTTCAACAAGATGTGCTTTTAAAAGAAGTAAAAATGTAAAAGAACTAGTATCAAAGAACAATGTGTACGATCAAAAATGTAACCAAAAAACCATTACAGAACTATGGGGTATGGAAAAATTGAAAGGACATAACCCGTGCAGCAATTGGAGGTGTTGCAGCCAGACCAGTAAAACCACTACGCTAGACCTAGGCCTGAAAACACCTTTACAAAAAAGATCACTTACTAATTGTAATACAGCATGGGTAATTTACGCCATCTGGTGCCCGTGGAGGAGTCTTTATATAGGAAAGACAGAAAGAGCAGTTAAAATACGTGTCGGTGAGCACAAAAGCTGCATTCGGAATCGTACACTTACAGCACCAATAGTGGGTAGGCCACATCTGCGTGCAATGAGATCAGATGGTCAGTGATCCTTAAACTTCAGCAGAGTGGCAATACAGCAAATGACAAAAGGAAACTTTCAAAAGAAGAAACACCCTTATATTTACTGACCAGAAGCCATGAATTGGGCCTGAACAACTCATTAAATTGGAATATGGCATATTAATATTACTCTATGTACCTCCCATGTACTGTTGTTGCTCTCTTTTTTTTAAAGAGACTTCAGATTAATATAAGCTAATGACTAGACTGATACACAGGAACGCACCACTAGGTGTGTAGACCCTCGAGGTGAGTGTTAGCCATTAAGCATTGGAGTATTGTGGTAAGTCCTTCTACCGTGATCTCTACATACGGTAGAGAATTTTGAAAGATAAGATGTGCTATCCATAGCCTCCCTTTCTCCCTGTTTAGAGAGACACATACATCACGAATTCCATAGAAAGGCACATTGTGCCTACATAACTACATTTCCCATAATTTTTTATGCAGCGTACCCAAGAGAACGCGGGCTAAAGTTATATGTTACGCAATGTGTGACATTAGAGTAAAAGGACTGACTGTGGCACACTCGAACATCCACAATACTAACGCGAGCGGGATAAACGCTGACCCATGTGACAGACAGTACAAAATGTTATCATCTTGTTGCGGTTTTAACCACGCTGAGACCAGTTTGAAATAACCATAACAACTGGCTGTTTTGCTGTGGTCTGTTCAATACAGGTGTTCTCTCACAGTGTATTCAGAGCCTGAGGTCTAAGGTTTCCTTTTGCTGCACAATTGCAGGAATTCTCTTATACAGGCGTACTATGAGTGGAGTTCACTTGTGGCCACTCTGCACGCCAAATCCCCACTTGAGAGTTTCGGTGAGCACATGCAATTCCAACACAGCAAGCAAGCTATGGTTTAGCTTGAGCGTTTAAATGTAACTTAACTCAGCATGTTTGGTCTATTGCACCTGGGCACATATGGTCAACCTCTGTCTGATTAACACTAGAGATTGTGATCTCCATGAGCCCTTGAGAGAGTCCGTTGCCAGAACTAACAAGATACTAGTCATGACGGTGCATTGCACACATAAGCATGTGGTTTGGAACGGGGGTGTTTGGTAGTACGTGTAACTCCGAGACGGCGGTTTAGCCAGGGATCTGCATGTTTGGGCAAACTGAATCTAGTATGTAGATCTACGGAACCCAGACACTAATATATAATATCCATCCAAGTAGGTCAATAGAATTTGTTTTTTTGTTTTTTTTTAAATAGATAAGTCCTCGTGATTTTTCTTTAAAAAAGTCCTTGTGATACTTCACTCCTAAAACCAACTAGACACAAGCCTTGACTTTTCGCTACACATAGGAGCATGCAAGGTGACACAGTGCTCACATTAAAGAGTAGAATTTTGATACAGAACGTTATCTACAAGATTGGCTATTCTTACTTGTAGTAAGCAACAGTGCGACGATGGCGCTCCTACAATTATTTGACCGCAGCTCCAATCCTCTGAGCATGGCATGTTGTACCCAATGGTCGACAACGACTAAGTGGAAGAAGCAGTTGGCACTTTGGAGTAACAACCCAATGTTAGTGTCAACTTGATTATAAACATTCAAACTAATGAGTCTTTCCTGTTAGTAGCAGCAGTGTAACTGGTACATAGAGTTTCGAGGCATCATTATCTAATTATTTAGATAAAGAGCAGCATCTTTTAAATTGAAGCTTTTATACTAAACCTCTCCCAAAGATGGCAATCAAATGTCTGTTTTTTCTTCTATGCCCCCCTCCTATGACAAGAATGGGAGAGTGGATTAATACTGCCACTACTCCACTCACCAAGTCAAATTACTAACTCAGATAAGTGTTGGAGTGATGCCATTATAGAATGAAAATGTGAGCATTATTGACTAAGACTTAGAAGTAGTCATAACACCACTATTCAATAGTTGTTCTCATTGTTCTCTTTCCCTGCAGAGTCCCACAGCGTGTCGAAGTGGACTTTTCAAAAACCGCACTTTATGTCACACGTATTATTGTTTCTGATTAGATACCCTATGATTACAAATCCCCTGAAGAATTTCCATTTAATACATCTAATTTTTCGTTTTATACGTGAAAGAAACATGTTGGGTATATGCCAAGCATTGAGATACACATATTATGTTTCTTAGTGTGTTTTTCTATTTGTTTTCAGTATTTATTTGATGTTTACTGTGTGTAATTTCATTGTTGTTAATCATTGAGTGTTTGTTGTTTTACACGGTCTAGTCACAGTAACTGGCGTGTAGGTTTCGTGTGTGAGTGGTACACACAAGATACCTATCAGGGTACAAGCTGTAAGAAATGCAAAATGAGATGTCATAAATATATTATAGTCAGTTGAGAACTTTATACTAAGTTTTGATAATGAACTCAATTCTTTTATAAAAATTGTTTAGCAAAAGAATTTTTTTACGAATTTTGTATTAAATACTGTGCAATAAGCAAAACAGACAGAGAGATTATCTAAATACTAGTCTCTCAGTATGAAGTTGACTCCTTCATAAGTGTGTAGACTGCAGAACATTTTGGCGTCACATTTACAGTTCAGTGTAGTTTGCCTTCTAGTTTTTCGTTATTCAAACAAGCCTTTTGTCATATTCACAAGACTACAATGTTCATATTCATGTTTCATGCTGTTTGGCGCAGTCACCGGAATGCCCCGGGGTCCCTACTGTCTTTGGGCAAACTCACTGGCTTTCTACAGCTTCTCCAGTCGGATTCGCATTTCTGCGGCGTGCTACTTTCCCCCACTTTCCAATCTGGAGGCTGAAGATGGTCTCCTATTATCCCTCCGCAACCTCCCTTGTGTCTCCGCAATTGCACATCTGCTTCCTTTTAGGATCCGGAATAGAGAACGACCAGCTTCTCGACTCGCTGAGCACCCAGGACCTCGCTTGCAGCTCCCAACATCTCCACAATGCTTCAGTCTCTGACTCAGCATCTCTCCTCCTCTGGCAGCCTCTTCTGCTCTGCCTCAAAGCTGTAAGCAGAAACGCCAGTTCCACTGTGTCCTACCACTTCCAAAAGCCACCCTGGAGTTCCAATATTACATGATGATTCTAAACCCAATATTCAAGGCGGACAAACAAATCCTTCCAATATATTTTTGCAGAGGTGTCAAGCAATGAAAAAGGCTGGTAATTCACAGGATTAAAACTACCCTCTTTCTTAAAAATGTCTGTCTCAGGAGTCAGTCTTGATGGTCTAAGGGAAGGTGCCTTGAGTTAGGATGCTATTGATGATTGTCAAGTAAGGGCGGAGTGCCTCAGTCGGAAGGTTGAGTACGGAGGAAGGGAGGATGTCGTCCGCATATGATTTGGCCTTGATCGAGCTAGGCTGGCAGTGAGGTCTTCCCTAGTTAGAGTCTTGAAAGTTGTCCAGGTAGTTGCGGTTTTGCGAGATGGGATAAGTAGTGCACTGTCAGTTGTTGCGTTGGTGTCTATATGTTGGCAGATCATTCTAATCTTGTTGACAGCTGTAGATTTCTCTATAGAGTGCTGTACGAATGGGTCGGTCAGAGGGTTGGTACAGTGCTTGATGGATTTGAACAGGGCTATGCTTTCATTGCTAGCCTTGGCTATGGTGTTTTGGTAGTAAGTGCCCTTGGCAGTGGTGATCAGTCGTCTGCGTGCATCACAGAGTTCCTTGAGCAGGGTGAGGTCAGATGCCCTGCAGGATTTTCGCCAATCATTTTCTTGTTTTCTGATGGTTTGTTGAAGTTCAGTTCTTGAGTATACCAGGGTGCATAGGGTTTAGGCTTGAGGGTCAGTTGTTTTACTGGGGCATGCAGGTTGATGTTGTTTGTGAGGGTGGTGTTGAGTTCTTGGAGAAGCGAGTTGCAGTCCTCATGCACCAGAGATAGATCAGCCCATTTGAGGTGGAGTTTGGCTTGGCCTTCCATGAGAGCCCCCACTGGAACATTCGTAAATGATCGGAAGGCTTTTTTGCTGGGTTTCCCATGGGTATGGAGTGACCAACCTCAAGGGGGATTGCCAGATGATCTGACCAATCGAGCGGGATAGCAGGGCTGGGATGGAGGGTCGAGGATATTACATTTCCTGTGATTCAGGCCTTTCACGTGTTGTGTGAGGTTCAGAATATCCAGGAGGCGGTGGTGATCTTCCTTCATTGACTTTTTTGCTGGGTTGCCCAGGGATTTTGAAGTCAGTGAGGAAGATGCTGGTATGCATGAGGGACATGGTGGTGACCAAGTCAGTGATGTCTTCGATGAAGGAGGGGTTTGGCTTGGGTAGTCTGTAGATGAGGTCAAAAGTGACTGTGTCCGTTGCTGAGAGTGTGAATGATGGTGAGGTCTCCGCCAATCTTGTTGGATGGTCTTGTTGCAGAATTCTATAGTCATTGAGGGATGAGGACAACTAGGATGTGGGTGGCGGTTGATGTCATCCCGGCCTCAGTAATGAAGATGGCATCGAAGTCATGGGTGGTGATGAGGTCAGCGAGGTCTGCTGCATGGTTCATTGCTGAGCGGACATTGACAAGCATCTGTTTTTGCATAGTGGTGCATGATAGAGTGATGATGCAGTGTGTGGTGATGCAGGTGAGGTTGCTGCGATACAGTGTCCATGATGTTTCTGGTGAGCAGCGTGGTTATCGATGAGTGGTGAGGATAGGGATGGGCTGTTGGGGTGAGGGGGTGAAACACATATTGAAGGAAGCTTACCTGATGTTAGTGGAGCAGGGGTTCTGGGCCTGGGTCCTTCTGGTCCAAACAGGTCCAAACAGAATGCACCCTTTTCTCCAACTGCCCTTCACTCGGGACGAGAGATGCCCTTGATCTAAGAGTTAAGAAGGGGAGGAAGAGGCAGATCTAAGAAGGTGGCTGGGTCTTGGGGCATGAGACCTAGATCCACTTGCATCTGCTCACCAACTACAAAGGAAAAGGGGTGCTTAAGTAGGTTAAAAGGGCGGCATACAAAGAGGGCACCAACAGACGAGCAGTGATTGAACGGTGGGTGAGGTTTAGGTCATGTGACCTACATCCACTTGCACCTGCTCGCCAACTACCCCTGTTCTGGAGCACACAAAATCTTTCAGCATAATCTCTGGAGCGCAATACTGATACATTAAGATTTACTGCATATGCGAGCGGACCTCCAGAACACTGCTTGTGGTCATGTAATAATATGCATAATATACATAGCAATTATGCACCACCTCACAATTGCAATGCCTATTGTGAGGCTTTAAAAAACCTCAATAACGTGGGTTGTATGAAATGGAAAAGAATACCGCTAATAGACATATGGAACACATGGATAACACTAGAATGGGGGCAGTTCCAAAAATACACAATTGTTTATGTACAATGAGCTCTGGGGCTAGTGCACATATCTGAAATCAATGTAAACATGTGGTAAAACATGGGCACAACCCTCAAATATGCAGATGTACCATTTACATGCAGGGAACACGAATATATTTCCTGATATTCAAGCCTACTGTTTGAAATGCTCATGGAAAAACACAAAGTATGGATGTAAAAGCAGTTGGCGGGGCTTAGAAAGAAACGGTTCCATCAAGATGCAGATGCCATGCTATTTGAATAGTTTTGTATACTCGGCTGCACTGCCACCATACTGGCCTCATCGGGCCTAGGCTTGTCAGAAAGTTGGGGAAACGTACCCCCACCAGACCTTTGTCGGCAGAAGGAAAAGAAGCACCGTGAACATAAGAGAAAGGGGGAGAGGGAGGAGGGGTAAATGCCACAGACAAAAGGAGAGATGAAGGGGGGGATCGTTTGTGGTAGCATGGGGTGTGTGTGTCAGTCCTGCTAGGCGGACCATAGATTTTAGAATGCAGAAAAGACAGGTTTATTCTACAGTGTATGGGAATAACCGGAATGTGTTACAAGGCAAATTTGGAGAACAGAAAATGTACTATGTAACATGTGGATGCAGGAAGGGTTCAAGACATACTCGGTCAATCCTAAAAGATGTGTTTTGCACCTTTCCTTTCGTAGATTTCTATGGAACACCATTTCCTTTTACATGTTTTGAACCCTTTCCTGACCTCCTGGAGGTCAAAAAGCCTTCTGCTTTACTTCCATTTCCAGTTTTGCTCATTCCTATGGGGACCAGGTGGTCCCTAACACTGTCAGTACTGACAGACTATGGGCCTTGTTACAAGTTTGCCAGTAATTCCGGCGGGCTTCGGGCAAACTGCCCCTACCATTTCCACCACCTGATAACCCGGAATTACTGGGATATTATAGGCGGCAGAACGGCTATAAATCGACATTCCATTGAGTCCCAAATGACTCCAGGGAGGGGATTGCCGAATTTTACCGGTCAGTAATTCTGGCAGTTATTTGCCAGTAACCCTCTGGTAAATCAGTGACCCCCACCAGCAAACTTGTGTTTTGCCTTTCTGGTAAAATTGCCAGTGCTGGAATTACTGCCAAGTATACTGGCAATTGTATTGGACCGGCAAAACTGTAATGAAGCATTATGTCTCTCTCTATGAATTCTTGTAGTTTTACAATTGCCCACATCACCTTACAGTGAAGTGCAGTTAGGATACTTTGTATCCTTCTATCTTTTTATATAATGGCTTTTTGGTTACTTTCACAATGTGCCTGACTAGCAGGTGGCAGCTGTGAGATTTGTACTTTGTTTATGTTATTTTACTTGTGCACTTTTGCATTTACCACGAATGGCTACTGAAAGTGGCTAGCACTCTCTGGCATTATTCCTGCCTTCTCAAGTCAGGAAATGTCTTCTATGAAAATCCCTTTCCTGGGGAAAGTTTCTAATTTTGAGAGCAAAGAGCTTTGTGTGAGAGAGCCAGAGCAGGTGCTGGGACTGTCTAGTCCCAGACCACAACCCCTGCCTCCAGACAGTCTCTTATGGGCAGATACATGGCCAATGGTTTACCAATATTGGACACCCCTTCCCCCGCTGTCCAGCTGTTTGAATGGTGCAGATCTTTGGTGACTAAATGGTGACAAGAACATCCATTTTGATAGTTGATCTTTCATCAAAACACTAAGTTTATTGCAATTTAATTAATGGGGCTTATTCTGGATTAAAAGTCTGGCGCTCCGTAGAGCTTGCCAAGAGTTACATACTATTTGAGCATGCACCACCCTCAAGCCAGTTCAGTGTAGACCTAACTGGTCAGAGTGCCCAATTCTCTGGGCAGAGATCCATTTCCAATGGCGTGCAGGTCAACTGACTCAAGCCGACTGCCCTTCATAAGGAATGCCTTTTCCCCCTTTCTTCCAAGACATGGTGGCGGACCAGTTTTAACCACTGATGGACCCTATGGCATGATTTTAATTTCCATGTCTTGGACAACTTGGCACGCGACTCAGAATAGCAACAGGAAGTAGGCATTTACAACTTCCTGCAAAGCTTAGATTAGCACAGTGTAATGTCTCCTCCTAGAATAGAAAAGCAATCAGAAAGACAGAGTAGCCACAGAGGTAGACATAGAGGAATGACCTGCATATCGGTGCTTCCCACTCAAGGCCGAGTTATGCCGGAAAAGGCAGAAATGGTTTAGAGAGTATGTATAAAGCATTGTTAGAGCCTGGATAGGGTATTACAGCATTCACCTCCAAGGTGAGCTACAAAAAAATACAATAGAGCAAGCTGTGCATTCACATTAGGGATAAAAGGAAACCTACTCCTCTCTGGAGAGAAATCATTTGATAAAATGAAACTTGCCGATTGGGACCTTGTGCAAATGTATTAATGTCTCATTTAGAGAAAGCCATGTGCCATCTTGCATTAAGAACGTTGGGATCAGGCCCCTATTGAAAAAGCCTGGCTTGTGCCCGAATACACCAACCAACTACAGGGCCATCACTAATACGCCTTTTTTGATGAAGATCCTGGATTGTGTAGCCTATACACTATTGGTGATCCAGCTGAAGACAAACGGGATCCTGAGTAGGTGGCAGTCAGGTTTTAGCGAGAGCCATGGCACAGAAACAACCCTATGAGACTTGAAACCCAGATTGTTACGAATCATGGATAAGGGGCAAACTGCACTACTTATGCTATTGGACCTTTCCGCTGCCTTTGACCTGGTGGACCCTGTCCTATTGGTTACCAGGTTCAGGGAAGTGGCGGATTCTCAGATAGCGCAGCTCAATGCGCTAACTCATTTTTGAGTAACAGATGGTGCAGACTCTGCAGCAAGGGCGCCGAAGCGCAACCTGTACTTCTGACATATGGTGTGCCCCAGGGGGCTTGTCTATCTCTTTCTCTTTATAATATTTTTACCGTGCCGCTTTTTAGCCTATTGGAAGAAAAATAATGTTGCTTTTACCAGCTACGCTGATGACACGCAATGTGTCCTCCATTTGTCTGGTAAGCACAAAGATGATGAGGAAACCATTAATAAAAGATATGGACTCATCCAGTTATGGATGATCAACAATGGTTTGGCAGTGAATAAAGAAAAAACTGAGTTGATGGTGGTTAGGACAGAGGTGAAGATATGCAAACTGGGAACAGATTACACTCACTTCCAAGTGGCCGGATGCAATATCAAAACTAAAGAACAAGTTAAAACACTGGCGGTTTACTTAGAAACTGAATACGAGGGCCCAGCTGAGTAGCCTAGGCTTCTCCACTGCATATTACATTAAGATACTAGCGCAGCTTCGTCCGTTTATCTCAAAAGTTAACTGTGAAACTGGGGCAAGAGCTATAATCGGTTCTAAAATTGATTATTGCGGAAGCTTGCTTGCCGGCATAGCCAAAACAGAATGTACTCGATTGCAAACCATTCAGAATAGTGTGCAGAGTCATCACCGGACTACTGCGAAGGGATCATGTATCCGATGCCAGGCGTCATTTACACTGGCTGCCCATAGAGGCAAGAATTCATTTCTGTTTACTGGTGCCTACGCATAAATGGCTCATTGGGTCTAGCCCTCTATATCTGAGTGAGGCATTGGTGAGTAAATAGAGTATCAGGACGATAAGATCAAATAACACCAATGAACTTACAATTCCTGCCAGAAAACTAACCCTGGTGAAGAAATGTGCATTCTTCGTGGCGGCTCCTAGAGCATGGAATGCAATACCTCGCGATCTTAGGGAGCTAAAAACTGAAAACCCTGCTGTTTAGATAATGCTCTCTTGACAGGTGGACGAAGTCACGGGTGCCGTTTTGAACTTCATGGGCTACATGTCTGATATTTAGGCCTGTCTTGTTTCTATTGTTACATGTTGTCTGCGTGCCTCAGCCCCTGGGCCATGTGGTGTGCGTTACAAATATATTCAAGTAAAGTAAAACTGCTGCTTAGTAGAGAAAGGGACACAGTGGGCCTCATTACGAGGTGGGCGGTAAGGGATTACCGCCACCGGTAAGGGCACCGGTGCCGGGAATCCCTTACTACCCTACTACGAGGTCCCTTAGTGGGTCCATTCCTTAATGCCTGGTTTTATCAGGTGTTATGGAAGGGACCCGTTAAGGGACTTCAGAGCTAATAACGGTACCGCAATTTGCGGTACCGTTATTAGCACCTTTCCCCTTCCCATTGAGCCTTATGGGGGCAGAAATGGGAATGGGGAATGGCTTTTTCAATGGGGACTTACTGGACCCGCAAAATTCGGAATAGACCTGTAAGTCCCCATTGAACGGGACCGGACACGGTACCGGTATTGAGGTAGTCATGGCGCCCTCCAACCTCGTAATGAGGCCCATTGTCAGTGTAGTTATGGCTTAAACTTCACAGTATCTGGAGTATATCCACTTTCAATAATGCTATGTTAAATATTATGTGAAGGTGTGCAATTGTGTCGATATGTTCTGACGTGATGATATGTTATGTCACCTTACATGTTACTGGGCTTTGTGAAATGGTATTATTTCCACATTGCATTTGAAAGTAAATGGTGGGGCCGGTCTGTTTGGCGACACTTGTCCACTTTTGATTATTTTAATCCTTCTGCTTACAGTTATTTCAAAAGAGTGATTCGTTTTTTTCTGTTTTTTTACTTTGCCGTGGCGTCTTGCTGAGTGAGATGGTCAGAAAAGCCAAAAACCACTGAAAAATGGCTAACAATAGCCGACGCGGGAGAATGCAGAACACATAAAGACGGGATCTAACCCGGAAATTCAATATATTTGGAGCATAGAGTAACACGAGAAGACAATGTACATGCCCTTATTTGAAAAAAGTGGTCAGTGAGGAAACACGTGTCATCGTAAAGGGCAATCACGTGATTTTTTCCTTATGTTAAACCTATGTGCAAAAACAAAACTGGCGCAGTAATATATGTGAGTGTGTTTTGCTTGTTTGCATTTGAAAGTAGTTTCCAGTTTGTGAATTTAATCATAATAATATTGTGTTCCTATATAGCGCTCCATGCCAGACTCCGCCTCTGAGCGGTGTAACAGCAGGATTTACTACTACCCCATTTTGAACCGCACTTGATTTATGACCTCAAAAGGATGAAAGACTAAGCGCGTCCGTCCGACTGTGGGATTTGAACTTGCAAAGTGCAGGTTGCCCCTCCAGTCCGAGACCAATGCTTTACTTGTGTACCTATCAATCCCGGGGTTGTTTTGGAACCTCAACCAGCAGCAGTGCATTTTTAGTGGCTTTTATTTAAAGCAGACAGTTGTTTGGGTCAAGGCACACTTACTGGCAGGGTACTTCACACAGAAAGTTGAGCCGTGCCGAGACTATACTTTCTCGGCTCCACGTGTGGATATCACCAAGGAATCCATAGACGTACATGTGTGAACACGGATCAGATTTAAACACGTTGGATAAATAAAGTCTGCCCAAACCTTAATTTTGCATTTCCTTCAATCTCAGAATTGTCTCTCTGCCTGTGCCCGGTCTGCCTGCTGTTTCCTTCGTGGAGCTGTGCGGCCCCATAGCTGCGAAGGAAGGTTTGGAAGCATGCAATTACTCCTCAGGGTATTGAAGCTTGCCCGGTCAATTGAAGGTTGTCAGCTTCTCCGATTCATGAATATAGGTTCACACATATCGGCTCTGAAAAGTCAAGACAGGTTAAGCTCTCTGGCAAGCAGTAAAGCAAAGAGACACAGTGCCATCTAGATGTAAAATGAGTGGTATCCTGGTAACCGCTCCCGAGGCTTGGACTTCACATGTAACCCTGGCACAGAGTGGGAATGTGTCTGCCGGACCTCGTTTGGGTGGGAGTGCTGTGGCTAGAGAGAGCTGTGGGAGGGGTGCAGTAAGAAGATGACGGGCAGCGGGAAAATACGGACATCAACTGGAGAGTCAGAAATGCTCGACTTTACAAGTGGATTTTTACTTTCTCCATTTTGATCAGCTTTTCATCTAATCCATTAGCAATGATTACACAGTCATCCATTCCACACTGACCATAACTCCTGTCCGTCACGCACATTGTACCTTCCTTCCCGTTTGTCGGTTCCTCTTTTTGTTTTCTCTCACCCCTGCTCTGATGGACAGTCTGGTTCACCACGGGCACAATGCACACCTTTCTGACAAGCTTCAGAGCCATCACACCAATACTCTAGTTATGAGCACAGCATTAAAACTCAGTACCTTGCGGGGGATGCCTCCCAGCCAATCAGGAAGCTCAGACGGATTCTTTTCCTCATGGTAAAGCCCCTTGTGTTCCGAGCCTCCTCAGAAGCAGGAGGCCGCCATCTTCCTTGCCGGGAAAGTCTGTAAGTCTGCGCTGCACTACCCTTCCCGTCCTTCCCCCAACCACAATGTTTACATCCCTCACCCACCCACACTGCTGCCACCTTTACCTTGTGCTCCCTTGCTCCTCTCTGGCAGTGCTCCCGGCGCATATCCGTCTCAGACAATGGCCGCCATGGAAAGGCTAATAAGACTGCATGCAGTTTCCTTCTACCTAATCCATGGCAGCCATCTTGGTTTGAAATGTTTTCAAGGAGAGAAATGGCAACCATACCATTTCTCAACTTAAAAAAAAAACTATTAGTGATAGCAATAACTCCATCTAGGCAGGGAGTGGGGGCTTTATCAGGACAGGTGCTGGCAGGCCACCTGTTAAAGCCCTCACGACTACCTGGCATGGTAGAGGCCCACCCCGTTGGGGTTCATTGCTCAAATAACATAACATGCTTAAATAACATAACCTGTATGCATTTGGAGGTCTTAACTAAAACACACAAGATCTCTTTACCAATTGGCCATGCTCACAAATGCATAGAAGGTTATAGTAGAAAGACACAGCCATTACCATCCAGTCAGACCAGGTGCATGCTCTCAACACCTTGTGGCCCCACTATATTTCAGCTTCACTTCCCATTGACACACACAAGCGGGCTTCCCTTTCTAACTCGTAGGCTTTGTGATTCCTTGTTCTTGTTATGTGCAAGAGTTTTGATTCCAATAATGCAGCAAGGCAGTCATGTATTAGCTTTCAAGGTCAAATGGACCTGTTCATCAAATGGTAAAAAGCAAAAGTCAACCCTCGGAGAAGAAGGTCTTTGTGATTCATATAGTATCTACTATGGAAAGGAGAGAAAGAGTGTGATATTGAATCACTGGTGAACAACATCCTGACAACAAAATTCCTGTTGACCCCACGTTGTTTGCAAACAAACCCATGAAGTCCTGACAGACTGAAACGAATCAGAACCTGCGTTATTTACCTCTAAAACATTCTGAGGTTCATGTTGGTTAAATTCATAATTTGGCGGGGGGGAACTGTTACGTTTGCACTGCAAAGTAAACGGCTTGCCGCTGACAGATTTTCATCATTTGCACAGTGCAGTGCAAAGGTGCAGGCAAAAGAAGCGTAGACGTGTTTACACTGCCATTTGCCCAGCACTTTTGCACTCCGCTGCACAAAGTGAGTAAGCAGCGCTCACAATTACAATTAAACCCTACGAAACATTCTTGCATGTCGGGGAGGGTTTAATTTCAATTGGGATCGCTGCTTACCATGCTTAGTCTAGTTACAAAGGTATTCTCTTAGGACCTCTATAGATGAAGGTGAGATTTCTGGTTATAGTGATGAGTGTTGGTGACCAGGGAGCACTGGTTTCCAGTGGTTCACTTCCGCGGCGTTGCATATCATGCCACTGGATCACCACGTGCAGAGCTTATTTGCATGGGAGCACGGCCTAAGGCAAATTAGCTGTGGGCCCAACATTTGCTAGCAATATAATCAGACACCAAAAACTAGCCCGGCACCACTAGAAACAAATGTATTTCCGGGAATGCTCCTGGAGCCTGTTTATGATCCAGTAAAGGCTGTGTGGCGTGTGGGAACCTTTTAGCGCTCCACTGCCGTAAGCAGGGGCCGTGCCAGCGACTATCCACTGGAAAGTGTGAGTCCTTTTCTCTAGTGCACAGCTTTATGACGTGCTGTAATCCCTCTTTTTCAGGGCATACCATCCTGGCATTACAAGATGTCTAGGCTTTGCATTTGTAACGTAAACACCAAAAAAAAAAAAAAAATCTTCAAACACAGAATTAGAAACAGACGCGTTCATGGTTTTCGGACAATTTTTAGAGAGCATTTGCCCCAGAATTTCAGAGCGGATGGTATCATACCTGACCAAACAATCTTGGTAAAACTTTGCATACGAGCTGCCACACGGTAACATCCTTGTAAGCACCCACAGCTTTGTAATAAGCAACTGCTACAATGGACTGCTATAACAAATTAAACAAGGATTGTCAATGGCAACAGTTTGGGCTTTTGAGTCGGCATGGGAAAGGCACTTGCCAGGCACTGCCACAGTGATATTAACCGGCCATTGATGGTAGCAGGTGCAAAATGGTACGAGTACCGGGGCATCTAATAGTGCCTGGCAAATGCCTAATACAAACCAAAACGGTTGACTTTTCCAATGTTTGTTTTAAACAGGACTTCAGTGAAGGCCACGCATAGGGCTTAGAGATCAAGTGGCTGAAGGCAGACCTGGTTTAGACATTTGTATTACAGCAATAGCGCGCTTACAGCCCCAATTAAATCATTCGCTCTCAGAAGACTGATTTGAAAAAAAAAACACTGGCAGGCACTTCAAGTGCAAAGTTCGATGATAGGCTTGAATAAGCTGAGCTTAAAGAGTTCCCCTGAGGAGGTGTTTTGTGCAGAGAGGCGCAGGAACGGGGTGGCAATGCCTGTAGGGTTTGGCATGGCCATGGGCAGTCAATAGGTGGGTGAATAACCAAACAAGACCTACACGCTATGTGTACCCCCTCATATCCCATTGCTCCCTATCTGTACTCCAATGCAATAGTTTTGGCTTATAGGTGGCTATACCACCTAATAGCCCAAACTAAAAATTACTTTGTTTTAGCCTAAACTGCCCACACGCCTTTTAGAACTTGGTGCCTGTACACACTGAGCAAATGTAGTATATTAAGCAGTGACACATTTCTATTTCAATAAATAATTACTTTTCAAAGGTTTTGAGGACTGCAAAGTATTTCAGCAGTGAATATTTTGCATGAGAAAGAAACAGCTCATTTCCTATTCGGGCTGGGAAAGCAGAGCGGCAAAACAGCTAGTCAGGTTTTGCATTTCACAAGTAGGAGCGGTTTCTTGCTGCGCGGTTCCTTGTTGACTAAACCATTAGTCCCATGCAAAAGCTATACAAGATCACTGTGCCCGGGCCAGGTGCAATCATATTGTAACCAAATTGCAGCAAATTACAATCGCATTAGGTGTAGCGTCAGCACAAAAGGCACACTTGTCAGAGGTGCATTTGTTCTGGTACTGTAGATTTCCCACGCGACTCATCCTGGCCATTGTGGTAACCGAGAGCTCACTTTGCAGGTTAGGCCCCTGCTGCAAAGGGTAAAAGTGTATGTGTGTGTGTTTTTTTTACAGTGTAGTACCATTACCTATAAATATCTGACACAAATGGCAGCACTGTTGATCTAACATATGGAGACGGTCTGTTCGGTTCTGGCTCCCTGGTCGCTCTAACTCAGCCGGGAATACCGCATTTATTTATATGCACGCGCGGCGTGCAACGTCACTCCACCGCGTGCTAAACCCTTAAAGGGCCAGCACCACAGTGTGAGCATGGATGTTGGCAAGGTTTAGCGGATGGGAGGATAGCAAGGCTAGGCAGATGTGCAGAGGGACACCAGCAGTGGTCCCTTAGAAAGACCATACAATCAGCAAAGACTATTTTGGAGCGATGGCAACTGCCCCTGCCCAAAGCAGCAAAAAGCCCTGCAAAGAGGTTGTCGCAAACTTATTTTCAGGTCACATGACACTATAGCGTTTAAACGACGGCATTAAAGGGGGGTTTGTGTGTGGGGAACAGATAGGGGTCTCCACACACAGGGAATTCGGTTTAACAGTTTGCTTCTGATCCCAGGAAACGTTCGAGGAATGCCTGTGAGTAGAAAGAGGAGTTATAACTCGAAAGGTTATCTTCACTGGCTGTTCTATGTGAACAGTGAACTGGAGGGGAATACACAAAACAGTAGTGTGGGGGAGGGTCACTGAAGTCTCTAGATCCTACTTCATCCTCTTTTGCAAGGTTCTGAATAGGTTTTCAATGGGTTAGGCTTCACCCTTGGTTTGGTCTCGGGGATATTGGTTATCGGAACCCCTACAGGATCCATACGGCTGTATCTAAAGTGTTATGTAAAGTGGCTTTATGGACCCCCCTTCTGCCATTTTGGTTGGCCCCACTATATGTGGCTCTGTAAGAAAAGAGAGAGCAGGGGAAGCTAGGGGAGCAGCGGGAGAGGAGGATATAAAACCTGGGGTGTTGATGGATGCAGTTGGGAAGTTCCCAAGCACCTGAGGGGCAATTTGCTGCAATGAGGCTGGCAGACACCTGGTAACATGTCATCTGAATGGGAGATCCCAAGATCGAATAGACCAGCGAGCGCTTTGGCTTTAGTTAGTTGATGTGGGGGACGGGGTGATAGGGCTAGAGAGGAGTGCTTAGTCATTGCTTAATTCATGTTTCTGTGGTAAAGGCTATGCCTGCAGTGGCCATGTGAGAGGGATGTGTGTGTGTTGTGTAAGGTGGTAGGATATTTTAGCAATGAGCTGCAGAGCACGGCAGTTCCAGTGTCAGTGAACAGTCAATTGCCAGCTCAATGTTTCAGTCTCTAAAGAGTGAAACACTGGTGCGAATGCGTACTCATGAGCTAAAATTCAAAGTAGGTGCTGTACTTATGCGCTGTAATTTTGCTGCTACGCAATCTTATGCCATCACAGGGACTCTGCAATGGACAATGCAACGGAACAAGGTTGACAATTACGCTTCTACAAAGACACATCATAGAGGCCCGTGTAACTGATGGATTGAACTAAGATACTGTTCTTATACCACGCATACCTCTCATTCCATCTGATATAAATATGCCTTTCAAATTCAAAGGAAGACAATCTCCTATATGTTTAGCCTTTTCAACGACCATTAATAAGCCACAGGGTCAGACTTTTGCCAGACTCTGCCTATACCTTCTGAAACTTGTATTCAATCAGAGGCAACTATATATGTTGCTCTCTCAAGATTTCGATCATTCGGCTCAAGTCATTTTGACAAAAAGTGCTTTAACAAAGTGCACACATTTAAAAGGTGTATATGAAAACATGTGAAACCAAAAAGGAGAGCATACACAACATCCAGAGGGTACAGTACATGGATGGTGACACATTACCTGCAAGTGAACAAGATGCCCCCATGGTCCTTCTTAAAGCTGCCTGGCATGCTGCAGCATGACTCCCCACAGGTCTTAGTGCATTCGACCACATCGGCCACATCATCAAGGAATTGAGCCAGTCACCTCTTCAATCATTCATCAGGTTCAAGTGTGGCTGCATCACCAACAAAACACTGCTCTCCCTGGCTGAGATAAACACCATCCCCAGAGGCCAACACACTACCAGAAGATACAACATTGCCAGACTGGAAACAAAGAACTGTAAGAGGGAAGCAAACAGGAAATATCCACTCAGTCTCTGGAAAAGTTATAAGACCTGAATGGCTCCATACTTCACACACTCCAGGAAGGATCTAAAAGACCCTTCTCTTCAAAGCGCATCTCCACAATTGCTGATGCTCCACTCAACCAGACCAGGATCTAGCCTCTTCCATGTAACCAGGACCCATCCCAGCAATCTCGGCTACGCCACACCCCACCTTTGACACGCTATGTGCATCCCCTATGCAAAGATCTCTGTTGCATCCCAGCTCGGGGTCACGCTTTATCATTCCCACATATTCATTCAGACCTACACATTACAACTATAATTTGTGTCAGTTACTGTCACGAGCCTGATGACATCATTTTGAATATGCATGAGTCAACAAAGCAGTGCATGCACCGAATAAGGTTGGGGCATTCACTTTATAAATTCTCCTGTGCTTATATCCAAGCCCAAAAAGGAGTCTGGCAAAAAAGTTTGGCATTTGAAATGACTACTAAACATTAGAACAAGATGGCACATTCCAAAAGTGTCTTGAGAGCACACACAGCCCCTCGTGTGTACGCAGACATCAGAATAGGACAATGACCGTGGTCACATTGCGAGATTCCGGTTTAGGGGATCTGCATGGCGGCTCGTGGAGATCAGCTGTCCTCTGTCAAAATGTGTATTCCTGCAGCTTCTACTTAGCCTTGACTGATATTTCTCAAGAAAGGGATGGTGGAGGGTAGGTCATGGAAATTAGTATTTTATTTTTAACTGCGAGAGAGTTGATTTCTTGTAACATTGAAAAAAATCCGGTATTATTAGGTCTTCAAAAAAACATGCAGTTAACATTTGGGTATAGGGATAGTTTATAAAATGAAGTGAATGTTGAGATTTGCAAAGTCACATTCTTTTCCTCTTCATGTTGTTCATCAATGGGAAAATCTTTACGAACCAATGGTCTTCCAGGTGTATTGCACCAGGAATAGCTTCCGCAAATTAGAATGAAAGGCCACCCAATAATATCGGACACTGGCAAGTGTCTTACAAGGAGGTCAGTGCCGATAGCAATTTAGGAGTGACTGTCTTATGATCGTCGCTTTCTGATACTACATATAATCAACCAGATTGCAGAGGCAGCTTCTATTTCCAATTTAGGATTGATCCACCACTACAGTGTCCACATACATGTTCATGCTTTTGGACACTGTTTTCTTCATCTCAGCGATCCCACAAACTTGGTCATTGGCTGCTGGAATACGCGAGACAGCCGTCTTCAGATAAGACGCACTACTGTCCATTACTTCCACGTGCTATAGGGTGATAGTAGGCAAGTGTCCATCCGTCTCCAAAAGGAAGCTGCAACTGCAGTAAGCCAACCCACGCCCGGTAAACCAAAGATGCGCGCAAGTCTTCAAAGCTCCCAATTGGACCCGAAGATAAAAGAATGCTGTAAGACTCGAACAGCCCAGCCAGAGGCGTTGCTAGGGGTGGGGGGTTGAGGGGTCTATAGCCCCAGGTCTTTTGGTTGTAGCTTGGATAGAAGCTCAGGGACTACAAGCAAAAGACTATAGCTAGCCCCGAATCCCACCAGCCCCGACATTAGCTTAGCCCCTGATCTTTTCCAGGCCTAGCAACACCCCCGCCCCTCCCCAGCAGTATTGAAATACCAGAAAAGGGGAGGCTGTTTTGACACTCCTACTCTCGCGTGAGCACCTTGCAATAAGCCAGAGATTCATTACTTTTCATCGGTGGTTCTTAGTAAGTGAGCTTTCTTGTGAGTCTTTTCATTCGTTTTTGACATTTGGTTTGTGTTTGGGAGCGATCCCCCTTTTCTCCACTTTAATGTCTCTTTTATGTGTCTGTGTGTTTCTTCATGTTTGTTCTCCTTTCAAGTGACAAACGGCACATACACACAGATGCAAGTGTATACCTTTGAAGAGCCACTGATGAAAAGACATGCCACCCTTACAAGGACATTGAGATTTCAAAACGATGTGCGAGCTCACCGACCAACTAATGAAACAGTAGTTGGAGGGAGGGGGTGACTGAACCACCCAAGACATGGCCATCACAAGCCCACTGTGATTAAATACAAGTGTGAGAGTTTAACGCGCAAAACTGGGAAATCATGGGCTCATAGATCGTATAGCCACCAGGAGGACCATGGCATTTCTGAAAATCCTTTATCCTTAAACAGTAATGCAGTTTCCATACAGGTATGCGGGTGATTGTTGCATTGCATAAAGGTAATCTATTCCCTTGGTCTCTTGGGGTGCTGTGCTCATATGCACCACTCGCCCACCGCATCCACATTAACTGAATATGTACAGCCACAGAAGATTCCGATACCACCCTGCATTATTAATGGTTGCAATACTTCCTCAGTGATTGCGCCCAACAGTCTCAGATCCTCCGTGCGCTGGTCCACAGTTGAATGCTCCAGGCCTCGCCCTTTCTCGTCATCGCATTGAGTGGTCATATGTTTCATCTCATGACCGCCTTCTGCCAGCACACCCTCATTCTTAACTCAGAAGTGGACAATACCCAAACATGCCTCAAAGATCACAGCCAAGAGGACACCATTAGGGACCACTGAGGGCAGAGACGTTGCTAGGCGGGTGCTTAAAGGTCTATAGCCCCGGTTCCTTTGGTTGTCGCCCCACATAGAAGCTCAGGGGCTACAACCAAAAGGCTAGCTAGCCCCCAAGTCCCACCGGTCCTGACATTAGCGTAGCCCCAGATCTTTTTCAGACTTAGCAACACCCCTGACTGAGTGTCTTACTTGGCAGGACGAATGGTTCTGTAAAAGGAGATTTAAACTCACACAAGCTAAATCTGAGATTATGATGAATTGATTACATCACCCCTCCCAGATCCATAAAGACCCGCTCCACCCCCATCGACCTCCAGGCCACCTTGCATCAGCCAAAAACCCATCATCCAAAAACCTGGCCTCAGTGTGATATTTCATATTAATATGATCAGAAAACGTTAGCTGGAAACTGAAACTGCCCACAAAAATGTTCCCTTGCATCAATCCTGAGAACTATGGCAAGGTAGCAGGAGTCACCTCAGATAAGAAACGGAATTCTGGGATTGTCATTTATGTTGCATCTAAACAGTCCAGCTGAAGAAAGTGCACATCATCAGAATATAGTGGCAGCCTAGCCCCAGGCTTGGAGATGAGGAGGCCAGACTATTCAAGCATTAGGCCGCATCGGTCGCCTGCCATGTTTGTTGACCTGGAAAAAGAAAAGAAACGTGGGGATATTCTCATTTACCTACTAAAATTCTCAAACGTGTCCGGGAGAGCCCTTTTGATGAGATTCTAATTGGATCTCCTTTCTGCAACAGGTCTGGAGGACACCAGGAAATTCAGTGTCAAGGGAAGGCAATTGTAGATGTTGCCTTTATACAGGCCGGATTGAGACTTTGAGACATCTACTTGTATATGGTGTGGCTTCACCAGAGCAGAGAATACCGTACTTTGGAAGATTTGTTGAGGAAATTACGTTTTCATCATCTGAAGATTTTTTGACCCGCTTGTATATGTTGTAGGGTTCAACTTTCTTTAACATTGGCAGTAACAAGGTATTTAAGGAGTATAAACCTATTGCAAACATGATTAGATAATAATGGAGAAGTGGAAAAAAGCTGCAATTAAAATGTTTTTATTGATGTCATATGTTGTATATTTATGGATCATAAAAGATGATGAATTTTGATGTTTTGTGATTTGTGGTTTTGTCTAAGGTTTTTTTTTAGCACTAACGCACACATAAATTGATGAAATCTCGACAAGAGCACAGGCTGAACTACTGCTTGAAAATTGGCTCACATACAAGGTGCTGCCCGATTGGACAATCACTACCTCAGCTCATCCGGCCCTCAGCATCCCCCCAGCTTCCTTCTGGAACAGTCCAGCTCTTCCTCCAAGAGGAAGATGGCTGCTTTTTCGAAGGTTAATATACATTTCTTTCACCTAACAACCTCTGACCAGCTGTAACTCACAGTGAGGAACACCACTCTTTACAACCTGCCAGCCGAAATAAAGGTGTGCAATGTTTGCTTCCAATTGGCCACTAAGAAGTTCTGGACAGAATAATGGTTCAGAAGAGATCGACAGGGAGCGGCAAGACAAGAATCCGTACAGTACAGCTGGTTGGGGGCTCTATGTGAGAGGTACAGGGCACACCATCATCCTGGCCATTCTTGTAGCAAGAGATTGCCCAATCGTAGTAAGGGCACCTGCAAAGCACAGTACCACATCCATCCCGGAGACTGAGAAAGCAGCAACATATTTTCACTGAACTAATGCAGCCATGCAGGGCCCATTAAGGGGGCAAAGATATTTGGATTGTCCACTTCTTTTATTCCTAATATTTTACACTATTTTTACTACACGCTGGGCGATTTCAGTTAATAATGTGAAGAACAATTTATATGATATGATATGGCATTTATAAAGCGCCTATACACAAGTGTTTCAAAGCACGAAATATAAAACATGTCCTCCCACCCACTGAATAAAACCAAGTGCTGTGAGTGTTGGAAGACTTAATCTGTACCTCCAGACTGTGCCAATATAGGAAATGCATCAATAACCTCTGTTCCGCGGTCAGTTATAGGAAGGACATATCAAGCAGGGTACAGAGATGGTCCTGACATAAAGACTGTGTACAAGACCTTAACATGTAAGCATGGAAAACAACGTCCCATCGAGAAAGCAATGACTTTGAGGGATTATATTTTGTGCAGTGCAGCCTTAGGTCTGGCACCGGCAACCTTCACCTAACACTGATCCATGGTATCCAAGAAAGAACATCCCTGCACCTTAATATTGATGAAGAACTATCTTATGTGTGTTGATGAAAGCTAGTGTGCTGTGATTTGCTCAGTAAAATGAAAGTGGAGAGGCAATTTCTCTTCAGAGTGTTCCTGCTTTGCTTTCTGTGTCTGGAAGTATTTGGATTGGATCAATGGCACAAGGGTGTGTATTATGCATCATCGCTCTTTGTATTAATCGCATAGCATTAAAACCACAGAACAAACTACAGCATCCACAATGCCACCTTGTCACCATCCCCCTGGAGAGACAGCCCAATCAGCATACTGTCAGTCTCACAATAGGAGCGTGCCCCTTCTCCACTTGCTCTTTTCTGAATCCATCATGAATGCCAAGAGGAAGACGCCTTAGTGCAAAGATCAGGAAGGCTGCCGCAAATGCGACCCCTCTACTCTATGAGGACAACTCTCCCCATTAAAATGGCGGCCTTCTAAATCTGTTGGTGGCTACAAAATAAGCAAAATAGACAACAGGAGAGCTCTGGGAAGGATACTACTTATATGCGTGCCATAGATAGGACCCTGAGCTTCTGTCTTAAATTACTAACAATTGAAATTCTATATCATGGAAGAGAGGAATTCCATTATGCAAGTTAAACGCAATTATAACACTAATTCGGAATCCTACACAATAGACTTACAGTGAGTGATACCTATGAAACTAGCCACAACCTGTGAATGTTGTTGAGCCTGGCCCCCAAACAGAATGGTGCCATGGCCCATCTAGCTGAAGGAGCCCCAAAGCCCACTTGAGATGCAATACATCTAACCTGTGTGGTGAGGAAACTAGACACAAGGATTTATTAAAAGAGATAAACGGCTGGTCTAAGGACATTCTCACACCCATAGTCCTAGCCTATATTGTTATTTAGCCCTTATAACCAGATTCCGTCCTACCTGAACTACCGAGTCCCCTCCCCCTTTCTGGAGCGAACACCCTACCTTCCTCAAAATGCCAAGCACATGAGAATCACCATCTTTGCTACCAGATCATGAATAAAAAGATTCCCATAAATGGTCATTATTACATAAAAGAGAGCATCCTGCCCACATACAAGAGTATTTGGACTTAGTAGGAGCCATGATCTTCAGATCCTTTAGCAGTCCACAATAAGTGATGCACCCCCACCAGACACCCCTCAAACCCCAGAAAATGATTGAGAGAAATAGCGGATCTATAGACATTCAACAAGCAATAGCAATTAGAAGAAGCCAAAGCCACTAGAACATGTACCAGCTGCACAACTTCAGATTGAAAAACAATCCACGTGTTTTTCCGCACATAAGCAAAACCCGACTGTGCTGGGTGCCCATGGTTCCTTTATGAGCACAGCTACGGCCTCCAAAAGGCCATCGGGGGACAGGTCACACCTAGATGCAGACTCGCATCTGACTCCAATTTTATGTTGAAAATCGCCCTGCCATTCCTTGCATTCATGTGAGCTAACCATAACTCTAGCTCTTCCCTTGCTTCAATGGCAAGTGAAAACCAGCTCGACTAACTTAACGCTTTTCTGATGGCACCATATCTCAACCTCTGCAACATCCATAGTGAAAGGGTGCTTGAATGGATGAAATACTTGTCAGGGTGCATCATGTCAAGGATAGGAAGGTGAGCAGAATGTGGTGAGGCCATAGTGGAGTGTTGGTGTGTGACTGATCTGTGTGTTCAAGTGTGGCAGTTGGAGTTTAACTCCCATTGGCCCTACAGTTGTCTCGGGAGAATAGCTCAGAGGCAAGGTGCCCACCTTGGAAACAAGACGACACAAAGCACCACAGGTTCGATCCCCAGGTCCGCGCTTAGAAACCTTTGCGCGTTATAAATAACCTATCACATCATAAGGCTGGCTGGATTGGATGTGCCAGTGTCCTGTACTTACCAACATAGATGGAGTAAAGTTGCTTACCATCTTACCTGTGGTCTTTGGCGTGGTACATTACAAGAAGAACCCCATTATTCCACTGGCAACGAGGTGGTCTTGGCTGCTGAGGAAGGAGTGGCAGGCGGACAGGACGCTGCCCTCCAGGACTGACATCCATCCAGGGAGGTGCCAGCCATACTCAGGACCAAGGGGTATTGGCCATGGGCCATCCTGCAGGCTGGCAGCTGCAGGAGGTTCAGTCCCAAGAAGGTGGTCGGGGGCCAGGAGGAGTACTGTCCAGGCGGGCAGTGCTGGCATGGTTGGCTGTCATCCCATTTGTGGCAGCTTGAGGAAGGGGCTTGTTAAGTTAAGTATATCAACCAAAGGTTGCATAGGAGTGATCAACCTATCCTGGCACATGGAACAGGCTTTAAGAATCCCCTTAAGGACATACCTGCCATGTTAAAAAATAAAAACGCTGTCCTGACATCTATCGTAGGAGTGGCAATTAATTTGTTAGGAAGCTTGTTGCGCAGAAACGCATCAGGATATATCCCACACTGGGCAGGGGTTCCCATTCCTGGGATTTGGAGTATGTTTTTACAGTGGGCATTAACATAGGGCTACCTGCCATGCCATGTCCAGCAAACCCATCGCCCCTCTGCCATGACATCTAGAGGGAGCAGGTCTATTCATGTGCTATCACCCACAACGCCCTAAAAAAAATCGTTTTGGAAGATGGGTGGGGACCCAAGCCAAGTGTCTGTAGATAAAAAGCATAGAACTACTGATTTAACTCTGTTAACTGCAGACTGGCCCCCCGTGCAGCACCACGGACAGCGGCGTGCTTAGCGCTGCCTCAGCCCTGAGGTCACCAGACAGGGAAGACATCTCATGCGCCGCCAGAGTATGACCACGTTTCTTCCTTTCACTGTGGTGCTGTGTAGGTAGAACCTGTGTTGGCCATCAAAGCACCCATCCCCAGATAACCACCAAAAGCCTCTATTCTAGGGCAGGGGTCTGCAACTTTTGGCTCACCTGATGTGCTGGGCTCCAACTCTGATCATCCCTAGAAGCATGGTCAATGGTGAGGACCAATGGAAGAAGACTCGAAAACATCTGGAGAGACACATGTTGCAGAGCCCTAGTCTATCGGCTACAGCCACAGGCTGCACCCCCAGATGGGTTCATCACACCAGCTAACTTGGTGCCAGTGACCCTATGAATGGCATGAGCCGCTGAGGAATCGCATTTCCTAAAATCTACTTGCCAGGCATCGTTCCCATGCCCCTGTAAATGCCTGACCTGGGATTCTGGTGTACAAAGCCGACTAGCGCCTGTTGACTCTATGGGAGGCATTGGCACCCTGGAAACCTCTCCAGCGACAAGCACAGAATAAGGACCCCAATCACACCTAGCATCTCACCTCATTGCTTTAACTTCAGCCACAAAGCATCAACATAGTTCCTCCTGACCCACAGCACGCACATCCCATTGGGGACTTTCCCCTAATAGGAAGTCCTCAGCAAAGAAAAAACCCACCTCCTTCAGGGCCTGCCTTCTTGTGCCCTTTCAGCCCAGCCTCAGGGCCCTTCCCTAAATGAGACAGACTTGCAGTGGACTACCGCCATCAATATGCCCTCCTCTGCCTACGCCATGTACCTCAACTTCCCTTGCAAAGTCGGTATCCAGAACCAGCAAACCCACCATGCCTACACCATTATAAGATGTCTTCCTTTTTCTTGGCAAAAGAAAGCAGTAAGGAACAGTGGATGTGGAGAGGGATCACTTGCCTGTTATGGCACTGAAAGCATGGCGATTAGATTGAGACTCAATGGGCAGGTTGAGGAGATGGTATTATCAGGCATAGTACAGTAGTCTCCTGTCTATTTCCATTTCCTTCCCACTCTCCCCCTCCCTTCCTTATCTATGGCTTAGCTCTTGCACTATCTGAAATGTCGTCAGGCCGAGTACGATAGTTAATTTCACATCCTTACTGTTCATGGCCTGTAAGAATGTCATTGTTTATTCCCTTGTTCCCTCCCTTGCCTTTAAGCGCTTTGAAACACATTGTGTATAGGCGCTATATAAATAAACTATCATATCATATCATATATGGGACCTTTAGTCAGTGGTCGAAGTGAGTGGGAGCGGTTGGGATCGGTGCTCCTCTACTTTTTTTAATGAAGTTTTACAGTTCCTATAATTTATTTTAAAAAGAAACCGTTCCGGAACGGTTTCGTTTTAAAATAACAGTGTAGGAAGAAGTTGAAACTTGCACTTTCAGTGCACTGAACTGAACATTCATTTAAACAGCAGGCAAATGTGTTTGGGGGCTTGTATTGTGTGTGGAGGGAGCAGGGTAATGGGGTTTGTGAGGAGCGGGACAGGCTAGCAGGGAACATAGTTCCACTACTTCTTTTCTTACACTTCTACCACTGCCTTTAGTTGTCATTTTGGTTGTTTTCTTAATGCTAGGCGATTAAAGAAAAGAGTGATGATGGATAACAGTAAGCCTCTGGGTCATAACATAGAATGTAACTTTCCAGTCCATCTTTTTGTGTACCAAATAGTGATGGTAGACTCAAGACGTTACAGATGGTGTAGTTATCTGGGTTGGGACTCCCTATCCACTGCGCACCTTGTTTATGAACAATTGTGTTTTAGCCCGCAGCCTGGCTCCTGGTTTGTCTGGGGACCAACTCCGGGGTTCCCAATTGGCTGAAGGAGAAGGTGGGACGGCAAACCTGTGGATAGTGTTGGGCACTGGCGGGATTGGATAATCCAAGAATTCAGCTGATCAGATTATTTTGGGTTCATCATCAGGTCAGAAGAGTCATGTTGGTGTTTGTAAATTGATGCTTTATTATTATGGTTTTCAACAAAACACCAGAGCAATTGAAAAACATTAACGTGGCCAATGATGCCAGTTTTTCAACATAGGTGAGTGCACACAGCTAGACAGTCTTGGTACTGCGATCTCCGTTTCTACGTTGGTGGCTTCTGATGCTTGATCTAGTTCCCCATTCTCATCCGTCTCTAGTTCTGGTTCACTGTCTGCGTCCGATGTGGCTGGATTGCTGGCCGGTGAGCTTTTGTTGGAGCTTATTCCCTGGATGTTGTCAAATTTGTGTTGGAAGGTAAATACTCTGTTGTCCTGGTAATCTCTTTCATCCCTTGCAAATTTTCTACATTTTCTGATTTTGTCTTCATCTTGATGGTTTCGTAATATTTTGTACATAATTTTGTAGTTCTTTTCTTTTGTTGCCGTTGGAGAGGTACTAGATTCAATATCGATTTTCAGTTGATCAATTTCCACAACGAGTCGTTTGTGAGCCCTGTCGGCATGTTCAATGAGCAGTTCCATCAATATTTTTGAACCCATGATCAGGTTCTCTTCCCATTTAGCTGCCAAATCAGCGTCATCAAGGTTTGTAAATATGATGATTCTTAATCCCCTTGGGATTTTTTCTTGTTCAAGGTAAGACTGGAGAGTGAAACTCTCCCAAAATGTATTGATTTCCTTGGTACATAGTTGTTCTAATTTGAGAAATTGTTGCCTTAGATTATCCGGCGACCTTGGAGTGGGTGGAAATGCGTGTACTGTGGATCCTTTGGCAGAAAAAAGAGTGATTCACTCTCCAGACTTACCTTGATCAAGAAAAAATCCCAAGGGGGTTGAGAATCATCATATTTCCAGACTTAACTAAACCTGATGACGCTGACCCTGAAGTGCACTTGAACAGGCCCTCAGGAATATTGGGTCTGGGGTGGGGGGGTGGTGAGGGAGATTGAGTGGGGGAACCACCGGTCTGTGGACTATCTAGGAATCATGGAGTGGGAGGCATGGACAGCACACTTCCCCTTTTCATGCACCCTCGAGGTGTGGAAGAGGCTGGCAAACAGCAAGGTGGGCGACCGCGGGCCAAGCGACTGCGCACCAAATGCAGCTCACTAAATTCCTGTGTAGTAATGTACTGCGTGGAAAATGCATGGAACCATTTGAAAGTGATGAGTCATCACAGAGGAAGCAGATCAGTCCTCAGTGGTTGCAAGAAGCAACGTAGGGGAAGCAATTGCTACCCTCTAGCTTCCTGTAAATGACACCCTTGAATTTTGCCTAATTCAGAAGAGTTATCCAGAGCCTTACAGTAAATTCCTTCATTGAAAAAGAGTGTGGCACAGGTGACAAAAACATGGACACTGGCATTAAGGACCTCCGCTAGAGAGTTGCACAATTCAGAAGTCACCATTGAGAAAGCTCAATCACCCAGCGCTTATTGAAAAAAGTCCAGTGAATACTTTTTTAGTAACTCACCTTTCTGTTGTACTTTAGTTTCTTTTGCATAAAAAGTCTATTCACATCGTTGACATGTAAATAAAGTATGCACAATGAAAAGCAACGCGTCCAAAATGAAGTAGGTTGCAACACGTACCTTACAAAAAGGTAGGGGTCGAGGCAGGATAAAAAGGTGTTTTATTCATTTGTTTAGGGGTTCCAGACATCCCCCGCCACGCCATCTTGGGTTTGGGGATCAGGAGGAGTTTGTTATGTGCAGGTGGTGTAAGTGTGATCGCATGTCTGTGTTCATGGCGAGAGAGAAGCCTGAGGAATTCAATGTAGTCCAATAAGGGTTTATTGGCAAGGCTTATGGTTTTTACAAGTGTTGCTGACGCGTTGCAGGTTCACAGCTTGTGAGACAGTTTTACACATGACGTGCTGGGTCTCGGGTGGGGTCACAGGCTGATATGTATCCGCCTTCACAGGAGGTTCTCACTAGCAGTACGCAGATTGCACGTTCATTTCAAGCTTTGGCTAGGGAGTCATTTTGCAGTATTGACTTATTTTCTCATGTTTGAGTCAGTGGATCGCGTCTATTATGAAACTCATGATTTATTTGGCCTTGCAGCTGCTCACATCAGCAATTCATGGGGCAGCGTTCAGGTATAATGGGGAGAGGCCGACAACATGCCGGTCAAGCGGCACAGCGAGTAGAGCGCTCGCTTTGGCATGTGCAGAGCCTGCTGACGCAGGTTCGAATACGGGCAGGGCCAATCTCAGCCTTTCATCCTTCCAAGGTCGATAAATGAGCACCACACACTGTGGGTAATAATAAGCAGCGCTCAGATACCTGAGGGTTTGTAGCGCTATATAAATGCGAAATTATTATTATTAAAGTAACTGCACCGACAAGACAATAGGCTTCATTATCCTTTTAAATGCATGTGGGCATAAATCCCCGTATGTGGGCCACTCCCACTGAAACAATGCTGATCCCAACTCACACAGAAGCATGCCCAACATCCAACACAAATTGGGATCCATCTTTAAACTCAGGATTGGTGGCCCAATGAAAGCTGAAATAAGAAGCATTGCATTGGCGTAGCCTATTTTATCCAATTTGGTATAGTTGAACAGTTTTATCTTAAGTGGACGGACAGATGAGTGAGGAGTTGGCGGTTAGATAGACCAGTTGGTGGATGAACAGCTGAATTATTTAATTTTTTATTGTACTTTATTGGTCATTTGTAAGGCGCTTATACATCAAGAAATTGTGTTTCAAAGCTCCCACAGGGCAAAGGGAAGGGAACAGCAAAACAATGGAACATGATAACGGGCATGAACGGAAAATAGAGGCGGTCCTACTAGGCCTGGTGAACATTTGGATTGTGCAAGTGCAGAGAGAGCGAGACGGGAAAGGGGAAGAGGGTAAGTGCTAGATGTTCCACAGAGGGGTAAAGTGCCAGAGAGCCAGTTGCAAAAGCAATAGGTAAGTGCCAGGCAGCAACCACTAGATGGAAGAGGGGTCACCAGCCCATACAAAAAATGCAGGTCTGTGAGACAGCACAGGCCAAGTGGTTCCCGAAGGCAAGTGCAGGGGGAGGACCGATGCTGCGGCCGATCGGACAGGAGGCCAGGACCCAAAAGGGCCCAGGTCACCAACCAAGCAACTGTGGGGTTTAGCAAAGGAGAGAGAGGGAAGGAGGAGGAGAAGAGGAAATTCTTTAGGTGCTTGCAGAACTTGAGGAGATTCGGCTCAAGACAGAGAGAAAGGGGAGGCTGTTCCAGAGGATAGGGAACAGCCCCTCGCTTTCTGTTAGAGAAGTGCTTGACAAGCAGCGTTTTGTAGCCAGAGGATCAGAGGGATCTGGAAGGGGAGTATTTTGTGAGAGCGAGCTGCAGGTAGCGTGATCCTCGGCCCCTGACGGCCTTATGGATGAAGCAGAGGGATATGAATTTGATCTTTGCAACAACTGAGAGCCAGTGGAGAGATTTTAGGGCTGGAGAGGTGTGGTCCCTGTTTTAAAAGGCAAAGGATAAGTCTTGCAGCCCTATTTTGGATCAGCTGGAGGGTGCGGAGAGAAGAAGAAGGCAGATTAAGGAAGAGGATATTACAATAGTCCAGCCTGGAGAGTACCAGAGGTTTGGAGACATTAAGCTTCTGGGAAAAAGGAAGGAAAGGGAGGGTGCCCCTGAGGAGGTAGAGTTGGAAATGGGCCTTCTTGGCAAGGTCTATGATGTGAGGACTGAAAGAGAGAGAGGAGTCAAAGATTACTCCCAGGTTTCTGGTTTCAGAGGAAGGGGAGGGGGAGAGCCCATCGAGGATGGCTAGAGTGAAGGGAGGAAAGAAGGAACAGGGGTCCCAAAAGGTAGAATCTCAGTTTTGCTGGCATTGAGACAGAGATCATTGTTGGTACACCAAGAGTGGATGGCAGACAAGCAATCGGGGATAACAGAGGAAGTCAGAAGAGTTGCAGAGGGTAGTCTGAAAAAAGGAGTTGGGTGTCATCTGGATAACACTGGAAGTGTGGGGAGAAAGTGAAGAGAAGGTGAACAAGAGGGTGAGCTAGATGTTAAAGAGCCAATGCAAAAGGTTAGAGCCCTGGGGAATGCCACAAGTGGAGGTGGCTGAGGAGAAAGAAGCCAGGATAACCTGGGAGGGACGGTCAGTGAGGAAGGAGGTCAGCCAGTCCAGAGCCCGATCTGAGACACCAAGGTTATCATGGAGCCGGTTTATGAGGATGGAATGGTTAACCGTGGCAAAAGCAGAGTAGAGATCGAGTAGAATGAGAACAGCAGGCGAGTTGGAGTCAAGAGATGCAAGCAATTCTTCACAGGTGTTCAGGAGAGCGGTTGCCGTTCCTCTAGATGCTCGGAATCCAGATTGATGGTCGTGCAGGCAACCAACAAGTTCGGTGTGAGGGAAGACCAACTTCTCCAGAAGTTTCCCAAGGAAGGGAGCGAGAGAGATAGGGTGGCTGTTAGCCGGACATGAAGGGTCGGCGGAAGGCTTTTTCAGCAGGGGATGCACAAGGATCTGCTTGATGGGAGAGGGGAAAGTCCCAGTGGCCAGAGAGGGATTACAGAAGTCTGCAAGTGCAGGGGCAAGGGAGCTGATATTGTCCTTAATAGTTCTGGAAGAACAGGCAGAGACCTGTTTGGAGGAGTCCTTCATAGCGCAGACAACTCTAGTGACCTAGTCCCATGTGATGGGTGAGAAGGAAGAAAGAGTGAATTAGCAGATGAATGAGTGCGTTTGTTGCGTGATATGGACTGTGATTTGCAAATTAGAAAAAATATAGCATCCTATTACTCAGCCCAAATAACCCAATCTGGGCTTTAAGTGAACAAGCACCATAGATCAGTGGCATAAGAAACTTATCAATGATAGTCAGATTCTGTTAATCGACTCCTAGTTTTGCTGCTGAGCTTATTCACGCAAACATTTCTTATGTATATCAACACTTCAATGGATTTGTGGGTATAAACATTAAATGAGCCTGCCATAATAGTCTGAACATTTTTGTTTGGCAAGTATGCGATTATTTTAATTTGCACCGAAGACTGACGGGACTGTTTCCATTTGGCTGAAATTGGGCTTACTGTAAGAGCATCCATGACATTCACGCTACGTTTTTAAAAATACCTCATACAGCTTGCCATTTTAATAATAACTTGTTATTATTATTATTATTATTAATTAAAGAGGAATAGTAATCCAGTTTTCAGTAATCAAGTCTAATAGCATCACTTGTATCCGGCAGTCAGCGAGGGTATGTTCTTAGTGATGTGTTTTTTAAAACTTGATCCTTTTGAATATCTGTTGAAATCTAGTAGATCTAAATAGATGGTGTATGATATGATATGATGTGATATTTTATTTATAGCGCGCCTATAGACAAGTGTTTCAAGGCGAGGCGTGGGAGGGGAACAAAGGTGGACAAGACAACAATATTACTATGCCCAGTGACACAAATTGCTCAAGTGCAGGGGAGCGAAAAAGGTGAAAAGTGCCGAGAGGGAAGTGGAGGAGGCGGAGCAAGTGCAGGACATAAGATCTAAACATGGAAAAGAAACACATATGCCACTTAGAGATAGCTGCTGCCCAAAATAAATGCCTGCTATCTCTTGTATTTATAGTCTACTCAAAATATATCAAAGACACTAATCAAGTAAGTATTGTATTACCCATTGTATTGTGCTGAAAAGAGTTGTGTTTATTTGTATGCCTGTCCGGTGAGTGAAGCTTGATAACAACAGTAAATACTGCAATATGGGGAGTGGAACCCGACAATCAATCAGCACCCGGCACTACTTCAGACTTCGGTGTCATATTGTAAGACCGGACATCTGCATAGGTAGTAAAAAAGGAAGCATGGGTAGACACACAGCTGGACCCCTCATTTCATGGCATGATACATAGCGCAGAAGAGAGATTCAAATGAGGCAGTAGATAGTGGAGTCTGGAGATTCATGTGGATATTCTTCAGTTTAGATTCTGTTCAAAGATCAAGATAGAGGCATTTGCAGATTGGAGTTTACATGGAGGTGTATATCGAAGAATATTGCACTATAACATTGAGAACTGGAGCCGCAAAGGACTTGTAGGATAATGGCCAGTGGCCTGAATTAATTGTAACTCTAATTCAAATGTTTTGAGAATGGGGTGACTTGGTTTTCGCTTCTGGCTAATACAATGATTTTAGCAGTTATGTTGTGCAGCCCTTCCAGATGAAACTTCGGCATTTTCAGGAGTCCTGAATGTATACAGCTACATTAGTGCTTTTCAGTGCTAGAAATTACCTAAATTATGACTAAATGTTCATGAAAAGGAAAAATATGCTAAAATGCATGTGTGAAATAAGTAGCGGAGCCATTCGGGATGTTGAATTGGTTTTCATACAGTTGACGATTGAAATAGCATATAAGAGTTTTTACTTTGGCAAGGCTGGAGGCCGGGAATCCATCAACTGAAAACTTTGTGTGAGTGAATTAAAGGATAGTCCTGGGACTTTTTTTTTATTGTCCCTACGGTTCGGCCATGTGTTTTTAAGCATAAATCGGTAGATCGTAGAAAACTTTCCTATGGACCATACCCGACTTTTCGTCCATTAACGCACTCGAAATCAGCCGCCATTTTCTGATAATCCTATCACTTGCCGCATCGCCCTGGCTCACCTGCTTTTGCGGCACTAAATCAAATCCCCCGCCCCTGACATCAGCAGACGCGTACCGCCCATTTCCCAACGCCAAAGCACGTTTCGTGTCAACAATCGCTGCGCCTCAGCTAATGAAGTGTCGCCATGGAAATGGCAGGACGCCTCTTTCCTCAATAAGTATAAACACACCGTTTCACAACACACAGCAGCAGATTTTTGATTCCATTACTCTCGCTGTGTTACTTTGAGTATTCTGTGACTCGTTTCTGTGCTCTGGTCAGCTACCTTCGCCGCTTCTAGGCCTTGTGAACACCTGTACCATCTCTGTAAATTATTTTACTTTCTTTACCACACAATGGCTACAATAATGCCGTATATGTACGAGCCCGAGTACACCGAGGAAGAACTACTGGAAAGGCAAGCACGCGAAAACGATGGGGATTCGTACGGCAGTTGGGAGGACCAGTCAACGGATGAAGAGCCTGGACCATGTCGCATGGACGGCGTCTCCACCTGGTGCACATGCAATCGGTGCGAGCTAATGCCAACTGAGGAGGAGAACTGCTGCTGCCGTGAAAATTCCGGGTGCTTGGCCTACATTTCGGAAGGCGAGCCAAGTCCGCAATGCATCACCGAGCTGCCAGAGTTCAGGGAAGCCTGCCTCTCACGGACCGTGTTGAGGATGATGATGGTGCTTATGCACGAACTTCGCGGCACTGTTCGTCCGCGTAATCCGAGTAAGGAGTAAGTATACTCTAGTTGTGATGTCAGTGATGCCACTACTATTTCATGGTCGTCTCCCACATATAAAATTACATCTACATATCATTCGAACGCATGTAAATTGGTTCCATATTGTGCATTTTCTAGATAGAATTTTTTTCAAAGCAGAATGACATTTTTTACCTGAATCGACAGTGATAAGAAAGTTTTGTCATTTTAATACAGTTTGCATCTTTCATTTTCACAGGTGGTACAGGCTGGTGGCCTATCGTTGCTTCACTTGGTGGCTTCACGGGAGGCTCGGACACCGCGTTCGGAGAGTAATACCTGCCTGTGCGGTACTTGCCATTAGACAACAATTCCCCAGCGACAGTGGACAATACCGCGGATTTTTCCTGGATGTGCTGCAACCGGAACTTTACAATGTGTAATGTTTATTATTTATGTTCTATTGAAATTAAGATCTAAAATAAAACCCAACATATATTTTAACAATGGTTGTTTTGATTTTTTAAATGAATCTAGTGTGTCTCCATTGAATAGTCTTCCTGTGCCTTGTCTTGTCACACCACATGTCTCCGGCCAGCATCCTCCCTCACGCTGGCCGCCCACCTTCAATCCACATAACCGCTGAACCCATATGCAGCAGACATACATATGTTATTTTGCGGGTTGGCATCAAGCCTCCCGGCCTTGCCTCCTCCCCCAAAAATACTTACCACACCACTTTGTTCAAGCGTTGGCAATAAAAGGCCGTTGGATTTTATTGATACAAAACATGGTTATAGGTAAATAATCAATATGGTTGATCATAATAAATCATCCTTTTGGGCACCGGGTACAGAGATGACCCCCTCTGGCCCGTGCTGCCTTGCCACCACAGGCCAGCCTGCTGCTGACTAACTGCCTAGGCATCCAGGGTCTCCAGGGTGAACTGCACCCATATATTCTCCTGGGAGGGTGAGGTATTTATAAACTCACCCCCCTGCCTTCCATGTACTAGATCCTGCAGCCTGCCTCTTACATGCAGTTAGATGGCCTCTCCTTGGTGAGGCCCTGCGGCAAACGAGTCTTGTCTGCACGACCACCGCCCCAATCCACCCCCCCGCCCTATCAAAGGCAGTTCGCACCGGGGTACTTGTGCTGGCAAGTGGAGCTGTCAGGGAGCGATAAAGGCCAAGAGGTGCCAAAGACCATGTACACTTCAAAGTGGTCTATAGAGCATGGGTTGTTGTTCCCATGTCTACCTCCAGACCCCGTGTCTCCTGCCAAGCATCCCCCCTCACGATGGACGCCCCCCTGCAATCCACATAAGTGTGTCTCCATTCACGAGTCTTCCTGTGTCTTGTCTACACGACCACCGCCCCAATCCACCCCCCGCCCTATCAAAGGCAGTTCGCACCGGGGTACTTGTGCTGGCAAGTGGAGCTGTCAGGGAGCGATAAAGGCCAAGAGGTGCCAAAGACCATGTACACTTCAAAGTGGTCTATAGAGCATGGGTTGTTGTTCCCATGTCTACCTCCAGACCCCGTGTCTCCTGCCAAGCATCCCCCCTCACGCTGGACGCCCCCCTGCAAACCGCATAATGCCACGACATATACACGTCATTCATTCACAAACACACCCCTGTTTCGAATTCTTTATAACCCACTTCATATTTCTAATGAGAACTTCTTTGCGCTTTGCTAGTCAACCCGTGAAGGTGCTGGTTATCTGCTCTTCGTCTCTGTGAACTTCCGTGACCACTTCGAGGAAACTCGTCAGTTTGCAACCTGTGAACTGCTCCCTGTTCTACGACAAGAAACTACTCTGATCCCTGCATCTAACTGTTTGTTCGTCAAGGTAAGGCCATGTACCATAATCATTTTGCGTCAAATTTCTTTTCGTTCAAGACAGTACATGCAATGAACTAGTCGCATGTTCTGAGTTTACATTGGTATTCATAGAGAATTGTTGATCTTTACTTTTCAGAACTTTCCACAATGCCTGCCTGTTCCATTGGCGGTTGCCCTTCGAAGACCCATAATAAATCTGAAGGTACTATAATGCATGTTTTCCCTAAGACAATAGATCAGATAAGAGAATGGGTCCGATATTGCGGATATCCACCGTCTGAGCTTGAAAGTAGAGTCCTAGAAGTCTTTGCGGACAAGAGGGGTGATCGATACCGCATCTGCAGCAGGCACTTTAGCTCAGACATGTACTCCACATCATTGCTAATAAAGAAGAACACACCGCGAGCGAGGCGAAAATTGCTCTCAACCGCTATTCCCACTCTATTCGTCCACATCCCTCCACTGGTGAGTCAAGTTTATGTATTTATCTCTCGGCCTTGCGGTAGTGTGTAGCATTAGCTAACAATAATTTCCCCATTTATGTATCCACTCAATATGAAGGCGGAAGATTCTCCATCCGTGTCGTTATTGCAGTCATCAGCCACTTCAAGCGCCTATCGGGTAATCTTACTTGGCTATTCTGCCACTGACTTGTTTTAGGCATGTAAATCATTAGTTTTAATTTATCGTGTAATTATTTTACCTAATGGTACACCCTTGTACTCGTCCTCTAGTCTTTGTTTTCAGTTATAATTATTGTTATCCAAAATAATGCAAGTACTGTCTTTCAGGGAGATGCTGAGGAGTCCAACGTATTGACGACAACCGTTGATGTCACTCAGATGCTCGAGGTACGTTTCCGGACAGTTCCATCGATGGAGATCATCAGATCTTGCATTCTTGTAGCGTGATTGTTACACACAATGTTTCTTTCGTTTTTAGCCATTGATATGTCCTTCTGTCGTCGCCCTCCTATGTGTCTTCTTTTTTCAATATTGTGTTCATTACTAATGAAAGTCCTATGTTTCAGGGAGTCGATGGAGCATTAGTCCAAGAAGAAGGGGGAGCATGCAGTTACGGGTCGGCGCAACAGCTTGCAGAAGTGTGCACCGCAGTTACATCGTCCCTTGATGTTATTATGCATTTCGAGGTATGGATACTGACAGTTCGATCAAGCGAAATCATATGACGTGATTACATCCGCTATACTTCCTTCTTTATTAACGCAAGTACTATGTTTCAGGGAGATGACGGAGCTTCTTCTACAAGAACATCACCCCTAGTAGTTGATGCAGATCTCTGGGTGGTGACACTTCCAACGATCGAGCAAATCGAATCATATTTACATATCCATTATTTATTTTAGACAACTGATCATTTGTGCAGGTCTATTTAGATGAGCTGTTGACGCCTGCACAAAGTTTATGTTCTTTTTAACAAAATAGAAAGCCATACTAATGCAATTACTGTGTTTCAGGGAGTTACTGAAGCATCATCTTCAATAATATCATCAATGGAAGTCTATGAGGAGCCCGAGGTATGGATCTTGACAGTTCCATCTAACTAGATCAACTATGCGTGAATAATTGTCGTTTGAATGTTCTACACAAAGCGTTCATTCGTGTTTTGCTATTGAGATGTACGTGGGTATTGGTCCCCAAGTACATTTTGTGTTTTCAATATTATTTTACATACTAATGAAAGTTCTATGTTTCAGGGAGTCGATGGAGCGTCAGTGCGTGATGGATGTGCTTATCATGAAAATATAGTCGTTGCAGCGCAAGAGGAAGTGGAGACATGCACACACGAGTCGGAGCAACAGCGTCCGGATGTTGAAGTTCGAGGCAAGAAAGTTTCAAAGAAAAGAAAGCAAAAGAAGGTTAGTGTCCTGGTCACTATAATATGTTGTTTTTCACTGTTATTAGTTCAATACTGTAAGTTGTGTTTAAACTGAACATCCCTTTTCCAATCTGTCCTCTAGTTGCGAGTGGGTGTACGAACTAGATCTACACAGACAGTGAAGCGAACGAGAGATGTTGCTTGTCAAACCTTTTGGCAGGGACTTGAGACTGGAGATGCATCGTGCCAATGGGAAGAATATGAAGTGATTGACAACGGAGCTATACCACCACCAGCCATTGATAGTGAATGTCCTCCTGGTAGTTCGGATGCAGTCGGAGATCAATTCACAGAATCCACACCCGCAAAAACTAAGACCGCGAGAAAGTTGAAGAAATTGTTTTATTCACCCATCGCCGGAGAAGGAACAGATGTTGCAATGGAAGAGAATGAAGTGGACGACAATGAAACACCATCAATATCACTGAACATAGCGGAAGACGATATCAGAGATTCTACCTTTCATGTGAGTGACATGTCCTCAACGTTACAGGCCGAACCAGCTGGGATGCAGAGTGACAGTATAAGGAAAGAGGCCAAATTCATTGTATTCGATAGTTGTTTGATTGATATTATTATTCGGATGAAATGTGGGCATTCGGTTGGTGGGGAAGTATGTGGGGAGCCATTGATTAATGTGACTCGTGCAATTCGAGGCACTAACCTTAAAATACATGCCACCTGTAGAAAATATCATCCTTTCTCATGGTCTGCACAACCCATGCTGGGGCAACTGCCAGCAGGCAATCTACTTTGTGCAGCGGCTGCACTTTTTAGTGGTTCAAGTTTTAAAAAATTAGAGTCTTTCTTTCAGTTTGTGGGAATCCATTTCATTGCGAAAACTCAGTTCTACAAATACCAAACCGATTATCTATTTCCAGCCATTAGCGAAGCTTGGAGAATGGAAAAAATGTCTATTGATAGTACATTCGCGGGCAAACGGTTCAGGCTAGCCGGTGATGGACAGTGCGACAGCCCAGGATTTTCAGCCAAGTACTGCACCTACCACTTTCAGGACATGGAAAGTAAGAAAATTGTGAGTTCGGTGGTCGTGCAGGTGTCACAAAGTACATCCTCAGTGGCCATGGAGAAAGTTGGCTTTGTAGCATCATTGCAAGAACTACAATCGCGGGGAATGGTGATCGACCTGATAGCCACGGACAGACACGTTTCAATTGGCAAGACAATGAGAGAAGAGTACAAAAATATAAATCACCAATTTGACGTTTGGCATCTTGCAAAAACAATCAATAAAAAAATGTCTGCTGCAGGTAAAAAAAAAGAAACGCAAGGTATTTCACAGTGGTCCAAGTCAATCAGCAACCATCTTTGGTGGAGCTCAAAAACATGTGGAGGGTCGTTGGAAATTCTACTGGAAAAATGGCGGTCAGTAATGCTACACTGCACAAACGTTCACCGTTGGAACACAAACCAACATTTCCACAATTGTGAACATGGCCATTTGTCCACAGAGGAGGCACGGAAGAAGAAGTGGTTGATTCCTTCATCACCCACTCACAAAGCCATTGAAAAGATTGTATTTGATAAAACTATAACAAGAGATTTGAGGGGACTCACGGAATTCTGCCACACAGGAGATTTGGAGGTGTTCCACAATATGTGCCTAAAGCACAGGCCAAAACGATTGCATTTTGGCATGGAGGGCATGATAAATCGGACTCTTCTAGCGGTCTTGGCACATAACCATAATGTTGGACGTCAACAAAGTAGGACGACCGGAACTTTAGGGACGCTTCGCTACAATAAGGCCTTCACTAAAAGAAGTAAACAATGGGTGATCAAACCAGTGTTTGAGGATATGCAATATGAGTTTGTTGAGAGACTTATTGTTGACGTCCTAGATAGGCACATAAATGAAGTTGTGAACGAACCTGTGCAGGGGACAACTGCATTGCCACCCAACATTGCCTCTGTTCCATGTCCACCTAAAGAAGAGCTCATTGAGAAATACACATCACGGTTTAAATGATTGTAATTTGATTGTCTGTTCTCTCGAGTCTCCTCATGTCGCAGGCCCATTGAATATGTGTATCTATGTAATGTGTAAATTAAAGTGATTGCTCAGTGTACATGCAATGTGTCTATCCAACCTTGTTCATCTGCGCATAAAATTAAACCAAACAGTATTATAAATCATTTTTCAAAAAATATAGAATGTCTCCATATTTATGGTTCTCTGGGGCTGCAAAGCACGCAGACAAAATGCAAAAATGGAGTGTAAATTTCAAGTCCTGTGAGATGGCCTTACACTGAATGTTGCTAAATAGGAATGTGCGCTCGTTCAAAGTGAAGGTCAGCTGCTTTGATTTTTTGCTCGGGTGCCGGAATGGCCCACGACTCAGTATAAGGTTGTATTGTTATTTGACCTTGACAGGCCGGGACCATCCCGAAAGACTTCTTTTTGGGGGTGTGGGGCAATAACGTAAGAAACGATAATGAAGCCATTTCATGTTCGTTCATTAGAAGAAATAACATCGGCATAGAAGGAGTGGTATTTCGGGGCTGCCCTACGCACAGACACAATGGAACATGCAAATATAATGTAAGTAACTCTTTAGATGAGTTTATACCGCAATTTAATTACTATACAGTAGCTTTAAAGACGGGTTAAGTTGTACTTGTTCGTTCTATGTGGCATATTGTTTTGTACCGCCACTATCTTGAGGAGAACCATCTCCTTTTACGGAAGCACCTCAAAACCTTCCTCTTTGCTTCTGCTTTCTCTCTCCCTCTCCCCTGCTACAACTGGTCCACTGTCTGCAACCTCGGTCCTGGGCCCTTCCACTCTCCACCTGCACTGCCTCCCTGTCAACCCCTGCACTGGGGGACTGTCTCAGTATCCTACAGCCACCCCTTGATGTATAATACCCAGTTGCACTGTCCTAGCTATGAAATAATTTCCCGACCTAATAAATAAAATGAATAATTTTAATAAAGATCTGATGGTGAGACTAATTTCATTTTTTAGGTTTTTCAAACAGGTACATCATGCATTACTGCATGTGTCACGAGTACCAGACACCGGCGGATGGCTTTTTCAACCGCCAGTTGCTTCTCCGCGTGAACAACGTTAGCACCCTGACCATTTTATGGGACGATCGCCAAGTACAAGTATGCCCTTACGCGGTACTAACGGCTAGATGCAACATACAGACCGTTGTGGTGGCCTAGTGCCTCGTTGTTGGAACAGCCATGCGATTATCAGTGCGACCGAAGAGCTTATTTTATCGTAAACCAACACCCTGTGTACTGCACACGAACATCGCTTGCCTCAAGACGAACTATTTTGGATCGAGAGCAAAGAAAAATGCAAATCGCAGAATATTCTCTAAACATTTGATGTCGAATAAATGTACTTTGCCAAATGTACAATCTTGCCGTTTGCTTTTAAACCACAGTTTCATATTCCGAATTGTGGCGCTGTATTGTGAGATGATCTAAGACCCTGTGTACAGCAAAGGAACATCGCGTGCCTCAAAACGAACTTTTTGGAACGTGAGCAAATAAAAATGAAAATCGCTGAATATTCTCAAAACATTTGATGTCAAATAAATGTACTTTACCAAATTTACAATCTTGAAGTTTAATTTAAAAGTACAGTTTCATATTCCCGATTGTGGCGCGCTGTGTTGTGTGAGCTCATCTGTGTTGATTTCCGGGTTCTGTGTGGAGTCGCGTAGAAGACGCCTGGGCGCGTTTGCCTACGCAGCTCAGTCACGTCACGGATAGAGGCGGGGAATATGAATGTTTTGATAAAGTCTGTTTCAGGGGCGGGGGATTTGATTTAGTGCCGCAAAAGCAGGTGAGCCAGGGCGATGCGGCAAGTGATAGGATTATCAGAAAATGGCGGCTGATTTAGAGTGCGTTAATGGACGAAAAGTCGGGTATGGTCCATAGGAAAGTTTTCTACGATCTACCGATTTATGCTTAAAAACACATGGCCGAACCGTAGGGACAATAAAAAAAAAGTCCCGGAACTATCCTTTAACTTTTTTTGTATTTCAATGAGTGCCTTTTATTATAAGCTTTGTTTCCGGGCTACCGAAGGTCAAGCAGTTAGGATTCCACCTGTCTTTGGTTGTCATAATTATGGAGCCAAGTCTTCCAATATCAAGTTGATGGTATACTTAATAAACACAACTTCTAGCTTTCTAGGTTATCCTATTTGTGCTTGGTGTAGACAATAAATGAGAGAGTTAAAGCTGAGCACCTAGGGCACTCATCACTGTGGGTTTGTCCCAACTATGTCCATATTAATTTGAATATTGGACATCCATTGAAAATCCCACTAAGCAAAATGTCTTCAAGGGCGACATTTCCCCAAATTTGCTCTCTATCTAAAAACAAACACTTTATCCAATTATTCTAGGAATATAGTTGAGAAAGGATTCCCCCCCCCTATAATATTTGGGGAAAGTATTTTGCGGTTCAATAAACGTCTTTAAAAAATAAATATAAAAAAGAATTTTAAAAAAAATCACTTTCCGACGACATTTTGCAGGTGAGCTATTTTACTTATTTATTTATATATAGGAGGAACAACGCTCTTTTGATCACACAAGAATGAACGATAGATAAGAAATCAGATTTAACGGGAAGCAGTGAGCTTCTTACAATGGGGTGAGTTTGAGGGACATTCTGACAATGTTGTGGAGGGGAGTAAATGCACAGTCACCAGGGACAATACATAAGTGAACATACATCGATTAAGGACAACCAACCTTGGAAATTTTTAAGTGCAGGTAGGCGGTACGGCCAGCTGTGCTTGGATGTGACCATGATGGGTGAAGTGCTAGAGTGGAGGCAGAGGAACTGAGGGACAGAGGCAGGTTAGAGGCGAGGACAAATGATAGCTAGCAGGCAGATGAGAGGTAGGTAGGTTCATATGGGACCGAATAGAAAGAAGGAGTAAATGTGAGTCCAGGGGTCAGGATCCTATAAAGGTATGGGAGAATGTATGGTGCGGGAAAGCAGGAAACTTTGGAAAGGGGACTACCACCTCCACGATGATTAGCTTCCAATGTGCAATACATTTGAAAATCTGTCAGGTCTTATTTAATTGAATATATTGCTCACCACTGAAAAATGCATGGTCAGACTGATGCTTTATACTGAAATATTAAGTGGTGGTTGTTAGAAAGAAATGAAGCAAATTCATCAGGCGGTCTTCTCTTAAAAAAAACATGCTTTAATCAAAAGAAAATTAAATTTTTAATGGTGGTTTGGCACCTTGGCTGCAATATAAAAGGGAACATAAAGAATTGTGCAACTTGAATTTTAGAGCTCCATAGTGAAATGATACACAGATAGTTATTACAAATCACATGAGAAATAAAGTATATTTTTAAACAAGAGAACATCATATTATCCGATTGACTGCTAAGTGAACCAAAAGGTTAGTTTGTGCAGAAGTCTGCTCTTCTCTGAAGCAGGAATGTCCAGACCCCAGTACCATTCACTTTGGTAAACACTTAAAAGAATGAATGAGTCCATCTTTGATTGGCAAAGGCCCCGTTTCCAGACTTTAAAACATCTATTCAAACAGCCCAAATCCATTTGCTTCTTTTTTATAGCTGATTTGAAATTGAGCAATTTCAGTGTCTGGTCAATCATTACTTTCATAAGCAGATGCCTATGGCAGGTAGTTGATCCTTAAACTTGGAAGTGCATTAGGCGTCATGAAAGATGTGTCTGTTCCCTTAGGTTGCCTATTAAAATGATCCCTTTATTCAACAGAGTGTCTTTCTCAGCAGATGATTTCTACTAATAAAATGTCTCAATCCCACTCAAATGCAAATCACATAGAATGAATAACACAAAGTCTGTTTTAAAAGAGCAAGATTTAAACTACCCTAATAACTAGAGTTTTGGCTCTAGCTTTGGCACTCGTGGTCAGATTTGAAAATCAGATACAGGTTAAGTCCAGTGCATAAACAAGATCATATGCATATAAAACAGATATATTAAAATGCATGATTTATTAATGATTCACATATCTAATAACCATTATGGATGAAGGGACAGAAATGTAACTGTTAGTTCAAGATTCAGAATAGAAACACATTTGAATATACAATTATCATCAATGGCACACAAACCCATGTAAAGAATTCATAGAGAGAGGGCTTGTTCATAGCTGACAGCCACTTATGACAGAAAGAATTCAATGGGCCCTGGGAAGCAAGGAGGGGGGGCTGGGAGGGTGGGAGGAAGTGAAGGGAACCAATCACTGCTCTTTCCAATGCAAAATGTCACATCAAATGATTCTGCAAGGGTAAAGTTTGCTAGGTATTTAAACTCAAACACATCGGAGGAAGAGAGTGTTTCGGTAACACAGAAAAGCAAGAGAGCCATCCGAGAGGAGATTGATGTGTGTTGCCACTGAAAGTACTTGATGGAAACATTTTATAAGGGCTTTTCTCAGGTAGGACAGAACACAAAGGCCTTTTCCCAAAGCAGGACCAGATCACATAAATGGAATTTTGGGGGTAAGTGCACAAATAGGAAGGGAGAATTTATCTGGTAGAGCTGCTTGAGGCCAGTTAATGTTCCTACCTGCCGTAGGACTTTGAAAAACAGGTACAATAAAATAAAGTTACTTAGAAAAGTGCCCTAGGAATTAACTAAACACCAGATAGTAAGTTTGAAAATTGCAGGGAACCCAATTCAAAAGGGGTAAAATAGTGCAAGGTGTATGTGCTTTGTGATTTACAATTAAAATTGAAACCCAAGAAGTGTTAGGAAAGATTTCATTTAGGTGTAATTTTCCCTCAATTTGTGTACCCCACAAACGTTTTGCTTTTGCTTGGCTTTCCTATACTGGCTTTTCCAGTGGAGCACAGCCTTCCACTGCACTGCCCTGGGCTTTTGCTCACTTGTTATGGGGAAACTGGCACGTCGTTCAGACTGTCAGTGCAGGGAAACTATGTTTCACATAGTCTTTGACTTTGTTGCCATTTCTTGGTAACTTTTTAACAGTGCACAGTGTACCTTCCAGTACCGTGCGCTAATGTCCTTTTTGTTTGATAGCCCTAGACACCCTCGCATGATTTTTTGGTGATTGTATGAGTCTGCTATGGGACTAACTGGTGGCAGCAGTTACTTTTAATAATGTTGTACTTCTTATTACTGAATCACAGTGCATTTTCCGTGTTTGGTTCAGACTGTTGCCAGGTACGAAAATGGCCGAGCCACAAAGTCTTTTGTTCTGTCCCATGGCCATTTTGTCCCTTGCATTCACAGAGGTTGGGTAACCTGGGTTTTCATTATTTGGACATGCAGCCTTCCACAAAACCAAGCTCTTTCGCTGACTTATGCCTGTCACATGTGTGTGCGCACAGGAAGCGGGTTGTGACTGTCTGGTCCCAATCTATTCTAATGGTGCCAGGATGTCTGGAGTGCCCGAATGACAGACCACTGTGGACCGTGATTGGTCTGCGACTGAGATGCCTGCATGAGAGCAGATCTTCGATTGGAAGTCCTCGATTTTGGCGGCAAGCTAATCTTGGATAAGAGAAGGGGCCCTACATCCATTCCAGGTCGATCACCTGAGCTCTTCACAAACTACAGAAAGAGCCATGTATCCTGCATAAAGGAACCGCCAGATATGCTCTAGAAGGTTTTGGCATCCTTTGCCCTTTTCTATCCCTTCATCGATCAAGGAGGCTTGCCAAGGGGCTTCACCAATTTGGAGTAGTGGGAACAACTACTTCCGGCGTCCCTTGCTTACCCACTGAGCGAGCCCCTTCGGAGGTGTTCCTGGGCCATCCAGTGAACTGTCCAGCTCTACCACAGAGTATCTCGCAGAACTGCTGACATCTAGAGTTGAAACCCGAGACTTGGGACTTCACTTACTTGTGATCCTGTGCCCTCTGCCAACACATTTTGCAGGCCTAGCTCCTCTAGGCCCTGAATAAGGAGAGTGTGTACCGCTGCCCGCATCTGTGATCCCTGCGTCACTACCTGTTGGTGACGGTCACTATATGTGTCTTGCCGTTCTGCTCTCCTGTGCCCTGACGCCTGATGCACTGGAATTTTCTTCATACCTCCTTCGGAAGTTGAGAAAAGGCAACTGTTCTGCCATGGATGATCGTTTTATCCCACAGCCGCTGGGAGCCCGAACACCACAAAACTGCAGGACTCAAATCTACTAGCGACCTCGACTAAACTGGCAAAGTTTGGTCCAGACGGTGCCGAGGGTCGGTGAGTCCTTGCAACACTCACCAGTGGCCCCCCTGGCACAACCAATCCCTTTTACGCACAAATATCCCCTAGAGGTATTCACTCTTGGCTGGGTTAGCCTGTGCTCCCCAGCTATCTCACCTTTTGAAAACTGCTCTGCTTCCAAGGGCAGATCCTCCTCGAAAAGTGGGAACCAATTCTTCATCGCCTCAAACCCCTTCCTGACTTACTTACAGCCCTCCCAAAAAGACCCACTATTTGCTTCACCTGTGCAATCGTGTGCTTTTACGCACAAACTGTACTGTTGAGCACAATGTTCCCCACTTCTTAGGGCTGAACCGGAAAGTTAGGGAACGACTCTGAAGAATTGTCTAATGCTGCAAGTGTGTTAACCCACACTTTTCTTTACAGGTTGTGGCTGTGTTTTCCTCATTTGTCGCATTAGGGAATGTATGTTAAATATGCTGTATAGTAGAGTATTTTGTGTGTTAACTCTTTTTGCATAACTAAAGTTCACTTGTGTCTATTGGTCCGGCCGACAATAAATGTATATTTTTCATATACACTTGTCTAAGAGTAATTTGTGGTTTGTTGCTGTGTGTGCTCATTGTGGGCTTCCGATCACTCTCACCACACCTGAAACTTAGTCTTGACCACCTGCCAAGCTACCTAGATTAGTCTGACTTGTCCAGAAGGTTCCCCTGTTTAACTAAACCGGGGGTGGCCTCCTAAACTTCTGCCCACCAGGTCAGAGTTTAGTCCATCTTAACACTTTGTGATTTACAATTAAAATAGAAACCCAAGGTAGTATCGTTATAATAATGTGTTTCTCCTGCAATTTCAGATCTCTGAAGGTGTTAGATACTTCATACCAAAATATAGCATGACAGGTGTTTTGATTGGTGTCTGCTATATCCAATAAAGTAATTGAAATCTAATCTTTACTGAACACATGGAACTGTGGGTGTAGCAAGGTTGTACCCGATTCCTTGAGAATAGTGAGAGAGTGAGGCACTGCTATCCCACCATACCAAAAGAATAGAAACTAAGAAATTCAAGACTTTGTAATTTCTTACAGCCAATCTAACATCATACAAATAAGCCCAAACTAAGAACCAATTCACAGATCGTATCTGAAATTTTAGGTTGGAATTAGTCCAAGAATTGGTGAACAGTATTGTAAGATAAAGGTGTTGCTCTAATGCCAATACTAGTAAATGGTTTCAGAGAAAACTAAGCAAATTGTTTTGTTTCAAACTTAATTCTGCACACTGCTTCACCTTTTGTTTTCAGTAGAAGGTTGGTTTCATGGAGACAGAATTCCCTATGCTGTAGATTGAGGGTTTCAAAGGAAAGTCAAAATATACAATAAGTGTCAGTTTGTGTGTATACTTTGTGAAGTGTGAACCTTATGTTGTAGAATAGGCATGCATACTGGTTTTTATATATCTGGATGTGTATGTGCATTGGAATGATGACATTAGTTAGACAACAGCAGGCATGTTGTGCTTTCTTTTCTATAAACCAGCTACGGGTATTGTGTTTCTTATCCCAGATTGTGGGGTTATATTGTTGCATTGGGGATATTAAATTGAGGATTTTTTGCCATAGCAAATCAATCCCTAGAAAAGCAAATATGTTACATAAATAGGGGACATTACAAATCTCTGATGGAAGACAGGATTTAAATAAAGCACATTTCACTGGTACAGCAGGTGGGCATCCTGGCACTAAAACAAGAGCTACACAGGTAAAGATTGTGGCAAATCCCACATCCCAGTGAAAACCCCTGAAAGTAATGCCTACAGTGCCAGCCCAGGTGGTGGGGCCAGGCAACCATACAAAGAGTAAAGATTGGCATCCAAGGCGGTGGAGTTTGGAACCGGTTGGAACAAGAAGCGAAAGAATAGCCACAAAGGGAGGCTGAAGGTTGGACAGAGAAGACCAGAGGATAGATTGCTTTTGCTGGAAGGGGGAGAAGTTTAGAACAAAGATTGGCGTGGGGACCCAATTGGAAGAGGAAGGAAGGTGGGAGGAGGAACGTTGTGAGTTTAAAGTTTAACAAGAGGAGAGGAAAATTACTGGGGTAGCGGTTGGAGAGGAGATCCAATCGGTAAACGAAGAAAGTTGCAAGCAGATACTCTGGGAGGCGAAAGTTAAAAAAAGAGTTGAAGGTCATTAGTTGAGCAAGTTTTGGAAAGGATACCCAGAAGGAAGAGAATAGAAATTGTGACAGGGAAAGTGGACAGGTACAATAGCCTGGCGTGCGAATATTGAGGACAGAATCAAAGGAAGAGGAAATAGGAGATCAAGATGTTGTGAATAGCAGCTAGTGGAGAAGGCTAGTACAGGGGGTGGAGTGAGTGGCAGAAAGGTGGACTAGACAGCAGAAGAAGCTATTGGAAGGAGCTCATTCATTGGTGGAGGAGTTGCTGAGAGCAGTAGAAGAGTGGAGAAACTGAGTGCAACCTTGGGAGGGGAGGAAGAAGTCATCGACTGACCAGCGGAGATGGAGACTATTACTATGGAGAAGATGAGAAATATTTGAAGTTGGGGGATCATAAACAGGATGAAGTTGCGGATTGGAGAAGGAGCAAGAAAGGGTGTGTGGAGAGGGGAGAAAGCTAGTTACTAAGAAATTGTCAGTGATCAACAAAAGGAGGGTAACTGCAGGAGAGTGAGGTCCCTTTGGCACAAGCCCAGCCTCAGAGGTTTCAGCAAGAAGCGAGTACTGATTTGGGGAAAGATAAGGCCAGGACTTGGAGACAGGCAGGTAATGAAATTCTAGAGAATAAGCCTGTAGCAAAACCAACCTCACCTGCCTCTGAACAGTCTCCTGGACTTTAGCGGGCATCAGGCCCCGCCTCTCCTCCTAGTCCAAACCTGGGCAGCAGCCACTCCTAGCAATGAGCGTACAGAACCAAAGCATTCATTTTGAAACTTGGATGATGAAACAAAGATCAAGAAAGAACAAAAAAAGGCCTGGTACGTAGATACTTAAGTGAGCGGGAAGTATTGCTACAACTTATGAAAAAACTTGGAACAAATTCTTCTGGATTTTTTATTTTTCTTGAGGTTCCCCAGAGACAGTTTAACTTGCGTTTCATAGAAAGGGTCCAAAGACTAAGTTTTTTGTTGTTTATTTCTGCTGGGAACTTTAAAGTCCAGTGATGCTGGACTGAAAAACCCCAAGGCAATAGCTCATTGATGTTCCTGGCTGGAGAGCGGGACAGGGCAGGCAAGAAACATCCTCCTGGAGAAACCACCCTGACACCTTTAGTTTGCTTAGGTTATACCCATTCATATTATGGTTTAGACCCAAACTGTGACGAACCTTAATTAATCATGTATTAACTAGAAACAAAGGTCTTTTGGATCCATTAATCCATGCTCGCTTTGCAACACAACACTGGACTCAGTGTCACAGTTGACACGGTGGCAATTGATAATAATTGAGAATGCAATTGTCCAGGGTGTCGAAAACTGTTCACAGATTAAACATAATAATCAGATAGCTCACTCTGTTTTCTGCCCTCCACAAGCGAAGACCTCTTACATCCACAAGCTTTCTCTACACGGGTCTGCTTGACTGAAACCCCACTTGCCATTTCACCAACAGCACGCAGGTCTCCACATGCTTGTGAAGAAGATAAACCAAAATTGGTTTGGATAATTGAATTAAAAACTCGAGCATTTCCAGTAGGACATGAGCTAGATGGCCCCAATGAATGAAATGTCAACACCAAAGCTTTCTTTAGCAACTTTCGGACTGTCCGATGACTCAAAGCTGTATTAGCCAGCACACGGATATCGTTGTTGGCATTCTGCCAGCCAATCAGAATGTTTGGAATGTAGTCAAGAACTGAAGCAGCACGCTATTGAACAGTCGAAAGCAAAAGCTAAAACATTGGAAAATGCTTTCCCTTTCTTATAGAGAAACTGCTATGCCAGCTAATGCATGCACATATTAATGTCAATGTTAAAGGATATTTATACCATTCACTATCATAGCCACTGAAAAAACATACGGATTTAGAGATGAATTTGATATATTTGCAAACCACAGCTCTTCATGGAGCAAGTGCCTGGCGTAGTGACAGAATCACAAAAGACAACCGAAAAGGCCAGCTCTAATTTGAATAGATCACCAAAATAAAAGAAGCGTTGGCCAAGCCAACAGTTTTGGCTTTTGCGAAGGCATGCGATAGGCATTTGCCACACAATCCAATAATTACACTTAACCAGCCATAGAATGGCAACAACTGGGAAATGGTGGGAGTACCTAGGCATATGTTGCCAGTGCCTGGAAAATACCCATCTAATACCTATAACCACGCCTACAGTCTTTGTCAATGCTTGTTATTAACAGGACTTCAGTGAAAGGGACATCTGTGAGGACCCATATACTGCTTATAAAACAAGTGGCTTTCCGTAAGGCTGTGGGAGGATGAACTAAGTAAGCCACTGTCCGACGCTCCTTGCAAGCCTACATACACACCCGCATTAGAGCCTGAAAGCAGGTTTAGCTGTCTGAGAATCACAATAACAATTATTAGTCTGATCACCTCCAATACAAACTGTTGCGAGCAACCGGACACTTCAATAGCAGCCATGAGTGCCGAACAACAACATCACTAGAACTGATATGAAACTGAACCCGACACTAAGCGGGGATCGTTCCGAGTGGGGGAGGGGGGATAAAGGGTCTCGCGACTGGTGCACGGTCTTGTAATGTCTCACTATTTCATTGTTGTAAAATCAATAAAGAAAGTTACAAAAAAAAAAGTCTGATGTTTTAGTACCAATAGGTGTGATGAAAAGCTCCCAGAGAGGAGGTGGTCCGTTTCAAGTGGGTATGCCGAGCAGTATTACATCGAGATCAGATGGTTTAGTAAAGCCATGCCACCAGGATTTATGGTTGGGAAGCTCATTGTTACTGTAACATACTAAAGGCATCATAGGGATTTTCTATATGAGGTTCATTGGGTAATCCTGCATAAATCCTCCAATGTTCCTGTGCTCCGGAAGGGGGGGCAGGTGGGGAAGGGGGTGTCGACACAGTGATACAATGACAGTTTCCCGACCAATTCAGCACAGCTGTATGGAAATTAACTTTGTTTCTTCCCTTGCTGCCCGTCTCCCTGGTACATTATTTGGTGACAAGCTGCAGGGTTCTGCACTTTCATCTTAGATTGACAATAAAAGTTGATGCAGGCAATTAATCACAGGTAGGAACATCCATGTTGTCATTTCTATAATTATCTGCCAAGATTCAAAATGACAGCACACTCTAAAATCAGTAGAATGTAAGTGACCTTCCCAGCCGAAGACAGGTAAGTATCAGGCACATGCGCATTTTGCCCGGTTGCCTCTTTGGGGATCAACTGTGTAATGGAGAAGTCATGCTTCGAGATTTATCGAACACAGGAAGTGTTCAACTGCAAGCAATGTCAATGGAATTATGAATAACAACTAGGAGAAAACCCTTCAATATGATACTCAGCATCGTTGGTAGGTTTGATAGAAGTACTTTTGTGCGAGATGACCCACACTACTCATATCAAACTTGATACATTTCATTTTTTCTACAGCATGGAGGCATGCAGTTGCAGGGTAAAAACAATGTAATATTTTTTAACTGTGATTCGTCCAATATGCAGTGTTGTCCAAAATGGCTGATAGAAAATGACTGAATGCGTAATTTGGCTGAATAACGGTCTTTTCGAACATTCCAAACAGCTGAAAAGTTCGACCAGATCTCGCATTCGGTGCTGGGGGCTGCAGGGGTATCCCCCGCACACTTGCTCAGTATATAGTGAGCAGGGGTCGCGGGGGGGTCCCTCGGAGCCATCCCAAAAAAAAAGAAAAAAGAAAGGGAGGGCTGCAGGGGTGTCCCACCGCACCCTTGCTCACTATATTGTGAGCAGGAGTTGCGGGGGTGTCCCCCACAGCCATCCCGAAAGAAATTTAAAAAATAAATAAAATAAAAAGGAAAGGACCCTGCGGAACCGGTTCCCGATCACAGAAGTGAAAGGGAGCAGGCGTTGCAGGGACACTGCGAGTCAGCGGCCCGCAAGGCAAGTAGGGGTGTGTGGGTCGGGGGTATGGTGGTGGGGTGGGTGGGTGACAAGTTGGAAATGTTTCGGGGGAGAAAAGACTGAGGGTTATTTCGGAAAAATAATCTTCAGTCTTCTCTTCCTCGAACATTTGGATCTCAGGCTTTCAACCCCGATCCCAATATGCCACCCCTTGAAATCTGAAAAGCTCACGCACTGGCCCAAGCTCCCAAACAAAACAGAAAGAGGCACATCATTTAAACTGACCATATCAAATACTCTCTTAGCTTGTTTCGTCAGATGAGGAGTGTCATCACTTAGACATATAAGTACCCAGGGTCAGCAATAAGATGCACACAAGGTAATATGCTTTATCAGACTACAATCACAACATAATAAAACTGCTCTGAACCCCAAGTGCACCCCAAGTTCACTTTTTGTTGAACCACTGTTTTCCTTTTCAAAAAGAACTTTTTGTAAGGAGTGGGTGCAAGCATAGGTTTAGACACAGACAGACTTTTATTTTGGACTATTAGACAACGACAGCAATTAGAAACATCAGTTCAGGGAATTATCCCTTTAGAGCTATGGCCTGTCAGGCATTACACCAACCCAGGAACCTTAGTAAATAAAGATTTCAAAATGAACCCTTTTGAGTTTGTGTCTCTCTTGATACCATTCCGGTCTCACAGCTATCACAGGGATCTCATTTGCAATATGTATTTTCTCCCTGGTCTCTCGGGAGGTTAACTGAATGTGGGTGTTTGCCTTCAATGAAGTAAAGTCACAATAACACAAAATGGCTGCATCGATGTACCATAGATTTGGATTTTACACAATCCCCTCTCTCTAACAAAGGGAGGCATTGGGCAGGTAACGCAACCAGCTGGAAGGAAAAACAGCTTGAAAATACAAGTTGATTGTACAGACCAAGGGGTGTAGGTAGATGGTATTGTAAAAAAGTGGTCAAGGAGTTGATAAGGCCATGTGAACAACCCAAGCCCCATTTTCACACTGTGGTGCTCTCTTTTGCTGAGGAGTACACATATGTGAGCCGAACGTCAAAGGTTTTCATTGCCAATTTGGATCCCCTTCGTATCTGTGAATGTAAGGTTGGAGCGGGAGTGCATCCATCAGGAAGGGAACTGCAACTTGGAGGTGAAAGTCAACGGACACCAATGGCTCCGCCCAGAATGATTGAGGGATGCCAATGTGGACAATCTGGGGGGAGATTAGCAGGGCCAAATGAGCAACCAACACCTCCTTCCTTCACATTTCCCCTGAGGGAGCTGATCTTGGTGAGCTGTGCAAACCTATGTGCCCACCAGCAAACATGTGTGCCCACCAGACCTTGTGGGCCCATTAATGTCCTATTGATTTTCTTATACGGGTCTTATAAGACTCTTAAAACTTCTAACATAAATCCTACTACAAACATATAACATTTAAGAATTCAATAATAAACTGGTGTAATATAAGTTATTATTGTTTTGAAAATCTTATTAGCTTCATACAAGTTCATCCTTTTAAGCATCTCACAAAGGATCTTTTATGGGTTTCCCCAGCAATTCAAATCACCCTTCAATTTGTTTATACAAAGTCAGCTAAGGTGTCTTTTAAAGCTCAGGTAAGGTGTAGTATCTGAACAAGTCACGTGTCTCCAGGTTTCTGTAGGGCGTATGTGGTTTCTATGGGTCGTAGGAGTGAGAGGATGCCTGGTGTGGGCCCAGATTACTACTTCCCATATAAAAGCTGCCACAGTCACCTTAAATAGGGCAGTTCATATTTTTCGGGAGAAAAAGAAAGCATTCCTGAGACGGGCAGGTGCGTAGATCGCATGCCACTACCATTCACGACTTAAGAACACTGACCCATCTATCCCAGCCTAGTGGAATGATTGGTTCTATTTACCCAAACTGCTTTGAAATGTTAAAAGATGGCAGAGCCCCACCTACGTTTTCCCAGGTTTGATATATATAGAGTTTTTGCTTTTAGTTCTATTTTTAAATAACAATTGGGCTTGAAATTCAGGGTATTTCACCCACGCTTCAAAAGAGACCAACACAACACACAAAGTTTCACAGTTACTTAGAAGAGGCATCAGGGAAAAAAGGCTGGTGTGTCCAATCGTAAACCATCATCACTAACAGTGACTTAGTCCAGCTTGGCCGCAACAGACAAATAAATAAACATTCACTACAGAGAGAGGGTCATTTATTACACAATTGACCACAAACACCTGTTAAAAGTAAAGACTTCTGAGAGTGGAATGATGCCATAGCCATTCAAATGTAATAGGACTCGATGCTAGACGCATTGCGGGGTCACAGGTTGCGAATCATTGCCTGAAATCTCTCCCCTCTTCACCTGAAGCAGGGGCGCCTGTGATTTCTCTCGAACCCTCTGCAAGGCGAACCAGATTTGAAATCTTGACACTAGTCGTCTCTTGATGGCAAACTAAAAATCTGATCTCGCACGTTTCCAAGAAACAAAGTCAAAAATGCATATTATGATTCATTCTGTTTAATCAGTACTTGAATGTACAGATGTTTAAGTCATATGTGTCTCTGTATTTATTGTTTAAAAGCACATGATTTTGGATCCATAACATTTCATTAATCGTGTATTGGTTTCTAGGTATTTTAATAATAACCAATTTGATTTGCAGGTTCAAACCCTGTGAGGAATTAACCTAGAGAGGGAGAAGAGAGAGAGATGGAGGTATGGGGGGCGAGAGAGAGGAGACACAGTGAAATATTTAAAGGGTCGGCAGATCACAGTCGGGAAGAGAACCCAGAGGGATACAGATGTGCCTGCCCCCAAATCCTTGTACCAAACAGAGAGCCAGGAGGAGAGTTTCACGAAGACGCCTAACTGATGGAGCCCAAATAGGCTCTGCGAGAAGTTATTGCCCCCAAGCAGAAGAGACCTGCGTGAGGGATAGGTTGCGGTATCAAGACCACCAAGGAAGTGGAGGATCATACCACTTTGCCTTCTGGAGGTTATAGGACATAGGACTTCAACCAGCAACCCCAAGGTGAACCCTGTTGCCCATGGCAGGAGGTCAATCCAAACAATCTCACCTGCCTGGCATGAACACAAAGAGGGATGCTCAAATACCTCTGATCCGGTGGCAGAAGAGGTCCAAGAGAATCATGGGATAAGCCGATAAGTGCTCAAGGATCATATAAAGGAAAAGTCTATCATCTACTGCATTTATCTATTCTTGCAAGAATGTTTAACCTGCACCAAGGGTACACCCTGTATAACATGTACCAAGTGAATATCCTGTAACAGCGCCGCAATGCCTCTGGGCCGCTGGGCAATTTATAAATCCAAATAAATAAATAAATAAATCAAGAGACCTGGAGAGGAAATCTGTGTACTAAGATGTAGACAGAGACCTGCTGAGAAAAACTGAAAGCACAGATCTGCCACAAGCCCAGCTGAGAGGTCTGAAGTCAAGTATAGGTTCATAGAAAAGGCAGAAAGCCAGGTTTGACAGCAGTACCGACGAATCCAGAATCCAAAGACTGCTCGGCGAACTGCATAATTGGTAAAATCCACAACCCGTTGAGGAAACCTTGGAAGGATCTTAAATCTAGGATTCCAAGAAAAAGAAACAAGCATTCATCTTCTACATGAGCCCTTTGAAAACAAGCATCTCCGAAACGTCATTGAGACAAGGCCCTGACACATACGAACCAGTAACGGGAACAAGCAACCTAGCAACACCATGGAAGTCAGAACTCAGACAGACCCATCCACCAGTTTGGCACAGAGCAGAAAAAGTCATAGATCCGTAGGAAGAACACAATGTAAAAACAGCGAGAGGGACCAAGCGGTGAATAACTAGAACAAAAAATTACACAAACTTGCTATCTTCGCCAAGGGATATACTCATGACTAATACGTTTTGACCTCTTGATTTTGGCAGTCCTTTGGACTTGTGTTATTACAGTAGTATATCCGGAAGGCCGAGAACTTCACAAGGGTAGGTTTACTGGATTTCTGCTGACCATCGTTGTATCTCCTTTTTGCTGTTTAGATTAGGTTGTCTCTGCCAGAATATTAAGACTGGGAGCACAACACACTCGGGGAGATTACATATCCCCTAAAAGAAATTCCACGTTTCCTTTATACTGACCTGTACACCTGATTAGTTTAGAGTTAGGTTCTAGCTTTACCCAATGGACTTATAGGGCGTATACCCACCTTTTCTCTTTATTTAACTAAAGGTCAGTTCAAAATCATTTGGAGTGGCACTTGTCTCCTTGCTTAACCATCCACAGTATGCAAGCATTATTATCAGGCTGTGAGTGGAGGGAGCATTCCAACAATAGTGATCACATTAGGGGCCCGGTAGACATGTGCATGCAATCATCCAAGATCAAAAGAGGTCCATTAAAAGTATGTTCCACAAATAGATGTGCCCAAACTAGCTCCTCATTAATGAATCAAGGATAGATGTTGTATACTTAGGCCTTAATGACATTCCCAGTTTTCATTCCACTGAATCAATTCTTACAACCTTCCATTTGTCAATCCAAATAGGTCTGTAACCTGGGTGTTCTGTTCAACAGCGACCTCCCCTTTTTAGCCTAAGTCAACAAGTTTGGTAAAACGGTGGAATGCCATCTGTGCTTGCATCAGACAATTGGCCTGCTCCTTGCAGTGGTTACTCCAGGCAGGATTACCGTACTGCCATATTCCCAGAGTTCCTAATTAAAACACTCTATAGCAACCTGGGGTATTTATGTTAGAGTTCAGACACAGACCAGCTGCGAGCCTCTTAGTTAAGAAGTCCAGCGGAGCTTTATTATGCATACGTACATCAGTTTATATGGTTCCAGTTCCTCCTAAGTATGTTACACAGAGACACCACCTGCCGGCCACCCTCATGCACTCCGGTTCGGGCCTCCAACCGACACATTCAGAGAATTCACACTGAGCTCTCACCATTCTCCTGAGCGGTCAGTCGCATCATGCTCCAACATTCCACCCAGCATTCAAGGATGGCCAGCAGGACAGCATTCATCAAGTCACTACCCACTGGTTAGAGTTTAAAACGTTGCTGCTCTTTTTCGGTCTGTTGCAAGAACTACAACAATATTCAATACGCTGTACCAAATATAGAATCCACTGCTTGGTGCCACCTGATAATCAATGTTCCAGCATATGCCACACCCTTATGGGGGAGACCTCCCTCCATCAACCTTCTTGTCAATTGCACACCAAGATAGAAAGTCCTTGCTAGAAGATTCCAACGCATCCATAAAGCTAGCATCAGGAATTACCTCCCTCCACTCAAGTGTCTCAGTCTGACTTGCTGTAATTTTGCCTAGCTCCAAACACATACCTCTCTAGTGGAAGTTGTGGGTCCGATGAGTCTTCCGACACTGCCGTCAACCACCTCTGCTTGCTCAGGAGAACATGTCTTCTATAGCAATCAACCTGGCATGAGTTCATTAATGAAACTTCACAGGTTTGACATGGGTGTTTGGATGTGGCCAGTTTAGTTGCATGCCAAATGTGGTGAACTATTACGGACGGGGACACAAGGTACAGCAGGATTTCTGTTTGCATTTTTCCATGTGAAGTGTCCAGTAACCGTACCTATAGTGCTCACATTGCAACACTACTTTAAATGCAAATCCACAGGAAATATGGCAGCAACAAAAAAATGAATCCATGCCCCAGTCTGTTACAGTCCTCTGAAAAAACTCTAATATTTTTTCAAGCGCACCTGTAGGACATGCAAGAAGATGAAATGGAGCAGCAAAGACAAAAAAAAGTGCTAATAAAAATAAAGTGTCAGTTAGTACATCGGTCTAACGTGCTTTCAGGCAGAAAGCCGTACTTCTGGGTCACAATACAATCTTTGATGTAATCAGTAAAGGTTTTACACTAAACAGAAAGTGTCTAACCAATCAAAAAGCCCCATGACTAGACCCATTGCGTGAGTAAGTCTGGTAATAAGCAAGCTGCCATTTTGGATGTGTATCAAGAACTCAAAAATCCCTCTTTGAAAAAAACTAACAAATATACTCATGAGAGTGATCCATGTATGGTATTTAGAAATAAATAGTAAAAGGACATTTCAAACTCTCTCTCTCTCTCTATATATAAGCAGTACACAAAATAAAAAACTTTAGTTGGGGACAGAGGCATAATATTATCTGCGGCACCAATGAAAAAAACTGTCCCACAGCTTCAAATGGCAATTCATTCCTTTTCTGACAGACTAAATAGTACCCAAGGGGGAGTTCTTTTGTTAATATGTGATGCAAATGGTTCAATTTAAAGAATATTTATTCAGGAACAATATGTCAAAACTACAAGCCGCATAGTGAAGTAACTCATCAAACTGGGCCACATTAGCCAAAACAACTGGCCCACAATACCCATTTTGCATGTTTGCTCCCTATTGCCCCATAGGCCACTCCGAGCTTGGGACAGAGTTAACATGATCCGAATCAATACACAAAAACCATGAAATGTGGCGGGTCTGGGAAGTGACCCCCTGAAGGTGTCAACTGTAATGACATTTCTTTATGTCATTACTGATCGCTGGTGTGATCTGATGGAGACACAGAGTTAAGCTGCAAAGGGAACAAAAAAACGAAAAAAAACAGCAAGCGAAAAAGAGGTTATTGGGGAAGTAGAACGGATGTAGAAAACAAGCCACCATAACTGAAAATGTTAAAGAGAGATGGAGGCGATAAGGTGCCGGGTGATGTTAATAGGGTCCCGAGTAACTTCGAATTTCCTTTTCTTGCCGCAGCATCTGATAACACAAATGGAAACAGTTCTGGTTTCCTCTCAAGTCTAATTGGCTATCTTAATACAATCTACCGTTTTTTCTTTCGTTCTCTCAAAAAAGAGCAGCAAAACAATCGGCTATTATGTGAAAACCGTCAACACAAATATTTAATGTTAGTATGTGTGATCGTACACCTTGAGCACAAGATACTCGATGTTGGAAGGCACGGCAGAGGTGCACAATTGTGCTCTTTTGTTGCAGTACTGCAGCATAACAGACACCTTTAGTGTTGACTCATTGTACTTTCAGAAATGTTTGATTTTGTAAGGCACTGTTGTCAGGCCTATCTTTCTCTATGTGAGGCCACAGACAGAAAAGGAAGCAGCCACCGAAGGAACGGTTACCACAGTTCCTACGCGTGTTTCTGGAGCGTGGCATGTCAACCTTTGCCGGCTTCGTGGACACCGACATTGCTAATTAAAGATATGTATTATTGCCTGCTTCTAGAGGGATCACTGAGGGGCAGATGGTGACCAATGAACAAAGGGTAGATAGAGCATGAGGGAAGCAGGATAGCCAGAAAATTAGGAACGGCGGCCATTAAATGAGGGTCAATAGTGAATGTGATCAGGTGACCGGTAAATGAGGTTGGGATGAACAATGAGCAAGGAATGGTGACCAGTGAAAGGGATAGGGTAAGCACTGAATAAGGTGGGATGGCCAGTGAAGGTGGATGATGGACCTGTGAGAGAGGTGTTGTGGCCAGTTGAGTGAGGCAGGGTGAGCATCAAATTAGGTGATGAGCAGTGAATAACAAAATAAAACTAGTGAACTAGGCCGTGTCGCCAACCAATGAACTAGGATGGCCATTGATTATGGCGGAAAGCAGTGACAGAGTCTTTGAGGTAGATATTAATTGGGCAAAACTAAATTGAAGAAATACCCAGCTAGAAAAATTCAAACAATTAATCAGCTAATATTTAGTACCGTCCGAGAGAAGAATGCTACAAGCAAGAACTTTAGCCATTTATTTTGGCAAAACAAAATAAGTGTTTCTATTTATTAATCTTAGAATGCAAATATCACATACTGACCTCAGGTGCCAAACTTCCGCCTGAAGCCTACTACTTAATCCACATCTCTTCTCACATGCTCGAGTACTCACACTCTGGTAACAATCACAGCTACCTATCAGATACTGGTGCACCTGCCAGTGTGCTTCAGAATCATTCGACACTGGGGTACTTAGGTCAATGCCACAGTGCTTTTTGTGTAATGGAATACCTCGAAAGGCCACTCCAGGGAACCGTGTTCAGAGAATAAGGCACCTAAGCAGTGAATAGGGGACTGTGTAGTGCAGACCCACAAGATTGTGATCTTAATGCCCATTTTGTTAGATTATAGCACAACACGGTAGCATCTTAATTTAAATAATTAATTAATCTATGAATTAAAAGATGGAAAGGACATATCCACTTCCTCGAATTTAAATTGTGCTAATCGATTTAATGGAGATTCTGTCACGATCGTGAAAATTGGTAGGCCATCTTCCTTAACTGTGGAACTCCTTGATTGCATGATGTCTTCAGATATGCTGTACATAAAAAATATGGAGATGGCCTAATCATATCTTTTTCAACCATAAATAACAGCCTTGCAGTGTGCAACTAATAAAGCAATATGACCCGAGCGGCGGGGGCATTACCGACTCAGGTAATGCCCCAGGGCCCATAGTTATTGCTTGGGCCTTAACGAAGGCCCCGGGGCATTACCTGAGTTGGTAATGCCCTGCCGCAAGGGTCATATAACTATTAGTACCCCGGCCTGCAATATCTGCATGACCGGGGAACTAAAAGCATTTTTTTTGTCCCGAAAAGCATTTCGGAACAGGAAAAAAAAAAGACCAAGAAAATGACCACCAGGAAAGGGAAAAGGGAGTCCGTTTTCCCTTTTCATTGTAGCCATCAGGAGCGGACGCGCTGGGAACAGTGGTGTTCCCCGAAGAAAAAAAATGAGAAGACGGTAAGTGGTGTTGGGAGGGCGGAAGGGAGGGAGGGAAAATAAAAAAAGAAAACGTACCTGCGTCCCCGACGAGGGACTATGGAAGCCTCCAGCCGTGTGGAGGCGCAGAGTGGGGATGGCCCCGCTCTCAGTCTCCACACGGCTGGAGGCTGCCATCATCCCCCACCAGGGACAAAGGAGCAAGGAGGTAAGTGGGGTCAGAGGGCAGGGAGGAGGGAGGAAAGGGGAGGGAAAAAAAAAACCTTACCCGAGTCCCCGGTGGGGGGCAAAGGAAGCCTCTCAGCTGTGGGGAGGCTCGGAGCGGGGATGGCCCCACTTCGAGCTTCCTCATTGGCTGAGGGACTGCCACGTCCCCCGCCGTGGGCAAGGAGGCTGGAATCCCGGACGAGAATCGAGGGATTCTTGGCCGGGTAATGACCCGGTGAGAGCCAATCAGAATGAGTGTTGCATTCTGCTTGACTCTCGCTAGGTACTAATACATCTTACGTTTATCCAACTCACAGTGCACGGTGTGGGGTGTGTCATGGTTGTGCTGCCAAACATGGTGAATTACTTTAATTTTTGGTTATGACTCAAACAAAATGTCCCATTAACCAAAGGTATTTCTGGGAATTTATAAGACTTTTGCTAACAAAGGTCAATACATAATCTTAGTAGAGAACCATTACTTTCTTTAACCAAACTCTTTCAGTGAATTTCTGGGGCTGTTAGGGCATACTTTAAACATGCATAACTGTCCCAGGTGCCCTCAGGTAATATACCCTGTGGGCACTGCAACCAGGTCATTGTTATTATTATATTTTTTTAGGGTATTTATTGAGTGTGGACCTAGCTTCAGGAAGCAACAGAGCACTCTACAATCACGGGGGGGGGGGGGGAGGGAGAACACAGTGATGGAAAAAGAGAAAAAGGGAGCGGGGAACTAAGTTCGGAGCGCAAGGGTTGGCAATTGGCATCAAGCGATGTACAAGGAGCCAGGGTGGGAGACAGTGGGAGACAGGGTGGGAGACAGTGGCGAGCAGATCACAGAGTCTCAGGTAGGGTGGAAAGTGCAGGTTGTGTGGACATAGGGGTTTGTTAGGCAGGAGCCATTCCTTGAAGAGGTAGAAGTGATGGGGAAAGCCTGATGTTGACGGGAAGGAGGTTCCAGAGCCTTGGAGCATAGACAGAGAACACTGGTCTTCTGGTTCTTTCCTTCCTGCACCATCAGAGTTCAAGTCTGCACATTTCCTAACTTCTGGTGAATCACAGGCCTCCGAAGATTATGAGTGCCTCAGTGAGGTAGCTTGGGTACTACAGGGTGACAGCCCTGTAGATGGTGCAACATGATTTGATGATGATATGGGCATACAGCTTAGCAAGTGCAGTTCGATGAGGGTCAGGGTGATGTGGTCTAATTTTCAGAGTCCTTTGATGAGTCTTGCTGCAGCATGCAGGATACATCTCAGGGGTGGCAGAGTAGTTGCCAGGAGGCCTTTCAAAAGGGCATTTCCCCCATCCCGCTGGGAGAGGACCAAGGCTTGGACAAGCTGTGTATCAAATATTGTAGGCTTTGGAAGTCGTTTTTAAACAGAAAACTGCAAACATATATGGCTTTTAAAATTCTGAGCTTGCAAATAACAGTGAATGCCTATGTATGGATTCAGCTGCCCACTTGTAATTACAGAACAAGTTTTAGCAGGTAATATAGCCACGAACAACTGCGAACGAGTAAGCTGATGCCCTGGCCGAAGTGCAGATTTAGCCAGGCTCAAAGACTTTGTAAGGCTACACTAACTGTAAACATGTATAAAGGCTTTCCTTTTGGATGGGGGAGAGAAGACACAGACGGATAATTAGTGGGGATTGTACGGCCATGTGAAGTTATCTGCAGCTATAATAAAGACCTGTGTCTCTGAGAATAAGACACAATTATGTTCCAGTGTTTCATTTTGCCTTAAAGTTATTATCTGAACAAAGGCAGGAATACAAATAAGTATTTTCCCTCAGTTGGAGTGAAATAGCAATGCTTATTCCAATATTGCAAGCGTACGTGTCCTAAAAAGCATTTTGAAAGCATCAATCCTGTCAATTGACCTTACCTTATCCACATCGTTCTATGGCTTGTAACCAATTTTACTAAACTATATTTATGTAAGCGAGTTTAAATAGGGTCGGATACATTTGTTGGGCATGATGCAGAGTTAAGCTGTGCATAAACATTGGTTAGCTGGAACACACCACCAAGGAGTTTAACCATGTAAAAGGATTTGGCATGAATTTGCAGCTCACACATTGTTATGCCCATTGTAACGAGTCTGATCTGTAAGAGTTTAAAATATTGCTAATGCATCCTGTTGACTTGAACCTGCTCATACACTTGTTTGGGCATTTTGTATAGTTGGAAGGAACCTAAAGATGTGTGAGAACTTTATTGACTGTGTAAGAACTCTGCTGACCATCAAGGGAGCCTAGGGAGCAAACCCTGAGCAAACAATACGTCTGCCTCAGAGTTAAGACCACAGAATGGCTAAGAAGGTGCTAGAAGGGTTCTATGAAGCACAGTTTGAATCAAAGTATGCAGATGTAGTAATAGATGATTCTGATTCGATGCGAACATCCGAGGACAGGCTGTGTGCTGCATGAAAAGGATTGAACATCCGAGGACAGGCTGTGTGCTGCATGAAAAGGATCTGCTTAAAAATTATGGAAGGAACACAGCTGGCACTATGGAGCTTTTCAAAAATAGGTTGCATCTGCGGAAAACGTCGATGGAAAAAGGTCTGGGGGCTAGTGCTCCGATGCATGTGGATGTGCCTAATCAAGAGCTGTTCACAAGGATGACATGGGGATGCTTGGTCCACTCTTAACCCTTATCACATCAGCAACGTACCCAGCTGCAGCAGAAGCTGATCAGACGATGAGGGGATCCATAGGAAGACAGAGAGGTCACAAACCCAGAAGCTTTATGGGGATCTTGGTAACCATGCAGGGTCAAGGATGACATGGGGATGCTTGGTCCACTCTTAACCCTTATCACATCAGCAACTGACCCAGCTGCAGCAGAAGCTGATCAGACGATGAGGGGATCCATAGGAAGACAGAGGTCACAAACCCAGAAGCTTTATGGGGATCTTGGTAACCATGCAGGGTCAAGGATGACATGTGGATGCTTGGTCCACTCTTAACCCTTATCACATCAGCAACTGACCCAGCTGCAGCAGAAGCTGATCAGACGATGAGGGGATCCATAGGAAGACAGAGAGGTCACAAACCCAGAAGCTTTATGGGGATCTTGGTAACCATGCAGGGTCAAGGATGACATGGGGATGCTTGGTCCACTCTTAACCCATATCACATCAGCAACTGACCCAGCTGCAGCAGAAGCTGATCAGACGATGAGGGGATCCATAGGAAGACAGAGAGGTCACAAACCCAGAAGCTTTATGGGGATCTTGGTAACCATGCGGGGTCAAGGATGACATGGGGATGCTTGGTCCACTCTTAACCCATATCACATCAGCAACTGACCCAGCTGCAGCAGAAGCTGATCAGACGATGAGGGGATCCATAGGAAGACAGAGAGGTCACAAACCCAGAAGCTTTATGGGGATCTTGGTAACCATGCAGGGTCAAGGATGACATGGGGATGCTTGGTCCACTCTTAACCCTTATCACATCAGCAACTGACCCAGCTGCAGCAGAAGCTGATCATACGATGAGGGGATCCATAGGAAGACAGAGAGGTCACAAACCCAGAAGCTTTATGGGGATCTTGGTAACCATGCAGGGTCAAGGATGACATGGGGATGCTTGGTCCACTCTTAACCCTTATCACATCAGCAACTGACCCAGCTGCAGCAGAAGCTGATCAGACGATGAGGGGATCCATAGGAAGACAGAGAGGTCGCAAACCCAGAAGCTTTATGGGGATCTTGGTAGCCATGCAGGGTCAAGGATGACATGGGGATGCTTGGTCCACTCTTAACCCATATCACATCAGCAACTGACCCAGCTGCAGCAGAAGCTGATCAGACGATGAGGGGATCCATAGGAAGACAGAGAGGTCACAAACCCAGAAGCTTTATGGGGATCTTGGTAACCATGCAGGGTCAAGGATGACATGGGGATGCTTGGTCCACTCTTAACCCATATCACATCAGCAACTGATCCAGCTGCAGCAGAAGCTGATCAGACGATGAGGGGATCCATAGGAAGACAGAGAGGTCACAAACCCAGAAGCTTTATGGGGATCTTGGTAACCATGCAGGGTCAAGGATGACATGGGGATGCTTGGTCCACTCTTAACCCTTATCACATCAGCAACTGACCCAGCTGCAGCAGAAGCTGATCAGACGATGAGGGGATCCATAGAAAGACAGAGCGGTCACAAACCCAGAAGCTTTATGGGGATCTTGGTAACCATGCAGGGTCAAGGATGACATGGGGATGCTTGGTCCACTCTTAACCCTTATCACATCAGCAACTGACCCAGCTGCAGCAGAAGCTGATCAGACGATGAGGGGATCCATAGGAAGACAGAGAGGTCGCAAACCCAGAAGCTTTATGGGGATCTTGGTAACCATGCAGGGTCAAGGATGACATGGGGATGCTTGGTCCACTCTTAACCCATATCACATCAGCAACTGACCCAGCTGCAGCAGAAGCTGATCAGACGATGAGGGGATCCATAGGAAGACAGAGAGGTCACAAACCCAGAAGCTTTATGGGGATCTTGGTAACCATGCAGGGTCAAGGATGACATGGGGATGCTTGGTCCACCCTTAACCCTTATCACATCAGCAACTGACCCAGCTGCAGCAGAAGCTGATCAGACGATGAGGGGATCCATAGGAAGACAGAGAGGTCGCAAACCCAGAAGCTTTATGGGGATCTTGGTAACCATGCAGGGTCAAGGATGACATGGGGATGCTTGGTCCACTCTTAACCCTTATCACATCAGCAACTGACCCAGCTGCAGCAGAAGCTGATCAGACGATGAGGGGATCCATAGGAAGACAGAGAGGTCGCAAACCCAGAAGCTTTATGGGGATCTTGGTAACCATGCAGGGTCAAGGATGACATGGGGATGCTTGGTCCACTCTTAACCCATATCACATCAGCAACTGACCCAGCTGCAGCAGAAGCTGATCAGACGATGAGGGGATCCATAGGAAGACAGAGAGGTCGCAAACCCAGAAGCTTTATGGGGATCTTGGTAACCATGCAGGGTCAAGGATGACATGGGGAAGCTTGGTCCACTCTTAACCCTTATCACATCAGCAACTGACCCAGCTGCAGCAGAAGCTGATCAGACGATGAGGGGATCCATAGGAAGACAGAGAGGTCACAAACCCAGAAGCTTTATGGGGATCTTGGTAACCATGCAGGGTCAAATTCACCCTTGCAGATTTTAGGGTAATTGGGACTTCTGGCATAATCAGTCAGCTAGCCATTGGGGGGGGTATATTTAGCATTTTTACAACTGCTAAATTGATCAGTTATACTCGTATTGCATCAAAATAACGAAAATTAAATGCTGAATGCGCTTTTTCTGCACACTCACCATGAGAGAAAATGTCAAATCCCAAAATACCGAACTAGGGGAGTGGGAGTTGCGGGGGTGTCCCCGCTCACCTAGTTTGGCATTATGGGCTTCAGGGCATGTGAGGGTGTCCCCCGCATACATTAAATGCAAAGTGGGGGACAAAAGGACAGAATATGAAAAGCTTGAGTTTCAAAATGCGACCAAGTCGGCTTCGCAGTTTTGAAACTCAAGCTTTTTGGAATTCAGTATTTTAACGTAGATCCCTTTTTCCCACAGATGCACATTAAAAAGACCTGCCACCAGCATAAGATTTAGAGACAAAGAAAGAGCATTTCAGACCATAATAAACTTCAACAAATCTCAACACAATCCTGCTAGTGAAATAGATGCAATGTATTGTTGGTGTAAAGTGAGAGAAACACCCTAATTCCCCTAATTGATTGTTCCAAAGGAATGCTGCAGGTTTGTAAGCCTCTATTGATGCTTGATTGCATGAAGTGTTGAGAGTTGCTCATTCATGAAGGCCATAAAGTTCAGAACAGGGTGGCGGTCCTATATAATGCACAGAGACAAGGCAAGTAGCTTATATGGTCACTAAGTGAATTAAGAAACAGATGTATATAACAAGAAGCATTCCACTTATGTGCTTCAAAGACAAGCAAAGCATGACAGACTACAAGCAACCAGAAAAAAGCCCTCACAAATAATAACGTACTTTATTTCATTTAGGTTTTTTGTAGAGCACACCATAACATGCTTCAGCCTTCTCTGGACCCTTGACATTGACATTGACTGGGCTTGACAATGGTTTTTTTTAAGCACAGGGTGAGAGGCGATATCCTTGACATTCCTCATTGGGAATTGGGGTATTGTTGCCCAAAATCATTTCTAGTTGGCACATGTGGCAGGTACGCATGACTGGAGTGGTCATGGAGCCAGTAGAAAGTGCAAATAAGCAGGTTGGAAAATGTCTGTAATAGTGAGGGCTACCATGTTAGCGAGCCACACTTTTCCATAAACTCTGCAGAATGGGGGTGAATGTATGGGCCTTCTGAATTTCTGCTCTTATTAGTGATAGGAGATTTCACAGGGAAAATAAATATATGCTAGCCCTCGCAGCAGCCTTTGACTTATGCAAACACCTCGCTTCGGCGGCCCACTTCTCAACTGAAGGCATACATCGGATACAGTCCTTCTTAATCAATAGAACCATGAAGGTCTTCTCACCTACTGCAGCATCACTGCCAGCCCCTGTACCCTGTGGAGTTCCTCAAGGACCCTGTGTCTGCCATACACTCTATAGTATTTTCACAAAATCACTATTCGACCTTCTTAATGACTTGGGCGTCACCTACACCAACTACTCAGATGACACTCAAATCCTCATATCCATAATAGGCACATACGACCTAGACTCAAAATCACTAAATTAAATCTACCAAATCATCCAGGCTTGGATGACCCAACATGGCCTCTGTTTACACAATGAAAAAACAAAATTACTCCTCATTGGCTCACAAGACTGCCTAAACAAACTTGGCGACGTCTTGAAATCCTTTGCTATTGATGGCATTACCATCAATGTCTGTAAGGAAGTAAAAACCTTGGGCATTTACCTTGATTCTGCTCTCGCCTTAACCAGACAAGTCAATGCCACGGCATCCGCAGCAGCTTACATATCTAAGCTTATCAATGCATGCAGATATTTTTTATCTTCAGTCAGTTGCATCATTGTGGCTAGAGCTCTTATCTTATCCATATTAGACTACTGTAACGCCATCTATACTGGTACTAAGAGCCGCAACATAACAAAACTTCAGGTGATTCAAAATAATGCTCTAAGCGCAGCACTTAACATCCCAAAAAATAATCACATTACTACAGCGATACGGAATGCACACTGGCTGCTGGTCCATGATCAAATCTTGTTTAAAAACCTCTTCCTGACACACAAATGCATCTCTAACTCAGCCCCTAAGTACCTATCCAACAAATTCTCCATAAACCAATCCAATAGACCCACTCGCTCAGCCTACATACATTTACTTACCATACCCAGATACAAACTACAGAAAGCAGGGGGTAGCAGCTTCCCAGTCGTAGCTGCCAAACACTGGAACACACTACCATTTACATTAAGATCTGAATCTTCCTTCTGGTCCTTCCACAAAAGCCTGAAAACTTGGCTCTTCACACAAGAGTGGGTAAATTAATCCTCTCTCCTTCCACACTATATATCCACTCTTCCTCGCACCGTTTAACTGCATGAGTCACTCTGAATTGAACTGTTAAATTACACCTTATTATGCATGTATGTATTACTATGTGATGTACTCTCAAACTGAACTGTTAAGTGACACATTATTACGCTTGTATGTATTCTCAAAAACCAGCACCCAGGTGCCTCAGGGTTAGGGATGCTCTACAAATGCCAAAATAAATAAATACATAAATAAGAGATATTCACTGAAACTATTGCACTTGATTGGCCAGCTGAATTGAAGATTCAGGGTAGCAGAACTTGGTGTGCTGTGGTTTGGCATGGAAGTGACATCAGAGAGTGGTGAATTCATGTATTTATTGAGAAAACAATTTAATCACATTTTTCATACTAACCTGTAAATTAGCATCATGTGCACAGTTGATCATTTCGTCTGATATGCCTAGTAACAATTATATCGAAAATGAATCCCTTGAGAGAGGCTGTACTTGAGTTATATATGTCTGGAAATGCCTCCTTGGTTGCTGGTAGGTAACTTTTTTATAAAAAAGAGAGACCGCCTCTCAGATCCGACTTGGCAACAGTTACAACGGTATAAAGGATTACCAGAGCCTGGCCATTTAAGTAAAAATATAGCCACTGGTGAAACCCCATATCACAAATTGAAGTATTTAGGCAATAGCATCATTGGTTCCATCAAAGCCAAGAATGACTCTGCCCATTAGGGATTTGTTTCCAAGGGTTAGGGTGTATTTCACCAAAAACATTTGACCTATTCACATTTGATCGAATTTATTTGACCTATTTTTTGGTCTAAAAAGTGGGGGAGACCCCCCTGCAAAATCCCCCCTTCCCCTCAACCAAATCTATACCCTAACCACCCCCATATATGCATTTCATTAAATTTGACTGAAAACAAGGTCAAACAAATGTGTTCAAATGTTTTAGGTCGATTTTGCTAATACCGTTTCCAAGTACTGAGTTTGGCGGCAATCCAATAGCTTGGTACAACTCCTTCACATTCTGAAACCAGGCAGATCGCAGTGGCACCGCTAGAGTACTCATGTATTTCAGGCCAAACATTAAACACTATCTGGACCCAGTGGCCATATTGTGAGCCAGGGGATATTTAATGAGCAAAAGACCACTTTTTTGATAGGGGCTTGTGGGATGTGGTCAGAACATAGTGAGAATAACAGTTTCCCAAAAAACAAGCTACCTATTGGTGTCACACACTTAGACTCTAGGTCTAGACAAGGATTTGGCACATCTTAGAAAAAATCTTGTGTTGAAGCAAATATCACAAGATATAACACATAGGCTAGTATTTTGCCATAAATATATTACATTTTATTCATCTTCATAAAATATTGTGAGCCAGAAACAAGTTTTGGCATATCTAGCCAAGGTATAATACCAAATTACAGTCTAATCATTATTGATAATGGGTAATTTGGAAGCTGTGCCAATGGCTGATAAAAATGCACCTTCACAGGTTCTAACTTTTAAGAGACTCTCCATCCAGTTTCAGGCAGACTTGGGAATCGTTTGTATAGACTATTTCATATCTTGTTGTGACGTGCTCAATGTTGAAGTCAGACTGTATTTGTTTTAGGAGTAGGGGGTATGAAAACTCTGCCGGAGTGTAGAGGAAAGTATACTGAAGGCATAGTCACACACTCCTGTTTTCACTCACTTTTGTTAATCTGCATGAAGGGAAACACATCTGGCACACAAACGCATGACAACAAGTCGGATGGGAGGGGTAACCACGTTCAAAAGAATGTAATTGTTTGGGTAATATGTAATGTCCATAATTGCAGCTTGTACTGGGCTAAACAATGCTACCACAGCCAATGGAATGCTCTGGTCTGCTTTTTAAGGAAGAAATATATATTAACAGTGTTCAATATGCAACAGTTGAAGTAATGAGGAGAATTAGATACTAACTTATTTGAGTTACCAACATTTGATATATAGAATATAAATAATGCAATAAATAACAGACAGGACATAAAACAGGACAGATACAAGAGTGAAGGAGATGGATATCGGACGTTTAAAATATGCCAAATGGAAATTCATGGAGGTTTAGGAACATTACAAGTGTAATCAAAGTGTTGAACACCTGCAGCAGGAGAATTAAAATTAAGAAATGTGTTAAAGGGAACCCATTTTAATTCAACGTTACACAATAGATGAGCATTTTTATCAATACTAGATTCAATTCTATGAGTAGAGCACAATGAATGCCATCATTCATAAATATTACGATTGGGCATCTTTCCAGTGTTTTGGAATAATTTTAAAGAGAGTATAATAAATTGAACACATTTGGAGAATTGATAAGCATTTAATCTGATGTACCCAAGGAGTTAACTAGAACATTTTTGAATGTTAGAGGAGCATGAAATTAGAATAGCCTTTGCAATATCGGTCAGAAAACTGACCAAAATGAATTAACAAGATTACATTCATAAATAATGTGTTTAACCAAAGCCTCTTTGGCTTTACAAGACCAACAGGTATCTAATTGTTGAGAAGAAAATCTAGAATGCGGTGGGGAGTAAAATGTGCTCTGTGCATTACAAAGAAAATGGATTGTGTTAGATTAGATGCAACGCTAGTATTAAATGTTTCTCATCAATATCTTCTCCCAACATTCAACAGGGATACTGAAAGGATCATCAGATTTCCATGTCAATTCAATTTTGGATTTACAATCAGGTATTTTTTTGCAACATCAAATATTTATAAATAAATGAAACTCAAATCGATATAGATTTTTAATAACAAAGACATATGAACTGAAATAGTTTTGGAAGATGGGCCTGGGTCAACATTTCCAATAGCATTCATGAGATTAAGATATGCCATATGTTCGGTGTCATCAAGATTGTATTGTGTTTGTAGAGAGGGGAACGGAATGGGAGAAAGAGCTTGGAAAAATTGTTCTACATACATGGCTTTTTTAATCCAGGCATGCCAGCATAGTGATCTATTCACAATTGTTACTTCCCAGTGAATTGTGATAGGAGTGTTAAATTGGGCATCATCTTCACTGATTAGATCTAAAAGGATTTCCATGTGCACTTGACACGAACAAGAAAATAATATTTTCTTTAAAAAGACGGGCATCCATACAATTTTGGAAGTCAGAGATATTGAACGGTTTTACTGAGGAAGCTTACAAAGGGCACCAAGAAGGAGGGATACCAGTGTCTTGAATAATATGTATAAAGAAATGTCTGAGAAAAATGAAAGATAATAGAAACGAATGTCAGAAAAGGTAACGCCACATTTGGTTTTAGGAAATCTAAGTTTATTAATGGCAATCTGTGGAGTTTTATTATTAAACAGGATTTTTATAAGATTGAATCAATATTTTTTAAAGAAAGAGTTGGAGAATAAAATTGGTAGAATAGATTCAGGGTACATAATAATAGCAGTAAGGACCACTTTAATAGTTTCCAAGCAACCCCACCATGACAAGTAGGAAAGTGACGATTTGTCAGTTAATTCATTATGTTTAGAGATTTACAAAATCACAACTGTACTCATTGCTACATTATATGCAGCTATATTGACCCAGAAATGCATGAAGAAACAGGTGAGTCTGGTACGGACTGAGAAGACACTGGGCACTCATTGCGTTGTGCAAAACCTGAAAACGAGTTTTATTAGCACCTGAGGCAGGTGCTGCAGCCAATCCAATTGCTCAAAACCCAGGGTGAATTTAACAATCTTAGCCCAGGTTTGGAGAAAGCTGTATGCTGATCATACCTGTCCCACCATCTTCCCACCCACTCCCCACATCCCCTGGCCCTCTCCCCTAACTTGCCTCCCGTCCGCTTTCCCCTCCTCTCCCACTTACATTTTGGTTTTGCAGCACTGCCGCTCTGCTTATCAGATTTTCTTGGGCAGCCATGAAAATGGAAGAGGGGCTCAATATTGAATCCAACCTTTCATTTCAATGATGAGTATTTGTTTGAAAAAATGTGTCATGGCTAATGTTTAACCTGGTCTTTTCAAACAAATGCATTGCTCATGGGCGTAATTTTAGGTGGGGACGGGGGTGTTTGTCCCCCCCCAACTTTCATGGCATACGATTTTGTCCCCATTCATTTGATAGGGCATTTTTTTTTCAGATGACATGTCCCCCCCAACATTGTCAGCAACGTTACTCCACTGACATTGCTAACAGCACAAGGGATCATTTGGAATTCAAGAAAATACGCATAACTGGACTCCTTGCTCCAGAACTAGAAGGAAATGACTAAGAAGCAAGCACCCAACGGGAAACAAGAAACTTAAGGGGTAACCCATGACTCGAACTTAATCTCACCTAACCGAAGGAAGGGGGGAGGACACCCCAACAACCCTTGTCCACACACAGCTAGCCCACAGAGGAAAGAAGCTCAGGTAGGTAAGGACCCCCAAGGAATGGGCAGGGAGTGACCAGAAACCTCTATCTCAATCATCACCAACCCAGGGCAGGGAACTCACCTGCTCCAACCATGTAGACATACCACTTGAGGAACACAGAGGAAAACTGTCACTCCTCAACATGCTCCCCAACAAAGCGGACAAACTACAATAGCATACACACAGCACAGGATAATTATAGTTGTTAAGCACAGAAACGCAGGGACACCTCACCCTCGGTTTCAAAACCGCCAGAGCGCCTGTGGACCACTCTGGCAAAGACGGGTGCACAATACAAATACCTTTAACACTAATAATCAACAGGTCCTGAGCTTCAGGGGCTAGTAATGGTGAAAGGGCCCAGCGTTAAGGCCCCACTTCACTCAGGCCTATAACTTGGGCCACAGGTCATTACCGGCCCATGAAGCCCACAGGTCTGGTGATTGTTGCTATATTGGTGCATCCTGAGGCTACATTTCTGAAGGAGTCATGGAGGCAAACCAGTAAACATTAAAGATGCCAGAACATAACTGGTGTAATAATAACCAAACAAGCATTGGAAAAGCCAATGGATTTGGGCAATAATATGTCAGGTGCACCCTCAAATGCTTCAGGCCATGACCAAAGGACGTCACCGTAGCTCACACCAACACACATGATCATATTAAAGCAAATCACAATGCCTGAAACATACAGAGGGAGGTAATAATAATCTCACTAAGGGCCATGTGCATATGCCGGGTTTATGTGTTGTGGAAAAATGCCAAAGCATCACATTCTTTTTACCTCTTTTTTGTTTCTTATTGTAGTTTGGGGTTAGGCATATGGAAAGGAAGCATGAGGGAGTGAAAGGAGGAATGAGGGGGCGAAAATAGGACTGAGGGGGTTAAAAGAGGAATGAGGGAGTGAAAAGAGGAATGAGGGGGTGAAAAGTGGATGTAAGGGGATCTTCCCTGCATTCTGCAGTAAAAGCTTCACTGGAAGAAATGGGGTAAAACGGAATTCGACCAGTTTAAATGCAGCCTTTTCTCACAGATCCACTATCATACCAATAGTTACGAGTGGGTGTGGCTAAAGTGCGCAGCCTAAATGGGCAGAGCGGACGGCCATCAATAGATACGGATCTGTAGAATGGGAAATAGCTCCTACTTGAAAGTGACTAGTGTTTTCCTAGCAACAACACACTTTTGCTTAAACAGTTTAGGAGCTTGAACGGGTAGAAAGATGATGTTACTGGCCTAATATATAACAGGGTGGCACCACACAGCCTTTAAAAGGTGCTGTAGGAGGTCTGAAATATGATGGTACAAGGCATGCGATAGGTACTATTGACTGATCAACAGGCTCAGACTGGCCTATAGGGCAATAGGCCCATGGCCCAACCAAAAACACAAAATGCTGGTGTGGGCCCGTTTTATGGGTCAAAGTGGTTTCAGTTCTTTGGCCAGTTTGATGAGCTAATTCACCGTGCAGCTAATAGCTTTGACCATTGTTGCTGAATAAATATTCTTTAAAATGCACTATTTGCATCACACTTTATCAAAGCCCCCCCCTGTTACTATTCAAACAGTGTCACAAAAGGAATGAATAGCCATGTTCAACTGTGGGCCACATTTTCACTGGTGCCCGAGACAATTGTATGGCCCAGTCCGACCCTGCTGACCAGCCTGGTCCATATAATGCCCCACAAACTAGGAGGGCCATTGCTATACCTGCTCACAGCCTCTGCTTTTTGCAGCAGACAAATATCACCTTTCGAAGCCCTGCCATTGAAAACATATATCACACTGATCTCCTTTGCATAATTGCTGTAGCATCATTTAGATGTGTGAGACATATTTAGCACTATTGTCATGGGACATATTAGTGTCTAATTAGTTTGACACCCTGGCATTTCAATTGGGCTGCTACTGATTAGCAGCTTATAATATACTAAGGTAAAATATGCTGCTAACATATTTATAGAATGGCTGTCCTATGTGAAGAGAGCTAAACGGATGCATATTAAAATCTATGATATTTTAAAGTCTGTATGCCAAGCCAGTAACTATTATGGGTACTGTTCAAGGCTTCTAAGACAATATGAACGGCTCTGAAACCTGCGAGTTTTAATTAACTGCAGTGACACATGTCACGACTTCAGAATGAACACCATGCTTTCTTGATTTGGGCATGTCAGCCATTTCCAGAAAAAAAAAGTGAGGGGGACTGTAAAGGGCTCTCCCATTAAGGATGCGATTTGTTCTATTGGTATTGTTGTTATCAACATCATTATCATCACTGTTCCCATAGTGATACTATTAATAGCAACAAGTTGATTGTGTAGCTTGTTTTTCGGAAAAATCTCAATGCAGGAATAACAGTGATGGGATAAACTCTAATAATCGTATTAATAATCCTGACACGAGGGTGACGATAAATCCGCACAGCCACATACCTTTGGACCACTTGTGCGACAGAAAGCCATGCCAGAATTACAACCCGCAAGTACATGCACAAGGAGGAGAAGAAAGACTGGTGAACACTGATCTCATTAGCACATTGAATTGTATGGTATTGTTTATTTATATAGCGTCTATACACAGGCAAGTGTTTCAAAGCGCTCAAGGAGGGTGGGAACACGGGGAAAAACAACAGTCGCTCAGAGCCCTTGAAATTCTGAGAGGATAATAGTCTGCACAGGCAGAGTAAGTGCGCATAATACATTTAACAAGTTGAGACACAGCAAATAGGCCTGACGGTGATTCTGCTGTTTTACCAAGTGCAATTAGGGGTGAAGACAAGGGAAAACAGACAATCTTCAGGCACGGTGCATTCGGATCGTGCAAGTGCACAGACAGTGACAGCGAGGGGGAGTGCCAAATGCACCCGGTCGGTGGAGACCGGGGTAAGTGCAGAGAGAGCCACTCTCTTGGGTTAATTCTCAAGTGCAGTGAAGGTGGGTGGGGTGTAGGGCCCTGAGGCAAGTGCGAGAGGGGACTGGCGGCGGTGCCCGTGAAACGTGAGACTCTGAGGTACACTAGGTGGCCAGTCAGCAGAGCTGTTAGGGGAAGGAGGGAGAGAGGGAAAGAGTAGATAGCAAGGCTAGCAGGGCAGAGGGAGAGAGAAGGAAGAGGAGAAAAGGAAGGTCATGAGGAGTTTCCGAAACCCATGACAAGGCTCAAGACGGAGGGCACAGGGAGGCTATTCCAAAGGGAGGCACCTGCAGAGGATAAGGATCTCCCTCCAAATCTCCGCTTGGAGGACCGTCACACTCGCGGCAGGTTGGAGGTAGATGAGCGGAGGGCTCGTGAGGAACAGTATTTAGGGAGGTAGCGTTTCAGGTAGGTAGGTCCCAGGCCCCAGAAAGTCTTGTGCACAATGCAGAGAGTCTTGAACTTAATCCGTGCAGCCATGGGGAGCCAGTGAAGGGATTAGCGCCTGAGAGATGTGGTCCCTAGGCATGAGGCCAAGGATAAGTCTTGCGGTTCTGTTCTGGATGAGTGGCAGAGGGTGCAGGGCAGAAGAAGGGAGGTTGAGGAAGAGGCTGTTGCAATAGTCCAGCCTAGAGAGAATCAGGGCTCTGGAGACAGTGAGCCACAGGGGGACAGTGAGAAAAGGTAGAGTACCTCTGAGGAGGTGTAGTTGATAGACATTTTAGAGATGTCAGAGATGTGAGAGGAGAAGGAGAGAATGGAGTCGAAGATGCGAATGATCTCAGTCATACTCGCGTTGAGGCAGAGGTTGTTTCAGCACACCATGACTGAATAGCGGACAGACAGTCAGAAATCAGCGAGGAGGAGGCTGAGGGTAGCCTGAAAGATAGTTGCGTGTCATCCGCATAACACTGGAAGTTAGAGGTGAAAGTGGCAATCACACATGCCATGGCAGCCATATAGACGTAAAAGAACCAGGGGGATCGATTAGATCCCTGGGGAACGACACAGGTTGAAAGAGCTAAAGTCGAGAGAAAGGCTTCGAGTTCCACCTGGGATGGGCGGTGGGAGAGAAAGGAGGTTAACCATGCAAGAGCCTGACCTGTGATTCCCACGGTGTCACAGAGACGTGCGATCAGGATGTTGTTTTTAACAGTGTCAAAGGCAGAGGAGAGGTCAAGGAGAATGAGGATAGAGGGAGTGATAGTGTCATGATTTGAGAGCAGGTCTTCATGGGTGTTCAGAAGAGCAGTTTCCGTACCTCAGGATGCTCTAAAGCCAGACTGATGGTCATGGAAGCAACCAATGGATTCAGTGTGGAGAATAGAAACAGAGTGCTCTTCAATAAACTAAGGGTTGATTGGAGGATAGAGTATTCTAGAAGAGAAGGCAGGACACAGGCAGTACAGACATTGCAGGTTATAGATTTAACAAGTTGGGGTCTGGCAGGGAAGGGAGTTGGGCTAGGCAAGTGGTCTAGAAAAAAAAAGTTGTACAAGTAGTTAAGGTTAACATCGATAACAAGGAAAGACTGCAAATGCCAGAATGACAATTTTATGCCCACTACAAACACACTGGTGGCCATTTTGCATTCCACTTAAACGGGTTGGAAACCTAATTATGCTCTCCAGGGGATTGCAATGGTTTTAGCCTGCAGATCCGGGGCATAGAACGGTCTTAACTTGCCCGCCTCCCTCTGCCCCTCGACTAGACATGCCAAAGCTGAATGTGCTTATACCAGCATGTAATTGTCAGGCTGGCGTAAATGTGTCAGAGAAAGGTGGAGTGGGTATTGTATGGCTGGCTGAGGCCAATAGAACAGCCAAGGTTTCAGTGTCCTAAAGTGCATCCCTGCAAATGAAATGCAACTCCATTCATAACACATCTTCACAATTTTAGATGTGAAGGTTCTCGGATATAAAAACACAAATGTGTTTGCCCCTGGCTACAAAGATTAAGTGTCTAAGGCCCTAATATGGTGTATGTTCAAGGTGAGGGAATGTGTTGGCAGCAGTCTCCGCAGAGTTCAGATCTAGTGATATTTCAGCGCTACCTGTCCCAACCTCCACAGAGATTTCTCAGTTTCAATGCATTCCGCCCTCCCCCACAAAGTCTCCACTTAGACAGCTTAGCATGCATATGCCCATGGACCGCGAGATCAGTTGCGTTCAGACGCAGTGTCTGCATACTTTGCACCACTCGGCATGTACCCTTAAATTTGCTACGTCTAACTGAACAATCAGATACCCCCAACCCACCAAGAGCTTCAAAACGTCTCGAGCCAAGACCAACTTTTTCAATCCCCCAGGGTGCATTGCACCCACGGTAGCTTTTGCAACAGTTCAGATTACTTGGTTGGGTGATATCAGATGCGGAACCTCACCACAACCCTCAATTGCAAAAGAACACAGCAGACGTGCGACCAAACGCTGAGGTCCTAATGCGGCTGGTTAGGCCTTTACTGATGAGCATCTACACTAATGCAGACACGAAAACCTGACAATAAGATCTACACATCACACCACAACATCCCTGCACAAGTCTACATTCTACAACGCAACATACATGGAGCTTCACACATACGGATTCTGAGCTGTTAATAGCCCAAATATTTGTGCTCGGTATGCGTACGGCAGGGGTCCCCGAAAACTAAGCAGATGTATTTTTTTTAATTGGAGGGATATTACTGTTACAAAGCTAGGGGTTAATCATTTTATTGAATGAATAATGAGGAAAGGCAGAGAAGACACAGTCATAATTCGAACAAACTCATGCCAGTTCCAGACAAGATCTGTACAGGTCTGTATTTCCATGAACATGGCCCACCAGTGTAAACACTCTGGGCCTCATTACACGAAGGCGGTAAACCATGGTGCTATTAGCACCATGGTTGCCGCCGGTACCATACCGGTACCATCATGGAGAAAAGGGGAATGACCACCCCATTCCAAGGTTGGCGGGACAGTAATTCCCCCTTTCTCCATGGCCCTTCCCCATTCCCATTTTTGCCCCATAGAATGGGGAAGGAGCAAATTGCGGTACCGTAATTAGCAACAAGGTCCCTTTGCGGGACCCGACCTTAACGGCTGGTGTAGACCACCTCGTAGTAAGGCGGTAAGGGTTTACCGGTACCGGTGCCCTTACCGGTACCGGTGAACCCTTACCGCCTTCCATGTAATGAGGCCCTCTGTATTGGCTTCCAATCCACCTGATCGCCCAGCCATCCTCTCGCTGCGTAGTGTCCCCCTTTTTTGTACAACACTCACTTGCACGCTCGTTTTGCACATATAGAGGTGAGGGTTTTCATTTATTTCACAGAAAACAGTAACTTCAAAAGCTGCTGAGTGTGGACACTCTGAAGCTAGTAACACACACAGACCAGTCTCTGTTTTTCTCCCTCAGTATTTCACTCTTGATTTATAAAATAAGCTGAATCATGTTCTTTAAAACCTGGCATTGTAAGCACGTGCCATGTCTATTATAGTTACAGTTCATTAACATAGGACTGCAAGTACCAGAATGCAATGGTGATGTGACCAGAACCTTTCAGCCACGACTGTTCCGTAATGACTTGGAAGGTTTAAAATGAGATCTGGAGGGTTGCCCCGGACCAATGCAATGGTTTCTGATTATTTCAAAACAATTAAAAAACATCAACCTTCAGTTTTGCCTGCGTCACCTCGAGTAGGGCAAGCATACCCAGATGTGGGTCCTGAGCCTGCTGTGCCTTAGAGATAAGCCTCACTAATGATGCCTAATAAGGCGGAAATATGTGTTCTTGCTTGTGGTCTCATACAGAAGGCATGTGACAGAGGTTGGGGATAGACCTCCCCTTCTGGGGTGGGACCAAGCCTGATTCGCATTTTGTCTTTTCCCTTCTGTAATGGCATGTCATGCCACAAAGAAATTGGTCTGGAGGGTTGCCTAGAACATTGCCTGTGGTTACAATTATTTCAAAGCCTCCCAGCCATCAATCTTCAGGTGTGCTTATGCAATATGGTGTGTGTCTAGCAGCCAAGACGGATTCATTATTTCCAACCTGGCATGGGGCAACTTAGGATCCTAACCAATGGACTGTGCTACTTTGAACATTTAAACACACACTAAAAGATCATGTGTGATAAAGTAATAGTCTTGTAGTCATTGTTTGACACAGGCATGCACCTTGATGTTATGCATAAGGTTTGAAATTACACACAATGTGTAACACGTGCTTGGTGCAACAAACAAACAACTATGTACCATCTGCTGCCAGGCATAGATGTAAATCCGGGTTCGCTGTGGCAAGAATAGCATGTTTGGCCCTTTGGCAGTGAGATTAGACCTTGCCCCACAAACCGCATCCCCTCTATACCACTGTTTGTTTTTACTTATGCTTATATTCAAGGCAGTGATTTCTAAACATTACATGCTCACCTGCATCTAATAAAAAAGAAATTTGCATACCAAATGGGGCACAACCCCTACTTTCTCCTCAAATCAAACTCATTCCTCCATTTGGTAAGCGGTTTGCACCTCCGCCTCTTGGCCACCACACTGTTTGTGGAACAAACTGCATTTTAAAGACCGAGCATCTACACATACGTATGCCTCTAAAATATATCAGTGATATCTGCAAAAAGGGAAACTCTGATTCGTTGTTAACCTCCTTTTTGAAAGTGAGTGTTTATGATGTGAAGTATGACATATAGCGCGCCTATACACAAGTGTTTCAAGGCGCGACGAGGCGAGGGGGTGGGGGGATCAAGGGAGGACAAGACAACGATCTTACTAGGCCAACTGACATTGAGATCGCTTGGCGGGCCTACCGACAAGATATGGTTAAAACAGAGTCATGGAAGTCACATGATGCTGAACTGTGTAGGTGTCTGTCATTGCATGACAAATCAAAGCTGCACTGTTGTATGTGGCGGGTTACACAACCCTACTAAATATTAAGGCCCTTATTCACAGAGCATTTTCCAATGGGGCTTCTGTGAATTAGGCCCTACGTTACATGTACATTGAGCAATGCACATGGTGTCTTAACCAACCAGATATTTTCTACCCGAGCATGTTACATACAGTTTGGGGAATAGGGGGTAAAGGGGTACAAAGGGAACCAACCCATCATCAGGGCATTTCCTCATTAACATGAGGGGAGCATTTCTGAAAGTTCAATTGGATTCTGTATGGAGAAATGAGGCTAACCTCGAAATTGAAATTGAGCTCAAATGATTCACTGCAGACTGTGAGCAGATGAACTTGTTAAATACAATTAGTATTACTTTAGGAGCTAATACACAACTGCAAATAAGCCATTAACTTTCAGAAGATTGCTTAGAGGCAGCAATGTCAGGCTCAATCAAGCCCATAGTTTGATGCAACTTCGTCTTAGAGAAGGCCCAAAGAGATCACAAGAGGTTGTGTTTTGCATGGGGAGGTGCCAGTAGTCGGTCATAGGATGGCCATAGGAATTAGCATGCCCATGGGCAGACAATGGCAGGGTAAAAAGCCAAAAGGCCCACAGGCAAGATGCCCTTCTTCCCTCCTAAAAGCAAAACTTATCGAGAGACCAACCGAGGGCGCTAATCCAAAAAAACATGATTATCAATGTTTTCTTTGAGTCAATGTTTTATCACGTTCAAAAACATGTTTAACTTCCAAAAAAGCACTTATTATAATCAAAACGTCAAATAAATGTGACAAATTCAAATAGAGAAGGGACTACGTGCTGTCCCTTCTTCCATTCAATGGGGGCCTGTCGCAAGGTCATGAGCAGACGCGCTGGAGACAGAAGTGTTTCCAGTGCGCCTGCTCTCAAAGAGCAGTTAAGTGTGGAAGGGAACTAGGAGGAAGGGGGCAGAGGGGTTAGAAACGCGTACCTCATTCCCTGGCAAGGGAAGATGGCGGCCGCCAGCCCAGAGGAGTCTCAGGGCAGTATGATCACAATCTGGTAAAGCCTGCGTTCTGAGCCTCCCCATTGGCTGGGAGGCCACCACACCACCCTCACAGGGTACGGATGGAAGTGTTTGAACTTACTAAAATATCGAATCATATTTTCCAGGAAACCACCAGCAGTCTGTCCCATGCACTGCACTCCTTCCCTCCTTCCTTCCTGCTCTGAAGAGGCCCAGTCTATGACAAAAAGTTAACTCTAAATACATGGTATAAAACACATGTCTATGTTGTGCTCCCAACACTTCTTTTCAAACTGATTGTAGAGAAAAAGAAGACTCAAGATCAGACATTGTGCACTGGGTCAAAAATGAAAGGACGGATCCAAAACAAACCTCCAAAAATCGACGCACATTCCCAGCTGATCTTCAAGGCACAGGAGAGGGCGCTCCCTGTTTGTTTGTATTCTCTGCTCTCTGCTGTGCGATGTTGTAAAAACTGCGCGCGAGTAATTAGCAGTCTTATTGCTTATTCATGTGCTCAACCTGCGGTGTGTCTCCATGCGGTGCGACACTTGTAATCGCGCCCAGGAGACTCTAATAGAGACGCCGGCGGCGTGCTCATTAATCACTCGCAGAACTTTTTCACACGGTTCGGATTGTTTTAGTAGGGAAGGAAGGAGGACAGCAAAAGAGCAGCGGATTTAGTTACAATCCCCTCGATTTCTCAATCCATGTGTGTCCGGTTGTATATCGTGATTCTGGTTGTGAAATTGGTACTCCTAATGCACAGTCATAATTCCCGCTGCAGTGAACTAGCAGACCTAATGCAGTTAAAACAACTGTGAGGGGGTAAAACAAACGACCAATAAACCCCCCTGCCCTGAGAAGAGTTGAATGCTGGAATGGAAACACGGCTCACAAGAGCGCAAAATACACCAGCCTTGATGGAGCAATGATGTGGACAAACTTGACTGTATTCCTGTCCTAGTGCAGTGAATTTGCATTGCCAATACTTTTTTGACAGGATGTAGGCCCCAGTGATTGACAAGAGCATCCTCGTCCATTGGGAGCCATGTAGGATGATCAGTTCCTTTAGCTTAGTTCCCACTAACACGGCTCCAGAGACGAGAGGGAGAAATGCATGGACAGTGCTAAGAGTTCACAGGCCTTTATCAGCCAGAAACGTAGGTATTCGGGAGCAGGCACAGCAACCAGTAGGCCACCCAATTGCACATGGCAATCACACATAGCTGCAAAGTAGGCATTCCCTGCTGCTCCTACCCCTCAGGTATTGCCAGTATCCTTGTACAGCTTCAGATGTTCACCCATTTGCCCCTTGCCATCGCCAATATTCTCATTTGTGCCATCCCTCAAGTGATTGTTCAACGCAATTATTACGGTTTATTTGGATTTAAAATCCAGAAAACACAACCATATAAAGTCATATAGAGTCTCACACACAAGAGGTAACAAATTATACATAGTTTGTCCTTCAGCAGTACAATCCTCATTAAATAATCTAAAAGACCTTATTAGCTTCTACCGAAACGCATTGTCAGTAAAAGCCAATTACAATCGATATACTGGAAAAAAGATATCAAAATGCGTTAATATTGCAGAGTGATAATAGAATATCTGGACTAATTTAGATCTGATTTTTAAAGCTGTTTGTATAAAGACCACGTGTTAGGTCACCCTCCAGCCTGGCTACAGACAACCAAGAGTTTCCTCATTTACTGCTTCTGTTTTGGTTGTCTTGTATTGAATACATGTTAATCACTTGTCACTATAGGTGGTGGTTATGCAGTGTCCTTTTAAGCACTATCTTGTTTTATCATTGCATTTCTGCAATTTATCTTGTCATAAAAATTCTGTGAGGGAAAGGCTAAGACTATGAATTACCCTCCCTGCACACTCTGTATTTGTGAATGATTTTTTGCATTTCTGTTAAATTTAAAAGCTGTCAGATTGATATCTATTTTTGTCTGAACTCCTTTTGGTACATCTTCACATTTAAAGTGTTTTTGTATTTTCTTTGACACAATAGAAATTACCTAGGCCTACTACAATTAATAAGTAGCCCCCCACAAAACGTTACACGACAGAACAGACCCCCTTTGTTAACCAAGTATCTCCAGCCCATTCTTCTGCCGTAGTTGGGCTATCCCTCCAGTTACCAAAGTTTGTATAAAAACAACTAACTTATGTCGGACCATCAGCTTGTCGAAAGCTAGCAACTTCCTTTCTGTGTCCTTCTAGCATATCAGGTGAAGTGAACTCAGTAGAGGTGGCAACCAATGTCTTCTTGGGACGTGGTACCAAGATTAAAAGAAAGAAAGATGTGCAGGAACACTACCATGCAACTGCACATTCCTAGGTTTTCCCCAGGTGCAGGTGCATCCCTCAAGGCTGCATAATTTAGTGGTAACATTCAAATGCAGTCTTGCAGCGTAGGGTCTGTCATTGGCCACCGGCATAACATATGGTATTATTGTCCATCACTTCTAGATCTTCTACGAAGAAGCTCCTAATGGAATTTGTCATCCACCAATCTCTCATTTTATGGGTGACCATTGCTTCCTTGGTGCCAATTCTAGACTCTATCACTGATGAAATCTGCCAAGCCTAAAGGGCTGGCAAATTTCTTGAGGGATAGTTCACCAAGCCTCTTTCCCACAGCGGGTTGATCTTAATGTCATGCTTTGTAGCAAGGAGATTTTATAAAAATAGATGGCTGGACAACATCTCTCCGACAAAGATGCTCAGTGCATATCTGATTATAATGGACAAATCGATGGCCATAAGTGTGCAGCCTTCATCATAACTAAATCAATATAGGGGATATTGGTTTCTAAATGTGCAATTAAGTGGTTAGTTGATTTCGGTAACCCAGAATCTGTTTAATGAAGATGTTTTCCACCCGGCTGGAACAATCCCTACTGTTTAGGCCCCAAACTTCACAGTCATAAGTTGATGGGGAGACTGCTTTGGCATTTTACACCAATATATTCTAAATGGGGAATAGCAGAGACATAGGACAGATAAAGGGCAAACATACTACCTGACATTTGACGCATTCAGTCCTTTTGGTGGGGGCAGCCCACTTGTGATTATGTGAGCAGCAAACCCTCAAGTAATCCTAAGCATGGACTCTTTCAATATTAGTGTTATTTAATTGAAATTTCACTCAAGTGTTGCTCTTCCTACTCATAACCATGACTTTTCACACCTGCGCCCCACATCAGTAGTTATTAGTCAAAAAGATCAAAATGTCACCATCATGTGGCATTATATACAGCATACCTTTCCGCAAAGTCATTGTAAAAATCAAACAGGAACCAGGCACACAAAACCACATAGCCAAAACAGTCATTGAGTTCAGTCATCAATAACCATCCACATCAAAAGGAATCCTGAGTAACAGTGCATGCCATCAAATATCCCAGCAACCCATATAAGTCCTGATTTACACAACAGTAGTAAAAGACAAAAATGAACAGTCTATACACACACACACACACGAGGGTGCGAATGCATTGTGACAGGGGCAATAGCACAGCCACACAGTGCTAATAGCTGAAGGTGGGTAAAGAATGTGGGCAGGAAAATGCCCAAGCCTATGTTTGGTCTTGTACCAGTGGAAGGCCAAGCTTTGGGTAGAAGCATTGCATACTAGTGTGCCTTGTCGCAGCCATTTATATTTCAGAGGAAGTAAACCGAGAACATTTGAGGGGGTAACATTGTGTGGGAATATCACCTGTTGGTACTTTATTGGTAGGGCTAGTGCAAAATCAGTCCATTTTAGATGTGCCTTGTGCAACCTTTTATCCTTTTAAGGGTGACCAAATGAGTACCATTGAGTTGGGTTTTAATAACTGGAGCAATGTCATTGAATGAAAGAAGAAAGGCTAGTAGAGGTGGGGATGTCAGGTGTGCCTGAATCACCCTTTGGTCTGTCTGATCGAAATAAATGAGTTGGGTTGGAATGAAGTTGATTGATACGGGAAGAAGAAATATCCATCTACTACATGTAAAATGCAAATAGGCCTGAGGCAGTGTCACATGTGTGGAAGGTGGCTTGGCTCAGCCCTTCGTCCTGTTCAGGACAATATAGAATAGCTCAGAATGGGCAATTTAATGATAACATTTCATTAAAGGCCATTAGGGCGGAGGCAGTCAACCACATGCCCGGTTCACTTAGCTCTGCATTTATCTTTCTGGATGTGATAAGTACAATTGATATGCAGAATGCCATCATAGGGTGATTTTTGAGGACAGCACTGTGCCACCATTAATCCAGTAGGGCTAGAGAAGAGTCGGTCATATGTTAGGTGTGCCTGACTCTGCATTTTATCTTTCTGATGGTTATAGAATTAACACCACTGAAGTGGAAAATATAGCTCTCACAACCCGGTTGGGGGGCTATCACGGGGTTTAATGGCCCACCAGCCCGAGCTTTGGTCGCGAGGGCCTCAGCGATGGCTGTGAGCCATTAAACCTTATGTCCTCTGCCCAGCCGGGGTACGTGAAAGCTACTCGCCCCCCGGGATTTACCAGGGTGCGGATAGTTTTCTTCAAAGGAAATGGCCGCCGCCATTAAAATGGAAAAGGGACCAGGTCCCTTTTCGGATGACGCAGCCATGGAAAACATATTCCAAAATCAAAATGGCTTCTGTCATCTTAAAGGGGCCTAGTCCCTTTTTTATTTTAATGGTGCTGGGCATCTTTTTTTTTCTTCTTTTTTTCCCCCCGCCGCGGGTGGTGAATGCACAATCGTGCCTGAGAAAGGCAGATTGTTATTTGCTAAACCTTTATTTCCCACGGGCGAATATGAAATTGGAGACATCACTAAAGACTGGTGTAAATGACTAGAATCGGCTATATCTGAAGTGGGCTCACTGAACCTTTCAGCATTCCAAGAATGATTAATATGTACCAATATCAGTCCGTCATACGTCGGTTTTGCCAGACTCACTCTTTTATCCCATCTTCTGAGGGTGAAACAATGAACTATATTAAAGTGGATAATATTAAATGGGGAGATTTCATAATAACATGCTACATATGGAAGGCTGGCAGGGGCAAGGTCAATTTCATATCAGGGGGCCTGACTCAACCGTTCACATTTAGTGGGCAATCAAGAGAGCGACATTTAGTTGGATGACATCTAATGCTGAAGCCTGTGATGATCAGTTTTGCAGGGCAGAATCAGTGACATTTCACATGACCCTGACTCAACCCTGCCAACTTCTCAGGGCTGTATATTGAAGCACCAAAGAAATTGATAATATTAAAACGTGGAGACAGGCATTGACAGAAGCTTCAGATAAGCTCATGGGGCCAGGGTAGAGTCAGTATAATAGGTGTGCATGGCCCAACATTTTGTCCTTCTGAAGAAAATTAAGAATATCATAAAGGTAGGTAATATTAGATAAGGCTTTACATTATTGCATTTTGGTAGCTCATAGATTCTGGTTGGCCTGGAGTAGAACCAATCAAATGCCGGGTTCATTAGACTTATCCATTTTCTCCATGTGATCGTGAAAGAAGGATTGTATTTATTTTTTTTAGATGATATTACATTGTGAGGGTTCATTAAAAACTGGTATCTTTGAAGGGGATACATTTGGATAGTGCCTGGCCCCATTCATACACTGAGTGTGGTTGGCTGCACCCTCTACGAAATGACACGTATTCCTTGTTTTATCAATTAAACTAGAATTGTTGCAAATGTTTAATTTGACAATATATTTTAAAAAGCATATTGTCCTATTTTTGAAATCATCTACAATAAACAATATGCTGTCTGCCCTAGGAAGTGTGTCTTTCTCATTGAGCTTTTTCAAGGCCTAACAGGATTAACACGTCTCCTATAGGATCTTTGTCTGCAATGATGTAGAGACAGTATCTGATCAACTTGACTCTGTATTCCGTGCTGAAGTGATTTATAATCAACAAAACAATTACAAAGATTTTAAAGAATTGAAAAATGTATTTCCATAGAAAAAAATAGAAGTTTTTTTTTAGATAAAGTGAATATTTATTTAAGTGGTAACTCCTTACTAATGTGCATTTCGGTTATCCTAAATGTTTCAATCCGCTGGTTCATTTATTTGGTACAGTAGCCAATCTTGTTGAAGTAGTGCAATATGGATAAGGTATTTCTTGAAGATAATATAAATTCTTTGAATGCAGCGTGTTTGTAAAAATATTGAATTGGCAGAAATTCTTGTTTGGGTGTTAACACATGGACACATATCTATCTTCAGTTTCTGAGGAAGGCCATTAGTGTTGAGACTTGTGAATAGTTTTGAGAAATAAACTCTTGACATGTAGACCAGTGTGTTGTCTGTAAAGACTATCTGTAAAAATGCATACAACGGTATGGGGAGGAAGGATAGCTCTGGGGCAACGCGTTTGTCTTGGAAGCAAGACAATGCAGTGCAACCACCCGCATTATATACGAAAAATTCTAATTAGACTTCAACTGTTGATCCAAGAAGAAAAGTTTCTAATCCCAGCACCGCCACTTAACAACAACCTCTCACCTGGGACAAGTCTGTTCATCTGTCTTTGCCTCAGTTCCCTTAGCAGCCAAAATGTGGAGTGATGGCAACTGACCAGCTGCCCATACAGAACCTTAGATCAATAACTGGGCACCTAAAGTTAAAACAACCGATCACTTCAGGCATGTGGTTCTTGATAATCCTCCTCTTCAACTCACAACAACGGAAGGCTGAGAAGTGTATCCGTTGCCTCCTGAATCTCCCTTAATGAAGATTTCAAATGTTGCCATGCATTCAAATAAACATTTAGTTAGCAAAGAGCTCTGCTAGCAGAAGGTGACCGTTATTGGAAGTGATCTTTAAACATTGAATGGCAGGCTAGCAAGTTTATGTGTGAAATCTAGTCAGCTCTCTGTTCAGGTTGGAATTATTTCTGCGATGCATACTCGTGGCTATACCCATTTAAGGGCATGCATTTTGACAAAATGAGTTTAATACTAAAACACGTTACTCTATCAATCAAAGCTTTAGCCAACTGAGAAAAACACGTTCATTTATATTGGTTTGCAAAATGGGAAGGGAGCGAGGCTTTAATTTAGCTGTGGGAATAGTAATCGCTATTGATTTCTTGATCCGGCATTCTTTGATGAAGACGACTTTGCTAATTGAATGTCCAGCATCTGCGGATGTCCAGGGAGTTCTATCCTGGGGGAAATGCATTGCATGCCTGGCCAAACATAGCAAACAAGAGCAGAGGAATACAAAGAAAGACAAATTAACATACCATCCAATGGTGACCAAGTCACTGATGGAGGCTAAAGGAAACGATATCAACAATTCCATATTAACAGTGTTAAACTAAAATACACCTTACACATCTCTCTCCAGGAAGCCGCACAAACACCAATTATTACACTATAAGGAAGTAAGGAGAATGCACTTTACCATGAGTACAATCAAAAAGAGGGTGAACAACAAACGGAACCATCCTGCTGTTAGCCTGCCGAAGCAGACCGGAGGCCTTTTTAGACTTGACTTACAGTGCGCACAAGAGCCAGATAAAGCTAACAATTTGGAGGTGTGTGGCATTTGTTAGGCAGGAAACACTGAAATTCATGTGCCTTCAACCACCGCATGCCATATCCTATAGCAGCACACAGTGCTTTCTCTCACTGCCCATGACGTGAACTGCAAGAGCCTCACAGAACAGAGAGGCACATTGGACTTTTCCCCTGCGCTTCACAACAGTTTAAGCAGCCCAGCCTGAGAGGCAACACACTGATGGATTGACGCATCTTCCTGTTCCTCTGCCCGCGTCTGCCGTCATTCTACCATAGTCAGCAGGGTGGAGAGAGAGGCGTCACCCACCACAATAGTCATGGCCTTTCCAATGCCTGGACCTTATATCTGAGATAGCAAGGCTGGGGATCTGGTCAGGGCAAACTGCAGCACCTGGAAACCAAACTGTACTCTTGGATTTCTCTGGTCACCTCTCCAGGCTTGACGTCAAGTGCAGGGAGACCGGTGAGGCACACAAAGCTGCGCAAGTGCAGGGAGAATGCACTCACGCTGTGGCTAATCTTCCCTGCTGGCACACAAGGGAGGAGTGCAGTGTAATTGCGTTCTCTATCTGGTTTGTAGTCGGCCCTTTTTACCTGGCCAAGCAAATGTGGTTAAAAGCCAAAACTGTTGATTTCCCAAAGCTTGATTTACTTTATAGGCCCAAAGCACACCAATGTCAACACTGCCATTATAACATCTCCTAGAACAGACAGAAGAATAATAAATACAACAGGGCTTTCAGAGATATCTTCACAGTGATTGTGTAAGGACTCGCAGAGCCAGACCATCGCAACGTCAGCGCAGAAGGGTGAAGAGAACTTAATTTAAGATGTGGGTGTGTGGGCATGGAAATTAACGCAATGCACACCTAAAACATTAAACCTGTTTTCATCTAGAAGTAAAATGCTCCATCCAAAATGTTGGATCTTATGTGCTCCCAAAAAATACTCCAAACAAAAACGGTAATATCTCAATGGCCGCACATTGTGGGATTTTCCAGGTGCAAGGAACTTCGCGATTGCCACCATGTATCAACGTCCAGTGAGTTTTCTTTCATTAGCCAACACAGGTAGGTTACGATATGGCTCATGTAAACGTCTGCATAAGGATTTTTCACAGGCGAGGCCCTGGGGGTTATGCAGAGTACAATGCTGTGGGCTCCACTCAGGACCACCTTACATCTTAATGCACTAATATCCATTGCCTGCCTGAGTGCCAAAGGCAAGGAGCTCCGTACACCGATCACGGATATGCGCATGTTTGCCGGGCAGGGCTGCTGGGTAATACAATGCAAATGCCAGAACATAAACAGTATGTCAACAGTGGAGTTCATAGGCATACCCCTAGCACCGATTATACTGCTTCCTCCACCAGAGACAATGCGATGTCACGGTTTACGGTCATTTTAACGAATGAAAAAATAGAGAATTAAATTTGTTATGTTTGCTTAAAAGTTTGCAATATGCTGAAATGCAAATAAAAAAAGAAAAATAGAGCATGGAATTTTAACAAAACAAATGAAAAAATATCAGTTTTTGGAGAAAAAAAATTGGGCAGTCCCCCCTCCCCCGAACCCCTCATTTCCCCATCTTTAAAACTAACCACAAGCCCCTCCCCACCAGATTTAACCCCTTATCCTACCCCCACATGTATTTGCAAAAATAAATTCTATTTTTTCGTTCTTTTTTTTCGATAAAATGTCATTCTCTATTATTCGGTATAATCTTTGGATACCCGATGTCACAAGGTGCAGGAGTCCTATGATCAGCATAGGCCAAGAGCTGATGGGGAGAGGACCACACAGCCCCCAGATACTCCTAATTGGTCATAAACTACCACAGTGTTCTGTGACGCGCTATTCCCAGATTCCCAACCGCATAAACAATAGAGTTGGTCAAAAATCTCAGCCAGAAAGATCCAGGAGGCAGCTAGCATTGTGGATACTTTTGTTGTGCAGAAACAAAGTTATGGGGGCAGCCATTCCTTTGCCACATTCAACTGCCCCGGAGAAGCCTGTCAGTCAAAACAGGTCAGTGTGAACGGGGCATGGAGACTGAAAAGAAGAAACTCATCGCTGATGTCACGCTGCCTCTCAAGCTGAGCTGCCAATAATGGAACGACACATCAGCAACAGGGCCCAAGTGCCCCGCTCTCTCAGGGGCCCCCTGGTTTTGGATGCAGTGGTTTCTCCCTCTCGCCACATCCTGTTGGTAGTAGGACAAAACACTCAATATCACAGGTGGGATGTGACACGCAGTAGAGAGGCACAAAAAACAAGGCGTGCAATGTCCACCCAATGACACACTCCACTTAGGTATACCAATCGCCTTGCCTCCCTTCGGGGCATGCTGAAATGTCACAGAAGTAGCAACACTAAAGTCCTAAACTGTGTATTATTTTTCCGAATTCTTAATATATTGCACAGTTCATTGACAAGATGGAGGCACAACTTTACAGACCAACACCGTGTGCGTATCCTATTCTACTTTTGGCATTACTGGCAACACGACGTTAACTGGCACTGAAATTCAATTTACAACACGTTTGGGTAACGTTAGCTATTTGAGATTATAACAAGGGTTATATTTTAACTTTATGACCCCCGTTTCTGATCACCAAATGAGTCTTGTAATGAAGCAGGCTACTGGCTGGCTGTCAAGCGAGTCAATCATGACAAAAAGTAGGATGTGTTTACTTTCACAATATAAGAGTTTGGCATCACCACTGCAGGTGCAGACTGTAGTAGTCATGTTTTTTTCTCTATTTTAAAGTGAACATTCTTGAAATTAGCTTGTGGGCTGCCGTATTTATATTTGATAAAACGGATCCGTTTTTCAGTTCTAGAGAGTTGCCATATATGGAGAATTCGGAGCCATATAACTCGTTCCATGGCACGCAGTGCATTCTTCCATTTCCTTGAAGGAAATGGCAAAGGTGCACCCAGAAATGACAACCTGCTTCAATATCAAGACCAAAGAATGGAACAGCCCCTTTAAAAGGAGGAGAGGGGCGGTGACAATCCATGCCCATACGGTGAGTGGAGCAGAGAATAGCACACACACAGAATGAAGCTTACACCACCCGACTAATTTGAATGAAGGGTGTGCAAGGTTTTTCTTCATGTAGAATTTTGGGACAACACATTCATGAGGTTGCAGTTGTGCTCAATTAGGCAAGTTCTGAAAAGGTTTGGACTATAAACGGTGCAGGCACGTATTTAGCAACTACTCTACACCATCAACAAAATCAAGATGGACTTCAACTAGCGAGTAGTGAACTAACCCGTTCATACACAATGGAATGGTCGCTGCATACCAAGAAGGCACACAAACGCCCAGGGTTTTTACGTGGGAGTACTTCAATTATCATAATGATGGGGGAGGCGCCCCAGGCTGTGCCAGCACAATGCACTTCGCCTACTGGCCTATTCAAGTGAAATACAAACCTCATTAGACAGAAATATCATCACAGACCGTTGAGACATACTCTGTCAAATGCAATGATATGTCCACACATATCAACGTCAGTCTGTTACTCCCTTGCATGGCTGTCCAACCCTTTATGCTAGATGCCAGAAAAGCCACCACGTTTGATTGTTATAAAACATTTACATTTCTGCTATTGAAACCCTTATTTCAATAAAATAGTAATTTTGAACTACAACAACTATATTGTTAATCACTAAAATCCCTGTATGTTTTAAATAATTATAAAATATAGAATAAATAGTTTATGGTTATAATATCACCATCAAGAAGAGAACTTATTTCATGGCCATTCAGACATTATATATATATATATATATATATATATATATATATATATATATATATATATATATATATGTATATGTAAAAGGGTCTCGGTGGCAACTCTGTAGTTATGGTCAGGCTGGCTCTTCCACAGAAAGTGCTCTCTTTAGGCGGCTTATAACTTTGATGCTGTTCAATGTATCTGCATGACACTTTGCAAAGAAATATAGACTAAATGCTGAATGATTTAAGGATGTTTGGTGTGGTTTCGTAGTGGGGGAGTAAGTTATAAGGGGATGCCAAAATTTGAATGGGAAACTTGAATGGGAAAAACATTTTGCTTATGCCTACAGACCGAACCGCTGGACAGACTTGCACCAAACCTGCGCCAGGAGAGGCAGTCTGGATCTGAAAGTATGCTTTTAGCGAATTTGTTCGCAATCCATTGAGCAGACTTTTTAAAAGACTTTCCCCCAGAAGCTCACTTCTCTTGAGCCCTGGTTCTCTATAGGTTGGATTATTGCATCTTTCTAAATATCCCTGCTGCTACTCTCCGCCCTTTGCAACTTATCCAGAACAGGGCTGCAAGACTTGTCCTTGGCCTCAAGCCCTGGGATTGTATCTCTCCAGCCCTGAAATCTCTCTATTGGCTCCCACTTGATGCAAGGATAAAATTCAAAACCCTTTGCATTGTCCTCAAGGCTTTCTGAGGCCTGGGTCCAAAATACCTTCAGCTGTCCCTGCGTAAATACCTTCCCTCCCGAGCTCTTTGCTCCTCCACCTCTAACTCCCTCAGGGTCAGTCGTTTTTCAAATAAAGGAGCTGGGGGTAGATCTCGGTCTTCGGTCTGGACCTCCCTCTGGAACAGCCTCCCAGCCACTCTGAAATCTGAGGAGAGCCATCTCCGGTTCCAGAAGCACCCCAAGCCCTTCGTCTTTGCTTCTGCCTTCTCTCCTCCTCTCCCGTGTTGATCTGTTCTGTCCTAGCATCGTGCACTGGCATCGTGCACCTGGTCACCCTCTGACTTCGGGCCCAGGTACCTGTTCACCCTGCCACCCACCCGCACTGCCTCCTTGGTCTGTATCTGTTACCCTACAGTAGCCCCACCCCTATGTTTTTTATGCACTTATGAAACACACCATGTGCCCTCAACCTAGCACTTGCCCTTGTTGGCTGCACATTCACTGTCTGCTGCTTTTATTATTTATTTATTCTTGTTTTATTTATATTTCCTTTTGTCCAGCACTTTCCACCTCTCCCCCCTTCCCTTGCAATTTCCTTTTCCCTCTCGCATGCACTTGCGCGTTCTCAATGTCACTGGGCCTAGTAATGACGTTGTTTTTGTTCTCCCTTGTTCCCCTTCCTTGCCTCGTCACGCTCTGAAACACTTGTGTACGAGCACAATATAAATAAAATATCAATATCAAAAATGCCCAAAATTAGATAACAAATATTTTGAGATATCCTGCTTTGATCCGCGGACTCACTTCTTGATTGGAAGCCGCTAGACCAATCAGAGCGGATGCATAACTTTCACAGACATCTCGTAAAGGTGCTGATTAGTCAATCGAGAAACACAAACTGCGTCATAAAGTTTGAAACTGAGGCTATCTTGTATACACGAGGCGCACCCATAGTCCACAAATAGCCAGTTTGAAAGGGAAAGACATTTCTGTCACACCTACAGGTGGAACGTCTGGCTAGATTTTCACAGAACTTGCGTGAAGAGCTTTGGCAGGTCCCAAAAAGCGTGCTTTTTCCAAATTTGATGTTTATCCGTCCAGTGTTTTCTTTCCAAAAGTGCCCTCAGCCATGCCCCGGACAAACTATGGCCACCAGGGACAAGGTATGGTGTTAAAGTGGGCACTAGGCCTAGACTGCGGAAAGGACCAATGTCTACTCTGAGATATTTAGCGGGACATGCAAAATGGCTGAAGCCCATTCCCAGAGATTAGGACGACTGGCCATGGCCACAAGCCATGGACATTGGTCCACAGCCCAATTATCGTGGTATAGCGTCCACTGGGCAGGGATGTAGGCAACCCCTTGTAAGGGTTTTCCATAAGTATGGTTACAGATTAGTGATGTAATAGATTATGTCCTCTTTGATGTCCTGGGTGTTAGTCCGAGCAGTGCATGGCAAAGCCCAAGTTATGGTTGCATCGCTCCTATTATTATGTACTCTTTGTATATGTTCCCAATACCTCTTTCCTCCTCCTTCTTCAAATCTAGATTTCTGCTTGATGACATTTCTTTGGGTAACTAAGAAGCATAGAATATCTCTATGTAAACTCGAAAAACCATGTGTCTTCAGGGGAGTGGGATTTCCTGACATTAAAAAATGTATGGCTTTCGTCTTGAAGCAAGTACAGCTATCATTTACTCATGAACAGTCTAATGATGTGTCTCAATGGCTGCGTCTAGAGAGAGCCATGGTGTCCCCTCTAACTCTGGCGGATTGCTACCTCATCAAAAAGAAAAATAGATTCATAAAATGCACAAGTAGCCGCCCATTATCGCAGAACCTATATGTTTCCATATGTTGCAAATCCCTCCAAATATATCTCATCTTATCTTTGGTTTAATTTGCTGATTAGAATTAAGAAATGGTCCATTTTGTGGAGGCTATGGCTCTCTATAGGCATCAAATATCTTAATCAGATTTTTGTGCATGGGATTACAGTTACTTTCAAAGAGCTTGTTCCCGCATTCCACGTCCTGATCCCATACATGTCTATCATTGATGCAATTATGAAAAACTATGACTCTCTCATATGTAATAATACTGCTGCCAATGTAGATAGGCTATAATCGTTCCATAATTCCAACATGATTGCCTCACTATTCTATAAAGCCCTTTTGGAGAGACCTTCCATGGAGATTATGCGAAACATATCAGGCCTGGCAGCAAGATTGCGCTCGGCAAGACAATCAACTACAATGGCCTCAAGCATGCAACCACATATCCAGAGTCGCCACATCAGCGAGACTATTGCCAACCCTATGCTTCTTTCATCATGGAGCTTTTATCACCCCTTCTTTACTTTTCAAATGCGGCTCTACGCAAAACGACAACTGCTGGAGCTACCTTCAACCTCTAGGGACTTTTAAGCACATGGTTCTCGATTGTAAATATGTTAAACCTTTCTGACTCAGCTTCTGGAATACACTTTAAAAACCATCTTTAATCTACAACATGACGTTTGTCCTCAGGTTCCCTTTACTGGAAATGTTATGCCAGGACATGTTATGGATACAAAAAATGGTTACTTCTTTAATCTTCTTATGTTAGTTGCCATCAAAACTATAACGTCCAACTGGAAAAATGTAGATCGACTTCATTACAAGGTATGGTGAAATTCAATATGTAATACTCATAGATGCAACGCGTATACTCCTTCACTACTACTAAAGCATGAATTGAAATGGACACCTTACATGAAATGTTTAGGCTGTGTTACTTCTGCTTAACTGATACCCAAAAAGCTAAGATTACGTGCATCAGCCTTAGGCTATTCCCTCTTATTCCTACTCTGACTCTCGTATATGTTCTATCTGTCCTGTCTTGTCTTGTCTTTGATGTATGTCTTATTCCCCCTACATACCCAAATTTGGATATTCATATACACTAACCTCATATCATGCAAAATCTTCATTTACTTCGATAGTTTAGAATGCGTATTCAATTTATTTGCTTTAATAAGTTGACGATTCTCATTATAATCCTGTTATGCTTTGTATGGTTTGCGGTTAATAAAAAAACTTTTAAACTGAGAAAAAAAGGCCTGGCCCTGGAAAAACCATGCATGCACAAACCACAGCCTGGAATTCAGAGCTACAAATGTTTCCTTTTTCACATTGCCACTTCCCAAAGGAGGTGGAAATGTAGAAACCGCATTTGTAGTAATATGCTCTCTCAGGTCCTTTGCTGCAGAAGCGCTCAACGAACACACACAAGCGGTCAGCTCTTTGGACCTTGCCTAATTAATGCACGTGAAAGTGCAAGAAACTTGCCAGACTCTTGATAGAGGGCTCTCGCGCCCAAAACCAATCTCTTCTCATCCCCGCAATATCCAGCTGTGAATTAGGGACTTGTGAGGAAAGTATTGGAAGGAAACATATGCTTTGGACATTTTTTAAATTGAGGGCACTGGTCCCAAAATGTCTTCCAAGTAAAGTGAAGTGTTAGTTTGCAATGAAATACTACAAATAAGTGTGATGCTGTCTAGCCAAGGTTAACAAACTGAACATCCCATGGTGTATAGTTTATTTTGAAACTTTTGGACACGTGCCATGGTACAATACATAAGATTTCTAAGTAACATGCATTTCTTCCTCACATGGCATTGACACAGTAGTCCGTAGACATTGTGTATGCTCCTTGCACCAAGTGAATGGTTCACCTCAGCCCAGGTCCTGTTTGTGCAATATGTGACTATGTGCACTCACTATTCGGCCTTAGTGCGTCATCACTTGACTCCCAACCTTCCCTCATTGCAAACTAATAACCCGTTGTACATCTTAAATAAAACAATGTATTTTTCAGTTAATAGCTCTACCACTCTTAAACATAAAAATGTATCAAGCTCTTGCTATTGCCACCTTAACTGTAGAAGAATGTGAGTTATTTTTTGAAGTTGTGCTCTAGCACCTTGAAACGTCTTCTATGTGCTAGATGGAATTATCAGTAAATATCACAGACCGAATAACCGGACAGACCAAAGAAAGATGGCAAAATACTTATTTAATCTCAATGAAAGAAAGCAGGGCGATACGACAGCTATCAAAGTAGATGCTCAATGTTCACACATAATGTTGCTTGTAGGGAGTTTATATACTGTGAGAAACTCAGGGTGGCAACAAGACAGACGCAAGTGATCACAGTTCAAGGGTGGTTATTGAATAATGAATGTTGTATACAGGTTGGAAAAACACCTAATCAAAACCTAAATCTAAGATGGGAGCAAGCATCGACCATCAAATGAAAAATAAAGCAGTCCTAGTGGCATTGTGTCAAATAAAAAGGGTTTCTATTACTAAGAAACCTATTGCCAAACCTCACAACTAATACAAAAAGGGTGTGGGATAGATTTCAAGGAAGGAAAGAAGTGTTCTGAAATAATAGGTCTAGATGTGGTAGCTTGTGTCTTCCTTCCCCACGTTTTGGACATGGGGTAAGATGGGAGATTTGAGCTTCCCTAGCACGAGTTAAGAGTTCCAACGGACGCAATCAGGACCGTCGATGGCCAACTCTCGTTCTCTTGCCTTTGAGGACCTGATGTATTAACTAACAAAACAAACACAAAGTTCTCGTTCATAGTTCACGTTGGGTGACCACTTCACCCCTGTGTCCCTTTCTTTCGGAGGCTGACCCTTTAAAAATTTCACATCAATATCCAGGTCTTTGGGCTGCAAGTTCCTGATCCCGATGGCCTGATAGGTTTAACAACAACCAAACATAAAGGTTCTGCTCCACAGATTTTCTGGGTGTTGGCTTTCCACCCCTGGATATCCCTCTGCTGGGCTCAGACCCTCAATGACAAGAGGGACAGTGTACTTCTCTTGTCTCCTCCTTAACATGATACACTCCCCTTGACTTATCAATGTCCTTCAACTAGTTTGCTGTGAACCTCTCTTTCTTAGGTTTACTTGATCAGGGCGATAATAGCTCACCCCTCGGTCCCCCCTTTACTTTAAATGTTCTCCTTTTACACAATTCAATGTTTGCAGGATTAACCTCCCTTTCTTTCATAGTCCTTGTAGATCAAAGTCTTTCAATTATACAGGGATTTTGCTTGACCCTCAGTATGACCATTTTGACCTATTCTGTTGGCTCTCCTATCGCCTTTTGGTATCTATAGTTTCTCTCATATGGGGCTCGATCAGAGTCTCTTGCGTTAGCACCCAGGTGGTGCTGATTTTCCCTCTGCAGCTGGTCTCATCTTCGATACCAGTTACAGTTCTTAACACAGTTCATTAAACTTGGTTCAAACTTGCCACTTTGCGATTCTCGCTCTCAACAGCCCGGTTCTCATCGATTCTCCCCTCGACTCAACGGCTGTGATGAACTGCTGGGCTTTTGGCTTTCCTGGAGTCATAAGCATAAGCTTGCCCTGTGTACCGTTGACATCTGTTGCAAGACACTTGTGCTACTGTTTGCGGTCTTAGGCTCTCCTCCACAAAGATGCCATGGGTCTGGAACGAAAAGTGCAATGTCACTTCTCTACACGCCAACCTCGCAATTCCTGCCGCCTTTCTCCTTCTCTTGAACTGCCGCACCTGCATAGCTGTGCCGTCGTGGAGTCTGCCATGCTTGCCTTGCTCGTACTGCTCTCTCTTGCCCCACCTTTTATCCCTGTGGGGAAAAGTAAGGGCTGTCAGGTGTGTGTGATTTGAGTCCGTTGCATAACTTTGCCTTATTCTCGGGTATTCAAGCATTGTTTGTGGTGTGTGCAAGTGTTCATGTTGGAAAAGGTGGAAGTTTGAATGTCAGAGCATCCTACAGAGTCGGAAGGTAAAGAGGTGTTGTATGGGATCATGACCGGGATGGAGAACAGAACAGAGGGGATTGTGGGAACGGTAGTGTTCTGTTATAGTGGATTGGATGTTCGGAAAATGAGGGACGGGATTGGTAGGGTTTGTGGGGATCATGAAATGAACAAGGGGGTTGCAGGAACGGTAGTACTTTATCTGAGCCGTTGGGAGTGTGGGAAAGAATAATTAGAAGGACTTGGAAAAGAAGGATCATGAGTCATCGGGTGAATAACAGGAGGACAGGGATTCTGGGAGATGTATTTTCCCCACGGCACTGGGTTTTGGCCTCTTATAAGGTTTGGGAAAGATAGATGGATTATTGGCTTTGGTTATGGAAAATGAATCTGGAGGAGGTGGTTTAGGATTGGAGTATCCTACCAAGGTCTTAAGGATCTCATCCTCCTCTTCTTCTTCCCCCGCTATTATATTGCATCTCACCTGTGGTATTTCTCCAAGCACAACCCCGGGTACCCTTACCCAGGTGATCCTTCCTCGCTTGTCCATCACCAGGGTTGGGATCTGAGAGCGCCAGCCATTTCCTGGCCACCTGAATAAGGGATTCTCTAGGTCTTGCGAGGAGAACACCTTCCAGTTTCTCACAATACTTTCACATACGTCATTTATGAAGTCATCCCACTTGGCATTTTAGAAAACCTAACGCCGGGCTGGATTGGATATGGGGAACATATCCATTTATAGAATTATATACGGGTTAATATCTCATTGGCTGCCCCTTGTCTGTAGGACACGCCTGGAGCTACCTCTACGTATGTTACATACTGATTATAGCAGAGATTATGGCATCAGGCTAATAACTGTAGCATTGTGTATGAAAGAGCATGGCAGGCCTTTTGATTGGTTGGCAACCCTATCTAACCTTGGACTTTCGGCTCCTTAGCAGCACGTGAACAGAACGAAACCTAGTTGTTCAAGCTGTGCTAACTCATTCTTTGTTTTCCAATTAGTCCATTGCATGTAGCCAAGGTCTATCGTTTGTAGTTGACCTCATAGTCTGCTCACTGTTCTGGGACTTTCGAAGGAGTGTGAGCACACCACTATCTTAACTCAAGCTCTAATGAATAGTCTTTGTTTTGAGGTCTTCATCATGTGTTAGGAGACCACGATTTTGTCAATTTCAGCCTCTCAATTACTGCTTTTTGATTTTATTAATCAGGGCCTCATTACCCTTTCTAGCTTTAGGGACTTGCTCACTCCACCTCACATAGACTTTTACCTTCGTATTTGTCCAACACTTGGCATCTGCAAATGTCCTTGTCTCTTCTTATCTTAGCAGAAATATATCCGACGCACATGGTTGGTTCATTCGACTACCTTTGTGCCTTGCACCCATCTCTCAAAATAGCCTCATTGACTTCAGGCCAACATACTCCCTTATTTATCACACGAAAACAGCTTCTTCATTAATTCTTCATTTTGCAACCCTAGGTCCGTATTTTGAGGTATTTGGGTTTATTCTTTAACATGGGCTGTCGTCCATTTTCTTCCAATGGCTGTCCTAAATGTTGTGTGTATACCGCTTTTTAGCAAGCTTCGATATGCTTTTTCTACCTTGGGTTACAGTGTATTTACAGTTTTTGATCAGCAAGTTACTTCATCTTCCTATCTGCACGATTACTTCATTTTTAGGTACATGTTTCTCTTTGTGATTAAGTTACATCATCAGTCTTAGGTATTTTCAGATTGTTTCAACATAGGTTTATGCACCTTCTTCATGACATCATTCTGTTGTCAGCAGACTTTTAGTTCATCCATGATTCCCATTCTGTTGTCAGCAGACTTTTAGTTCATCCATGATTCCCATAGCCGCATTGTGGCTCTTTGGCAGTGGTCATCCTTCTTGTTAACATCCTTCCACTGTTTCAACGTGAGGGTATCTTCTGAATGACTGTCTGAGTGCATGTCGTCTTTCATATAATTGACGCGGTATGGACATGTCGCAAAAATGTGTGCATGCGTTCCCAATTGTAGCTCTTCGTGTATTACTCCAATACAACGGTGGTGAAGGGGCGGGGACTAGAGAAGAGGTATCTACCTGCTGCTCTACAAATTGTTTCATGCACGGACCTAGCTCGAGAGTAGCAGAGCGCTGTACACAGTGTGTGGTAGCTGACATTTGGGCTGTCATCTTTTACCAGTAGCGCAGTACTGAGTGGAATTTTAAAAAATACGATGTTAGGACTACTGCAAGAGGCATTAGATCTTTCCAAGGCATTCCTTTTGGGTGTGTGCCTCTGAATGCTGGATTAAGATCGGGTTAGGGTCAGTCCCGAATATTCCTCATTGACGAAATATACAACAGATACTATTAACAATATAAAATGAGAATCTGAAATAATGGGAAGTGAGTATAGTAAATAAAATAAAAAGACATGGAAGCAAAAATGAAGAATAATGAAAATCTTCCATTTAAATCTTTTTCAATTAACAAAAAGAATCTATCAATTGTTGTAAAAGTTTAAATTACTTTATTTAAAAAAAGAAATGTACTTTTGGGTATCAAAAGTCAAATCTGATGAAGGGGTAAAACGTTTCTTTTGCACACTTGCAAACAAATGTGATGTTTTTATAAGTACATGTTTAAATTCCCCCAAAAGTGTTGTGGAACCGGCCTGGGACGTGGGCTGGTGGTTTGAGAATTGATAGTATAAATCAGGTAGGAGGCAAAACAAATGGTATGCCATTTCAAAGAAGGAAGGAAATGGAGCAGGCCTGGAGATGCGGACGTGCACAGCTGGAGTTGTGTCTGCTCTCCCACCCACTGCACACACACAGCCTTAGCAACACCCATGTGGGCAATTTCTTTCATGTTTTGGACGGGTGGAGTGGGTGCACAGAATGGGATTACCAATTCCACCTGCCTTTCCCACTCCGTCCGACAAAACCGAATGGATGTGTACCACAATGATATTTCCATGCTAGTAGAAAACGATTTGAATCCAATGGAATTCGTCTGCTTTCAGCACATGCTAAAGGCGGGCAGGGGAGTTGCTAGGTCTGGAAAAGACCCAGGGCTACGCTGATGTCGGAACTGTTGGGACTGGGGGCTAGCTATAGCCTTTTGGCTGTAGCTCCTGAGATTCTATCCGGGGCTACAACCAAAAGATCAGGGGCTATAGCCCCCTTAGCCCTGCCCCCTAGCAACGCCCCTGAAGGCAGGTAAATTCTACCGAAATGCATTGCAAATGCCTTCTACAAACTTTCATGTGGCGGGCATTTACACTTTTAGAACTTCGAAGTGCAAAAAAAGCACAGACCTGTTTTTTTAACCAGGAATAACTTTTCTGTGCACTTCATAGTGCAAATGATGAAAATTGCTTGCATGTAAGTGCAAACTTGACAGTCCCAGCCGTGCAATTACACTACTTGGGAAATGTGGCTGATTGCACTTGATTATGTAGGTTAATTCTAAACATTAAAAAAAAATCAATGTATACACTTTATTCAACACTACAAACTTCAAATAAATTTGCATTTATTTATTTTACAATAAAATCCAATAATATGTTTTTTCAAAGATACGCATACATATAAAAATCAGGTTGTGATTTTAACAAACGCATTGCTAAATCTAGGTTTAGTTAAACAATATGTCATATCACTATCAAAACGTTTTACGAATTGATAGTGAACTGAAAACGGTTCCATGTCATTTCATCGTAGGATGAAATGTCGCTTGTTTTTCCCCACGATTTTTATAATGAAAAAACTCATCACATTTCTTTTTTGCGGAGGATTCGGGGGGGGTCCCCCGAACCCACATCCCCTTTAATTTTTCTTATCAATTCCTGAACACCCACACCTCATATATATATTTTTCTATCCCCCCAAAAAAATTCAATGAGCTTTTTCGTTATAAAAATCGCAGCAAAAAACCCTGTGAAATGTTATCCGACGATGAAAGGATATCGTCCCCTGAAAACATGGGCAGTGTTATGAATGAAGATGGGAATTATTTTAGACGAGGACTGAAGTTCCACAGTAAGGACCGGATTCATGGAATGTTTTGCACGGTTCAAAGTGACTTTGCGACTGCCGACACAAACCCTGATTCATGGAACTGTGCAAAGTGTATTTTTGCAGTGCAAAGTCCTTGCAAAGTCATTTTGTACTGCACAAATTACTATCCACTGACTTTGCACGGACTTTGCATGGCAAAAATACACTTTGCACAGTTCCATGAATCAGGGTTTGTGTCGGCAGTGCAAAGTGACTTTGAACCGTGCAAGAAATTCCATGAATCGGGCCCGTCATCTTTTAGTTTTGTAATCCACCCATACAGAAACCCATACAGAAACATACTTTGCTTCATGGTGAGCGATCCCGGCGCCCCCCTGTCTCTATTGAGTTGGATGCTTGAGAATGATCGTTCATTCGTATTCTTTCTTTTTTGCAAATGATTATTTTAAAAGATCATTCTGTGACATTTGAAGCAGATGGTTTTGTCTCATCAATCCAGAATGAAAATTGGGTAGAGACACGCGTCTTAACGTCACTCTGTTACCAAAATGGATTTATCGCCTTATTTGCAACACAAAGTGAAATATTTTTGCATCGAGTTCTAGTTTATGCACGGAAGCGCAAAGTGATCTGAACCGAAAGAGAAAAGGAAAGGAAGGGAAGCGGAAAAGAGAGAATGGAACATAGCTTTCTGTTTCTATAGAAAAATGCATTACAATGAAAGGCTAAACATGCCTTTCTAGGGCTTCCAAATTGTTCCTATTTTTAGATTTGAAAACCTATGAGGCATGCATGAATCGACACAGTGGAAGAGCAGAAGAAAGAAGTAGAGCATGATGGGTAGGCTATGGATTCAGCTGGGAAGAGCATTTCAGACATAGCGGCGGGACAGTCACTTGCACTTGCAGAACAATCACAGAAAGGAGTCCTTTTTAAACAAGATTCCAATACGTATAGTTTCATCTGCTTGACATTGGCCAACAAAGAAGACAGACATGGGAATTCACTTAACTCAGGCTTTTATTAACCAAGGTGCAAGTCAAAAACAATAAGTGGGTGCGTTCTGAAATAAGTTCTTGGGGGGTTTACCCTCTGTGGTGATGTAGTGCTGTGGGGCGACCTGACTGAAGTAGGAGTTTTCCCAGTTCTTAGTAAGGGCAGGACTGGGTCTTTCCTGTAAAATCAATTAAATAACTACAGCTCAGTGTCTTGGGCTTCAGGGTCTCCCTAGACCATTCTTCGAGTCCATCTCACAAGTTTCTGAGGGGTTCCCAAATTCTTTGTCCAGTATGTCCCAATGCATGTTTACAAGGGCTTCTTGAAGCTTAATCACACAGTTTCTGGCATTTTGTATGTTTGCTTCATCCTCTGTGGGGTTCAGCTATGGGATTGGAGCCTATTGTTGGAATTGTGGATTATTGAGTGACAGGGTTTCCAGCGAGAATCAGAGCCATAGGATGATTGGCGTCGCCCCTAAAGTTGGGACAGTGGGTCGGTCTCAGTTCTGCCATTCCACTAAAGGCGACCTCTCTCTTGGATAAATTAGCTCAGGTGTTCAGGCTTGCTATAGGGAACCTGGTAGTCCTATTTCTCTGGGCATGGGTGGGTCACTAGTGTCTGGTGGGCTGCAGCTTCAAAATTCCTGTCTGTCATCATTCTTAGAATTCCTAGCTGCACTTTCTCATTAGGTCGCTGGTAAAGAGGCTGACTTGTGGCCAGCTCTAAGGATGGGTTCCAGTTTTGAGGTGGGACTTAGGTCTGGCTACTATCTGTTTTGAAATATAGGAAGGTGGATGCTTTGTGTGAGGACTGCCTGACTGCCTCGCAGATTTCCTGGTCTACCTCAGGCTCCTCGATTTCCCTTGGGAGCAGTTTCTGCACAAATGCTCCACTATGGTTCTGGGTGCAGGAGTGGTGGGAGAAATAGGAGAAAAGCACTGTACAAAAGAAAGAAGGATAAGGCGGTACCAGTGGCAGAGGCTCGAGACTGGCATTTCATGGAGTCAAGGAAGACTGATGTGGGTAGGCATGTATGCCATGTACATTAGATGTTTGGGACCCTTGCTTAGCAGGTGAGGAGCGATGGTCTGGAGGGTTGCCCAGAGCAATGCCAGAGGTTAAGGTTCATTCTAAACCTTCCAGCCATCATCTCTTTTGTTTTGCTGTAGTCACCCCATTTGGGGCATGTATGCCCAGACGTGGATCATGTACTTGCTGGGCCTAGAGACCAAAGCTACTCCTCACTGATGATGCCCAGTGAAGCCGAAACATGTCTGGGGATGCTCGTGGTCTGGTAAAGAAGGGATGAGACCAAGCACTTTGGGCTGGACTGTCGCTTTTGGAGTAGAACCAAGCCTGATTTGCATATGGTCTTTCACCTTTTGTAATGGCTTGCTAGGTGAACAACAATGGTCTGGAGGGTTGCTCACAGCAATGCCAGAGGTTAAGATTAATTCCAAACCTTCCAATCATCTCCTCTTCTTTTGCTTGGGCCCTCAGACAAATGGATCCCTCCAAGAGATTTTGTAGACTGTGTAAAATATCAACAGAAAGGTAAACCATTAAACACCTTTTCTGTTCTGTAATGAGACAAGAGATTCAAGGATGAGACTTCTGTCTAAATTCATCCACACTACTGGAGAAGTGTTCTCTGAATCTCTATGGTGTACAATTTTAAAAGAGAATCAAGTGTCTATGATTATTTCAATAGTCCATTTTATATATAAATTATATATGAGGAACTAGCAGGTGTACCCGTGTTTCGCACAGTAATTCCTACTTCAGGCCTAGTTTGAAGTTTATTTAATGAACTAAACCATTGCTTCTTTGTAGACAATATTGCAAGTCTTTCCTGTAGGAGCTAGTGTGAACAAACGTTCTGTTTCCAACTCTGGAGCAAGCCACATAAAGCTGACCATGCGAAAAGCTTGAATCCCATAAATTGGTTCCAGCTACTTTGAGTTGGAGTGTTGAAATTGCATAGCAACATTATTGGTGTCCATTCTACAGCCGAGGCAGCAGCGACCTCAACGTTAGTGCTGTACATGTAGGGCCGAAGCATGTAAGCGTGCCTTAGCCGTACCCGTACTTGTACAGCTGGAACATGTATGCTTCGTACTGTTCAGATGGCATACATTCATCAACTTCTATGAGAAATGAAGTTTCTGTAATTATCATGAGAGATTTACTGCGATGTGAAGGACAGCGTCGTTGTGGACACTATTCACGAGACATGCACTGTTTCCTGTCACCCGAATTACTACAAAAGCACTGTATTGTGTCACTCATATGACTTCAAAAGTGAGTGCTGCTAATGCCAGCTACAATGCTGATAGCGTGGAAAGTTTAGGAACAATGAACTGAAGTTTCCATGAACTGCTGAACTTTAGGAACAATGAACGTAGAACTATGGCACAACTAGGGTGCGAAGAGCCATATGGCAGGTGTAAGCATTGCAGACTGCTTGGAAAATAAATGACTCTGAAAAAGGTATATTTTAGAATGGTTACATTGTCTACACTATTGAACCTACCCACATGGCAAATTCCAGGTTTGTAGCATGTTGGGAAGTATGCTGAACATTTCGAACAGACACACACACATATATCTACAAATGTCCCTTTTACATAGAGAGAGATTAGAAGGGAAAAATACATTAGACCTAGACACAAATAGATATAATCTTAGATGATAGGGTTGTATACTGTACATTTAATGTAATCATTTTAGATGAATATGTGGTTAACTAGATGAATTGTGATTTGTGTTAAAGAATTATAAATTGTTGGGTGTCCTGACCCACGTTTAAGCTACCCTGCTACAACATTTGGTGCTGTGGGCTTAGAAAATTCAAGATGGCGGAAAACCCACATGTGCGCTGAAATCCAGGAAAGCTGCGCAGTTTGTGCGCCCACCAAAATGGTTGCCTCACTTGCCACCCACCAGTGCGAGAATGAAAGGCCGGGTTGCCATGAGGGAAATGGGTTGCCAAAGGAAAAACAGTAGCGCCGGTTAGCTTCAAAGCGCTTTAAAACCACCATTGGACTACCCGCACAGTAGTCTGAAACCATTGGGAATGGCAATGCTGATTGCCAAATGCAACCTAGAATTGTGGGGAATTCATTTCTTAAATCCCAAAAATGGGTGCAGTACCAGTACTCACCACTATCCAAAAGCCGGCGTTTTAAAACCACTCTGTGTGTTTTTCTGAAGGCAAGCAAAATGCCTATTTCAAACCTTGCAACATGTGCAAAATATTCACTGAACACCAGCAGACATTTGGCAGAATGGAGTTTTGTGTGCCTACAAAATCTGGGAAATGAAGAGCCCAAAAACAATGCTTATAACAAAAATGCTATGGAGTCAGCAGCTTAAGCCTAACTACAACTGGATTTAAAACCACCAAAATCGAAAATGTTAAATTAAATGAGTGACCTATGTTTGGTGTCACATGCCTTTGTAACTGTTGAAATGTCATAGTTTTGCGCTTAGAATCAGCATTCTAGCTGCATGTGTAAAATTACAAGTTATTTTAAAAGCAACAAAAAGTTAGCTGAAGGTCTGGCTTAAGGAACTTGATTTTGCCTAGCAACTACCCATCAGCAGTGAAACTTGAGTCACCACTGTGTTCCCAGGCCAACCTTCCTTTTGCTGCCCAGGCTAAGGATATGCCATCTATCTGATAATTGAATTTCCTGTGCTCTGCCAGAGAGTGAACAAAGCCCTCTCCACTCAGGCAAAGGTTTTTTATTACAGACGTCGTAAAAAGTGGCTTCCTCCTGGAGAAGCTGGGAGGAGCACTGCCTGTGAGAAGCAAGCTGGCTTGGCAGAAACTGGAAAGACTGGTTTCTGTACCATGTGACCTGAAAAGACACACCCCTGCAGCAAGGATATGGTTTTATAAAAACGGGGATAATTCATAGTGCGGACATGTGAAAATTTTATAAATGATACCATAATTCTTGTGATTTTTCTGCCCACAGTTTAAGACGTGGTAGGAACCGGTGGTATGTTCAGGGGGGTTTTAGCGGAAAAATGGATATTACTCTAAATGTGTGCATGTTAAAAATCTGAAACTTCATCAGTTAATGTCCCTACCCCCTGCACACATGTATGTAAAGTTGGGTCCATGTCGGAAATTGGAAAAGCAGTTAAAAAGTCAATTATGTACACTCTTTGAATGCAAGCTCCGAGAATGAGCAGATTTGGACATAGACATGGCTAAATTCAGCCACACCATGTATATGTAATTTTAAACAAATGTGTACCTGTGCAAATATGTTTTTAGGTCAGATATAGATTGTGTGTAAAGTTGACAGGGGTGGGTTCTCTGTATCATAAACAGACCTCATCATGATGACACTTCATTTCATTCCCCCAATCAAGTAAGGAATGAAAATTTGACCAATGACGGGTGAGAGGGGCAAGGCTAGTGATGCTACACACACACACCCACTCTCAAGAAATAGATAAAAGCAGAGAGTCAGGACACATAGAGAGATTCATTTTTCATCTGCCGCTGAAAGCTCTGCCGGAAAAATCCAAACTTACCTCCATCAAACTCCAGAAAGCCAAACTAGAGACTTCAATCTATCCAGAGCAGAGAGACCCAAAGAACCGGTGCCTAGCAGAGACCAGACCCCTGTGAGCAGTTCCAGAGGCCAGGCGCTGTGAGCAGAACCCGGAAAGACCTGACCAGACTGAAGTCCGTGACCAAGTCGCTTTCCTGTTCAAAATCTCTTGTGAGTACTTAGCAAAACTCAGAACACATCTCTTAGTTTAAATTCATCTAATTCAATCTATTTAACCTAAGTAGAACTGCCTCCTAGCTGTCACCTGTCATTCTAGCTGCAAAAATTTGTCACTTGTCATTTTGAAAAAGTGTGCGTTTAAAATTTACAAAACCAAAAACGACCTTTACTAAATTACTCATATCTCCGCAACCGTTTGGGCTAGAGACTTGCAATAACTTTCATTTGGAAGCTGAGATCCCAGGCTTTTCTAGGACCCCAAAACGGTAGAGATAGTCCTTGCGGTTCCTTTGTAATAGCGCTCGGCGCATCCGCGAATTTTACCGCGATTTGCAATTTCTTCACATGTAAAAACTGCTGCTGTTTGCTTTCCATTGGCCAGAAATTCGTTTAACCTGCTAACTATCCCTGCATCATTGCTAGTGTGAGCCTGGACTAATATTAACTAGATACCACTCACCCTGAACCTCTGAAAGGGAATTAAAAGCGTTTCCAGCATATTTCTCATTCATTGCCAGCACATATCAAAGCAATTTGGGCCTGTGATTTCAAAAACTCCTATCTGTTTTCTGTCGTCTAAAGCTTGCTGGATTGAACTGAATTACAGTTGATTGCATTTCTGAGAACTGTGTGTTTTCCTTCCATTTCCTTGCCTTGCATCAAGGGGGGGGGGAGGGGATTGCCAGAGGAAAGTGATTACATTGTTGGGTTGAAATCACATTGAGTATTTTCTGTATTGCATTCAGTGAATATTGCATCCACCTGAGCTACATAAAGCATCCTCTACCACAGTATACTTTTGTTCCTATTTCCCAGTGTGCTACCTTATCCATTTCATGTTAACTCATTAGTCATTATAAAGAAGTGTGCTAGTGCCAGATTCTCCGTTGTTAATATTTCCCATATCAGATTAAGTGTGATATTCAATTATTAATTTATTATAAAGTGTGATATCTATATTTTAATTTATCAAATAAACCTTTTAAACTTGCAAAACAGAACTACTTCTTGGCTCAGTGGGGTCAGGGGGATTCCAAGAGAGGGGTGTCATACAAGGGTAGTCATCCAGAACGCATGAACTGGACCTAAAGATATATCAATAAGGGTTTTCATTCAGTATTATAGACTAGGTGTTAATTTGGCTGTAGTGCTGAATTGAATCCTCTTACAAAGTGGGGGCTCGAGCCGAGACGTTGGGTTAGATTTACCACTTGTGCAGCTTAATACAGTGTGCTAACTGACGGGATACATACATCCGGTCGGATCACCACGCTGCATTACGCTGTGAAGCATTCCTCAAAAGGGACACTCCAAGAAAAGTTCTGTTCTGCAAAACTAAAATACTAACTTCTGTAAGTCAGGACAGAGACCAATCTCTAGAATGACGACCTTGGTAGATATGAAAATAGCCAGAGAGCACTTCTTACACAAACTATTCGTGAGAGGTGAATGGACTCACCAGGACCAAACAGTCTGGTTGCAGGCCATCATGCAACAGGTCACGGAAACAGGGTCAGACTTATGGAGAGATCAGGGTCCATTACATGTGGCCCTGAGTGAACTATATATGGCTCCTAAAGCCAAAGAGGAACACAATAAGATTGCCAGGATAGCAGCATACCTGTACCTATATATGGGAGACATGCAGGATAGATGTGCTGAAAGCCAAAATCTGGCAAATAGGCAACAGATGGTGTTAGAGAAGGTCCAATCTGACCTGGCCTCTTCTGAGCAGATGCTGCAGAGGAGCCAGGAGTCAGAAAATGACAGCAGACTGTACATCACTAAAATAAAGGAGGATATGGATGTGCTGCAAAAGGAAAAGTCAGAACAGGATACCAGATTTCTGGCCTTGCAGAAGGAACACCAAGAAGGTTTGGACTCCCTACTGCAAAGCCAGAAAAAGCTGGAGCAACAACTGGACTTCAACAGGGTATGTGCTGAGCAGGTAGTCACCCTGCAAGGCCACCTAGATAGAGTGAAGGCAGAGAGCAACAAACTAATTCTGAAAGACCTGGATACCCAGGCGGAGTTTGATCAGGAGCGCCAGAATGCTGGTGCCTTCCAAAGGCAAAGGGACGACCTGGCGGCACAAATGCAGGCTCTTAGTCAGGAAAGAGACGCCTTAGGCCAGGAAGTCTGCCATTTAAAAAGAAAAATGGAAGAAAATCACCTGGCCCACCAGGGACTGGGTGACCTCCAAAAAGAAAACCAGAACTTGGTAGAGCACACCAGAAGGGTGGAGGATGCTCTAGCAAGAAAGGAGCAGGCCAATAGGGACATTGCCCAGGAGGTAACCCTCCTGCAGCAAAGACTGGCCCAGTTCTCCAGGACCAACCAGGAAGCACAGAGGCAAAATGAGGCCCTCTGCCAGCACAATGATAGGCTCCAACAGCAGGTAGCGATGCAGGAGAAACTGATAGAGTCGAGTAAGGCCTTAACAGAGGAACTGAAAGCACAAATGCAGGCTCTTGCATTGCAACAGGGAGCAGGGGCGGATAGAGATGAGGTTCGCTGGGAAATGGAAACTCCGGAGCATAACCTCAGGAGCCCTAGTACCAGAGGCCCTCATACCTCTCAGTCCCTGGACTCTGCCACCCCCATGCCCCCTGGCGCACATGAGCACAGGGCCACAGGGGTGGCAGATTACTATCCAGCTAAGAGTATGGGGCTCATAGGCCAGTACCACTCAGGAATGGAGGGGTGGGCATCCGGGCATGGGCACCCAAGTACAGTACAGTTCAATGGGGAACCCCAGGAGAGTAGGCCCATTAAGGGCATCCTGAAAACCTCTGCCCAGTTAGGTCAGTGGAGGGGGTACCCATCAAATCCTGGCAGCAAGGAGGAATCTGAAGACTCCTCTGAACTGCGCAGGACACAGGAGACCAGGTCCCCACATTCTGCCAGCCATTCCCAGGCTCGCAGAATCCGGGAAAACCTGGAAGAACAGACGGGAACCTCTGGGAGCAGTGCCTCTGAGTCCGACGAAGAATGGACAAGGGTTACCCGAACCAAAAAGGCCAATAAGGCAAAAAGGGCCTTGCGTAAGGACCCCTTAAAGCAGATTAAGGCGATCAGGAGCGTCATCACGCCTTACCATAAGAACGCTAAGTATTCTGTTTGGGAGCACTTAGAGTTGTTTGAACAAATGATGGAGACTTTCCATTTGAAGGACAGCCAAAGCTGCATTCAATATGTAAAATGGACATTCTCCCCAGAATACTCCGGTTTCTTTGCGGGGCTGGAGGACCAGAATCATTTAAGATGGTCCACCTATAAGGCGGCCATCCTGAAACATTTTTCTGTTCACAGAAATCCTCAAGAGGCTCGCAAGGCAGCCTACAATTTGCAATGTGGGGAGGATCAGGCCCCACAAGAATTTGTGCAGGAGTTAAAGCGGGCTTTTGCACAGACCACAAGAAGGGTGCGCACGGATAGCCGTGAATTCATCAACACGTTTTTCCATGCCTTGCCCAAATATATCATGACCCAGCTCGTGAGGGATTTTCACGAGAAAAGATCTTTAGACTGGGTCATTGAACAGGCTACCCGCATCTATGAGGTGCAGAAGCCCATAGAAAATAAAAGCAACGCCCAGAAAAACCCCAAAGCCAACAGCACCCCTGCTGCTGCCAAGGTGGCAGAGGTAAAGGTCACCCCCGTTTTGGATTTGGAGATGGGGGGGCCTAAAAACCTACCTGCACCTAATAATGCTAGGCCCAGAAGGTCCTCGGGCCAGTCACAGACAGGGAGCCAGGGAGGCAGCCCCACAAATGGGGTCCCTCGCTCTCCTGACTATGTAAGTCCTCGCTACAAAGGTAACAGACCCATCCTGGGTTATGTGTGGACTCCTCCAGCCCAAGGGGGGGGATCCAGCCAAGCACCTAACCCAGGGAACTTCCCTCCAAACTTCCCACCGGAGGGCAGAAATTTACCAAACCCTGGGCAGAACTTTTTCCCCAGATATCCTCCCGACTTTCAGCCCCAAAACCATCCATCCTTCTTTCCTCAATTCCCTGAGCCCAGACCACTGAATCCGGGAGAGGGGAGGCCAAGGGTGGAGGGGTACCCAAATCTTCCCAACCCGGGGTACTACCAGAGGAGGGACAGCTACCCTTCCCGGGATCAGCCCAGGGGAGAAAACAGGGCCCCGTATCAGCCTGAGCGGGTTTCCCAGTTAGAGCGCCAGGTTCAAAACATGGCGCGGGATATGGGTCATATACTGAGGGCGCAGCAGAACCCTCAGATCAGCATGCCGGCGCAGAACGCACCCAACTCTGGACCTGGTGCTCCAGAACAATGACGGGGGCAGCACCCCGATAACTCACCGGTTCCCAGGGAGGAGGCACAAAGGGAAGGGGGTGTAAAGCCTTGGAGGAAGCTTCCTTCCTCACTTGTAAACAGCCCCTGGAAACCCAGGAACCGGAAACAAAATCTCTTGCCCCTGAAAGTCTGCCTCCTAAGGAGCAGAGGGGGGGTAGGAGAAACAAAAGACCCAAACAGACTCAGTTTGAGGAGGAGGTACAGATCTTCCAATTTGAGGGAGAGGGATCCTCAGAGGATCCTGGGAAAAGGATCTTCTCCTTCAGAGAGGGGGGAACTCCTCCCAAAGAAAAATGGGTCCCTAGGGATGCAAATCCAGACTGGGGAGATGTGGAGACTGAGCTACCGCCGCCCACCATCTCATCCCAGAACCAACAGCAAGAAAATCCCCTGGTTCAAACCCATACTGGGGACTGCCTCCAAAAAGGGGGGGGCGGCCCAGAACTGGAGCCAGGGGAACCCACAATGGCTCTGATCTCCAGTTGCAAATTTTTTCTTTCAGATTCCCAAGACTCTCCACAGAATTCTGCCCAAATCTCCTCGCTAGCGATGTCCAAAACCAGAAAATTAGCCCACCAGTTGTCCAAAAATGTACATTATCTGTGCCCCCTTGAGGAGAAGGAGGGAAGATATTATGCCCCGGTACAAGTACAGGGGCAGGGTACAATCTCGGCACTGGTGGACACTGGATCTCAAGCTACCCTTCTGTCCAGAAGGGCCTTTGACGAACTGAATGCAGGAAGGGGAGAGAATTACCAAATTCCTCTCACCTCTCTTCCTGGACAACTACAGAACTTTGACGGGAAGGAAATTCCCGTTGAGGGGACTGCAGACTTGGACATTAAAATTGGGCGACATAAGTTGAAACACCCGGTCATAGTGGTGACCCCAGAGGGCACCCCTTGTTTACTAGGGAATGACCTCCTGAGAAGGTTGTCACCCCTAATAGACTGCGTAAACAAGGTCCTCTGGACTCAGACTAGCCGACCCATAAAATTAAAACAGAGTGTCAACCATGTTAGTTTAAACGGCACATGCCACATGGTTGAACAAAAATCTGACCAAGTAGAATTTCACTTCCAGAACAACCAAATTCCAGACGTGACAGTAATAGCAGTAGGACAACAGACTGGTGATGGGGGGTCCTCTCTATTTCTGAAAATCAACCTTCCTTCCAGTCTAAGGTGGTATTCCACGCTGGAAGGAAACACTTTGAAATTCTATACCAATCCACAATCTGAAACTCCCACTCCTATAGTCCAGAAAGATGTGAAATCAGCTCAAAGCCTGGCTGATATTCAGCAAATTGGAGAGCAGTTGTTCATCCCTGTTCAGTTAAATGATGGGAAGGACTCTGTTCTCGCTCGAGTGTGTGTGAACAACGGTAAGAGCTTCATCAGCGAAGCCATGTTCCGCCAACTCCCAAAAGATCCAGCCATTCCCACCTTCAAACTGATAGACAAATGGGAAATGGACCTGGAAGCACCTGACTCCAAACATCTCCTGCCAAGCAGGTGTATGCTCAAAATCTCCATTGGCAACAAGAGCATAGTCCATAATTGTTGGGTCGTGCGAGACGTCACTGCCGCCTTTTACTTAGGCAGTGACATTCTCAATCGCTTTGCCATTAGTTTGGACCTAATAAACTTCAAAGCTTGGTCCCGATTAGCGGATAATCCCATGGGCTTTGATGATCCAGAAAAAGCATTTAGGTCAGCTCAATTGCTACCTTATGCAGTTGAAATTCAGGTTAAAGAGGAAGTCACCATCCCAGAAAGGACCCGACAATTCTCCCTGGAAGTGAAAGTTAAAAGGGGACAATATTTGCAAAACCCTGATGCTTACATACATCTAAATGCTTCTCTCCAACAGCAAGGGTTGGGGGTAAACCCAACTCCATTAGTCAACCTAGAACATGACACCATTCCAATAGAGGTGGATAACAGCGACTTAAAGAGTGTTACTCTAGCCGCAGGCACCATTATTGGAATGGCGGTTGATGACCGACATTTTTCCATGGATTTAGGTAATGAACTATTAGGGCCAATCCCCAAGGACTGCGTTGACAGTGACAGTGATGACAACACAACACCAGACAGGATTTTTTCCCGGCATGGGGGGAACTTCCTGGTGTACACTTCCTGCCCCTATGGTAAGGAAGATGTGACGTGTGACTTCAGGAGGGATGAGGTGATTTTCCAGGTACATGAGGGCTGCCTTTCCCACCTGAAGCCTCCGGTCCAAATCAGCACTCTGACCAGGGACTTCTCCACCCAGCTGGAGGAGGCCGCTGAGATAGCCAAACCAGAAGTCTTTCCAGGCTTCAGGCAGATGGTGGAAGAGAGAGTCAACCTAGCTGATGCCTGTGTGACTCTGGAACAAAAGCAAAAGTTGAAACAAGTTTTCTTGGATTTCCAAGATCTCTTTGCGGTAGACTCATATGACTGTGGTCGCACCGACATCCACACCACAACAATCCCCACGGACCCTGGCATGACTCCAGTGTTTGTGAAGCAATATCGCTTGCCTCTCGCATCAATGGAGTCCCTTACTGAAATAATTAAGAACCTTGAGTCCCGGGGAATAATCCGTCCCGTCCACAGCACTTTCAATAATCCGGTGCTGGGAATATTGAAGCCAAACGGCCAGTGGAGACTCTGTGCCGACCTCAGGGAGCTCAACAAACGGGTCCATACTTCCCGATGGCCTCTGCCCTACATTGACCAAGGGCTGGCCCAGATCCAGGGGTCACAGGTATTCACTGCAATAGACCTGACCAATGGATACTGGACTGTGCCTGTCAGTAAGGAGGACCAATACAAGCTGGCTTTTACCTTTGGGGGCCAGCAGTACACCTGGACCCGGACTCCCTTCGGATACCTCAACTCCGGCAATGAATTCAACATTTTTCTACACAAGGCCATGCCTGACTTGGGTGCAAGGGGTAACTTGGCTTATGTAGATGATGTCCTCATCAAAAGTTCATCTGTGGAGGAACACATAGCAGAGATCCGTTATGTTCTGACACAGTTGAGGGCCGCCGGAGCAAAACTTTCCTTTCAGAAAGCACAGTGGTGTAGAACCCGTGTTAATTTCTTGGGGCATGAGATTACTCCTCAGGGCCTCTGTCCCCAGGAAAAGAAAGTGGAAGCACTTCAGAAACTGAAAGACCCCACAACTCTGCGGGAACTAAGGAGCCTCCTTGGACTGACTAATTACAGCAGAAAGTTCATTGAGGGCTATGCAGAGATCACCAGACCCCTGATTCATCTCCTGAAGGGGGGGGTCAAGTGGGAATGGGGTCCAGAACAAGCCGAGGCGGTAAAACAACTCAAAAGAAGCCTCTCACAAGCGCCTTGCCTAGCTTACCCTGTCAGAAACAAGGAGTTCTTCCTGGAGACGGGGTTCTCTGATACGTGCTTGACGGCAGTATTATACCAAAAGCATGACAAGGTCAATAAAGTAATCTCCTATGCGAGCAAAACTTTATCCTCTGTGGAGGAAAAATTCAACGATTGTGAGAAGGCACTCCTGGCAACGGTGTGGGCATTGAAGAATTACCGCCCGTTTATCCAGGGGGAACACATCATAGTGGAGACTCCACACCAGCCTCTGCAATATCTCCAAAGTGACAGAATCCGGGCCGGAAATGTGAGTAATTCCCGAATTACTTCCTGGATTCTGTCAATGCAAGGCTTTCCTGTGGAGGTCAGATATGGCCAAAACAAGAAGAGTCCCCTCGCGCAAGGTCTGGCTGACTTGCATGATTGTGCCAGAGAAAACTGTCTCGAGGACGAAAGTCTAAAAATAAAGGACAACATGGAGGCATACCTTAATTCCCCACACAAAGTCTTTGAAGAAGACAAGTGTGAGGGAATGCCCACTGTCTATGTGGATGGATGCTCTTACCATGTTGACTACAACGGGGAGAAAGAACTAGTGGCCGGCGTAGGGAATGCATGGGTGAATGAGTCCCCAGAACCCTCCGCCGGATTCAAAATTGGTCCCCGAAGTAGTCAGGTGGCAGAATTGATGGCTGTGCATCAGGCCATCCTCACTGCTGTCCAACATCAACTCCACGAACTGGTCATAATCACAGATTCGGATTATGTACGGAACGGGTTCGTGGAGCACCTGGTTAATTGGAAAACCAGAGGCATGTTATGTGCTAACAACAAACCCTTGAAACATGGGAAGTTGATCCAAAACATTGATGATCTGGTCACCTCGAATGGGATGACCATCTATTGGAAGAAGATCAAGGGTCATTCCAAAGTAGAGGGACCAGACAAAACTGGAAATGACTTAGCTGATCAGCTGGCCAAAACCGGGGCCATCCAAGGGGATCTAATTGAGATTGAGTCCCTGTTGGGGGAAATCCAGGTCACTGCTATCACTAGGTCCCAGACAAATGCTAACAACGACCTTTCAATTGCACAATGGAGTAAGGAGACCCCTGATGCTGATTTGATTACTGCTCAGAAGGGGGATCCAATAATTGGTAAATTTTACCAGCACCTTGAGGACCCTGAGAACTTTCCCCTGACGGATACCGATTACATTGGGAAAGAGGACCTAAGAGTGTTGATGAAATGTCCAAAAATGTTCCGAATCCAAGACGGTTTGCTGGTAAGGAAATCCAAAGCTGGCCACGATCAGTGGGTGGTTCCTACCTCATTCCGAAGCCTGATGTTAAGTCACGCCCATGATGCGGCCACGGCCGGTCACAGGGGGTTTCACACAACATTGGAAATCTTAAGAGAGGTTGCCTACTGGCCACACATGGGGCAGGACCTCGACCAATACTTGAAGGGGTGTCTTGTGTGTGCACAATTTCAGCCATCATCCCTCACGCACCGGGCGCCTTTACAAAAGAGGGGAATGACACTGCCATGGTCAGATTTACAAATCGACTTTGTAGGCCCTGTGATTCGCTCGGCTAGGGGGAATAAGTACATGTTGACCGTGACATGCTTGTTTACCAAGTGGGTGGAATGTCTCCCAGCCCCAAATTGCAAGGCAGAAACTGCAGCGGCCTTGATGATTAACCACATCTTTTCCCGTTTTGGTCTACCTCAAAGGATTGAGTCAGACAGAGGTAGCCACTTCACCAGTGAAGTAATGACAAAGATGTGGGAGATACTGGGGGTCAAGAGAAAGCTGCATATTGCTTATAGACCAGCTTCTTCTGGGGCAGTAGAGAGATATAACCGGACAATTGTGAGCATATTAAAGAAGTTTGTGGCAGATTCTGGGCCAAGTTGGGATATCCGATTACCTCTGGTCCTAATGGCTATCAGATCTACCCCTTCATCTGCAACCAAAATGTCACCATTTGAGTTGATGACTGGGCGCAAGATGGTGCTTCCTCAGCATTTGCTCTATAGGACCCAAGAGCAGACACTGATAAATGCCTCCACTACTCATGAGTATGTAGAGAATTTAAGGAAACACCTTCAACATGCTTTTGCTTATGCTCAGCGGAATCTAGAAAGATCGGCTGATAGCATGAAGACCCATTATGACCTGAAAACTTCCAGGAAGGAATATCAGGTGGGAGACCGGGTCTATCTATACAACTTCCAAAGGAACCAGGCCAAGCAGCGCAAATTTTTGCCTACATGGAAGGGACCCTTTGAGATCGTCGATAAGATCTCCCCTGTGGCCTACAAGATCCGCATCCCCAAAGGCGGTTCGGCAGAGGGGGAAGACAAGTGGGTCCACATAAACCAGTTGAAATGTTGCCATCCCAGGCACACTCTGCAACAACTGGAGGAATCCTCTGGAATCCTAGCAGGCACTGTCTCAGACTAATTCAGTTCCAACCATAAAACATACCACATCTAGTCTCTAAAATATTGTGATTTGCATGAAACTGTCTCTTAGTTATACTGTTTTTTTTTTCTCAAAATAAGAATGTAATGTTTCGTTATGATAAAATGCATATGCTGCCCCACTACCTCAACAGTGGTGGAAAAACGTCTATGAGTAGATATTGCCGCTTTTGCTTTATCATCCTAGGAGAGATGAAACCATGAAGGATGACCAAGAAGAACGATCCGGAGACCGGGAGCAGAGACGCAACGGGCCCGGGGTACCGCCCAATCTTCCCATCAGGACCGGCGAGGAGAACCGATCGATCAGTACCGGATGGAGAAGAAAACGCTGAACTGTGTCATCTACAGAAGAGGAAGAAGATTATGCGGACAGACCGGTGCATGGGTCAAAACCCTTGTGCACGCGACTCCCCATCGACTCAAATTCAAAGTGCAGTCGCGTGGGGGGGACTTGTTGGGTGTCCTGACCCACGTTTAAGCTACCCTGCTACAACATTTGGTGCTGTGGGCTTAGAAAATTCAAGATGGCGGAAAACCCACATGTGCGCTGAAATCCAGGAAAGCTGCGCAGTTTGTGCGCCCACCAAAATGGTTGCCTCACTTGCCACCCACCAGTGCGAGAATGAAAGGCCGGGTTGCCATGAGGGAAATGGGTTGCCAAAGGAAAAACAGTAGCGCCGGTTAGCTTCAAAGCGCTTTAAAACCACCATTGGACTACCCGCACAGTAGTCTGAAACCATTGGGAATGGCAATGCTGATTGCCAAATGCAACCTAGAATTGTGGGGAATTCATTTCTTAAATCCCAAAAATGGGTGCAGTACCAGTACTCACCACTATCCAAAAGCCGGCGTTTTAAAACCACTCTGTGTGTTTTTCTGAAGGCAAGCAAAATGCCTATTTCAAACCTTGCAACATGTGCAAAATATTCACTGAACACCAGCAGACATTTGGCAGAATGGAGTTTTGTGTGCCTACAAAATCTGGGAAATGAAGAGCCCAAAAACAATGCTTATAACAAAAATGCTATGGAGTCAGCAGCTTAAGCCTAACTACAACTGGATTTAAAACCACCAAAATCGAAAATGTTAAATTAAATGAGTGACCTATGTTTGGTGTCACATGCCTTTGTAACTGTTGAAATGTCATAGTTTTGCGCTTAGAATCAGCATTCTAGCTGCATGTGTAAAATTACAAGTTATTTTAAAAGCAACAAAAAGTTAGCTGAAGGTCTGGCTTAAGGAACTTGATTTTGCCTAGCAACTACCCATCAGCAGTGAAACTTGAGTCACCACTGTGTTCCCAGGCCAACCTTCCTTTTGCTGCCCAGGCTAAGGATATGCCATCTATCTGATAATTGAATTTCCTGTGCTCTGCCAGAGAGTGAACAAAGCCCTCTCCACTCAGGCAAAGGTTTTTTATTACAGACGTCGTAAAAAGTGGCTTCCTCCTGGAGAAGCTGGGAGGAGCACTGCCTGTGAGAAGCAAGCTGGCTTGGCAGAAACTGGAAAGACTGGTTTCTGTACCATGTGACCTGAAAAGACACACCCCTGCAGCAAGGATATGGTTTTATAAAAACGGGGATAATTCATAGTGCGGACATGTGAAAATTTTATAAATGATACCATAATTCTTGTGATTTTTCTGCCCACAGTTTAAGACGTGGTAGGAACCGGTGGTATGTTCAGGGGGGTTTTAGCGGAAAAATGGATATTACTCTAAATGTGTGCATGTTAAAAATCTGAAACTTCATCAGTTAATGTCCCTACCCCCTGCACACATGTATGTAAAGTTGGGTCCATGTCGGAAATTGGAAAAGCAGTTAAAAAGTCAATTATGTACACTCTTTGAATGCAAGCTCCGAGAATGAGCAGATTTGGACATAGACATGGCTAAATTCAGCCACACCATGTATATGTAATTTTAAACAAATGTGTACCTGTGCAAATATGTTTTTAGGTCAGATATAGATTGTGTGTAAAGTTGACAGGGGTGGGTTCTCTGTATCATAAACAGACCTCATCATGATGACACTTCATTTCATTCCCCCAATCAAGTAAGGAATGAAAATTTGACCAATGACGGGTGAGAGGGGCAAGGCTAGTGATGCTACACACACACACCCACTCTCAAGAAATAGATAAAAGCAGAGAGTCAGGACACATAGAGAGATTCATTTTTCATCTGCCGCTGAAAGCTCTGCCGGAAAAATCCAAACTTACCTCCATCAAACTCCAGAAAGCCAAACTAGAGACTTCAATCTATCCAGAGCAGAGAGACCCAAAGAACCGGTGCCTAGCAGAGACCAGACCCCTGTGAGCAGTTCCAGAGGCCAGGCGCTGTGAGCAGAACCCGGAAAGACCTGACCAGACTGAAGTCCGTGACCAAGTCGCTTTCCTGTTCAAAATCTCTTGTGAGTACTTAGCAAAACTCAGAACACATCTCTTAGTTTAAATTCATCTAATTCAATCTATTTAACCTAAGTAGAACTGCCTCCTAGCTGTCACCTGTCATTCTAGCTGCAAAAATTTGTCACTTGTCATTTTGAAAAAGTGTGCGTTTAAAATTTACAAAACCAAAAACGACCTTTACTAAATTACTCATATCTCCGCAACCGTTTGGGCTAGAGACTTGCAATAACTTTCATTTGGAAGCTGAGATCCCAGGCTTTTCTAGGACCCCAAAACGGTAGAGATAGTCCTTGCGGTTCCTTTGTAATAGCGCTCGGCGCATCCGCGAATTTTACCGCGATTTGCAATTTCTTCACATGTAAAAACTGCTGCTGTTTGCTTTCCATTGGCCAGAAATTCGTTTAACCTGCTAACTATCCCTGCATCATTGCTAGTGTGAGCCTGGACTAATATTAACTAGATACCACTCACCCTGAACCTCTGAAAGGGAATTAAAAGCGTTTCCAGCATATTTCTCATTCATTGCCAGCACATATCAAAGCAATTTGGGCCTGTGATTTCAAAAACTCCTATCTGTTTTCTGTCGTCTAAAGCTTGCTGGATTGAACTGAATTACAGTTGATTGCATTTCTGAGAACTGTGTGTTTTCCTTCCATTTCCTTGCCTTGCATCAAGGGGGGGGAGGGGATTGCCAGAGGAAAGTGATTACATTGTTGGGTTGAAATCACATTGAGTATTTTCTGTATTGCATTCAGTGAATATTGCATCCACCTGAGCTACATAAAGCATCCTCTACCACAGTATACTTTTGTTCCTATTTCCCAGTGTGCTACCTTATCCATTTCATGTTAACTCATTAGTCATTATAAAGAAGTGTGCTAGTGCCAGATTCTCCGTTGTTAATATTTCCCATATCAGATTAAGTGTGATATTCAATTATTAATTTATTATAAAGTGTGATATCTATATTTTAATTTATCAAATAAACCTTTTAAACTTGCAAAACAGAACTACTTCTTGGCTCAGTGGGGTCAGGGGGATTCCAAGAGAGGGGTGTCATACAAGGGTAGTCATCCAGAACGCATGAACTGGACCTAAAGATATATCAATAAGGGTTTTCATTCAGTATTATAGACTAGGTGTTAATTTGGCTGTAGTGCTGAATTGAATCCTCTTACAAAATACATGTATTTAATGATGTTGAGCTAAAACCATACATACTTAATAATACAAAAATATAAAAAGGTTTCTATGTGCCTTTGTGAACGGTTACAAGCACCATCTTGGAATAATTTGTGCTATATTGACTGAAAAAGTCTTGTAACCCTCATAATTAAGTCATTATTGAGTTAATTCCAATCAGAAAATTCAAGTTTGCACATGTGGTGCTAAATGTATAGCTAGCATTTAGGTGGAAAGGGGCTTTGACCTTGGGTCAACAGTACTTATTTTGCTTTGAATCCGTAGAAGCCAAGGCGTAGTGACGTCCTGCCTGTGATGCTTTGCAAATGGTACTCATTTGGCTGCTTACCAAGGATTTAAGAGGGCTTCAGTTGTATTCTATGTGGCTTTGAATTTAATGAGAGACACTTCGTTAAAAGTAGTGCCCAGATTGTTTAGGGCATGTTTATTCTTTGCCTGGCCTTCTGACCCATACTTACATTGATCCTTCATGCAAAACCTGAGAAGACATGGTGCCACACACTACATTTGCTAGTAGGCACAATCACAGAATGCTTTACACATCCCTGTGGTGATTTGCAGGCTCAAAAGACTAGTGTTAATGCAAATCCAGAAAACTAAGTAATTGTGATATCCTGGCTCAGATGCTTTGTTAAAGGTTCCGACTTGGTTGCTCACGATGGACTTATGAGGGTCTTATCTGTATTTTAAATTGGTTTTTAGTTCGTTGGTGACAATCCTCTTTGACGCTAGCAGTTGGGTAGTGCATATTCATCTATGTTGTGGCTTTGAACCTGTTGGGACATAGAACCTTCAAACACCAAGGAAGTCCTTGAATCACACATTACATTTCACGGCACCCACAGTTGTATTCCTGTTGCAACCTGCAGTTTCAAAGTGGAGTGCTTAGGTGAAGCCTGTTTGGGCTTGGCCAAGCCACGGGATGAAAGGGCTCTGGTGGTATCTCCATGTGTGCTTCCTAGATTGAACATATGGGAGCCCTTTGTTTTGGTTTAATGTGAGGAGTTCTTCTGTCCTGTTATATGGAGAGCTACTGGAGTGACCAAGGATGCCTGGGGCAACCCGAGCCAGTGGATGATGGATGGTCCAGGGGGCAGTACGGGGCGGATCATCCTCACTGAGAAGGTCATTGGGCAGAGGGGAGTAATATGTTGGCTAAAGATACTACTGACCCTTTTAGGGTATTGCAAAGGGAGGAGAAAACTTGTGTGGCAATCTGTGCACCCTCACCAAAGCAAAGTTGGGATAATACAGGTTCTGGATTTCCCAGATACTATACTGATCACTCTGAATCACTTGCAAAAATCACCAGTGGTCCCGAAGCAGAAAAAGTATTTGTTTGCAAATGGTTATCGGCATCTGCAGCAGAGACAAATTGAGAATCCAAGATGGTGGACTGCTTTTATAAATCTGCAGTCGCCGACCCTTTAAAGCATCCTACCAAAAATCAAATACACCTTACCTCAAAACAGGAATAAAGCCAGGCCCATCCCGGTGGCCCACGTATTATCACTCACAGCTCCAAATGGCAAACCCTGATGCCAACATGAGTAGGGGCCTATAGAGCACAGTGGTGTGGGTGTTAGGAGAAGAAGGTTGCAGGAGGTGTTTGAAGTGAGTAGGTGATTTTCAAAAGGAGGCTGTAGATTGAGCTTGGTAAGAGGGTAAGAAAATGTATCTGAGGCAGGGGGTTAGGGAGAAGAAGATGGACGTTTGGGAAGAACGTGAGGAGAAGGTTGGTATAAGTCATCAAAAGGAAGGTGGTGCAGAACATCAAGAGGAGGTTTAGAGTCATATGGAGGAGATAGGTAAACGTCATCATGAGGAGGCTGATAGATGTCATCCGGAGGATGGTGGTAAGGAACATCAGGAGACGTTTGAAGTCACCTAGATGAGGTTGGACTACTCGTGTTTCAACACTTCAATATTACCCAATCTAAAACCTTTGAAAGTTTAAAAATGAAACTGTTTTGTCACACCAACCACATTTTATGTACAGAGCTCAACATTTTGAGAGCAATACATTTACTACAAAATTATCTGAAATATCATTAGACCTCTCAGACACTACTGAAAAATGTATTGTTGTAGGTGCCTTTATTCAATGTGCCGATAATAAAGACAGCCCATTTATATGTAAAATGCGACAGCATATTTCTGAATCAGATTTTTGTACAACTCAACAGATACCACCAAACAAAAAGGTCATGCTTTGGACTGGGCTATAAACAGAAATAAGACTACGTTTTGTTGATTTAAAGGTTGCCAGTTGGATGGATGATTATGAAATAACTTTCAGCCAAAGCCATCCAGCTATTCAGTTACATCTTTCCCTTCTCTAAATATTTGAGACTATGCCGAAAAAACGTATACTTAAAGATCTGCTAGAATGCTAAATGCACAATAGTTGAGGCCTAATTAACAAAAATGCTTTTCAGAATATACTATGTGAGGAATCTGAGGGCATCATCACTTCTTTCTCCTATATATCCTCCTCCCAGGTTGTCAGGAAAAGGCTGTTGTGGATATGCGAAGGAGGAGTACCTCAGTGGAGGAGGCTTTGGGAGTGGAGGTGAGGCACCTTTGGGTGAGTCACGGTATCCCCATTTCTCTTTTGCCATGAGCTCAATGTCCCCAAGCCTTTATAGGCTATTTTCAATCCCTTCCCTACTTTTCCTGTAAATAATTCCCTAATAGATACCAGTTAAGTACTGGGACGAGGAAGATAACAACTAGAGAAATCCATTCTCTCTCTTTCTCTTTCCCTTTCTCTTTCTCTCTCTCTATATATATACATACATACACACACACACTCACTGAGGGAGCAGGTCTATGGATTGCTGATATAGCGCAGACCTCTACAGAAGGCAGTGTGGCAAACGGAGTGCCCGAGAGGCGCAAAACGATGTAGAGTGTAGAGTGTATGCAGCGGGAAGTGAAGCAGAGCAGATGGAGGACTGCAGTAAACTACGGAACGGGAACCCCACTGACCAAGCTTAAAAGTGAGGGCCGAGCTGCGAGAGACACATCGGTGGCAGGAGTGAAGCCACAGACAGCCGCTGTGGGGACAGAGCAAGGTGCCGCAAGAGAGATAGAGAACCCGTGGTGGGTGGAGACCATGCTGGAGCGCTGTAATCAACCTAGGAAGGAGGACACCAGGGCAGCAGGCGCAAGTTACACTTGTGGAACTTTAATGAATGCCGAATCAAAGGAAAGCAAATCTTTTTTGAATACCACTTTGAATGAAGGCAAGAAAGTACACACTTTTGAATACCTATCCGAATGCAAGTTCTGTTGAATATTGAGCTGAACGAAAGCAGTTTTGTGGAATATTATGTTGTGAAGGAACTGTGTAACTTGAGAGAGCAAGCAAAGACAGGAGCCATAAAAATATATGTAAGTGCAACAAGTGAATAGTGGCAAAGCAAGAAATAGTAAAGCATCATGAGGTTGTGAAAGAGTGGCAACATGCATACAAGGAAGAAGAGGCAAGACAAGTGTCTCAGTATCGCGATGTATAATGGGTGGACTGTGTGGTTCGACAACTGCGCCTAGACAGAGGACACCCACTTATGAAAACGCCACTTAAAATACCTGCAAAGAAGCATGTGATTGTATCTAAAGGAAAGTTGGTGTGAGCTAAAATTAAGGAACTGTACTTTGTGAACTTGGAGAAAGATAACCAAACCAGAAGTGCTGGAAAGTATTACAAAGAACTGTGTTTTGAAACAACTGAAAGACTTTAAAGCTTGGGGGAGGGAGTCCTGTTGGCATTGTGAACTATCCTGAACTTTGGGGAAGGGAAACCCTTTACAAATCAAGAACTGGAAGAAGCTCAGAACTTTTATTTGAACACTTCTCATTTTGACGCTGACATTGCTACACATTGTTTTGTGTCACTAGTGCGAAACGTGTCGGAAGCGGCCTCTGACTGCATCGGAAGAGCGAGGTGCGGCTTGACGCGTCTGAGCACGTAGGATCGCGTACGGAGGTGCTTTCCTCGGATCCCTGTTCGGTGTTTGGCGAGCAAGTGAGGAACGCGCGGGCGGCGTGACTGGGAAGCAGGGTAGCAGGTAGGCTTGGAGGCTTGGAGGCGGAGGAGCGATCTCTGAGTATCGTACGGAAGCTCTCAGCATCTTGCGCCCAGTGTGGCATTCCTGCATTGCACCCGTATTCGGTACGGCTGCCCTCCACACTAGTCTCTTGCATCCCGTGCCCTGCACTCTATCAGCCCGCTATACGCGCCCACCGAGCTCCCCGTGGAATCCGCCGGGAGAGGATACTCCCTAGTGGACAGGTGGGTCTGCACAGGAGCGTCTGCCAGGATTGGGGGCGTGGAGTACAGACTCCAAGCACAGACGGCAAGTTTATCTTGTATTCCCTGGCATTTGCTCCCCCTGGGGTCCGGGCTACCGGAAGAAGGGGAGTGTGGGGAGGAGGAGGGGGTCCCGAGTGGCTGGATTTGGAGGTACTGGTTACGGGGTATTGTGGGCGGGGTACCGCATTTACTGCCTGTGTCTCTGGCAGTAGGATCTGTAGGCAGCCCCTCTGATGTGTCAGTAACCATTTAGGCGAGTGTACAACTTAGGAACTCACCCAGGGTCGTATTCCTACATACCATGGCGTCCCAAGCACACCTTCGCACTCAGGGGGCACTGGTAGAGAACTGGAGCAGTGTGTTACGGCCCGGAGATAGTGGGCTGTTGCCTTTGAGCCGGGCAGATTGAATATAAACACTGTGTATGTAATACCAGGACGTCCTAGTGCGAAGAACCACCGTGGGAGCGATTATTGGGACCAATTTCTTCTTCTCTCCAACCACTGTGCTGATTATTACATTTGCCAGTGAGGCAGGATCGAGATAAGGCAACTTCCAACGGCCAGTGTAGCCTTTCTGCAGAAATGCAGCGGGGGAAATGAGCTCCCCATTCGATCTATAACTTACGGAAAATCAAGGCCCAACCTCTTATGGAATGTAAGGAGAATTACAAGAAAGGTAGTAAATGCAAGAAGCACGCAAAAAACTCTATACCAGTAGCGCAAGGAGCTATTACAGATTTCTTTGCCATCAATCCTCCCCCTGAAATAAATTCTACCATCAATGAGGAATCGGATCCCCCAGGCCTAAGTGGTAGTATTTCTTTAAATACGAATTTTGACGATATAGACAATAATTCACTGCTTGATCTTTGCTTAAACATACAGAGAGGAATGTTGTCACAGATCCCTCAGAGGGTATCTAGCAGTTTAACATCCCCGAAGGCAAACATCAGTACTACTCCTGGGGTGCATAATACCGAGGGCAGCAGCGGTCACCTATCTGCCTCTCCAAATCTAGCGATGGCTTCTATGGAGGATGGACCTGAAAATGAGGCCGAGGATGATAATAGTTTGCATCCTAGTTCAACTGCGATAACAGAGCTTCAATCGTCGGTGGCCTCCCTTCAATTTGCACTTAAAATACTTCTGCAAATGTCAGGGCGCATTCTGACAAATACTAACACCATCACCTTGGTGCTAGAACTTAAGGATTTCCCGCGTGACGATGTGGAAGTGAACCTATCAGACGCTGTACACATAGTGGAAGAGACGGAACATCAGGAAATCACTCCAGAGGAAGCTGCTGAGTATTCTACACCCAATGGGAGTACTCAAGAGGGGGATGTACCAGTAGTGTGTGTGGAAGATCAGGAGCTAGTACAGAGTCCTCGGGCTCCCCCTACACAGAAACAACCCAGATTGGCCAAGAGGGCACTTAAAAATAAGAAATCTATAACGAGTGCCCCACCTCCAACCGCTGGCCCACGGACTGCCCCAGAAACTTGCTCGAAAAAAGCCAGGAAAAGACTTGCGCGAGTGGCGGCTTGAGCGGCAATGACAAAGGGTCCTCTTTCTGACTGGCTAGTACCGGGAGAAAAGTCCACTGTGGTAGACCTAGAAGAAGCCTCGTTGGTGGACTCTGAGCAAGACCTTGATTTCAGCACTCCTTTATATCCTGAGGAACCCCTAGGGAGAGAACCATCAGAGACTACACGGCATGGACAAGAAAGCCTAGGAGGAGTGTAACAAGAACCGTATTTGCTTTATTAAGAATCTCTATCCTAGTGGAAAAAATCCCTGGCTATCACGTTCTGAGTTCTTAACCAGGCTTCATTACATTCCTCAACTTCGTGTATTGAAGTCTGACGATTTCTTGTTCATTGAACCCCTGCAGGTGCCTAATTCACATGTCTCTGCCATACATTGCACCTTTTTGGCCTCTGCACAATTGATCAGAAAATTCAAAGAAGAATTGAGAGCAGTGGACATTGATATTGACGTAGATCCGCAGGAGAGGGATCTACATGACGAACCTGAGGTCATTGATACACCTGCTCCCCCAGCCAATGAGTCCAAGTCTGTAGCTGTGGAAAACTCTGCGATGGTTGAAATACAACAAGCTCTCAAATCACTTCTGGAAGCCCTGCCGCGAGTACTACAGAACTATTTACGTTTTTCTCTAATTTCTTGGAACTGTCGAGGTTTTGTACATCTTTTGAGGCCAGAGGGCTCAGTAGAGTTATTGTCCAAACATAGTTGCATCTGTCTCCAAGAAACTTGGTCACTGGACCCCCTATTGCTTGACGGTTTCGTTATATATCATTCATTTGCTAAAAGGGGTAACAAGGGTCACCCTTCTGGGGGTTTACTTACGGGGGTGGTTAATACGGTCATCTCACGAAAGATACAGTGCAAAGCTGAGGACTATCTTTTGGCGGTAGAGGTTGATTATTTAAATGAAAGTGGTCTGGGGGCGTGGCTTGGAGCGCCACCGATGTGGCTGCTCCCCTGAGGCCCGCCGTGCGAAGCCCGCCGCTTCTGGGCCCCTGATGCGGCTCCGCGCCCGTATACCGGAGCCCAGCTGATCCCAAGGACGTCGGAGGACCTGAGGCCCACCCGGGCTGAAGCGGGGACCACGACGATCAACGGAGACGAAGTTAGCCGCTCCGGTTCACCGAGCCGGCCCCAGCGACGATCTCCCAAGATGGCGGCCGTGCTCGTCTCCCGGCCCTGGAGGGCGGTGAGAGCTTTCTGAGGCCGCATTCAGACGCGGCTCAGTTTCTCGAGCACCCGGGTCGCGGCGGAGCAACATCAGCCCCCCGGACCTCTCCTCCGGTGCTCTCCCTGGGGCGACCCTTGCTTCCTACACTACCAGCCCGAGCCTGCACTGCCCGACGAGGGACGATACGGACGGTGCCCTTCAGGTAGGAGCTGCTGGGGGTGAGGATCGCCGAGGCCACGCAGAGAAATCCCTCCACAGCGCCTGAGGTGGGGGCCGCGCCATCACCGCCCCCCCCCCCCTCCGCCCTCCAGCGGGCTCCTACCTCTCACCACCTAAGACCCAGAGATCCGGTCTCCATACGCCACACTCCTGGGGCGCCCCGGCCCACACCACCATCTGGAGCCCCCGCTCGGACCCGGGACCCCTCCCACTATCATCCCCACCAGGCGATTCAAGCCTGGGTCCTCGGAGGAGGAGCGGTCCTAGCTGGGTCACATCGAGGGACCCACAGCTGCAAGCCCCGAGAAGGGCCTGACCAACGCCGCCCACCTGGAGCCTCGACCTGGCCACACTCTCATCCCGGGCTGCCCCTGACGGGTAGGCCCCTTCGGCCTCGGAGGTGACCTGACTGCCTACTTCTTGGGGCGACCCGCTCTGCTCTCTCTGGCCTAGTCTCAAGGGGGCGCACGTTATTCAATCCCCCCACCGGAACTTACGCCCCACATACCTGCCCACCATCAAGATTTGGAGAGTTCACCCCCTCACTCGAATCCACTATACACCGGCCAAGCTTGGAATCAGCTTTCCCTTTTCTCAATCAAGAGCCTCGACGCTCATCCACAGGGTGGGCCGCATAAACCATCTCCCCACCCACGACTCACCAACATGTCGAGACAGTCGAAAGCTATTAAAAATGTGGACATTGCCACCATGCTCACCGCTCCTGATAAGGGAAAGAAACCGGACTCAGTTACTCCCACCCCAGGGCTCTCCCAGGAGGGGGGTGACTCCCCAGCCACCAGAGGTGATCTGTTGGCGTTTATGGCAGACATCAAAGCCGAGTTTCGGTCCTGCATGTCGGAACTTACCTCCAAATTGGAACAAACAGACCATAGGGTGACCGAAGTGGAGCAGAGACTGAGTGAGATCGAGGATCGCTCCCAAGACCAAACAGCCGCCATGGGAGATATCCAGCAAACAGTAAGAGCCCTCCAGGACAAGTGCGAAATCCTCGAATACAAACAAGAGGACCTGGAAAACAGAGCTCGTCGGAATAACCTCCGTATTAGGGGAGTTCCGTCCTCAGTCCCCGACCAAAATCTTGCAGGATACATAGGAGACCTCTTTCAAATTCTCCTCCCGCATCTAGATAAATCCCAACTGCTGCTGGATCGGACCCACAGACTTCATCCGCGACGAGGAGTAGACTCCGACCAGCCCCCAGATGTCATAACGAGAGTACACTATTTCTCCACTAAAGAAGCTATCTCCGCCATCAGTCGGTCCGGAGATGAACTCTCCTTTCAAGGTCACCCTCTCCAAATTTATCAGGATCTCTCCCTCTCAACCCTACAGAAAAGAAGGGCTCTCCGACCTTTAACCCTCTTCCTCCAAGAGCGTAAAGTCAAATACAGATGGCTTTTTCCCACAGCCCTGCAATTTTCGTATAATGGCTCCCTCCGGAGAATATCCCACTTAGAAGATGCCGCTAAAATCATGCAGATATCCTCCCCCCCTGAAGGAACCACCTCCCCAGACTTGGAAGCCTCGGGAAGCCCTACGTCAGCCCTCCCCCCCCAACCCAGACGTCCTCCATGGTCCAAGGCCTCCCGAAACAGGAGAAGATAACCCGAGTCCGAGCGGCCCCGGATGCCTCCCGCACCTCCGGCGTCCCGGACGCCCAACGTCCTTTCAGCTAAATTCAGAAATAGTAACTCCGGCCCAACACAATCCCACGCTCGCCCAGCGCGGCGGGCTTCCTCCACGGCCTATGCCCCCCCTCCAAGATCCGCTCCATCTTAGAGCCCTTGGATGCAAACGTTATTTTGCCAGACACAAATGGCCCTGTTGGCCTGGGGTGGGGTTACACCCACAATGTTTCCCACCCCGCTAGTTAAAAAGTTGGCCTCCCGTTGGGGGCCTCGGTTAAAACTGCAAGTGCGGTACAGTTCACCTCTCCACCCTCTTCACGATGGCAGCTGATGAACAACCTGGAGTCCCCCCTCCATCCCCTACGCATGGAACCCCTAGCTCCCCGATCCCGGAACACCGGACGCTGAGATGCCTTTCCTGGAACGTTAACGGTCTCAACTCCCCCCCCAAGCGCAAATCGATTCTCCAGAAGCTACAAGATGAGGAGGCCGATGTGGTGTTCCTCCAAGAGACTCATCTCCTCCCGGCAGACTTTGGCCGGCTTCGATCCAGCATATATCCACACCAGTTCTTCGCCTCGGGGAACTCCAAAAAAGGGGGCACAGCGATTATGTTCCGGAAAGACCTGCGCCCCCAGACCCTGGACTCCATGATGTGCCCGGAGGGCCGCTTTGTGGCCATCAAGTGCCTCCTGTTGGGGGACCTCTACACCTTGGTATCGGCATACGCACCCAACTCAGGACAGGCAACCTTCTATGACTCCTTGGGCTCCTCCCTCTCAAGCTTTGTGGAAGGCCAGACAATAATCGGTGGGGACTTCAATGGGGTCCCAGACCCCACTAAGGACAAATCTAACCCCCCCGCCCTTGGCGAATTCGGCCAGGCCCTCAGTCTGCTGCGGCTCTTCAGAACCTTAGAGGTGGTGGATACATGGCGGGTGCTTCACCCCACCGAGAAAGATTACTCCTTCTTTTCGGGCGTACACCGAACTTTCTCCAGAATCGACCTCCTTCTGGCTTCCCCTCAAACTCTCGCCCTCGCTAATGAGGTATCGATAGGCCAGCGAATCCTATCGGACCATGCCCCAATAATAATGGAACTGAGCATTCAGAACACCCACGCCAAGGCAACACGCAGATGGGCGCTCTACGACCCGATCCTCAATGATATGTCAATCAGAGACAACATAACCACCACCATCAAGAACTTCTTTGAGGAGAACCTAGCCGCGGACACCTCCCTGGCCAATAACTGGGATGCAATGAAAGCTGTAATTCGGGGAACGTTGATAGCCCAAGGCGTGGCATACCACCGAAACCGGAAACAAATCCGTCTATCCCTGGAGGAGGACCTGCGAGCAGCTGAGGAAGCCCAGAAGAAGAGTGGCTGGTCCCCCAGAACACAGAGAGCGCTCCGCTCGGCCAGGAAGAAACTAGAGGCCCACTACGCAGAACACACTGCGCAACTCCTGGCGAAGACCAGACAATTCTACTATGCCAAAAGCAACAAGGCCAATAAGCTGCTGGTGGCCAAGCTAGCTAAAACAAGACGGACCAACACCATTATAGGGCTCAAGGACCCACAGGGGGTGATACACCACTCTGAACAGACGAAATTACAACTAGCCTCAGACCACCTAATCCAGGTCATGACAGCGCCTCCCCGGGATCGATCAAAGCAGGAGGCATACCTACGGAACGCAGCCTTGACGCGTCTCCCAGACTCCACACGGGAGCAGTTGGAAGCCCCAATAACAGCTGAAGAAGTTGACGAAGCCATCAAGGCCCTCAAATCACGGGCCCCGGGCCCAGACGGATTCCCCCCGAGGTTCTATAAGATTTTTAAGCTCCAGCTCATCCCTCACATAGTGGCCCTGTTCAACTCTTTTAAGGTCTCGGGATCCGTGACCGCCACAATGCAGGAGTCGGTGACGGTTCTCCTTCCTAAGCCGGGGAAAGACCCGAGAGATCCGGCGTCATACAGACCCATCGCCCTACTGAATATCGACGCCAACCTGTACTCGAAGATTTTAGCTAACCGCCTGGCACTCATCCTCCCGGATATAATCCACCCCGACCAAACAGGCTTCATTCTTCACCGAGCGGCAGGGGACAACATCCGGCGGACTCTGAACCTAGTGAACATCGCCCACCGCAACTCCCAAGGCCTTGCCCTAATGGCCCTGGACGCAACCAAAGCCTTCGACAGAGTCGATTGGTCCTATCTGGAATGCACTCTGGAAGCATTTGGGTTCGGCCCCACAGCCCGAGCCATGATCCTGGCGAACTATAAGCACCCTCGAACCATCCTCAGGATCAATGGCATCCACTCAGCTCCGATACCTCTGTCTTGTGGGACGAGACAGGGCTGCCCGCTGTCTCCCCTACTCTTCGCCCTCACAATGGAACCCTTCGCCCAGAAGATCAGGTGCAATGAGTCCATTAAGGGTCTTCAGGTGGGCTCCTCCCACCACAAGATCGCTCTCTACGCGGACGATGTCCTATTGACACTCACCGAACCCAACACCTCAGCGAAACACGCTCTGGCCGAAATAAAGGAATTGGGGGAGGTCACCGGCTTCACTGTCAACTTCACCAAATCAGTGGCTTTAGGAGTCGGCCTCCGCCCAGAGGACAAGGAGGCGTTAACGGCTCTGTGCCCGATCGAATGGCGGGACCACTCGATCCCCTACCTAGGAGTTCTCATCCCAGCGAACCCAAAGGAGACCTATCAGGCGAACTTTCCCAAACTGACCAAGGAGCTGGAGGGGGACTTGAAACGCTGGTCCACGCAGGAGATCTCATTAATGGGCCGGATCACGGCCGTCAAGATGAACCTGCTTCCTAGGTTCCTCTATGCCTGCTCATCTCTATCGGTGCCCTTCCCAGCCCAGGCTCTCCATGACTTACAGAGGAAGATATCCAAATTCATATGGAAAGGCAAGAAGGCCAGGATCCCCCACAAAACCCTGATTGGCAACGCCAGGCTAGGAGGCCTAGGGGTCCCGGACCTGCAGGCCTATAGGACAGCGGCGCAACTGTCACATCTACACGCCTGGCAGACGAGCACAGCCCGCCCCAGATGGGTGGAACTGGAGCAGGCCCAGCTTCCGCTTCCCCTCCGGTTCCTCCCTCACATCCAACCCTCCCTCAGGGCACGCTGGAAGGACATCCTACTAACAACAAAGCAGACCCTAAGCTCCTGGGATTGGGCTCTAAAGCAGAAGGGAATCCCGAGGGGCCGAAGCCCCCTTTCACCGATCTTTCACAACCCCGACTTCTCCCCGGGATCTCTCCCTCGCAACTTCCAGAATTGGATAGACGGAGGCCTGGAAACCCTGGGGCAGATGTACTCCGAAAACAGACCCCGGACCTTCGAGCGGTGCAAGGAGACTTTTCGGCTTCAAGAAAGGGACAGATTCACATACTGCCAGCTCCGCCACTGGTGTTCGCACCCTCAGACCCTCCAGGCGGCAACTCGCCCCCCGACTCCATTGGAGCTAACTCTTGCGGACCTGCCGGCTAGAGGAAGAATCTCGGCTATATATAGACGTTTCCTGGGGGACTTCTTGGCGACAAAAACTCGATCTATGGCTCAGTGGGAGGCGGACCTAGGCCATCCGATCGATGACCAAGCTTGGGTAGACATATGGTCCCGCACCCACTCTTCCTCCACTTGTGTCACCAACAAGGAATGTGCATATAAACTCACCCTACGCTGGTACTACCCCCCTCTCAGACTCCACCACATGAACCCACAAGTGGACCCCGCTTGCTGGAGAGGCTGCAGTCAACCAGGCTCCTACTTTCACATGTGGTGGACATGCCCCAAGATCCAGCAATTTTGGGCCAGGTGTCTCTCCACCATTGAACAAATCACCGGCTCCGCCCTCCCACTGGACCCTGAGACAATTCTGCTGGGGATCCCGGTCCCTGGAATTTACCCCCGCTCCGGCAACAGGGCTAAGCTCCTCACACAGTGCCTCCTGGCGGGCAAGACGGTTCTGGCCCGCTTCTGGAAGTCGCGGGACGGCCCCTGCCTGGCCCACTGGTGGGGAAAATTGTGGGACATCTTAATAGCGGAAAAGGTTACCGCTGCGAGAGCGGGGTCTCTGCACCGCTTCCAGAATGTGTGGGCCCCAGTGCTGGACTATGATCAGCGATATCCCGCAATGACGTTCAAGCCAATCAACGCCCGTTGGGCCCTGAGAGACAAGGAGAATACGCATCAAGCGGGGGAGCTAAACTGAATCTCTGGCCCGGGGAAAACCGGAATGAGGGGGGGAAAGGGACTCAAAACTAGAATCTTTTTTTTGCAATATTATACTGCCACCCGATACTGTCTGTAACCTTTACTGCCTTGCTATAAATAAACATATTTTAAAAAAAAAATGAAAGTGGTCTTTGTAGATTTCTATTGATTAACCTCTACAACCCCCCTGGAGGTGTGATAAGAGAACCATTACAAGAAGCAATTCAGGACCTATTGCCTTCTTGGTCACTGAGGTCTGGTAACACTGCTGTAGTGGTTATGGGGGATTTTAATTGCCACATGACAGGCGACTTCCTTGTATCTCCTAATCCTGACCTCAGTGCAAAATGCCTGATGTCCCATGGAAGAAGGGATGGTGAAGGGTTAGGCTGGCTGCAACTGTTTGATTCATGGGATCTTACCATGATTAATCGGCGTACACTGGGGGATCGGCCTGGGAAACACACCTAGACTAATGGCATATCGTTCAGCACCCTGGACTACATATTTATGTGCCCCGAGATGCAGACCAGAGTTGCTGATATGAGTGTAACTCCCAATAAATGGAGCGACCACGCGTTGCTTCGTTGCTCACTTCGCCTCCCTTCCCCTTCCACCTCTCAGTTGAATATTGGTAGTACTCAAACCAATTGCTCAAGATCTAGAATAGGCTGGTCGGAGAAGAACATAAGAGCGGCTACCGAAACTCTCAAACCCGCCGCTTCTCAGGGCCTTCCGCACTTCGATCTCATGACTGTAAATGATATAGAAGACTGGATTCTGGGTTTCTCTGGCTTACATGCCACTAGAAAAACGAGGCACACGTTGAAACCTGGGGGTCAATACTCCCCTATAATCAGGGAATCCGGGATGATCCATTTGGTCACCCTCTAGCCTGGCTTTTGTCAGACCTATCCAAGGTTCTGTGCTTAGAGCAACAATTGTTCATGTTGTTTATATATGTTTGAGATAAATGTGTTAATATTTTGAGCCTGTATATGTGCCTTTCTCTTTGAAACGTCATAACATGGTATCTTTATGTATTCACTCACCTAAGTTTGTTACACATGTGCCGCAAAAGTTTCTAATGCAGCATTCTATTTTTGTAATGCGGAATAATTGTATAATTGTTTATATGCAATGTCTGCCTTACTTACTGGAATTTACAATCCAGTTCTTGTTGAATGACTGAGAAGAGAGAAAATAAAAAAACTACTCTCAGTTTCTATTCTATTTAATTTATATGAGTGCGTGTACCACCTTCCCCTTTGCCCGTACACTTATCCTTTGGATATGCATAAATTATGCTACAATATAGGAGCAGATACACTTTAAATTCTTTTTGCATATAATTAAATTGCAATCAACTTTGTTTCTTTAGACAGGACTCCCCTTTGTGTTTTTCTTCTATTGATAGCCCTTTGTCCTGTGCTACATTTTCGGGCTTTCCCTCCTGTATTTCTCTCAAGAGAGGGCTAAGAGCAGAGATACGGGGTTTCAAGAACATGAACTTAGTGGGAGCCGCCTACTATGAGAAAGTTAGAATAGCCAAGTACAGATATAGAGCCTGCATTAAGAGCATAAAAATATCAGAGAGGAACAACAGATATCAAAGGCTCGTACAAACCATCTGCTCTAGAGATTCTCGTAGTATATGGCTACTCCTAAATGAGAATAGAGAAAAGGTCAATGGCCCACTAGCCAACCCTATTGGCGAGGAAGTATGGGTAAAATTTCTATTAAGTCGTAATTCTGGAGAGGCGGAGGCTTCCAGTATATTTGAAGTGAAGGCTCCCTTCCCCCCGCCTTTCAATGTGTCTGTGGAGGCCATTCACAACAAAATAGTCACCCTTAAGGCCTCTAGAGCCCCTGGCCCTAATGGGCTGGCTAACTCAGTAATTAAGAATGACCCTGCATTCTGGGCACACCTCTTCTCTATTCTCTTCAAAAAGATCTTAGCTCAGGGGACTATTCCCCATTCTTGGCAAACGGCTATTCTCGTCCCTGTGTTTAAAAAGGGTAGCCGTATAGACCCTAACAACTACAGGCTCCTTTCTATGCTTGACATCACTGGCAAACTCTTTGCCGCACTACTGCTTAGTGAGCTGCAGAAGTGTGTAGAACAGACCAATATACTCATCAGATTCCAATGCAGTTTCCGGCGAGACTTTTCCACCTCTCATAATCTTTGGGTGATGGATATGCTTCGCACACAGGCGCTTAACAAGGGCAGACTCCGCTTTATGCCCTATATATCGATTTCAAGGCTGCCTTTGATTCCATCCCTAGAGCAAGATTATGGACCAAGCTGGAAACTATGGGTTGCCTGCCAGGTCTCCTATATTATCTATGACAGCTGCATTATAACACCTCTGCGTGCCTCAGATTAAACCAGGAGGGCAGTATGACCAGACAGGTGATCCAGAATAGGGGGGTAAAGCAAGGATGTGTAACTGCGCCCCTCATTTACAATCTATACGTATATGACATCCCCGCAGCACTTGCTGAGGCTAACAATTGCCCTCCAAAAATTGGTGAGGCACCATGCACTGTCCTAGCATATGCAGACAACCTGGTCGTATTTGACAATACCATAGCTGGATTTAGGCGCTCTGCTGTCACTTTATGGGATTATGCTAAAACCAATGGCTTGACCATTAACCTACACAAGACAAAGGTACTCAGATTCACTAGGAAAAGAGCATCCAGAGTCGATCTGTTGGTACATAATAATCACATACTGTATGCTCCATCATATTGGTATCTTGGTGTGGAAATTGAGCCGTTGGGTGACTATCCCCTGTGCAGGCAAGGACATATAACCAGGGTGATGCAAGTAACAGCATTAATATCTTCGTTCACTAACAAACAGGGAGGCTTTACTTTGTGGGGGACAAGACACTTATACATCCAAGTATATGTGCCCATGATTAGCTATGGCCTTGAGTCTCTTCTCTCTTTCGATCTGGCCTGGCTGCAAGTGTTGGAGGGTAAATTCTGGCGCTGGATACTGGGATTAGCTCCAAGTGTCCCAGTGGCCCTGATTAGGCTTGAGTTGGGCCTTCCCTCACTCAAAACACTGGTACTCAAAAGGAGGGCAGGATTTTATCTTAAAATGAAGTGCAGCTCTTCCAATCCGCTATTAGCTGTCATTCATCAAGAAGTGAGCAAAAAACATACCACTTCTCCCCTCCGGAAAGATATGACTAAATTTCTCATAGACATAGGCTGGACGCACAGAGGGGTAACTGTCTCCAAGGATGTACTAAAAGTGCTGAGTAAAAAGGTGGACCTATGGGATTGGTTAGAGAATTTCTTACATCTGAGCAGCCTAAAGACTTTTCATTTCGTAAAATATAGACTTTATAATTTTATGAAACCACAAGCATATCTGTATCTCTGCCCCACTAAAAGGCTCAGACGTTTAATTATTTTGTTCCGTCTGGAGCAATTAGCCACCTTGTACAATGTAGGAGCCAGGGAAAAGATCCCTGCCAATGAGCGAGTATGTCACCTATGCAAATCTCCTGAATGTTTGGAGACAGCCAAGCATCTGTTGACTGAGTGTTTGACATTGGGTCTTTCAATCGCCAAATATCTTGGGGAATTCGTACATGATCCTCTAACCATTTGTGAAACTTCATTCTGGCTCTATTGCACTAACACCTACAACATGCATTTGTTCATTGCATTGTATAATGTGCGGCAGCAGATCGAAAAAAAACCTGGGCTCCTTGATTTGAAACAGCTTAATATGGTGGTTTAAAGATTGCATGTGACACTCTGATTAGGTAGAGGTTTTACACCTACTGTATTTTCATTTGATTCAGAGACATGGTGTCTCTTGCAGAGATGTCTAACTCCTGCATATGTGGCTAAGACTGTGCTGATGTGTAGGCAAAGATAATAAGCTATACACAATAGTGCTCACCTGAGCATTTTAAAGAAAATTTTGTTCCAATATATATTTTTGTTGATTTGTTTCTTTTAATGAGTATGTATTAATGTATGCAATTTGTATTATGTGTAAAGTTTGAATTTATTTTCATACTATATCACATTAAAGAATTATTATTATTGCTACACATTGTATACAAATAGATGTGAGGGCAAGCATAGGTTTTGGACACAGACAAACTTTTACTTTGGACTTCCTGACACAGACTATCTTTACTTTATTTAGGTAGGGATTTCAACCTTAGCATAGGGCAAGCTAGATCTTTTTCCAACACTTTCTCTGCTAATAGAAATGTCTACGTTAAACTTGAATTCAGTTGCCTGTGTCTACTTCCTGATGCTTTCACAACTTTCGGTCGCTAATGTTACTCATCAAGTGGAGGCATACAATGAGACTTTGCTCCAAAACTCATCAAGAATAGTATACTCGAATGTGTGCGCCATATTGATGAAACAACATTAAACTTTAAGAGCCTGGTCAAAACAAAATGCACATGGTAACAAATGCCCCCTCGCAAAGATCAAAACAAGATAAAATGGGGATGCAAAGAACAACTCTATTTCAACAGAGCAAGGTGTAAATTCAAATTAACAAATGTTCTCCATGCTTGGAGAATATGCCTCTGAAGCAGAATACTGAACCCATTAGCCTTGACTGTTTACATCATGTTCAAAATACTTTTGAATCCAAAACTCCACATAGCAAGATCTAACATCACCCGGATTCACAATTAACTTACATTCCTTTATAATCCCTGGAACAGGCATCAGGCTCCACTATGGATCCGGATTGAGTTTTAAAGTTTTACTAAGGAGAGTTTATAATCCATCCAAGAGAACATTAAACCCTCTAACTCATGTCATTACTGTTTGCAGGAACGAAATGCGTAATTTCTTAGATATTTTGTAAAAAAACCTTTTGTAGATGGCTCAGTCCTTGCTTTTGAAAATGTCTTGAATTTCTACGCTTTAAAAAAATGTACTTGGTGACAAGACTCCATCTGACTCATGTCCTTTCCTAGCAAAAATCCTAGAACAAATAGTCACTAAAAAGCTGCAGGAGTTTTTGAATTGCCACAAATGTCTTGCAGATAAACAACCCAGATTCTGCATCTGCAGAAGCACTAAGCCAGCACCACTTGATGCAAGAGAAAATTTGGTATGGCATATTGATGACCACCAAAACAGTCTTTTAGTTGTGCTGGGTCATCCAGCAATAAACTTGAACACCAAATGATCCTGTAGAGACTGGATTTATTGAGTAGGGTGTTGGAGTCATATTTTAGAAGGTTCTCCACTTTTCAATCCAATCGCTCCACATGCATTACATCAAATGGTCCCACTCCTCCAAGCGTCAATCCATCTGAAGAGTGCCTCAGTGTCCCATTAACCCTGTAGTTTAATATTAATTGGAAATCACCCCATGAAAAGCTCATCAATCTAAAGATGGGTTATTGTTACACAGCTATATGTCCCACTTTTAAATAACAATATGCATTAGAATTACAAGCTTATCAACATCTTAACCACCATTTTTCCACCTGGTGCTGGGGGATGCAAACAATCACGTTGCTTGGATTGCGGGTTGAATCTACCAATCTAAGCCCACATTCCAAGCAACCGTATGGCTGCTTCCCCCACCTCGCCACCTCCCCCCCCACACCCGCAATTCCTTTCAAATTTCACATCCCTCCCACCCCTAGCCCCTCTTACCTGGTGACTTCAGCAGATTCTGCTCTGTGTAGCTGCTGGCTGCCATGGAAATGGAAGACGGGGCTATGGAGCCCCGCCTTCCTGATTCTTGGTGGCCATCTTAAGTAAGTATTTTGTCTCAATGAAACAAAATACTTTTTGCTTACCACCCTGGGTGTCCACTTTGCAAATAGCTGTGCTGCGCCCTGTACTTTGGTCCCTGGGCCATTACCACCCGATACACACCGCCAGAACAGGCATTATTGCTAAATTACCACCTCAATGGATAACAATTGGTTACACTGAAACAGTACACACACAGAGCATACAACTCCCCCATCTACATTTAACATTGACAATGTTCAGCTGCCTATTTGTTCCAAAGTAATACCTTTCATAAGTTGTACTACATATTATATGCAAATGTTCCAAAATATCTATTCCTTTCTCTCTGACAGTGACCGTGGCCACATTGCTCAAGCAGTTGCAGAGACCAAAACAGAACATGGGAATTCCCTGTTTATGTATATATATATCTATATATATGTATCTGCCCTTTGCAACACCAAAAACCTAATTCAAAAGCTACAGATTCTTCAAAGTCAAATCGAAAGAGTGGTAGCTGACAAGCACCTCTTTTCACATATCATTCCAGGGGGAGAGGCTTCATTGTGTAGTGAAATGTATAAGGAATATATATTTTTCTAGTGGTATGGAGAAACATCATAGATTTAATAACGCGCCCACTGCAACCATCCCAACCCCACATGCTGGGACAAGAAAAAAGCTGTTTTAAGTAAATAATATTGTTTTTATTCAAATTATAAATTATAGAAATGTAGGTGGTCTCCTAACTCACAATGTTGGTGATGTCACCAATACTATACACTATAAATAAACTCAGAGTACCCTTGTCTCACTACCTTTGTTAACAATGTGCACAGATTTGCATAGAAAAACATATACATTCAATATTAGTTTGGGCTGTGCAAAAGAAATCCTACCAGAATAACATTGTACAATATTCAGAAACTTAAGAAATAATCACATTACTTTATTTTTAGAGACTGAAAGCGCCTATTCAGAAAACATGGACGAATAAACTGGAATTGGTTGAGATTTTCAAAATGCAAATGTAGGAAAAGGCACCATTACAATTATTTAAAAAAGGAAAAAGCAAACACATTTCTTATAGAAAAAATGCTTCTATTTCCTATTCTTTTGGGAACATTCCATCACACAACATTGAATTATAAAAATGGGTGGCTTTGCACAGGCCGGTTTAAATCCCTTGTCCAATCAGTGAAATTGGATTTGAAAAAATAGATTCTGTGAGGCCTGCATTTTCTGAAACCAAGCTATGAAAATATGTATTTTACTTTATTTTGGGAGAGTTATAACCCCTTCTTTTTTAGTGCTCCATTTCCAAGGCAGTGCTATTTAAATACACTGAGCGTTTTTCAATTACGTTTTCGGTTGCAGAATTCAATCTCATGGACTGGAAGGAAGGAGTCACTGGGATCCCTGGGATTTCACAAATTCTATCTGGTTGGTGCTGCCCTCTGATTAAAATTGGAGAAGTACGAGGCATCCCGATCATTTGATTGTCCGGAACTCCATAGTATCCAGAGAAGAAGAGGCTTCCTTTCCCCGTTCCCATTCAGGCCTGGATAGAAAATCTTCTCTGCTCTCACAACCTATGGCAACATCACTTTTGCATGCTAGAGTAAACCCCACTCATGCAGCAACATTTCACACAGCATTTTTGATTGGACAGGCACCGTCATTGACTCTCTTCACTTTCTCACACCTAGAAAGGGGCTGCCTCCTCCTGCTTCCATTGACTCACTGAATTTGATGTGTCCTAGGGATGCGTGTCAGCTACAAACTAGACCCACCGTCAGGAGTGAAAATATTGAATTGAAATATTACAGACAGAAATTTTGAATAATATTTGAAGAATTTTCTAAATCCAAAAGCATTTTTTGGATGATTTCTGCCACTTCATGTATGATGGATTTATTACAATATGCAAATTATGCAAAAATGGCATCATGTTTTTTTGCTTACTCCAGATATGTAGTCAGCTTTTTAGAGATCCATGTTTAAAAAATAACAACTGATAATCTATTTCCAATTGTCATCTGTCATGTTGCGCAATTTAAAGTTCATTCTGACTTTATGTTAGCTGAGCGTCCTATCTGTGTTACTTGGTCATTATCAGTAGAAACCATCTCTTTGGAAATGTCACTTCACTTGATAAACCATGAATGGGTAATCTATTCTTCATTAATAAGGCTGGCCATTTCTCTTAAAACAATACATGCCAAGGTTAAGGGTCAATGAGCTGTCTAGGAATCTGCTTTTTTGAAAATGCACTGAAGTTGTCAACCAAGCATCCATTAATCACAGAAAGGGTGGTCTTTCAGAAAAGCATAATGCCAATTACTTTTATTTTGTGAGGCAGCATACTTGCATTTAAATTCATATTTGGAGTTTGGAAACAATGCCTATGAACGTGACTAAGCACATTTGTCCTTGTGACATTGATACATTGGTCTAAGTGAAATGTTAATACAGCTCTGGAAATGTTCGTTTTACAAGAAGCTGACTAAGAAGTGTTTTGCATAAATATATATTTTTATTAAAGTGTTTTATGGTTAATTTAAACCTTTTAACACTACAATTTGTCAAAATAAAACAGAAATTACAATAGTCATTCAGTAGAGAAAATGTCAATACAATATTCACTATAAGAAATACAGTGATAAAACAAATATAATCATTTCAGATAATTTTGTGTCCACATAATTGCACTGTTACATTATAGGTATCTTCTGTGACACGTAAGAGAAAAACAAACAATGTAACAATTTTTACTTGCAATAATAATCACAATATGTTGGTCCATCCATAGAAACTGTGTGATTTTTGATGAATGTTCTAACTCTGCATTCTGTCATACCGACGCTGAAATAGTAAGAGCCTTTCCCTCCAGATAGCATCATCAATGGCATCAAAGATTTGCAAACGTTCGGATGAAACTGTCTTTATTTCCATTAAACCCTAATATTGTCTCCCAGACTGAAGCCCAAATTATTATTGAAGTGGCCATTTTAATTTTTATATACCAGCATCAAAACCCAACTGCGGGTTGAAAACAAGAATCTAGAATGCTGAGATTTCGCTTGAATTTTTAAAGGAAAAAGCATATGGATCAATCTTTCCTTAGATTTATGATCTTAACTGGACCTTAACAATTTTATAAGGCAATTAAAAATCCATCTCTATTGCATATGTTTAGGTTTGTAAGAGTTTGCAGTTTTGATATACTCTTTTCCTTGACAGTGCATCTATATTTGTATCGTGATAATGACTTCAGGATTTCAGCAGTTGTTAACAAAGACATAACATAAAATGACAGAAAAGTACATTCAAGCTGGTTTCTTTTGCAGAGAATGACTACATTACTTTTGCTGCACATGAGTATGAATGAGTAGTGGCTAAACCATCTACCCAGCCCTCGCACTTCCACAAAACAAGATTGATCACAATCATAAAGGTGACTCAGTTATGAGATAAACCTCCTTTACTTTTACTGGTAAAGTGGGTCGAGGGGAGGCTATAATTTCAAGAGGGGTGTGAATGTGATCCAGTAGTTATCCAAACAACAAAGTACAACAGTCCAAAATTAAAGGAATGACCAATCAAGGTTCTATAAATATGTATATACTTTAATTAAACACACCGAATGCAATAATAACTAAATAGAAACACTACAAAAACTCACCCCGATGGTAAGAATACAGAATATTCAAAGATAGAAAGATGATGCACAGTGGGTAATGAAACAATGGTAAAAGGAAATCATAATCTACAGTGTTCTTAAAAAGGAGATGTGTGCAATGAAGGGATTAAAAGGTAAACCATTCTCTAGATAGACAGTGCGTGGGTAGTTACAAGTCAATAATACCTTTACAGTGTCCTTAGCAATTTGACAGCATCAATCCAGGATGTTCGATGCTTTGCGAACACTTTGAACCAGGCCCGAATGCGGCAGGTGCGTAGTTAAGCTGGGGTCAAGCTGAATTTTGCTGTAGTTCACAGCAGCGTTCGAAGACGTGCAGATTGTGAGGGCAACCAGGGGTGGTTAAACAGCGATGATGCCAGTGATTGATGTGCAGTTTGAGTCGGGTGGTTCAATGTGGTGATCAAGGGTTGCGATTCAATAAGGCCACCAGGGTTGGTTCAACCGTTAATTTGGATTAGGAATGAAGAGGCTGTCAGTTCAAAAAGCATTTTGGACCCATTAGCTGCAGTGGTGAGCTTTAGTTTGAGCCAGAACAACAACGTGCACGGCTGGCGCGAGAAGTGGCAAACTGGTTCGAATGTGCAGCGCATCGGCTTAAAGATCAAGCGAGTGCCAAAGACAGCTCCGAGGGAGGATCCTTTTTTTGGCTTTGTTAAATGGGTTTCAAACTTGGCTCAAAGCACTTCAATGGTGAATACACAGAGATCCTGGCTGTTCAGGTTAGTGTGAGTGACAATCAAGGGGCTCAGAGACAAGCTAGGTCCTTGTTCTCATTCTCCCAAGCACAGGGGAAGTTAGCAAACAGTGTAGCTGGCAGAGAGGTAGGTCTTGTTCCAGCAGTCGGTCACTTCCAATGTTCACTGGGGAGACGTGGTTAGGGAGCAGAGCTGGCCTCTGCCTTGGACGCTCAATATTGACCTCATTAGCGGAGGACGTTGAAAGGACAGCGCGTTCAAAACAGGTCCATTTGAATGCTTCTTTCTGCCTGGATGGAGTATGAGGGCCAACCATCATAGTGTTAGTAGGTAGACTTGTGGGATGATCCGAGTAGGTTATAGAGAACATGGGTAGCAAAGTTGAGGACTTTATCTAGAGGGAGGAAGGCATAGAGAGGAAGGCCAAGGAAGGGGGTGAGCAGTAGTCAGGTTTGCTGAGCATGCGGGTGGAAATTAGAGTGGGGAGTAGAAAACTGACACATTTTTCAAATATTCAGAAGGATAAAGCGAAGCAGAGGCGGTTATAAGAGATGAACTGTTGCAGGCAGATGTCCCTATCAAAGTGGACCCCAAGGTTGCAAGCCTTTGGCAAGGGAGCAAGAAGGTCAAGCAGGAAGGAGACAGGAGAGGGGATGGTGTTGAATCTGGGAGAAAGAGCACTTCGGTTTTGGAAGAGTTCAGCATGAGGAAGCAGAGAAACAACCAGTGACAGAGAAAAAATTGGCAATCCGTTTCAATATGGTCTGGGTGAAGGAGGGAAAGGAGAAAAAGATTTGAGTTAAATCAGAAAAGCGGTGATAGTGAAAGTCTAAGGATGAGATAAGCTCTCCTATGGTAGAGGTATAAAGGGTAAATTGCAGAGTTCGAAGGTTTGATCTTCGGGATGAATTTAGTTAGAGGGGTGGGGTGAGAAGTTTGCGAGTTTCCGAAAATTTTAAAGGAGCAACCTTACAGGTGGCAACTAATCTAGGCTAGAGCAGATTTGCAATATCCAAAGTCCCAGAGACTGAGGAGGAGAGAGGAGTGGTTGACAGTATCGAAAGCAACAGCAAGTTCCAAAAGGATTAGCATAGAAGAGAGTTTGGAGTGGGGAGCACTGGAGACATGCATGAGTGCAGTCTCAGTGGAGCATTTACTATAGACTCCTGACTGAAGTGGGTCGGAAAGGCCATTATCCACAAGGGAGTAAGAGAGGAGGGCTGTGAGGTCACTAATATTAGAAGAAAAGTAGTGAGCAAAGTCATTAGCAATGAGGGAGGAGGAAATTGATATTTAGAGGTATGAACAAAGCTTGGGAGCAGATGCAATTTCAAAGGGGTGATTGCGAAGGGAAGAGGTTAGGTTTGTGGAGTGGGAGGATTTATCAAAATCCAGCGCAAAGGAGGGGGCAGCAAAGGCATTTCTGTAGGGGAGGAGTTGGGTGGGATTCTGTGATTTGTACCAGTGTGTGTCACTGCACATGTTTAGTGATGCAGGTCTGAAGATGTGAATTTGCATCCAGCATAGTATTGTTCAAAGAGGGTCATAAGTACATAGTGAAAGTCAGAAAAAGCATAGTCAATGGAATAGGCATGAATGGGGGAGAGCGACAGGGGAGATAGATCCTCACATAATCAAGGTAAGTGAAAAGAGAGTTCTGCTTGAATTTCTTCTTGGTCGTTGAAGACGGAAGAGGAAGAGTAGAAGGTGGTGGGGCTGAGATGTTAGAGTGGACAAGGCAGTGGTCAGAAAGGGAAGGGTGAATGGAGCGGAAAATACCAATGTATGAAGGGATGTGTACTCTACAACTTCTGGTATATGATATGATAGGTTATTTATAATGCGCTTAATACCCAGAGGTTTCTAAGCGCGGACCCCGGGATTGAACCTGTGTTGCTCCATGTCGTCTTGTTTCCAAGGCGAGCACGTTGCCTCTGAGCTATCCTCCTAGAGTTCATGATTAATGCACTGAAACTAATGGCCATCACCTAGATTTCTATAGGAGAGACGACTACAATTCCTCAACGAATGAGAACCACGCAGCTCAATAATGGAGAAAGACACAAGAGGGGAGTGCCAAGAATGCACCAATCTGATATGAAGACCATGAACTTGATCAAAGAAATGGACAGAAGCAGCGTATTTCACCAAGCACACCACTCCCCCCCCTCCCAGCACTGGTGCCACACCCGCACGATCAGGATCCTAGTGCAAGCTGCACGTGCGAAGCCTAAAGCACATGTGCAGGGAGAAAAAGGCAGAATAGGCAAAAGAGAGAGTGCCATGATCATTACAGCTTTCTTAATGCTCTGCAATGGTTGTAGGTCAAAGGATCGAAAATAAAGGGTCGACAGGACAAAGGATCGAATTTTTTTTTTTGTACTTTTTTTTCTTTTTTGGGGGTGGCCCCCCTAGCCCCCTTTTTTTGCTAAAAATCACTTTTTTCCAAAACGAAAACCTAAAAAAAATATATATAATATTAAAAAAAAATTCGATCCTTTGTCCGGTCGACCCTTTGGTGTCGAGCTTTTGTCCAGTCGACCCTTTTTTTTCAATCCTTTGACTAGACACCCTCTGCAATAGATCATTCAAACGATGCTTCATCACCTTGGGGCTTACTTCATTCATCACAACATTCCTCTGTTTTCAAATGTGTTGAGACCCTTGGAGCAAATCCAGCGCTGTCAGGGGGCGAGAGTGGCTGCTGGTGTATTTGCTATATAATATTTCTGTACTGACCAGCTGAACTTGTTCACCTTGTGGATACACACTGTGCAACGACCTCCTCTCCAATAAGAAAGACAAATGGGACAGTTGGAAGACTTACTTCCAGTTGTTTTTTTTAGCTCGACCATGCCACCAAAAGTTGCTTCAGTAAAATATTTCTCTATGCGACAGTTTGGCCCTCTTTTAAATAATACGTTCCGAGCTAAATCACCTCCTTTAGACCTTACTCGCGAAAAGGCAGATAAAATACTCCGCGAAATGTTATCGAGTTAGAACTCTGATTTATCGAATCTGTGGAGGCCACGACCATGAGGAACTTATGTAATTGTAATTGGTTATTTAGACCCAGTGGCGTCGTTATGGGGAGGTCTGGTTGCCCGGGGCCCCCTCTGATATCCTGATCTCCCCGTTTGTGGTGTTAATTGTGACAATCACTAAGAACATGTCTGCATATCACACGCAGCAAATACTCTCCTTTTGTCTGAAAGCCAGCAGTGATCTTGGTGTGCATTCTGGCATCGGTATGAACATGAGCACGAGCCAATCCTCAGGTGTTCCTGCCCGGCTTCCGCACAGCGACCTCCATAGTGTGCAGAGCAGCTTGCAGCCCCCTCCCATCAGAATGTAGTGCATTCTGATGGGAGGGGAGGTTCAGTGAGGTGTGGGTAGTTGGTGTGCACAAAAGCCTCTCTGCAGGAGTGCTTGTGACATCACAAATTACCTTTCATAGCCCCCTCCTACTTTTGTCTTTGGCCTCCCCTGTGCCCCTCCTAAATTTGATTTCTGGCGACAACACTGTTTATAACGCATTTAATACCCAGAGGTTTCTATCCGCGGACCTGGGGATCAAACCTGTGTTCCGCGTCGTCTTGCTTCCAGGGAGAGCGTGTTGCCCCTGAGCTATCCTCCCAAGACAGTGAGACGGCATTCAGAAGCAGTGGGACATGGAGAAATTGCATCTTAACCTGTGCTTTGAAGCCAATCGTCACCTCGGTTGAATGAGATCAGTTCCATGGCAAGGTTCTTTGAAGAGAACTCTTTACCCTGCAGTTCGATCAAGAAAACAGATGGTTCAGGCCAATTCGAAGCTTGAAGAAACCACCAGGATTCGGGAATTTTGTAAAGGGAATTTTGAAATTTGTAAACATGTCCTTTTTTCCTGAAAAGGAAAAGGGGGTTTGTGGAAGTGTGGGTCTCACCGGAGGAACTGGGACATTGCCGGACCAATGCAAAGATACATACGTACAACGGGAGCCTTGCAGGGTGTCCGTGGTCCATACCTTGTAGTCGAAGCAAAGCTTATACTTCAAATAAGAAATGCCTGCTGATATAGACTTATGTTCCACATATGCAAGGTTCTGAATGCAGATCATTTTTTGGAATTTGTAATGAAACACTAAAAACATAAGTACAATGTTTACGGACGCTTTTTGTGTGACGTTTTAGTGTCAAACACGCGGTTCACATGTGCAAATTCGGCCACGAATGATGGAAATGCACGTGCAGACATGCAGGGCAGTGCTCCCCCAGAACTGCAGCCCAGTGCAGCCGAGTGCAGCAGCTGGAAGCAGCATCGCGCTGAACCAGTTCCCTTTGCGAATGAGTTCTCTTGACAGCTGAAAACAAAGCTCAGTGACTGGAAGCCTTCCTTCAGTCACTTTGCGAATCACGTTTCACATCACATGGCCGAGCTTTCACTTGCGATTACAGCATGGGGCGCTGCACCAAGACCCGCGGCAGGCCTGCGCCCTCCCCCCATAGTGGACTACATCAGAAGGAGAAGGCAATGTAGCAGAGGCCGTGGTCAGGGGCTCGAGAAAGTCTTCCCGTGTGCTCACAGCTTTCCTTCACATATACTGTTATTTCCTATTCATGTTTTATCATGGGCCGATTTCTCAAAATACGTTGTCCACATATCTAATGCTTTACATTTTGCAAGCATTTATCTTACAAAAGTGGTCTTCCATTTTTGGACATCCGTTCAATTCCTTAAACAGGAAGTGGCATTGGAGGAGGAGAGGAAATGGCGTCTGCAGATTCATTAAAGAAGCAAAAGGGACAGGTAAAAGCCTGCATTTTAGTTTACTTGCCCACAGCATGTTTACGTTCCTTGTAACCCTGCCCCGCCACTAGCAGACATGGGTGCTGGCGACTTAGGCCTCTGCATCTTACTTCTTTCCTCTTTCCGCGCCCCGGATGACTGCGGGCTCCGGCGCTATATAAATAAATAAATGTTAGCAGTCGTGCTGGCAGGAGGCGTGCCAGCAGTATTCATAGTACTAGTAGCATGGAGCAGACCTTTAACCGTGTGCAGTGGTAGCAGTAAAACTGCTACTACCACAAGCAGTAATGGTACATTGTGCATGGCTTGATTGATGCTGTGTGATGAAGGGATGCTTTTTCTGTCTTGCCCTACTGGCTGTCGGCGCATATGATATGATATGATATGGCATTTATAACGCGCCTATACACAAGTGTTTCAAGGCGCGACGAGGCAAGGGAGGGGGAACAGAGGGAAGACAAACAGCGATCCTACTAGGCCAGGAGCCATTCAGATCGCGCAAGTGCATGGGAAGGGGAAAAGAAAAAGTGCGTGGGGGAAGGGAGAGGGGAAGTGCAGTACATGGGATAGAATAATAAGATAAATAAAAACGGCCAGGTGGTGGCAAGTGCAAGGTAAGTGCAAACATAAGTGCTGGTAGGACTGTAGGGATCCAGAAACAGTCTCCAGGTGCCGGGGTTTCCAGGGAGGCAGTGCAGGTGTGCAGCTGGCAGGGCCTGGGCACGAGAACAGAAGAGGTGGCCAGGTAACCAGCGCAGTTTGAGCCAGGAATTTAGCTGGGGAGGGGGGGAGAGAAAGCAGAAGCAAAGAGGAAGGTTTTGAGGTGCTTCCGGAACCGGAGAAGGTTCTCCTCAAGTTTCAGGGAGGCAGGAAGGCTGTTCCAGAGGGAGGCTCCTGCCAAAGAGAGCGATCTACCACCAACTCGTTGCTTGGAGAACCGACTGACCCTGAGGGAGTTGGAGGCAGATGAGCGAAGAGCTTGAGCAAGAAGATATTTAGGAAGAGAGAGTTGAAGGTATTGCGGCTCCAGGCCCCAGAAGGCCTTATGGACAATGCAGAGGGTTTTGAACTTAATCCTCGCTGCCACTGGCCGGTCACTCCGGTCACATCTGGACACACAGGCAGATGATGGGATACTCAACAGCAGTTTGCTCTCAGACTGGAGTGATTGGACTGGGCTGTGTCTATGAATTTTGTCTGCCAAATATGGCGGGCCAGGATGTTTAGACATTTAAATACAAGGCAAAGGATTTTAAAGTCGATTCTGTCCCTCACCGACAGCCAATGCAGTGAGCGAGAGAATCCCGAAATATGGTCCGATTTCTTTGCCCCCACCACCAGCCTCACTGCAGCAGTCTATGCACTTTGGAGCCGTTGGCACTATTTCACTGGAATCCCTGCAGGCAGGCTATTGCAATAGTCAAATTGAACTCACACCTCACCTTCCCTACCCCTCAGGCAAAGCCACCTTCATCACTGCCACCCTCCTTCTCGGTCATCCGACCCATGAAGAGCGTGTCAGTTGAGGCTTTCGCTGCCACCTTCTCACCTCCCCTCCCCCTTCGGCCGACTCCCACCCTGACACAGCCCTCTCCACTCTGCTATTTCTGATACTCTTGATATCCTTGCCCCTGTCTTGAGAATCCTCCTGAAGCCCAAAGCCAAACATAATTCCTGGTATGACTCGGATCTCGTCAACCTAACACGCAAGTACAGGGTGGCAGAGAGGAAATGGCGTGCTTCATGTGCATCCTCTGACAAACTGGCCTGACGCCTGCTCCAAAGGCAATACCGGGTCTCCGTTCTCACCAAGAAGAGAGCCCTTATCCAAGCCTGCATCTCTGCGGCATCGAACAATTCAGCTGAACTCTTTAAATTCTGCAAGGAACTTGCCAACCCTGCTGCAGTCTCTACCTCTCCTGTCCCCTCCCAGGCCCTCTGCACGGCACTGGCCTCACACTTCATTTCTAAAACTCAGGACATCCTGTCCTCACTTTCCTCCTTTCACCTCCCTCCCTCTATTCATTGCTCTTCCTCTGGCCCTTCTGCAGCCACCCCTCCTCTCTCCTTCTCTGCCTTTCCTCTTTTCTCTGCTGACGAGGTTTCCAGACAAGTCCGATCTATGAAAGTCTCATCAAAACAGGTTCACCCCTGTTCCTCCAAAACTATCAAGGACCACATCGACTCCCTGGCTTCTTCCCTGGCTGACTTCTGCAATCACTCCTTCGCCTCTGAAGTCTTCCCATCCCCCTTAAGCACTCTCTTGTGCACCCCCTTCTTAAGTAATCCTCTTCCGACCCCTCCTGCCCTGCTAACTATCGCCCAATCTCCATCTCTCCCTTCCGAGGCACACTCCTGGAGAAACTGGCCATCTCCCAGCTTAACCTCCACGCTGAATCTGTTGGTAGTCTTCATGACCATCAGTCTGGCTTCAGAGCTGCCAGAAGCACGGAAACTGCTCTCATGAACATCCGTGAAGACCTGCTCTCCAACCTTGACTCTAACACTCCGTGTGTTCTCATTTTGCTCGATCTCTCTTCTGCCTTTGATACTGTCAAACATGCCATCCTGCTCGACCGTCTCCGTGATAACCTGGGTATCACTGGTCAGGCTCTGGCGTGGCTGACCTCTTTCCTCTCCAATTGACCCTTCCCGGTCCAACTGGGGTCCTTCCTCTCTGACATCTTTTTCTCTACCTGTGGTGTCCCCCTGGGATCTAACCTCTCTCCCTGGCTGTTCAACCAGTATCTGGCACTCCTTGCCGACCGCATCGCCGCTCTCTGCCCCAACTTTCAGTGCTATGCGGATGATACCCAGCTCATTTTCAAGCTACCCTCGGCCTCCTCCTCTCCTTCCCTCATCTCTGACTGCCTGTCTGCTATCCAGGAATGGTGTGCCGCCAATGACCTCTGCCTTAATGCCAGTAAGACTGAGATTCTACTCATCGGTACACCCACTCTCTCTTTCCCTGCAGCTCTCTGGCAGGCCTCTCTTGGCCCTCTTCCTGCTCCTACCTGCAAGGCAAAAAACCTCGGGGTCATCTTCGACTCCACACTCTCCTTCTCTCCGCACATATCTGACGTCTCTAAGAAGTCACATTACCAGTTGCACCTCCTCAGAGGTATTCTTCCTTTCCTCTCCTTCCCCCAGAAGCTCACTGTCTCCAGAGCACTGGTTCTCTCTAAACTGGACTACTGTAGCAGCCTCTATCTAAATCTGCCTGCCTCTACTCTCCGCCCTTTGCAACTCATCCTGAACAGGACTGCGAGACTTGTCCTTGGCCTCAAGCCCAGGGACTGTATCTCTCCAGGACTGAAATCTCTACACTGGCTCCCAGTGGCTGCGAGTGTTAAGTTCAAAACCCTGTGCATTGTCCACAAGGCCTTCTGGGGCCTGGGGCCAAAATACCTTCAACTCTCTCTTCCTAAATATCTTCCCTCTCGAGCTCTTCGCTCATCTGCTTCCAACTCCCACAGGGTCAGCCGCTTCTCCAAGCAACGAGTTGGGGGTAGATCTCTCTCCGCGGCAGGGGCCTCCCCCTGGAACAGCCTTCCTGCCTCCCTGAAACTTGAGGAGAACCATCTCCGGTTCCGGAAGCACCTCAAAACCTTCCTCTTTGCTTCTGCTTTCTCTCCCCCTCTTCCATGCTAAATTCCTGACTGAAATTGCACTGATTCTGCAACTGGGCCACTCTCACCGATCTCGGTCCTTGGCCCTGCCACTCTCCCCTTGCACTGCCTCCCTGGCAACACCTGCACTGCGGGACTGTCTCTGTATCCCTACATCCCCCCTTCCCAGCACTTGTCTGCACTTACCTTGCACTTGCCACCAGCTTGCCCTTATTATTTATCTTGTTATTCCACTATCCCTGTACTGCACTTTCCCCTCCCCCTTTCCCCTTGCACTTTTCCCTTCCCCTCTACCCATGCACTTGCGCGATCTGAATGACACCTGGCCTAGTAGGATCGTTGTCTGTATTCCCTTTGTCCCCCTCCCTGCCTCGTCACGCCTTGAAACACTTGTGTATAGGCGCGTTACAAATGCCATATCATATCATAACTGAGAGTGGACTAGTACTCCAAGACCACTGCTCCCTGCTTATCTGACGGAACATAAGGTAGAGCCTGACACCGGAGTCGAATGTCATGGAAAATTGACTGCACCTTGGCACTCACTTGGGCCTCACTGATCAGATTCTCTGACCAAATGCAGCCCAGGATCTTGATCTTGGTGGAAAATGGATCATCCATGCCCCGGAGATGTCGTGTCTGGGGGCAGTTACCCGCTTCCAAAAGGTGTTTAGGGCAGAACAGTGCCACCTCTGTTTTCTTGGCATTAAGCTGGAACCAGTTAGCAGCCATCCAGCTACTTATCTTATCCAGACAAACCCAAACTCTCAGGAAGAGTCTTCCACATTGCCAATATTAACATACACCTGTGTATCGTCGGCATACGAATGGTAATTGACCTTATGTTTCCTCTGAATTTCCATCAGAGGATGCAGGTATAGATTAAATTGCAAGGGGGTGTGGGAAGATCCCTGCAGCACCCGACAAGTCTGGTCCAGGGGGCTAGACACCCAACCTCCCATCATGACTTGTTGCTGTCGTCCTGCTAAAAAAAGAATCAAACCAAGAGATAGCCTGTGCCGAAACTCTGCCGATCATCTTTAGTCGCTCGATTAAGATAGTGGTCCACCATATCAAAGGCAGCTGAGAGGTCCAACAGATAGCTCCCCCTAATTAGCCTCCCCAAGGAGGTCGTCTCATACTGACAGCAGGGTGGTCTCCATGCCAAATGTTTGCCTGAAATCTTATTGGAAGGAGTCCAGGAGTCATTCTTTCTCGGCGTGTTTCCTCTAACTGCACTGTGACTATCTTCGAGTATTTTAGAAACTACAGACCTATTAGTGTTAATAACTAAAATATCCCATACACAGCTGCATTGCAATCTATTCCAGGTGTCTCATGGACAATTTAGAAAAATGCATGAAGATAGAACCCCAATGATGCTGCCCACACACATGAAGCATAGAGAATCATGGGATCCGTCCTATATGAAGCACACTGCAGCCAGTCTGGATATTCACATATGACCGCAAAGAGAGCAACTTATTACCATTGTCAAAACTTGAATTGCTCAGGATCAGCTGCAGTAAATTGCCCACCTAGAATCTAAAGAACTGCCCACCTGTTGCAGAGGTTCCAAGTAATGGTCAGTTTCCATTAAAATCGCCTATGTTGTCCATATTAATCAAACACAACAGATCCTCGAAATGGGGCCAATTCGGAACTAATTTCGAATAGCCCTTATTCAGCAAAGTTCCTTGAAAAAGCAGTGGCCCAAAAGCTCCAAACACATACAGAAACACATCAACCATGGGACCAAAAGTAACCCTGCAACATATCCATTAAAAAATGAGAGTGCATTGCGAAAGCAATTTCTAATTGCATTTGGATGAAGGTGGATCTTAATGGAGCATGGCACTGGTGCTTCTGGATTTATCAGTTGCCATTGAGATTGTAAAACACAATATAATGATGGCACAACTATCTTAGATTATTGGAACAATCGTTCCAATAGTCCTGTTGAATTCTTTCTTAGAAAACTGCCAACAAAAGATCGATCTCCCTCCTTGTAAATCCAAACATCACATCTTGATGCGTGAGGTCTTTCAGGGCTCAGTATTGTCTTCATTCCTCTTTGACAACTAAAATAACTCCACCGATCACACTAATCGACAGCATTAGAATATTTTATTACGCTGATGATTAAAAGCTGTACTTCAAAACCCTCCCAAATTCATCAACAACATGTGTGTTGCTCTTGTTAGCTGTATTTCAATTTGTATGTTGATATTTGTTTTCTTTCTTGGCTTAACCACCGTAATAAGAGTATGACTGACTGACTCAACAACACCACTGCAAAACCGTTTAAAATACTTAAAAGGATTTGCTCACTGGATTAGCTCTAAATATTTAAAACTGAACTCCGAGGATTTTACCGAATGATAACTTAACCAAGATCCCTCCGGCTATGGCAGCAGTTAAACAGGTAGGTTTAGTCTTACATTGCTTGGGGGCATTTTTCAATTCCAAACATTGCATATTCAGGGTGGGCTTACTCTGGTAACACCACTCGTGGATGGATCAAGGAGTGTATATCTGCATCTTCACAAAAGACATATTGCAGTCAATGCAACAGGTTGAGAACACAGCAACCTGGATAATGCTTCACATATTTTGCTGGGAACACATCACTCAAACCCAGTGGTTTCCAGTGGAATACTGCTTTGAGTTCAAAGGGATTTGTATGATGCATTGAGCATACCACAATTTAGGCTGGAGATTCCTGAAAGATAGATTTAAAATATACATGCCCATCCAAAAGCTGAGGTCCTTTGATCAGGGGTTGCTAATATACCTAGATAAAGAAAGGAAAGCATAAGGGGTTGTGCCCTTTAGGTGCTAGCTGCATAGTATGATTTAAATTAACAGAAAAATATCTTACAAGATCTTAATGCTGTGTCACCCCTGAGATGTGCCCTGCATGTTGCAGCATGACTCAAAGGACTATGCACATTCAACCACATCACCCCGACCCTCATCGAACTGCACTGGCCCCCGCTGCAAGCCCGTAACATCTTCAAATTCCTCTGCATTATCTATGCATTATCACTATCTACAAGGCTGTCCCCCTGAAGTCCCCAAGCGACCTCACTGAGAAACACAGTATATCTCTAGAGACCTATGATCCACCACAAGTAAGGACATGTGCAGACTTGAACTCCGCCTGTGCCAGAAGAAAAGAACCAGAAGATAGGCCTACTTTGCCTGTGCCACAAAGCTCCGGACCCTCCTCTTCAAGGAATGGCTCCTCCCCAACACCTACGTCCACGCACCCTCCACACCCCACTCTACCGGAGACTGGGTGATCTGCTCCCTTGTTGCTTGTAGATCCCTTGATGGCAAATTGCCCACCTTCCCCCTCCACCCTCCCCTGTTAGCAGCCCACTCCCTCGTTTCTCTACTTCCCTCAACATTAATAAATAATTTAAAAAAAAACACTTACATGAAAGTAAAGCTTTATTTTACGGTTGAACCAAACACAGGTGTGTCCCAACAGAGAAGAAGCATTCAAATCTACAGAAATTAGATTCCCTATAGATGCCAAAATGCTGTGATGGTTTCCCAAAAGGACCCAAGGATTGCAGCAGCTTGCTAGGAAAACATCCTGAAAACGAACATACCCAGATGACTCTCATATTCCAATAGCAGAAACACCTTTCTGTGTCACCAGGATAAACTGAAAGTGCTACTCTGAGATAACAGAAGCTGAGATGTACGTAGATTCACCAGGAAATCCACTTGCGCACGAGCTGCAAGTTTCTCACTGCAGTTTTCCTCTGCATGGCCTTATAAAAAGATGGGTCATGAACCAGCCATATTTCTAGGCAAGGGTGCACCAATAATCCATAGGTGCCCATGAACCCCAACGATTACACATACCCTCTCAGAAACACTTAGGAGTTTATTTAATTAGAGATATAAAGAAGATAGTGGAATTGTATGTGAAAAGAATAATGACACATTGGAAAAAGACATTAGGAAATGGGGGCGAATATCCATGGGGATATGGGCAGAAATTGATGCTATCAAAATGACTCTTTTACCGAAAGCACTTCATATCATGCAGTCCGTACCTCTAAGTTTTTCGAAAAAAATTATAGCCACAATAGTTTGTGTTTTTCAAAATTTCTTATTGGGGGAGAAGAAGAAACCAAAGATTCCAAAGTTTATTTTATTGCGTGGCACTAAAGAAGGGGGTTTTGGATACCCGGCTTTGAAGAAATATTATAAAGGGTTTATATTAAAGAAAGCAGCACAGTATATATCAGTAGGAAATGGAACAGAAGCCATCTTGGATGACATTTCAAAGTGGAAGTCTGTAGGAATCTAAGCTGAACACTATCTATTCGATGGAAAAACTGCCTGGAGGGGGCTGGCAAATTGCCAACCGTCGTTGTGACCAAAGATCTTACTTGTCTAGTGGTTGAACATTTTTAAAGGAAATATGAACTTCAATTACAAGGCCTCTATTTGGTTTAATCCTGGTCTACAAACTGCCAATAAGACCATTAATTGGAGGAGTTGGCACCAGTTAGCTTAGTTGGAATTATTTATGTATTTATTATTTATTTGTAAAGCGCATGTCAAAGGCATAATAACAGTGACAAAGACAAACAAAGAACATCACATAAAACACATATAGCCTAGGGCATAAGATTCCTAAAATGGCTGGGACAAGTTAGTGTATTGCGGCCAAATTCCAAGAGATACCTGAAACCTACGCTAGCCAAGAAATCAGCAGAACATCTGTGTTTTCAGGTCCCGTTTAAACTTTGAGAAAGACTGGCATTATGTCAGGCCAGGAGGCAGCGCATTCCAGCTCTTCGGGGCAGCATAGACAAACGATCCCTGATTGACACCATCAAGCTTAGAACACGAGCACTTAAAAGCCCCACATTATTTGACCCCAGTGTCCTTCAAACCGGCAGCCAAGTGAGGCGATTGGTGAGATAAGCCGGGCTTATTCCATATAAGCACTTGCGTTTAATACAAGAAGACAGAATGTCACTCTACTGGCTATAGGAAGCCAGTGTAGCACCCTCCTAGCTTCTGTGATGTGCTCATTTCAATTGGCTAATAATAAACTATTCACATACCCCCATGGCAGCATGAATGATAGCTGTATCCCATTGCCTTCGGAACAACTTTGAGGTCAAAATCCAAGCACAGGGGCTGCTGCGATATTGGGGCAGCTCGAGATTTTTTACTACAACTAAAAAGGCCAGCTGTATGCCACACTCCCAGTACTAAAGGAGTAGAATGTAGAGCATGAGAACATGGAGGCTGCCCAGCTCGGGAGGAGACGAGGGCAGAGGAACTCAGTGTTCGACAGCCGTGGGACACAGCCATTGAGGACAGTCAGCAAGGACGCACAGGAGCTATATAAATCGTGGATTGATCACTTGCGGAAATCCAACAAACCTTTTGAAAAAATGACTACCAGTCACTATGGCAGGTGGTACAGGGGGCAGATCTGCAGCATTACCATAAGATTCAAAGAGAGAGCCCACGCTTCCCCCAGCCAAGTAAGAGACGGTGATCCAGCCCTGGATTTATACTTTGCACTCATGGACATGCGATTTTGGATGTTCCCATTTTAGATTCAGTACTACAAGTCCCGCAATTGGAATACAAAAGCAGGATTGACGTATCCACTCATGCATTGCATGCGACAACTTGACAACTCTGAAGATGCTTACAAATCCTTGTTGTTTCAGGGGAACGTCCATGTGCTGCCTGTCCCTGAAGTAACACTGCAAATTCCGGCGACTCCAAACCAGGAACCAGCACAAAACTTGCCCATGATCCTGCTAACACCTGCCAGCTTTGGGGGCTCTCAGGAGGAACCCCGCAGTCCCCATCGCCTCAGTGTTATGAACCAAACCATACACCCAGCTGCTGACTAAATGTGAACATTTGCCTGGAATGTAGCTGCAAACAGCATACCAGAAGGAGAACTGAGAAGTGCACCTTGTTCTGGAAAGCATCCCTATACTAAGGAGCCCACATCTGTGTATCCTGTGAATGGACCCCGGTAATGCTGAAACATCATGACCAGACAAGCTCTTGCATTACCCTGGCAATTAGTGCACCCTGCAGACTGCTGAAGACCAGTGCCCCATATCTAAAGTCGGTTTTCCAATCATACAATAGTTTTAAGGGTCAAATATTGCTTGCCTACATTGACACCCAAATATGCAGCGCCTCTCATATGTGATACAACTCACATTCCTATAGAAGAGTGTCTCAATTGACTGTCAAGTACCAAACACCATTTTTATTTAGCAATACCGCCCATTCCCCTCTTCCCTAAAAGACTAGAAAATAATACATTCCAACAGAATTTTAAAGAATAGATTGGTTCTATGTTTAGAAACACTTGGAGATCATCTTTAGATCCGTTACATCCTTACTTGTGGGATGACTTGTGCCTTCTGATTTCTTAATCCTCTACCACGTCTGATGGAGCAAGCTTTAGTGTTTGGTCTTATCTACCATAGGGAGAGCTAAAGCATTCCACTTGAGAGGTCCTTAAACCTAACTCTGCTTCGGGCTCTGGCCGTCTGTGCTGGTTCTATACATCGATTACAACAGGAACTAAGGAATCATGCAAATCCTCAGCGTCCTAGCAGTAAGGCTTCAATAAGAGGCAAAGTTCTGAAGGTGCTTGAAGCTGTTTAAAGTGTAGAGAATCAAAGGCAGCTCTGTTGCTTCTTCACAGCGGCTCAAAGGTTTTTGGAGTACTCGCAGTGGCTCACATTGTGTTGAATTTGCATAGAGAGCCAAAGGCGGCTTCTTTTGTTCCATGGGCTACTGTGGAACCCTCCACTGGGTCTCCGATGAAACGTAAGTAAATGTTCTGGTCTTCCCAGTCAGTAGGTTTAGCAGTGACACCTGCAAGGCTTGCCATTTCAGAAGGCATCAGTGGCCAGCTGCATGCAGCCCTTTTCAAAAGTAGGTGGTTTCAAATTTTCTTCTGAAGCACTTAAGGAGATGGTCTGCATTCTCCACGAAAATCCTTATCTTAACCCCAGTTCCCGGGGACCTTAGCCAGTCTTTGGCCCTACAAGATTCCAGTGTGAAGTTTTGTAAAAAGCTTCAAGAAGATGGTTTCATGAAGATGATTCAGTGAAGATTCAATAAAAGGGGGGGGGTATTTAGTAATTTTGCATCAGCAAATTGGTCTATTCCAAATGTTCAGTGAGGGGTTAATCCTTGCTTTTGCGAGAGGAGATAATCTTTTATCTGCATTTTTTGGTTTTGCAAGTGACAACAGACTAATAATCAAACATTTTAGAGTTTGCCAAAGGGAAAAAACAAACCTTTTACGAGTGTTACCTGGGTACAATAATTGTTGATGTCGCTACGAGCTTCATATATTTGGGATATCTTATCTCAGAGCAGTTATGGAAACCTACCATCCATAGGTAAAAGCAAAAAGCCTTATGTCTTGGTAATCAAATGATGAAGCGCAATAGAAGGTACAGTTGATTTTCCGTAAAGCCGGTACTAGCCTTCTGTGAAGGTTATGTTATACCAAAACGGACGTATGGAATGGAACTGTGGGGCATTTGGGTGTTGGACGTAATAGATAAAGTAGAAACAGGAATGTGGAGGCAAGTGTTAAATGTACCTAACGCCGTCCCACTAGCGGCCATGCGAAACGAGCAAGGCATCTCATTGATGCAAGTGAGAGTAAAATGGAGTTTATTGAGCTTCCTTTTAAAAGGGAAGACATCCAAACCCGATACCCTACATTTTAAAATTGGTAAGCTCATAGCAATGGAGGGTGATAAGGATAACTTCACGAGAAAGTTGAACAAATATTGTGAAGCAATTTTGAATGAATTAATCATCGATGCAAATGTTCTAGAGGATAATCCTGGGAATGTGTAGTTCTGGTGCAAGTCTGTCGACTTTTTGCACAAATACCCATCTATGTCAGACCTAATTTTCGAACATAAAAAACGAGGTATAATAGCTCCTTACATGACCATATTTCCCAATCGTGTACATAAGGACGGACACCCTCATGCGCTTTAGGTGGAATTTATTGCCAACAAAAGACATTTTGTATCGCAGAAAATTGGTCAAAATAGAGGAAACCAATTGTCACTTTTGTAGAGATGTTGATACGATCGAAAATGTTCCGACACTTGATGATCGAATGCACTGCACTTTATTCTTTGGGATTGAAATATTTTAAGAAATTGACAGTGGAAAATTATTCTGCTGACGGGGAAGTATTTTGGAAGAGATGTCGGAGTATTCAGCAAACCTCTGTGGGAGTCGCCGTTTCAGTTTTGTTTATGTACACTCAAATTGGATTCTGAAAGTAGTATAGGAATGTTTTAAAATATTTCCTTTTTCTGTTTTTCATATAAAGGTTATAAACCTAGATTGACTATTAACGTAAATGAGAATAACTGGAATGACTTGTATATATATGGCAATAAGTCTTTTATTGATTTTATGGAAATGTTACTGTTTGGATTCTCATATTTGTATATTGTACAAGTTTTAATAAAACCAGTGATGTCTGTTGCTGGAGTGCCCTGTCTGCAGGAAGTTAAAGGGGAGGTCTGAGGAAGGAAGTGTGGCCTGGGCATATTCAAAATGGTTGGACCATTCTCCCGTGCAGAGGTCCGCTCTGTAGCTACACTATCACGCCTCTCTGTCTACCAAAAGCATGCCAGAAATTATCTCCCTATTAGGACTCCCACATTGTGTTGCAGAGGTCCCTATGAAGCCCACACCCCTCAAGAAGGTATGTCCTACTCTCCCAAGAAGGTAGCAAGCATTCCCAGCAAAGTGCTTCCTGAATGGTCCCCCGTCTGTTATGGCTGTGCCTCCCAAGATTAGACGCAATACGCAAATGGCTCTGCTGGTGCAGTGATCACATGAAACCGGTTGATGATAAAATTACATCAGATTGGCTTTTGACAGTTTTCACTCTCTCTCCTCCTAAGCCACAATATCAAACTAGACTAAGTTATGATGTATTCAATATTCTGCCACAAGGGCATACGGAATTGTAGTTCCTATTGTTTGAATGATGGGTGCCCACTATTAAAGGCAGCCCATTGCTGTTGTAATGAAGTTCATTCCAGCAGGCTGTTTAAGGAATGGGCATATCACTTTATAGATGCCATGGTGCCAAATCACATGGCCCGCTGCTCTTGTGTCAGAGCCTAACAAAGTGCACGTGTGAGCTAGATCTTTTTCGGATGGGGAAGGAGGCCTGTTTAACAGGGCTAACTTTCTAGGAGAGAAAACTACCATCATTTTGCACAGAAAAGCCTCAGGATGGCACACTCTCGCAGATGGCATTCTGTCGCAAGAAGGTACTACACTGCTATGCAAAGAAAGGTTGTTGCTGGCAGAGCAGAATCGCAAGGGGAGTGGCTGATGCAAACACGTCTCCCCTTGCCACCATCAGCTCCAAATATTAAAAGGGGTTTGCAGGGCTGGAAGTGAGAGAAGGTGGTCTCACTTATTAAGCAAAAGGACCATTTTGTGAGAAATGCAGTTCATATTTTAAAATAATATGCTTAGAGGGAGCAGAGTTAAAAAATAAACACTGCTTTTCACCTGGGGTCTGAGGTCAGGCTCTGCACTTCATCTTGAAGAAAGCCTGTTGCAAGTGTGAAGAAGCGGATTGGGGGACTGCAGTACTCTTGAATTTCCCACAAATTAATTAGTAAATCTTTGATACAGGAATAGCAAAGGGATTCTGGCTCCGAGCCCTTGTTGCTGCAAAAGCAGAGGATAATAAAGAGGCGGTAGCAGTGAAATGGTGCAGAAAAATGGCAGTGGGGCTGAACCATGGGAGAACATCGTGGATAGTGAGGAACCAGACTTGTGGTCAAGCCATGCACTGCTCCACAGATGCACTTGAAGAAAGAGTCTACGGGTGGTTGTATTCACAGATTCTCTAAAGAATGTGGCTGGTTCATCTTTCCGCTATCTGACCTACTGTGCAGCATGAATTTGGCCACTTGATCATGGCATGGATGCTGGACAGGAGCCCATGATCAGGAAAAGGCAGTTTTTTCCTAAGCATGAACTTTGAAAGTCAACATAGTCCACTGCACATTCAAGAACGCGTTTGCCATATATCTTGAGTGAATCATTTCGCCAATAAATACGCTTGGGCGAAGAGGAAAAGTGTCAAAAAGGATTTTCGCAAGCCTCACTCTCAACGTCTGAGGAATGGATCACGGCGCGTGGAACTCCTCGAGATGCTCTTGATGAAGCGCGTCTTACTAATGGCCATGGACTGCTCCTTTTAGCCGTTAATGCATGCCAGGCTCACCTGCAGTGCAAAATGGATAATAAGATGGATGCTCCTGTCAAAGCAGTAGAATCAAATTAAGAGCCCCTTTCGGGAGGACTGTTGGGAACAAAAAGGGCAATTTGTAGCATTGGAAAGAAGATATCCACCGTGGAGTAGACAATATTGGCAACAGGCTCTAGGACACGAAAAAGTTTAAAAGATGAGCAATGGAGCCACGGAGAGCCTTTTGCCTATTGTTACCAAGTCTAGGATGATAACTGAATTTTGACTGACTGCGGCCTTCATGGTAGGGAAGCCCACAGAAGGAGAGAATGGAGCTGGTGATATTATGCTTTGGTGAGCTGAGGAAATGGCTGCTCCACGCAGCTTATAAGAAAATGGGGCATTTTTAGGGAACTGCCAATTCCTGCTGCTGCCAGACTTGTTTCCAATGATTCTAAACTTGAAAAAGGCCTTATTACAAATCAAAAGGTAACTGGATGGCAGCAATATTGTGGCCACAAGATGCTCTCCGTTCTGCCTCAGGGTAGAACACATTGGGAAGAAGTGCTCTTTCAACCATGGGACGCTGCCAGCGGTTTTAGGAGGGGTTGGGCTCCGAAAATGAATGTTGTGTGGACTTTCTCAGATGACTCTTTTTGCACATAATATGTTGGCAGGAGGAAAGGATGATTCCCGTGCTTGAGACTTGCTGAGACTACCTAGGGTAAGATCTGCGATTCCCTGGCGCTGGGTCCTACTGCAGGCGTCTGGAAAACATTGATGCTACGGGTGTCTTATTTTTAATGCGCCTCCCTTGGGCCCATCTGGGCCTAGCGTTTACTTTTTGTTTAGATCATAAGTGAGATTGATGAGTATTATGCAGGATTACCTCATCTCTTTGCACTGTTACTCAATAAAAAAAGATGTGCATTAAAACAAAGAACAATGGCATGTGTACAAATGAGTGCAACACACAAACCCCGTGGATTGGACCCTTGTTTTTTTTGTACCTATCGCTGTCACAGTTTAGCAAACAGCTTCCAACGCGGTGGCCCAACAAAAGACAGAATATTATCCCTCATAAAAGAAGGGGACTGCCTTCTTTCGGGTCAAAATGCTACCCAGTGGGCAAAATAGTCTTATTACAACCACAGTACAAAAGCAAGATGTACTGGCACTAAAAGACCAAACAGAGTAATAAGCTGGCAGGACACCTGCAATCCGCAGAATTCCTCAATTTCGACAGCACTCAAAAACATACTTCTATTTTTTCCTTTTTACACTCCTTTGTCAAATATTGCAAGATATCTGCGAATGCTTCGAGTAGAAGAATTAAATGCCAAAAGGGGGAGTGTTCCCTGCTGCAGGGGCACTGGGAGCGTGCCCAGTCTCTATTTATAGCTGGCAAATCTCTCCTGCAGGCCGAGATGGCAATGTCGTTAGATCACTGTTTCTTAGTCATTTGCTCCAGTTAGCCCCCTCTGCTGAGGGCTCATTGTTTTGCTGTTTTAAACTTCCATATATGCTTCCAGAGTGTTACCTGCTCTCCCCGTTCTTGTGTAGTAGCAGTCTTGCAGATGACAAAACTCTAACCTGTGGTGCCATTTGAATGGCCTCTGTGTTATGTGTTCACTGTCTGCTTGTGTGTATTTCTGTGCCCACCTCAAGAAAGAGACGGTTATGTTATGTTATGGGGCATTTGTATAGCCCCTTTTTCCCCCATTGGTATTATCTCAAAGCACTGTGGGATGAACACCCTCGGGGACCGTAGTCCAGGTCATTGGAGAGAGTAGCGTAGTAAATAGTGTTTGGATATCCTCAGTATGTGTGCAGCCAGGAGGATTTACGTGGTGTGTAGCTGCGTTCTAATGCTAGACGTGGTGCAGTGATTGTGTGAGATCAGTAGAATGTGTGCAGCCAGGCCGATTTGACTTGGCAGGGTAGCTGCATTCTGGCAGAGGTGGAGCTTGTGTATGAGATTATGTGTACAGCTAGTGCGATTCTTCGTGGGGGATAGTTGCGTTCTAAAGACTGTTGAGGTGCTCATGGAGGTGTGCAAGTATGTGTGCAGCTAGGCCGAATTAATCGAGGGATATCGCTGCATTCTATTGTTTGTTGGTGCAGAGGAGGGAATTTGCATATTGATGTGTGAGTATCTGTGTAAATTGGAGGGAGCCCGGCATTCCTGATTACCTTCCAGTGTCTGCCGAGTTGACCGCATCTCCCCATTTTAGAGGTTAAGAGCTTTAATTCTACGAGAGACATTCTTGGTCTAGTGTGGAGCTTGTTCTGTTTACCAAGCTTCAGTGCGTCTTTCCCTGCTTGAGTGTCATCAGTGTAGAGTTCCCCGATTTCAAAACTTTACTCAGCTAAGCGATTGTAGGTCTAGGGTCATATCTGTGTCTTGTTCATTCTGCAATTGCTTATCAGATAACACCTTCTGAGTGTGCAGATAACAGGCAACAGCCCATCAAGGTCACTTGCTGGAGCTTTCCTTGCCAGATTCCTCACCTGATTTAAGAGCGTAATCCTTCAAGGGTAGTACAGAGTTTACCAATTTCTAATGCTAGAGCATAAGTTTTAGTGTGCCCATTTTTCTGGGTTTGAGGTATATGTTTGAAGCAAGTGATTGGGTATTCCCATCCTGGTTTAAGGTTTGAATTAAGAAGTTACACCGCATCATTGTCCCTTGCGCAAGCTCAGTGTGCTAGAGATCTCATCTGATAGAGTGTAGAGCAAATCCGCTAGATACAAAGAGCAAGCCCAGTCATTGCTTCAGATCATAGGTGATACTGGGTCCCGGGTAATAGAGTTCAGGGCATTAATTCCCAGACAGATTAGGGTAAGCATCACCTGATGAAGAGAGAACATTGCATACCTGTCGGACGACAAGATCAGACCTGATCATATCATTTGAGCATAAGTGCTACTAGGCCCTGGGTTTGTAGTTCTGAGCATTAATTTTCAGATATGTAAAGATAAGAAAAGATAGACATCTCCAGCTCCGAGAACATAGTGCATACCTGGAGGAAGACTATGATCAATCCCAGTCATGGTTTAAGAACATAAATGGTACTAGGACTTGGGTTTCGAGTCCTGGACATTAGTTTCCAGATAAATAGAGATAAACATCTGCTGGTCTGAGAATGTAGTGCATACCTAGTGGAAAACAATGAACATGCCCCGTCATAGTGTAAGAACATAAGTGCTACTATGCCTTGGGATTGGAGTCCTGGGCATTAATTTCTAGACTGGTGTAGGATAACAAAATCAATGTGTTAGCGTTTGAGAGCAACTAGCCGTTCATTGCTGATTATCTAGGGGGCCAGCAAGTTCATAGCATTGAATTTAATTGATCACTGGAGCCAGCTTCCGTGTACCAGTGGTTCTTACCTGCCCGTAATGATGGGGTTCCAAGCCATTTCTTGGCCGTAGGTCGAGTGGCCCAAACAGTCCCTTTCATGATTTTAGGGTAAAAGTCAGGTTTTGAGTGCTTTCCGGAAAGCCATGTAGTCTTGGCTGTGTTGAATGTGGGATGGCACTGGGTTACACAATGTTGATGCCAAGGTTGAGTACGCGGTCACTCAAATCCTGGCCGAATTAGAGGCAGGAACCACAATAAGGTGGTTCGTGCTTGAACTTAGGGTGCGGGTTGAGAGCTAAGGCATGATCTTTTCTTGTAGATATTTGGGACCGGCTTTGAGCACCTCTGGGTGAGTAATGCACAGGTTTTTCTAGGTGTCCCTTCATCCAATTGGGAGCCAGTGTAGGGTGCAGTAACAGGTGAGATATGATGGCCATGGAGACAGTTGGGGAATAGAGCTGTTTTGCTGCACACCATGATCTCCATTTTCCCTGAGTTCAGAAGGAGAAGGTTAATTGTCATCCAAAGGTCAATGCCTGTGAGAAATGCTGCTAGATCAGGGTGAGGATCGGAGGTCAATTTGGGAATCCTCAGGATGATTTGTGTGTCATCGGCGTAGTTATAGCAGGTGAGGTTGTGGGAGTGAATTAGTCAGGGCAGGTGGGTCATGTAAAGGTTGAAGAGAAGGGGTGAGAGGCAGGTGCCTTGGGGTATTCCAGTGCTCACTCTGTGTGCAGTAGAGAGGAAAGGGGGAGATAGGTGGCTTGCTGTGTGTTAGTGAGGAATGAAGCAATCCAGTTGAGCGCCGAATCTCATATTCTTAGAGAGTGTTATCTGTAAAGGAGCATCGTGTGGTTAACGCAGTCAAACGCTGCCGACAGGTCAAGAAGAACAAGTGCTGCGCATCCTTTCAAGTCTGCAGTGGCTTTGAGGTCATCCCGGATAGGGATCAGTGTGGTTTCTGAACTATGGCACGGACGGAAACCTGATTGCGCTGGGTCTAGGAGGTTGTTGGATTACACAAAACAGTTGAGCTGGGCGTATGCAGTGTGGTTGATGATAACAAGAATCAGGTGTTGGAAATGGGCGTGTAGTTGATTGGTTGGAGAGGGTTAAGGGATGTTGTGATTTTGAAAGGTTCAGGGAAGTTGCCAGAGGTTTCTCTGAGGAGAGAGGAGGGACAAGGGAAGCCAGCCAGGGAGTGTGGGGAAAGGAGGGTGAAGATGTGCTGATGAGGAGGATCTCTGTCTTGCTGGCATTCAGGCAAAGATTGTTGGTGGCACACCAATCCTGAATGGCAGTTAGGAAATCAGAGATGAGAGAAGGAGAGGAGGTGGCCGAGGGAAGCCTGACAATGAGTTGAGTATCGTCGGCATAGCACTAGAAATTGGAGCTGAAAATGGAAATGCAGTGGGCGAGAGTTGTCAGGCAAATCATAATGCATGCAACTTTGACATGATAACGTAGATGTATGTAATCTATGCCACGATATAAGTAACGTGCACCTGTACCTTTCTTGCAAAATCAATGAAAACTGAGATATATGTAACCTACGCCGTGATACCCAAGGGTTTGGATGTGTAATCAAATACAATAAATAAAATAAATAAATTGGTTGTTAAGCCAGGGCGAGAGGTTAGACGCCTGGGGAACACCACAAGTGGAAAGGGAGATAGATGAAAGGAAGGACCTAAGCTGGACCTGCAAGGGTCAGTCAGAGAGGAAAGCGGTCAGCCAGGCCAGAGCCTGATCGGTGATACCCAGGTTGTCACGGAGATGGCTGAGCAAGGATGGTATGGTTGACCGTATCGAAGGCAGAAGAGAGATTGAGTAGGATGAGGATAGAGGGAATGTTAAGAGTCAAGGTTGGAGAGCAGATATTCACGTATGTTCAGGAGAGCAGTTTCCACGCTTCTGGCAGCTCTAAAGCCAGACTGATGGTCGTGGAGACAGCCAACAGAATCAGAATGAAGGTTGAGCTGAGAGATGGACAGCTTTTCCAGGAGTTTGCCCAGAAAAGGAGTGATGGAGATTGGCCGATATTTAGTCAGACAAGAAGGATCAGCTGTAGGTTTCTTGAGAAGAGGATGCACAAGAGTGCTTCAGGGAGGAGGGGAAGGCTCCTGCGGCAAAGGAGAGGTTGCCGAAATCAGCAAAGGGCCAGAGCGAGGTTATCAATATGGTCCTTGAAGGTTTTAGCGGAACATAGGTGTGCCTTTTTTGACGAGGCTTGCATAGATCGGTCTTGTCTAGCGACCTCGTCAGTGGAGAATGGAGGAAAGGATGAGAAAGAGAGAGGGAGGGTGGCTGAAGGAGGATCAGCATGCACAGAAGGAGAGGGGAAAGGAGGGGGAGGGGAGGAGAGGGTGGACAGAATGTCCTGTGTTTTTTAGATAAAGTGAGAGGCAAGGTATTGCAAAGAGCCTGGGAGGTTACAGGAGGGGTGGAGACTGCAGCAGGGTTGGCCAGCTCCCTGCAGATTTTTAAAAGTTCAGATGAGTTGTTAGATGCCGTAGAGAGACAGGCTTGAATGTGGGCTCTCTTCTTGTTGTGGATAGAGAGCCGGTATTGCCTTTGGAGCAGGCGACAGGCCAGTTTGTCAGAGGATGAACAAGAAGCCCTCCATTTCCTCTCAGCTGCCCTACACTTAAGTTTAAGTGTAGCTAGGTCCGAGTCATACCAGGAATTGCACTTGGCTTTGGACTTCAAACGGATCCTCATGACAGGGGCAAGAGCATCAAGAGTATAAGCAATAGAAGAGTAGAGCATAGACAGGGCTGCGTCAGGATGTGAGTCAGCCTGAAGTGGAAGGGGGGAGAAGATGGCAGCGAACGCCTCAACTGACACACGCTTCATGGGCCAGATGTCCGAGAAGGTAGGTGGCAGTGTTGGGGTAGGCTTGGCCTGGGAGGAAGAGCGGGAGAGATTAGAGGAGAGGAGGGAGCGATCACTCCAGAAGAGAGGAGTGGTCAGAGGGATGGAGAGGGGGAGGCCAGAGGAAGGCATTGAGTGTGTGCCCTGCAGAGTGAGTCGAGCCAGAGGGGAGGTTAGAAAGGGAGAAGGAGTCTCAGAGGTCCCTGAAGAGTGTAGAGGATGAACAAGGAAGGAGAGTCTAGATGGAAATTGAGGTCACCAAGGAGGAGGAGTTGAGTGGTTGAGGCCAGGAGGGAGGAAGAGTGGTCCACCCACTCAGAGAGAATTGAGGTTATTTGGCCAGGAGGCTGATACATAGTAGCCAAAGTCAGAGAATGGCTAGGAGAGAGAGAGAGAGAGAGAGAGAGAGAGAGAGAGAGAGAGAGAGAGAGAGAACCTGCAGACAAGGCATTCAAAAGGGGAGTAAGTCTCAGTGGGAATGATAGAGGCACGAATTCCCTCAGGAAAGGAGGGCTACACTCCCTCCGGACCGATAGGATCTAGGTGCAGAGAGGATCTTTTAGCCATCGGGGAGGCGAGTGTCAAAGCTCGTCACAGAGCTGGCTGTGAACCATGTCTCGGTAAAACCGAGGACATCAAGGTCAAGTTCTTCAAGGAGGTGGCAGATGTCAGAGGAGTGTTTGACAGCAGAGCAAGATTTGAGAGATTGGCAAGATAAAGAAGGTTGCCAGCATTAAAGACCTGCCGGGGAGAAGTACAAATCAGAGGTACACCATGCAGAGGAGAAGGAGCCTGAGGTGAGACAGAGGAGGAGGAAAGAGAGGGCAGGGTAGCCAATGGGGGAGAGGAGGGGACAGCAAGAGATGAAAGGAAATTGATGAGGTGAGGGAAGCACCTATCAAAGAGGAAGAAATTGGCTTGAGGGCCTTGGACCATGACGGTGCCATTAAGGTAGACATTAATTATGACTTTAGAGGAATCAAAGGAAGCCATGAGAGCATCCCACCGGGTGCCACCATTAATGGGAGAGGAGGAGACAGGACAGAGTACAGAGATCATATGAAGAGTCCATAGATCTGGCGAAGGAACAACAAAGAGGATGTCAGTGAGGGTCTGTCTGGAGGAAGCATTGGAGTAGGTGTCAGCGATAGGGAGACCAGGGTTTGAGGCCAGGATATCCTTTTTGAACTTTATCCTACCAGACTTTGTGAGAAGGGAAGGATAGTCAATAGAGAAGCAGTTGGAAAAGATAAGAGAAACAGAAAGTGCAATGGGAGTGGTAGAGAGGAAAGGAGGGAGAAGCAGGGGGGGCAGGTAGGAGTGGAACAAAGAGAGCAGTGAAGTCACTGGGCCGGCAAGTTACAGAGAAGCAACAGTTACAAGCAAAGTGCAATGCAAGTTAGTAAAGTACAGACAGATTTGACTTTTAAGCCAAAAAGCAAAAACAGCGAGATTTGACTTTTAAACCACAAGCAAAAACAGCACGATTTCACTTTTAAACCAAAAGCAAAAAGAGCAGTGAGTTTACAGTAGGGTTCAGATGCTAGCAAAGGGTCAAGAAAAAAGCAATGCAATTCAGAATGTAAACAATGGGACAAACAGGCAGAGAGGGACAGTGAACGTCAAAAGGGGATAGGAGTGAGTCAGAAGGAGGGAGCTAACCCATTAGTAAGGAGGTGTGAAAGTCAACGCAGTTCAGAATTGTTTGAAAATGAGTGAGGTAACTGCATCATGAAGTACAGGTGCTGGGGTGCAGAAAACGTCCTGCAGTAGCGTTCTGGTAGCGGACAGGGAGCAGACAGGGGCTTCGTCGAGGGCCTTTATTGCTGGTGCCAGAACAGGAATGAAACAAGCCGTGTTGTGCCCAAATTGTAAAGATCACCAAAGTGCACAAATACTTCCCCTACACTTCGGGAAATGCAGCAACAGAGGGAAAACAGCTGCGAGAATGCCCTGTAGACCTACCTTTCAAGGGGAGCTTCAAGAAGAATCCTGTAACCGGTTCACAATTCCTCATGGGCTCATCATAGCAAGCAGCAGCATATACAGCTAGTTTAAACCAGTTACTGCACATATTTTTGAAATCCTATTTCTCAGGCTTCCATTTTGTCTTTCCACCACCTACACTGATTGCAGGCGATAAGGGCAGTGAAGCTTTTTTTGAAAATTCAGTACCTTGCAGAGCTCTTGTATCAATTTCTCCATTAAGTATGTTCCTCAGTCACTATTAAATCTTACTGGCCTTCAGTACAACCTGTATCACCTTTATTGGTCGGACACACCTATCTATTTTGAAAACATATCAGTCACAAGAAGGATGTACCTGAAACCTGCCACCTTTGGCATCTGAATGAAGTCAGATTACAACGGAGCAGAGACGGTGCATCGGACGAAGTGCACCTTGCTCCACATTTATGCTCTTGCCCTGGTTTTGCTGTTGGCAGATTAAACACTGGTGACAACTGTTCTGCCACATTTGGAAAACCTACGGTGTGCTATTCTTTTTGTAGTGAGCTACCATCCCCCTTTAACAAGGTTCAGCATACCTTGGAGCATGTACACAAAATACAAAAGTGCTTTGGGAACAATTAAATGGCCTTCACCTGATCACCAAATCTTATTGCTGTGAAGAGAACATCATGCACTGCTCAATGCATTTTTTTAAATATCTGAAGCCCATTATTGTATTTCTGCTCGACAAGTTTTTTTTTTTTTTTTGTGTAAGGTGGAAGAGACACTTGCCTTTGTGGCATTCATTTTTCATCCAAGGGAGACAAGGAAAGGGCAGCTTCCCTTTGCTGTTTCATCTGCAAGGGCATTTTCTTCACTGACATCTCTTGGGGCTTGCTGAATAAGGCACTTCACTACTGCCAACTCTTTGGGCATCTTAACGATAGTAGAAGAGCATCGACATGTTGCTAATTGGTGTGACTGCGGCTGTCGAGAAACTTGTTTTCAAAGCATCCTGTAACTATGCACTATCCAAAATGGATAGCGGAAGTCTGTGAAAATAGTTACCTGCATACCCTTTGCTACAGTGCATGCCATGACAAGACTTTCTTTGGTGCAGACTACACGTCTGGGAGTTTCCCACTTTTAATAACTGCATGTGACATACACACAGTATATGCCAATTTCAGTTCTCCTTACTCGCTTCTCAAAAAAGAAAAGTCAAAGCCGTACACATCAGAGTTTGGTAACAAGAATTTTGACAAAAAACTTGGCATAGTGTAGTGAGTGCTGCTGTGCTTAAAAGGCAATCATGGTTACATCAACAGTGAGGCTGGATTTAACACTGTAAAATTACGCCAATGTGAAAGTCACATGATATGCAAAGTGAGTTCATATTTAGGGAGTTTGTATGCGATCAATTATTTTTGTTGAAAGCTCTGTGGTTACTGCAAGGGGCACTGCTACAAATGAGCGATGGTCCCAGGTGTAGCTTTTAAGATATTTCTCACTGTCAGTGACCACAGGCAAGTTGGTAACATTGCTGCCAACACTGTGCTATAAAAGGTAATCGGGCAATGTTTATCACCATGCTTTTGTGTCAACAATGCCTGCCTGTTGACTTTGAAATATGCCAGGAGAGGGTGGCTGTGATTGGACACACGGACACTGCCACAGTAGCCTGATAGTACTCTCTTGCGCTGTGTTCCAGAGTCTCCCCCCCCTCTAGCAAGGAGTGCACCAGCGAGCGCGCTGGAATGAAGCACTGAGCTCTTGTATATGGGTCACTTACAGTTTTACTATGGGACACTGGGTTCCCAGAGTGTGCCAGGTTTGAGGGGCTACTCAGGGTCTCTGGTTAGTTCAGGAGCTTAGGATCTCAGGGTGGCACACCGGGTGTCAGGATGCCGATTCTTATTGCTGGAGCCAAATGACCCCTTGGTTAGTTATATAACTTTTGCGATGGGTGCCGTAGCCACAGGAGCAAATACCAGGGCCTGCAGGGATCTCCAGCCATGGTTTGTGCAGCTGTTTGGGCAGGAAGCAGGTGTGGTGGACATTCCAAACCCACTGGTTCTCTGGGAGGGGGCTCTGGGATCCCTAATGAAATTAAGGACGGGGGTAACACTCTGTGTCTACACATGTATTCATTCGCCTGTAGGCTGGTAGGCATAATGTTTAGGTAGTAAGGAATATTCCTGTCTGCACTAGATGTATTGATTTGTCATTGTTATGGATTGTGTATATTGCTATGATTGCATCTCATTATGATCCATGTACAGTCTGGCCTGCTCATGCCACCCTTGCCCTGTCTGCCAGTCTGGTGTTGGTCCCTTGTTGTCTGTGGTTGGGCCCCTGTGCACCTTACCAGCTTCCCCTCCCCAGTTAAGGCCAAGCCTCTATGCAGCCATCTTTTCATGTTTCAGTCATGTTTTGTTAATTTGGCATCTAAAGCACATGTACACTGACTACATTTACTACCACAAAGGCTTTCTCTGCAGCGTCTGACCAATGTAATGGTTTGTGGTAGTGTAAGGGTGTCGAAGAAGGAATCTGACACAAATGTGGCATGGTGATGGTTGTAGACTTATTTATGGAAACAATACCCTCACTATCCCTATCATCTAAGAGGGGTTTCCCTCAAACGAATACTAAAGGATCTGTTAGAATGTACATCAAAATCAAAGTCCACCATCCTGTGTCACAACCTACTTCTATCCCTTACACTACAACTAAAGACTAATATAATCCAAAAGAAAGTTCCTTCGCCAGGAGAATGACCCATATCTCCTGGTACGAGGGTGGTGTTCAAAAGAATGTTCTCTTGCAAAAAAGGATGGCAGCGGGAATGACTCTGTTCCCCGGGCGTGCGGGTTCCCCACAATCGTTGCAAAACTCCACATTCTCGACCAGGAGAATGACTTCCTCTCCTGGTACTGGCCTATACAGTTTGCAAAACACATAATGGGAAAAGGTTGTCAGGTTGAGGGCCCAGGGCTCTCTCAGTAGCGGTGACCTTCATACTTTGGAGCACTGTCCGATTCCACTGTGGATGATGAGAATTCCCCTTTGGAAGCGTCGCACCCCAGGTCACCGTTTCAACTCAGCGAGCGCCGTCCTCACACAGTGAAGCAGTTTTACTTTGGCTAAAGTATCACACTGGGGAGCACTGTCTCGCACTGTTGAGCAGACTCCGACATTCAATGTCAGTGTTAGCCCTGGGAGCACAGACTTATCTGTGGTGTTTCTCTCTGTAGATAACAACCGCACTCAATGAGCGTGAGCCTCAAACATTAGATACTGTCTCATTGCATTAATACCCCCCCACATCTCTCATCCCAGTCGCTGTCTACTTGCTGCACTTACTTAGGCTCACCCTCCCTTCGAGAGGTTGCACTTACGTTTTTGTGTTATTAGCACTTCACCCGAGCACTTCTCCATGAGCACCACAGCACCTTTCCCTTATCCTTACCCCCCAACCCCTCTGCACTTGCACGTTCTGAACACTCAAAAGGCACAGTCGGTTTGTCTCCATTATTTTTATTTGTTTGTACTATTAATTCAATGATTTATCTGGTTCTTCACTGTCTTCCTCCCCTTTCCCCCACCCTTTTGCCCTGTGGGCGCTTTGAAACAGTTGTTGCTAAATTGTATAGGCGCCTAACAAATGACCAATAAATAAACAAATAAATGACATTAGCATTTTACATGTTAATGTTAATGTTAAAGGACATTTGTACCGCACACTATCACCACCGGAGTGGTCCCTTGCCGCTCTGGCGGCTCTGGAAGAGGAGGGGAGTTTGAGTTAGTAGGAGGAGGTGGCTGGGACTGGGGTGTTTGCGGCCTGTAGTCGTGTACTGTTGTGCAAGGCTATGTGTGTTTTTATTTTGTTGTTGCAATGTAGTGAAGTATGTGCGGTGTGTTGTGCTGTAGGTTTGGTTGTGTTTGGTTTGGAGTTTGAGAGGTGTATGCAGAAAGGGAAGTTGTTAGTAGGGTTGGTTAATTTGCGTCTCTATCTTGAATTGAAGCGCTCGGCTTGCGTAGTCTCCCCTGTTGCGGCTCTGTCCTGATCTGGGTCTGACTGGGATACAGGTTCCTTACTCCTCTAGCTCCCGCCTCAAACATGCTCACTCATAGCTCCCCTTATCCTCCAGTCATGCTCTAGTGGCCAGTGCACCTGCCAATAACATCCTCTCAGGTAGTGGGGTGATTGCCAATATCTCGGAAATTCCACATCAGTGTGGTACCTGGCGGTATTAGATTGAGGGGCGGGTGAAGTGTTGGTGGGATTGTCTGGGTAAGTTGACTCAGTCTCCGTGCGTGCTGCCTGTGTTCCTGTCTATCCGGTGTCACCCGTCCATTTGCCGTGGGCTTTACTCTCCCGGGTCAGAGATATCCGTGTCTTTTCGTTTTTAGTTATCATTTTTTCCAGTTTTGGTTTCCAGGTTTAGTCTGTGGTGTTGTAGAGCCAGGTTTTTAGTGATTTCCTGAATTTTAGGTGATCTTCAGTGTTTCTTATTTCTTTTGGGATGTCGTTCCAGGTTTTTGCGGCTAAGTGGTGGAAGGAGGTGCCTCCAAGTTTTTTCTTGAGGTATGGTTTGAGTTCCAGGCGGATTTCGTTGCTCGATCGGAGGGGTCTCGTTGGTTTGTAGACTGTTATTTTCTTTTGTAGGAATTCTGCTCCCTCTCCGCTGATTGCCCTGTGCATTATGCACATTGTTTTGAAGGTGATGCGATGTTTTACTGGGAGCCAGTGTAGTGTTTTTAGGGCTGGAGTGATGTGTTCTCTTCTGGATAGTTTGAGGAGTAGTCTCGCTGCCGCATTTTGGATCCGTTGCAGTTTCTTCAGGAGGTATTCTGGTATTCCGAGGTAGAGGCTGTTTGCATAGTCTATTTTAGACATGATAAGGGTGACCATGGTGAGTGTTTTGTGCGCAAAGGAGAGGAAAGGTAGAATTCTTCTTGTCGCCCGCAGGAGGAAAAAGCATTTCTTCACTGTTGCATTTATATGTGGCTCCAGCGTTAGGTTGTTGTCCATTAGGACTCCCAGATTTAGCGAAGTTATTTATGACTAACTGGACACAAGTCCCACAACTTGGAGTAGAGCCCACTTATTAGATGTGACTCAAACTCTTTGGATCACAATCCAACTCATAGGGTGTGAATCTCACCACTTGGAGCAAAGCCCATTGTCACCCCTTTGAGCACAGGAGCCTCACACCTTGCAGCACAGTCTTACTCACTGTGTGCGGTTATCTAGTCTAAAAACACAGTCTTGATTGCGTCCTATATTCTAACTAGGAAAGCCAAGATTCAAATAAATGTACACAGGCGATCATTATTCATTGCAATATTTTCTTTAGTGAAATAGCAGTAAGAAAGTGCATACACAGTAGACAAATAATGACCCTTACCCCAGACCACAAGTGCCGTAATCCCAAAGTCTATAGAGAGTCCTAGCCTTTAGGCCAATAATCTTACTCCTTCCACTACTAAAATGCCACCATCTTACAAATCCTCTCCTTTTCACCACTGGTCATACTAGGACACCACCCCTGGCAAAAAACAGCAAAATGCCATCACGTTCATCACCATCAATTTGACAATGAAGAAGATCCCAAAAGAACTGTTGTCTAGTAATAGATGTCCGTCGATTGCTCCTGGTCAAACAAAAACAGTGTTTCATAAATACCTTGGAACAAGCGCCATTCTATGGCATGGCAATGCGGTTTCCTGTTATGCAATTTCAATGCCTTGCAGTAATACAATTAGCAACATGAACAATGGGCTTGCAGTAAAATGCATGAAAAACCTCTTCCTGACAATAATACGATGCACAGAGAAATTGCTCAAGTCGTTCACCCGCCATAAACCCTTGGAGACTATGGCACACCTAGCAAGATGAGCCCCAAAACTGGTCCCTGTGAAAGACATGACCCATTGACACACCTGGCCAGTGCCAGAGAAGAAATAGGGAGATGAAGGCTCAGGAAAAAAATTAACAATTGGTCAGAGGACTAGTCATTCGATCCCCATAGGCCATGAGCCCTACACAATTTAACACACACAATGAGGGAACAGCCACGAAACAAGGAAACTCCATCAGTGTAGAACTTGTCTTTGTCCTACAAGACACTCTAAAGCAAACCCCCCATGGAGTAAAATTCCTCCCTGACAGATATAAGGCTCCGACACCCCCCCTGAAAGAAATCGGGCATTTTAACATCAGCAATTTAGCTCAAAGTTCCAGTAAAGAAAGCCATCATTACCCAGCCACTCCTGAAGATGGACAGAAAATAATTAGTGTCCCAGTGAAAAAGAGAACCCGGGCTTGGCTGTCTCAATCCCTTCAATACCCGTCAACCGATGACACACCAGAGGGTGCAGCTCTGTACAGGTTAATAGTGCTGCAGTCATGGCGGCCTGCAATATTTGTATAAAAGCCTGAACATCATTTCCTTATTACATGCTAGCTGTGACATCACAACTGACCTGTAATAAGGAAATGACATCACAACCGCTCTGTAATCAGTTATTACGCTCCAGATGGGAGGTCACAATGCCGCCTGCTTGATCCAGCCGAGAGGTTCAGCTGTCACTGCAGCACTTCATTAAAGACGTGAAAATCTGTTTAAATTACTTGCTTGCAGAGTAGTGTTTTGTGACACATTGCAGCCAGTGATAGACAAGGGACTGTTTATTGTAGAATGTTTAATTCGTGCGCTGCAGGAGACTCGCGCATGAGAAAGAATCTGCATGTTATTACTTATTTTAAAGCACAAAATGAAAGATTTTTTTTTTCCAATGCATTATACTAAACTGCTTGAACTATGTTTCTGCAACACATTAGGAGCTGCCCTTTTTCTTTTTTAATACAAACATATTTCTATATTGATTAAATGGCTCAGCAAATGGAAGATGATATTATTGGAATTTATTTAAGTGCCGACTAAGGCCCAAGGGCATCTAGACAAAGTCTGGTAGGCTACCCAACAGGAACACTGCTGTGACACCAACCGGGGGTTAGAATAAATACTTTTTAAGAGCCCTGCGAAAGTCACAGAGCTCCGAGATATCACGAAGCTGAGGGGGGAAGAGAGTTCCACAGAGCCGGGGCGAGGACGGAAAAAGATCAGCCGCCAGCCCAAGCCCTGCAGAATCTAGGGACTGTCAGCAGATTAAGTGAGGCAATACATTATATTAAGCGAGAGACAAGGTATCAAAGGGAATGACAGTGTGAGGCCATGTACTATAAGGAATAAAACACTGTCTACCATACCTAAAAAGGTTACTGCAAGTCACCTTGGAGCTCAGTGACCTTATAAAGGAACTCTGCATTCGGCCTCGTTACTCTATTTGATCACGAATCTCCTTGGTGACTTGCAATATCCTTATAATGTATGGTAGGGGCACATTATCCCATGTATATGCTGAAAAAAAGACAGAAATGGCCAAAGACTTTACCGCCTAGATACCATCTGCCTTTATGGCATTTGCACTGTTCACCATGCCACTAGGAAACTCAGATTGTGCTAAGGGCCCATGATTTAGGATTAATTTCAGGAGGTACTGACAAAACACCTGTGATGCGCATCCCATGAGTGCAAGGACATTCGCCAGATTGATAGGTTTGGGTTCTCCTGACTCGTTCAGAAGCAGATCCCCGACACTGAGCAGCATTGTAGTAAAATCCCCGAAATTTATTTCTAATCGAGAACCAGGCCTTAGAGGGCTATATATTGGGGTGATCGGCGCAAAGCTGGATTTCACTTTCTGCATGTGCACCAATGTCCTGGCAATCTTTGTGAAAGGGAGAAACGTGGACTTGATACCTCTCCACCAAAAGTGAAAGAACATTTCCCACACCTCTTTAAACAGATCTGGTCTCCAGCTGAAAGATCTTGATAACTGACCACTGAGGTGAGATTCAACAGTATATGGAAGGGGGCAGACCTGCCCTGAATCGAGAGAACCCCACCCACCACACCGAATAACTTCCAGTTGCTGCTCTCCAAACTTCCACCTCCTGATTTTATCTCCCGAGCAGGCATTTTGCCTGAACCTTTCGCTTGAGCATTGCTAGATCCGAGAGACTTTTGGAAAGAGTACTTCCCAGCTTGTTGATATACTTGAGAGATATTGATTGTGAGAACTCTTACTTTGGAGTGAGCAATTCTTTTTGGATCTGTATACTACAAAATACCCTAACAGCATCTTTAAACAGTTGATGAGCCAAAGCGACTCCCTCGACGGTCATTGTGTACCACGCTCATTGGCTCATCTGGTGCCCCAAATAATGAGGTTTGCATCTGGCTCGATCTGTAGATCAGGGATGGACGGAAAAATGTGCCTTCAGTTCCAGGCCTTCATATTTGCTTATCAAAACTCTGGACTTCATCTCTTTGAGAAATGGCATGTAGCTTAAATAGTCTACATCTTTTGTTAAATCCTGACTTTTGTACCTTTGAAGCACCCGATAATTCAGGCAGCAAGAAATATTGCCAACATCTCCGATCGCAGGAGTCATAAAATCCTGGCTGGATATTGGACTGAAAGGACGGGAAACCCTAGTAGTACTTGAGCTCTCTCATCATAGATCTGACCTTGGACGATGGGAGACTCAACATGGAGGCTACACATTTGAACTGAAATCCCAGAAATTTGATCATCTGAAATGGGAAGATGTCAGATTCCTTACAATTTACATTGAACGCAGACAATAAATAAGGTGCATTATCAGCACTAGGTGCACCCGAGAAACCTTGCTGGTTCTGGCCATAATCAGAACACCGTCTACATAAATCAGGAACCTCACGCCCTCCTCTCTTCTAAAAATTCCCAATGGTTTTATGAAGCACAATCGAGCAGAGACTGAAAGGAAGAACTGGAAACTAGCAGCGAAACCCTCTCTGTAACATTGAAGGAACGTCCAGTGCTTCCTGAAGATCTGCACCATCAGAGAACGCATCCTTTAAATCCAACATGACAAATCAGTCTACAGGACACAACGCGTACCTCGGCTGTTCAATCGTCTCCATCTTAAAATGATTGCAAACAATGAGCTTATTAATATCCCTGTGGGTAATGACAGGCCGAAACCCTTTCTCCATCTTGCACACCAAAATGATGTTGCGCCCTAGTGGATGAAAGGGGATATTCTATATCATGCCTTTTAAAATCAATCACCCAACTCTTGGTTCTCAGCTGAGACCTTTACCTCCTGCTTGCCCCTGGGTTGTCAAATGCACAGGGAAAGTTCTTGCCCGAGGTCCTGACCCGTTTGGGAGAACCATGGGTCTTCAGAAACATACCATACATTTTGAAAAGAAATATACAATCCTCTCAAAGTCAAGTTTTTGTGGTAACCCACATAAACACTTACCCAAACTAAGATACCCGAATCCTCCTCTGCCTCTAGGACATCCATTCGCGCTGGGTAAAGGTCAAATGCTGGGGTGGATATCCCATATCTCGCCCTGGATCTACCTTGGCTGGCGCTATAAGAGAACTGGAGGGCAAGATTTTGTGCAAAGGAGAACAAGCCTTGTTGATGGTAATAAAAGTATTTGCACATTTCCCCTAGTCCCTCAACTAAGCTATCCCCAAACCAATTGGGGGCAGGTGACAGGGATTCATCTGTGCCTTTAAAGCCTCCCAACCTAGGACTTGCGTTTATGAGAACGCCCTTCATGCTTTTATGTGCCATAAATCCCATTGGCGTCCCCTATAAAAAAATTAATTAAGCCCTTTGCGCACAGCTACTAATCTCCCTATGGTCTAAGGTTTGGCCTTTAAACGTGGCCTCTTGAACAAGGATTTGAATGTTCACCAAATGCCCTATGCTTTTAGACAGCCAGTCTTGGCAAGTACACAAGCCCTGCATATGCCTTTAGGCAGGTGCCAGCCACATTTTTGAGAACAAAGACTGAAGGGGTCATGGCCATCAACCAGGCAACTTGAGGGACTGGCATTCTGATTCAACTTATTGCTAACAGCAGAATCACATTATTTTTTTAAAGCCATAAGTATAGGCTACTACTAATTTACTGGTGCCCGCTCCCTAGGGTTTGGGTAGGCAAGAGGCTTGGAATCAAACATAGTGATCCCTGGACGGTCATGCAGCCCAGGAGAGCCCTCCTCTTGATCATCTGCATCACTGTACGTCTCTAAAGCAGTAGGTGTATTGTCATCATCTTCCTCATTATCAATAAGCCCAGGCAATAGAGGGGGGAACTGCAGTCCATCGGTCCCAAAGCAATGAGCCTTGAGCTAATCCTGTTTAGCTCGGGAAGCCTAGGGCTCTCCTCCTGGCAAAATGATGTGGCAAATATAAACTGCATCGTTTAAGGATGATACTACTTCTGTCCTGGCCATGTGATTGGTAGGCCGAGAAACATCTCTGCATGCTTCCCTTCCGTACAGTGCATTTCCTTTTGGCGTGACGTTATATTAAAAGAGGGAGGCCATCTTCAGCTTGAGGCAAGTTCCCCAGATTTTGGGAGCTAATATTCTATGATGCCTGTGAGATTAGAGACTTCTTTATCCACATAATTATGAAAAATCTTAGACAGAGCCGCTAGCTTCTAATCAAAGTCTATGTACACAGCATGTGTAACGGAGCAGGTACAAACTCTAGGAATTTTTTGCACTTTTTTACATTTCTACACAATAAAATTTAAATGAATTGTTTTAGGAGCTGCATTAGTTGAATGAATGTGTGAATGCCTGTTATATAGGATGTTTTTTTTTATAAAAATGAATTAATTAAAGACGATCATGATGATTTTTTACCATAATTCAAATAAAATAAATTGATGATTTGATCTATTACCTCTTGCCTTGTCTTTCAGTTGCTCTCCTTATCTTGGCACCATCACTTGTTCTTATATATTGCTTTACCTCAAGGTGTCAAGATATTTTTTGAGGTTCCCACCCTTTTTGTTGACTTAATTCAAAAAGCAACTTCCCCTAGAAGTGGTGTTTGTAACAATATTGATGTGCCCCACCCCCTCCTCTTAAATCACATAACCCTGAAAAAAGAAATAATGTCAAAAGACCTCAAAACCTGTATATTACTGATAGCGGTTTTACTAGAAGGGGCCACGCTTACTATATTTGTGCATGACGGTCATAAATAAAAAATGTATATGCCATCACACCCATGGTGTACATATCTAATTTCTGAGCCTAAGTTTATGATTACACCTTCTCAGCATCAGTGATTTCAACCCGGGCAAAGGATTGCCTACCAAGCTATACGTTTAGCACATATCATTCACTGGAATTGACATTAGTCCACGATCAGTCTGTGCTACGCTAATACTTGCATTCGATTAATAATCCTTTCACATGGTGTTCCTCCGGAGAATACATCAAACATCGGGTCTGGATGAAATACTGATCTCAAACTGCAACGGTTTCTGGGCCTAGCAAAGGACTGAGCATTGTCCTGCATGGGATCAGGAGCGAGAAGCGTCTGAATTTAGCAACTGGTTAAGAAGCCAGAACTCTGTGAATCTAGGTATTTCTTTTTTTTAAAGAATTTTGGGGGAGTTTTATTAATAATGTATCATTTTCAATCCATCAAATGCAAGCAGTATACAACAGTGTTGACAAAATATAATACAAGTAAAAAACAAAGAAAGGGTAACGTAAGTAATCCAATGAGCGATCTTGCAAAAGCGGAAAATAGCAAACAAATCAAAACATCTCATATTGTTGTAATATTACAGAATATCCCAACCCTACTTTTCTCACTTGTCCCCAAATACAACAATACACAACACAAGAAAAGATAGGACAATCAACCTGAGCAAACACTAGGTACAAAAATGGGCCATGGGTGAGCCAAACCAGCAGATCATTAAACATACACACATTATAAAACCCCCTAATAGTAATATTTTAAGCATTGAAAATACCCTAAATTAATTTATAGTGTTCAACCTATTGTTTTCTAGCATATGAAACGTTTTCCCTAGCAGCCAATAGCAACATACTCTGAACCCAGTCCTCAAGTTGGAGCTTCCCATTAGACTTCGTTTTCCCCAGAATCTGTTTCTTAGCCAGAAATAATGCTTTTTATGTCCAATTTTTACCTCCAGCTGATAACTTCAAACCATATGGGAATTAATGTAGGTATTTCACTATACTTTCTTGCGCCTCAGTTGCTACAATCGTAACAGATTCATGTATTTGTGGCAGACACTATTTTGTGGTTCGACTAATACATGCCCTATTGATGTGGGAGCAAAGGGTAGTACATATGCCATAGTTCGAGAACCTTCTATAGGCAAACAAGCCAGTCTGTTTCCATAGAGCCCTTCACTCGCGCCTAAATTAACACACACTCTCCATTGTTGAAATGTGAATTGTTCTGCATATCCACAGTGACTTTATGCTGCACCAGTAACGACATTTGGACTAAAACTGCTGTATAAGTACAGAGTTATTGTTAGAAAGGTGGCAATTCTTAAGCAAATGCGAGTGTTTTTCAGATCTCAAGCTGGCTGCGTGACAACACATATGCATTTTAGTTATTCATAGCCATTTCTTTTGCATACACCCTACTTTAAAAATGTTTTATTCATTACAAATCCATAAAATATGCATACACAATATATGTTTTTCCCTCCATCTATTTTAGCCTGATGTATTTGTGATTAAGCACATTATGCATTTGTTATGAACAAAACTATTTTAAGTAAGGCTGAAACACAATGGAAAACGTCAAAATACTTAAAATTCATATGGCATTTAGCATCCAGCTATGGCTCTGAAAATCACAGGTTCCCATGACAACTGATTTGCATCACAAACAGTGTGATTTCAGTTAAAAAGCAAACTGATTAAAATCAATTTAAGGAAAATGAATTAAAGCACATTTCATAATTATCAGCTTGATTGTTTCCTTAGCTGACCGGGTGTGCGCCGTTGCTGAAGATCACGGATTGACTGGTTACCAGAAGTGATCAGAAACCAATTATTAACACTGGCGATGGGATAACATGTAGAATTGATAGCCTATCAAGAGAGTAGCCTGAACATGCCTTTATTGCTAGGATCAGATGTTTGTGGTATACTAAGAGAAGATGGAGGGGCGCAGTAAAACGTGATGAGAGGCTGCTACAGTTCCCGCTTACCGGAGACATAGAATGCCATGGAATCAAGCATGAGACCCTAAACAATGTTGGTCCCTTTCACGAGCTGCAGAGACCTATGATACGCCGCTGGGAAAGTGGGGGTGACAAATGAAGTTTTGGGCCCATCATTACAATGCTTTTTGGTGATTGACCTAACGCTGGGGTCTGCAACTTTAAGCTCTCCGGATGTTTTGGACTACAACTCCCATGATTCGTCATCACTGACTCTTCTGGTAAGGGCTAATGGAAATTGTAGTCCAACACATTTGAGAGCCAAAGGTTGCAGACCCCTGACCTCTGGGTTGATCAGAGGCTTGAAGAAGGGTTTATGCATTTAAATCCTTGAAGAAATAGAGTAATGATTGGACCTGATGGACTCTTTACTGTGTAGTCCAGGTGTTTCTGGCGCTGGCCTTGCTCCTGAACATCTTCTGCTGGGTCAGAGAGGGACCACTATAGGCCAATCACTCTCCCAAGACCAACTGTGGAGAGAAAGCATATATTAGATAACCGACACGGGAAAGATAACCCTTAGAACAGGAGATTGGCTAAACCTTGAGGTCAGATTACTTAAACGACCACACCAAAGTGTAACTGCGTTTTGACCCAAAGGCGGACTCTATTTGTGGAAGTATTCAACATTATACACATAATGTACATTATGTGCTATGTACAATATGTGTGTGTTCTTGCTGATATCATGTTTGATGCCTGTTCATTCACTACCTTTGCGGGCCTGCTAGGCCTGCCTGCCTCCCTCCCTCTCAAGGGAGTCACAAAGAGGACTCCCAGAGACTGCATTGGGAGCCACACCTCCCCTGCCTCAGTCCCTGTGGTTGCCCCTCAACCACATGCTTGGAGATGGGGTGCTCCACGCACATGAGTGACCTATGGCAGGCCACCTTACACATCTCATTGTGCAGGCTACTTTTATGACAGTTTGCCCCAGTTAACCTTACAAAACTTGGTTTTCTCTTGCTGCAACAACTCCAGGACGCTACTCGCCCCTCCTTTACGCCTAATCTACCACAGATCCAACATATAAAGAATCATGGAATTGCATATACATGCAGTGTCCACCCTGAACCATAGCATGGGAAACAGTTTATATATGGTCGCAAGCCCCTACTATGCATTGGCCCTGCTATAGGATGCAAGCGTGTTTGCACATCTATGTTTTCTCCCCAGCAGCTGCCAGGCATATGAGTGCAGCAGCATACAGTGCCTCAGGATTCGGGTGCTTCTGCCACAGCTGTCCGTCGCAACAATCACTGTCGCCGCCCGGGCCGGTACACAGCTGCGGTCAGGATGAGACAGGCCAGAGCACAGCTGTGCTCAAGACTGCGCCTGTTCACCCAACTCTCCACCTGCTTGGGCAAGGCTTTATCCTGAAGAGGTATCTGGGGACTCGACTCTGTCACCTCCTGCGCCGGATCGACGATCCTCGCACTGATGTGCTCATTTTTCCCACCTGAAGGGGCCTCCCTCTTGGTCATGGTGCAAGCAACAGGGAATAAAGTGCAAGGCGGACAGTGTGGGGTACACAAACATGTATGTTCTCCCAAGGCAGAGGACTGCAACCTTTGGTTCTCCAGATGTTTTGGACTTCAACTCCCATCATCCCTAACCAGCATAGTCAATAGCCATATATGATATATTGTTCTTTGAAAAATATGGTCTTTATTTAATTTCCTTCCAGAAAGATGGGATGGAGGAGATTTATCTGAGTTGGTAACTTGTTCTAGAGACAGGGTTCAGGGTTCATAGCAGATAAAGGCTGGTTTCCTGGATGTTGCCCTTTTGCCGTTCTTGGTTTCCAGCCTGGCAATATTCTGGCTTCCAACAGTGCACTGGCCCCCGCAGATGGCGAGTTTCTTGGCCAGGTAGAGTGGAATCTTGATTGTGACCGCTTCAAATTCACTTTATATTAATGGAGCTGACATTGTCAAGGATACTGCCTGCAGAACTCTCATGGCTACTGGAAAGGAAAGTAGATGGGCAGTTGTGCATATGTTTTGGCTAGGAGATGGAACTGACTGGCTTCTTAACTAGGCCTATATTTTGCCAATGACTGGAAGGTCCACCGGTGACAGAACAGATGGTGTCAAACACTGCAGAGGTTGATGGGGTGGGGGGGATGTTTGGTTGGAAACATTTAAAGATGTCCTCTTCATGCAATTGACACAGACAGTGACATTGCCATGGCTAAGCTGCCTCTCTTGACCCGGGAAGTCGCAGTATATGGGTAGCATACATGGACGTGCGTCTTCTGTTGGGTGTGTGGACGGACCTGGCTGACGGTTCAGAACTCGCTCCTGGCTACCGCGGCACTGGTAGCCTTCACAGAGACTGACTCTCACAGCACACCAGCCATTCGAAAGAAATTGGATCAACTGATCTTATCCATTGGCAATCATGCTGCATAGGTGGCACGCAGGACTCGGTGCATGCGGTTCGATGTCCAACTTGTGAAAGAATTCCTAAACCAAAGTGTTGCATATCGAATTCATGTGAATCAAAAGTAACATGCATTCAAACTGCAAAGCCCAAACACTATATGGGATTCTCAAAAACATTCCTGGTCAACTTGGGTGAAAATGTACCATTCTTGAGGAACACATGGCATCCTTTGCACTTTGTTATTTCACGAGGACCCCTTGGGGCAGGAGAAGGGACCATGAGGCTGTATGGAGTACGTATTACTTCAATGGCAATAAAGATGCAAACATCGAACGAACATCAGAAAGCATCTACGCCACAGGTACTACAACGGAAGGGTGTTAGCCAATACTGAGGCTTCAATTCATAAAATATGTGCTGCTTGGACAACTACTATGGGGAGAGCTGGTAGTGAGAAGGCAATGATTGTATGCATTTACAGCAGGTTTCATTGGACAGCACTAGCACAATCCCTACCTGCGTTAAACTGCCTCGGACTGGCCTATAGGGCAACATTCCCACGGCCGAACCAAAAACGCAAATTGCTGGTGTGGGCCCGTCTATTGGCTGAAAGTGGGCCACTTTTTTGACCAATGTGGGCCAGTTTGATGAGCTAATTCACCGTGCAGCTAATTGTTTTGACCAGAGTTGCTGAATACATATTCTTTAAAATGCACTATTTGTATCACATTTTATCAAAAAACTCCTCCGTGGGTACTATTCAAACAGTGTCACAATAGGAATGAATAGCCATTTGCAAATGTGGGCCACTTTTTCATTGGTGCCCGAGACAATTTTATGGCCCAGCCCGACCCTTAGCTCTCGCAGAAGGGTGGCCTCGTTCACGGATCGCGCTTCAGTCCCGTTCAGCAAAGCCGGGCTTCATTTTTAATATCAAGTTGCACTGATCACATGGTAGGATTTTTTTTATCGGGTAGAACGAATGCTATAAACTTCCACGGTGACATGGCGGTCAGTGCTTCTCAGTGTGGCAGCCACAGCCCGGTGATTGATGGGTCTTGCCAGGCTTCCAAACAGTGACGTTACTTGGTGTGCCCTGGCAGACAAGGCATCCAAGCATAGTCAATGAGCACGCGCAACTGTCACGAGGCGGAAAGGGTTAACGCCGTTATCAGCGGCCTCCAGGAGAAATTCCATGTGAAAGCCACAGTATGCAGATTTCCTGCTTTCTTACCCAATAGACTATTTTTACCTTTTTTTCTTTACAATACCAGTGACAGCTTTTTCCTCATTAGAGACGCGTTTCCTGCTTATTTTAGTTGTGACATTTCATTTATAGCTTATTTCCACATGCTTTCAAAACAGTTCTTTTAGCTGCGCCATGAAAATTAACAATGTGTCCTTTCTGGGTGCACTGTTCAATGCTTATCAGCTTGTGTTTGTTCAACTCGATTCAGCCAGTAGAAAATGATACAATTGGACTTTGAGCCATTTTACAGAAAACAGCAGAGCTAATCTTCAAATAATGAAGCCTAAAACATAATTACTTTTTTTTGTGGTGAGTCAGGAAGCATTCTACCGAGGAATTACAAGCAAAGCAACGAGCACGGACTGCCGCGAGAAACACGTGAGCGAGCTACCGTGTTTAGAACGGCCTTCAATGTATCGAACCAATGACTAATACAACATGGCGACAGAGCAACCGCTCATCGAATCCATCCCCTGTCAGAAAGAGAGACATGCCGTATACAGCAGGGCAAACCCCGAATGTGGAGCGGAACTGGAGCAGACTATATTTACACAGAAAAGATGTTCCCACCAGGAATGATTGGAAAGAGCCTAATTTATTCAAGGGCTGAGCATTGTATACATGTGCTATATAGCTCATGAAGGGTTTTCCTAAGCAAGCCTCTTGCTCCATGAATCAAGATGGCGACAAACATGTGTAGTACGTCTCCTCAAGCTTATTAGGTAACAATCAATGAACGAATTCAGTAACTTCGCATTACAAAATATAATTTAGCAGTGTTTACTAAAAAATAAAATTAAAAAAAATATATGCAAGCAAAAACACGTGACAAGGCGCACACAAAATCTGTTACACTTGAACCAAACGTGTGATACAAACAGTACAGAGGCATGGAATAGGTGAACTGTGGTCAACCCCTCAGCTTTCGGTCATCATTTGACAAAGCTGTGCATCATCTACACAACATTTGCACATCAATCATCTGCAACACTCAAGCATAGCTGGGATTTTGAGAGGAAAGGGCTCCACCTACATTATTTGCTGTGTCTTCTGCAAAGATGTAACTACACTGAAACGTAGGAGTGGAGATAGCTGTGAGAAATTTAGGGGTATTCTTCCATGTGGACCCAGAGAATCCTCTATTTAGGTGGCCAGGGGCGGGCCATCGCTTTTGGATCCCAACCATGGGGCTGGACAAGAGAGGGAGGGTCACCTGGATCAGGGAGACTGGGGTTGCACCAAGGGAAATACCACAGCCAAGACGCGTTATCGCAACGACATGGAAGGTGAGGGAGAAGAAGTCCCAGAAGCCTTTGTGGGATATGCAGGTCCCATGGTCCCAAACCAAAGAGAGACACACGTCATCCCGGAACAACACCCGGCAAGAGGTAGGACAAGACAAAACTTCTTTGTCTTCCCCTAGTTTAGGTCCTAAGAAGTACTATGAAGACCAGTACTCTCATGTCAGGGTGTTTGAGATAGGAGGGGTAATCTGACAGAAAGGGAATCACCTGTATTACATAGGGATTCCCCTCTCTCTTTTTCCAGTCACCGTATAACAATGTCAATGGTAGACATAAGACCCCATCTTGTCTTGTATCCCCCCCCTCTGCATTTCCAACAAGTACGGGGGCGAGGTCCCCCCCTCTGCATTTCCAACAAGTACGGGGACGAGTAAGAGGCAATTGGGAGCAATGAGGATTACCCATAGCAACACCATACGGATACAAAGTGAAGACTACCATGTAACACCAGTAAACTGTCCCACTGATAGAGGCAGGCGATCAGCCCAAACCATTTACACCTGACTACACTTGACAATTACTTCAGGTATAAACAGTGTGATTCGGCCAGGATGTACGAGCGAGCTGGGACTGCTCCTTGGAATGTGAAGGCTGCAACACAAGAAGCCTAGGAGGACCGGAGAAGATTGGGATGCCGAGACTTTGGCCCGGTGCACAGAGGGTTTGCAGCAAGGTGAAGGAGCCGGGTCTCTATGAAGACAGAGGAAGGCGAAGTGCTGCTTGTTGGCTGTCACCAGACCAGTGCTCATTCCCCTGGAACATGATCGGTCTGAGGGGTATCTGAGGGGCAGGTGGTAAGACCCTGACCTCACACCCCGTAACTCAGGGAGCTGCTTGCAGGCGCTGCGCTGTCTGTGCGAGTCTTGCTAGGCGAATGAGAGGAACCCAGGCGCACAAGGATGGCTGGAGCCGCGGCTTCAAAGCAGAAAGTAATGCAGAAAAGAAAGGAAAGCTAGGAAAAAGCAGAGCGTTCAAGCGGCACAAAGTGAAAGACAGTAAAGAGAGGATGCAAGCAAACCAAAGCAGGAAAACGGGGTGCGAGCAACCCAACAGATTGAAAATAAGTGAACGTTTGAAAATTAGTGACAAGAATGCAAAGCGAGGGTACGAGTAACCCGAAACAGGAATAAAGGGTGCGAGCGGCCTTGACAGATTGAGAAAGTGAATTACAAAGAGAGAGAAAGTAATGAAAAGGGTGCAAGCGACCCAAAAGCAGGAAAAGGGTTACAAAAGACCCACAGGTTGAAAAGGGAAAGTGCAAGTGGCCCGAGACAAAGAAAGGAAGGTGCAAGTGTGCACGACCAAAGAACAAAATGTGTCAGGGGCACAATAAAGTCAAGAAGATTGTGCACGAGGCACAGCAAAGAAGAGAGAAGGGTGCAGGTGTGCACCATTGAAAAAGGTGAAAGAAAAACAAAGCCTGAGTGGAAAACAGCACAAGAGGGAAAGGTGCCCAAAAGGAATAAACAGAGTACAAAGTGAGGGGCCAGGAGTCAGAATAGTCACGCAGGGGAGGAGCCAACGCCTAGCGTTTTCTAAAGCCTCTGACACTACCCCATGGAAAGAACTGTGTGTTAAAATGATGCATCTTGACAAGGTGAACTTTTTTTGAAGAAGAAGACGACCTAGGCTTGGGGAAGGGAACGCAGAGAGGGCCATCAGAGACAATGTTGTACATTGTAAAGAGAGGCCTACACCTTGGGGAAGGGAACCCTGAGAGGCCTAACAGGCACTGTGCCTTTTTTGTTTGGAACTGGAAGGATCGAAGCTTGGGGAAGGGAACCCCAGGAGAGTTAGAGACATTGTGAACTCTATTGACTTACAGCAAGAGCCCTTCGTGGAAGGTTCCAAGGCAACCCTTTTGAGTTGAACTATTTTGAACTGGCAGAACTATACCTATTGGTAAGACTACCTGAAACCAGCTGTGGTTTACATTTTCTTTTTAACCACCATTTTTCCTTTAAGAAGGTCCCTGAACACATTTTGTCTAAGAGTGAGGGCGAGTATAGGTTCAGACACAGACAGCCTTTGGTTTTGGATTTAAGGACATGGATGGCCCTTCGAAGCATCGGTTGCGGGAACCACCCCTTTAGAGTTAAGGCGAGATATGCATTCCACCAACCCAACAAAGCTTATAAATAAAGGTTTTTGAACTGTTACCTTTGAGGCTGTGTCTCTCTTGATACCAGGCGTTTGCCAATTGCTGCCTCAAGGTCCACGTTCAGCTGCATTTTACCATAATCCCATGCATAATTGAGTGACATTGAAGTTGGAGTCTCTTTGAGATGTCAGTGGGTAGTCAGAAGTCCCTGGGAAACTGTGGGCCCTGAATGTGCACCATGGCATAATGTTACCTGACGTAGCATCACTTAGCATAACCTCCTATATTATGGCATAATAAAGCATAGCAGTTGAAGAAATAATGTTTTGCATGCATATAAATAAATGTGACCAACTGTGATATTTTCAAGGAGAAAACGGTTGTCCCCAGTTAGTGGGTGGTTTGTTTGGATATACACCACACTAACTCACCAAAGATAGACCAACACAACTCTCCACACATCTTAAAAACACCACTCTGACAGGCACAATAGACAGCCACTCAAAAGGTTGTCATTAGTAACCTGGAGCTTACATTAACCACTGCTCCATACAACTAAAAACATCTCAAACGTATACATCACAGAAATGGTTAGTGGCGGCCGGCTTCTGATCCTGGAGGCTGGAGCACAGACGCCCAGAACCATACCCAGCTCTTGCTAAAGTGCTGCAAAGGCTCTTCATCATATGTGCGTGTAAGCGTTTCATGCTAGTTGGATCACACTACAGGGGATAGTATAACTGAGACAGGTCTAAAGCTCGGTGGTGATCCATTCACTCCATTTTTTAGTCATGTGGGTAATGAGGATGCAGGCTGGGTCAGGTATGGAAAAAGGGCAACCCCGCCCCCTAGTAGGGAGAAAATTAATCCACAACCGTCACCAATGACACCTCTCAGGAACAGTAACCGCATATCTGATGTACTGGCGCAACCGCATATCTGATGTACTGGCGCTTAGCGCCAAACGTAGACTAAAGCTACAGCAAGAACAGCTTGCTTATTCTAAACTTCTGCATTTGAGCAAGGAGATTCAGAACAACGTATTTGGCAAAGTCAATGCGGCCGACCCCCAGACTCCAACCCCAATACTCCTGCAGCCAATGTTAGTCATCTCCCATATTTGAAATGGAGGTCTAAATGGTGGGGATGACATGACCAAGGAAGGGGACCAACCTGAGGGATACATCTTGAAAGGAACCCTTCCTGAGCCTCTTCATCAGAGGAGAATGGGGGCTCAGCTTGGACACAATGCAGTGGCTGATATGGTCAAGGGGACGGTGGATCCCAAATCCTTAGAGCCTTGGCGATTTCTCCAAGAGCAGTTTGCACGGGGTATGGAGGCCTGTTCCAGTATTGGGGACTTCCAGAGATGGATGGCCATTGTAGGTTCTAACACGACTCCCATTTCACTGTCCACTGTGAAGAAGCTGAACCCTCCCAAAATTGAGAGATCGGATAACTCTTCACAAACCTCCCCTTTCAAGAGGGGTCACCTTCTTGGCTGTCAAATAGCCCACACAGAGATGTGCATTCCAGGTGTGCCCCATCAGGCGAAGAGCGCCATCCCCGCTACGGGAAGGGGGTCAATGCTTCACGAGGAGTTACTATGCCGCCTATTTAGGCACCTTCTTCTGCTGTTTTGACGTTCGGCAGGGACATTAGAGAAAGGAAATCCACACAGACCATTATTGGGGACCCTAATCTTAGGAGTTTTGCTCTGGACTCCAGGAACTTTATAATCACTAATGTTCCCAGACCAGTTTGAATCCACGGAGGCCCTAAAAACAAAATTCTGCCTTGGCTTAACTCCATACTGAGTCCAAACCATGTGAGAACGCAAGATCTAAATGTTCTCCGGAGAATTCAAATTGAAGAGTGGTGTACCACTGCCAATACCGACTGTGTTATTGTAGGATGTGGGTTCAGCAGCCTACCTCTGTATCTAAACAAGAGTTTAATTTCTCTGCATGTGTGCTCCTCCACTAATCTCAGAATTGTGTTGACTTTAAATATTGATCTGCTGTAGTTTAGCATAACAGTTTTTCTTACCACAGCTCTGTGGCTTACTAGTCCTGTATTGTAGTTTTGGCCAAATACTCAACCCTCTAATAGTTTGTTTGTTAAGCCATCAACAGCCTGATTCATGGAATTATTTGCGTGAAAAACGCAGATTTGCGCGCCTTTCTGCCCGAAAATTCCTATTTGAAGTATGGGGATTTTCGGGCAGAAAGGCACGCAAATCTGCGTTTTTCATGCAAATAACTGCATGAATCAGGCAGCTAATCGGATATTTGTGTGTACCTGGTTTGTTTTGTTTGGTCTTATCTGTATGACATATGTTAAGCACCCTGATTCCTACAGGCTACGGCGCTACATAAACATACAAAAAAAAATAAAAGGGAGCCGGATCTTTTCAAATCTCCACATATCAACATGGCAAGAGAGCAACCTTACCCAGCCCATTTTCTTCGAGGTTAGCCCCCTACCCCACTTCTTGCAGTTCAGGAAGCTCCATGCACCTTTGAAAACAGCAGGTGGCGTGGGATGCAAGACTACATAACATAGCACAACAGGGCATATCAAAGAGCTTCAACTCATTCGTATGTGAGTACTCCAGATGGCCGCCAACAACTTCTGCGATTAGCGGCAACAAGGGCGGGGTGGGAGGGAATGAATATTTGTTCTGCCGCAGTCAGTGTGCTGTACTAGGATCTTGCGCGCACAGGCCGGCTGGTGAGACTATGCCTGTAAAACCAAATGTCATGGGACAGAGGGCAAGCCAGGGGTGGAGCTGTGCGGTGAAGACCCAATACGCTGAAAACAAGCAAACAACACTACCACATGCCAATAATTCCCTATTTCTCCCAAGTGCTGTCTGGACTAATCCCTAGTGTTAGAATTCCTGACTTCACACCTCATTTCCATGTTGCACACCTTTCAAGCTCATCACGCACCGGCATATGCTGCAGTTGATGGGAGTTAATATTAGCCGATTTATTTTCGTCCCTGTAATTACTGGGCTGATTTATATAGTAGAATAGCTCGGCGAGGCCGTGAATCATGCGTGCAGTAATTGCCAAGTTCAATTTTAGTTCTGTCATCTTGAGGCTTCCAGCAGCTCTTCCCTCCACGGCGCTGCCGTCTTGGAGAACGTGGAGAAGGCAGTAGGGTTTTCATGTTTTCACACATCATAATATTGTGATCCCCGTTGTCAAATTATTCAAAGCTCGAGTGCCTGGAGCTTCCCTTGAAAACGAAAATCCCCGTGCGGGGAAAACAAGCAAACGGGCGTTCCCCATTTACAAGCAGGGCTGTGTTCGGCTCTGGAATGGCAGAATTACTAAATGAATGGAGGGTCCAGGGCACTGGAAATAAGTACACTATATGGAAAAGGTGAGTGGGTGATGTGATGGATTCAAACAAGTCCTGTTTGGGAGGAGGGGAGATCTAGTCGTTTTCCTATGGGCGAGCCCAATTCAGTGATCAGAATTATAGCACTGGTGAACGCCATTTTGAAAACTCAACGGATATCGATTTTTCCTCACGTTTGCATTGCCAGTTTCTCTCATTTGGCTTTGGCCCTGTTGATGTTTCGCTGCAAAAAGCGAATCTCTGTGAAATATTGAGGAAGGTGGTGGGGCAGGCTTTGCTCCACACACGGATTCGAGGGCAGTCAACATTCTGTACATTATTACACATGTAGATTTCCAGGCTCTTCCAGCATTTGAACGACACGAACTTTGCACAAGTGCAACGCAATGATGCATCGCCTGGTGCAAATGGCCTATTTTCCCTCAGATAGCCAATGTGCTGTTGGACCGACACCGGTCTCGCAACTGTAGGGGTTGCGCCTTCCACCTCATAAAGTTGAGGCAGACTTCACGTTTATGTAGATACTGGCCCTGCTCGGGTTAGTGTGGGGATCCCAAGCTCTAACAAAACATGAAAACATTTAAAAATAAAAGATCTTTTTGTATGGCTGCTGGCCCTGCAGGGATCCAAATCCATCCTCCAAGCCAGCCATGGTGGGTGCTGCAAGAGCTTATTTTGGTGCGCTACCTCGCTGCCATGTGTCAGACTTGCAATAGCAACGAGCATAGCAGTGATTTATTAAAAAGTGTAAGGACACCATGCACAATAATATCCACATGCGATGCGTGGATTCCCTACCAGAATATGGACATTTAATGTGCACTACATGGTGTTAAATAATGGTATCCGGTTTTAATGTGTCTATATATATATATATATATATATATATATATATGGTCGTTGTATATAATGTTGCTGGGAAAAGTTAGTGGAGACATTATATAGGTGACATATATATATATATATCTATATCTATAGGCACATTTTTTGCATGGCGACATTTTTTGCAGGGACATTTTTACATGGAACCTTAAATAATGAGGGGTGCAGCAGGGACGATAATAACGAAAAACTTCACTCGTCCATTTCCCTTTTTTGTGTTTATCGGTGCATGCCTATTATCCGTAAACTGGCAAAGTAGAGTGTATTTTTAGAAATCCAACTCAGACATACATTTCTAAAACATCACTTGCTCTCTGAGCTCATTGGCCTGGCCAAATCTTTGCCATTTTCGGTTGCCTTTACCATTATCACTGCTGAACACCTCATTATTCTGAGACACTAGCATTGCACGGAAAACAGCTTAATCGGTGAAGTACCTGCCAGATATCCGTGTGCATCAATCATAGGTGAGCTACAGGCAATCACAGGTTCGACCCTCTGCAGACCATATGGGAGACTCATCAACCTTGAGCTCCATTTTGTTCGGTAGGTATAGCCTTACAAAAGCGTTATAACATTAGTGATCATTCGTAATAGAGAGAAGCATGTTCGGACCTATGGATGTCCCCCACATGAAGAGTGCTCCAGCACTGCCTTTTAGGTCTCTGTTTAGCAGTAAAATGTGGGTGTACTGTACTTGCACCGATGGGTAAAGGAGGGGTAGCCCAAGCCGATCCAAGCCTGGTCAACTGCCCGGCTCGGACTCCGCTCGAGTACCTTTCTCAAAGAATAGCCCAACTACAGCCGAGCCAAGCATCACCTCAACCTCCATTATGAGTGAATTAAAGTGGCAGTGCCACTCGGGGTCAGTTAAAAGAACTCCATGCAACCATCTACTTGGATGGAGTACTTGCATGTTGGTACACAACTAATTATGCAATGGGAGCATGTGGGATCTGAATTCTGCAGACATGCAAACCGTGCAGCCAGAAAATCTGCCTTAGCCACTTGACCAATCTATGGGCACCGTGGCGAATCTCTCTACCTCCATGGACCGGATTTCCTTTGGATGCTACAATTGGGATCACCTAGAAGTTGTTCTGTTAAATGTGCTCTATGAAAAAGCCCCACTTTTACGAAGTGTATTGCACTACAGTGCTTGCTACAAAGATAATACAAATATTGGTACTTTATGGAATGCACGCCACAGGCTGAACTATCCCCCAACGTGCTCATTGCCCGGTCACTTATGAGCCACCTTTCTCCAATGACAGAAAAGTAAATATGTGGTGTACTGCACTGTTTAGTGGGCAAGAGGGTTTGCCTGGGGCTTCGCCTGTCATTTCTTTTGCTCTCCCCTGGTAGTGTAGCGCCCATGCATTCTCCATGTACTACCCAGCACGTGAAAGATGGTGGGAGGGGGTAAATCACACTGGACTTGGGCAAGGGGGTACTTGACTAGACTGAAGGTCTTTTCCACCCGCCGCACATCCCTGTACTGTTAGTGCTCAATCCCCACCATCCAGGATGTGTGGGTGCTGGCTGCTGATCCTACGTGTGCCTGCTAAAAGAATGGGGGTAGCTACCCTCAGATTTAAGCCCACTAGAAGCTGCGCCCTATAACCAGCTCCAAGTCTGTGGGGGACAATGACTACACGTGGCAGTTTTGCAGGTGAGTGTCCACGTCTAGAACATACAGTTGCAAAACAGCAAGGATCGTTTAAGTCGACATGCATTAAGCGGTGTGTAGAATTCCATTCAGGGTGGTGAGAATAAAGCCAAGAATCACTCTTTTTGCTTAATGTAAGGTTTTATATATTTGCCAGGTTGGTTTGAATTGCGATTTGTGTCGTTTTAACCATCTTTAGGAAACAGGGCATTATTGTAGGTCTTTAAAACTGTACATTAGCCCTCAGCCCTCTTCAATATCAGCTAGAGATGTGAAAGTATCTGGCCAAGTGTCTAAGGTGCAGATAGAGACCAAATCCTATATTACGGAAAGTGTATGATATTGGACAAATCACTTAGACTCACTGTGCTGCATCTTCCAAAATAGGGATGCCAGGTATCAGTTTTCTGTTATTGGGGGAAGGTATTATTATTTTTTATTTTTTTAATTGCTCATTTATAACTCGCTTAATTCCAACAAGTAGGTTTCTAAGCGCAGGATCAGGATTGGAACCTGTGTTACACTGCATTGTCTTGCTTCCAAGAAAAACGTGTTGCCCCTGAGCAATGGTATAGGTTTGTGTTGTGGGGCCAGAGAGGAGAATGCCAGGTCTTGGGTTTATGAGGATGTGTTTGTGGAGGCAGACGGCAAGGTATGAATCTATAGCTGGCTCGGGCTCACTTTGGGCTCCTAGGGCTGAATCAGCCAGGCCCTAAGGCTTGCCTCTACCCATAGATTCTGTACTCCCCCCACCTCCAACTGCTTAACACCAACCCATGGTGGTTACTACGGGTGTCCCCACCTGTCATTACACCTGCTTTGTGGTGTTCCTGTAAACTAAAGCACTGATAAAGTGTACCAGTTTTCCTGTTGTACGGTGAAAAGAATTTCTGAGTTCATGCACCTGGGCAGATGGGAATATGTCAAAGGGAATCAGAAAGAATGGGGGGTGATGCAGGAAGGATGAATGGATGAATACGAATGTGAGGATTGAAGACTATGAGCGAGGGGGCGGGGGCTTCTGTGAATTAATGATTATGAGCATCGAGGAGTGGGTAAGAAAATGGTGCCATGGTATGATTGAAAGGTTTAAGGTGAATGAATGAACGTATAAGGCCATATGATGCTGTGTGGATATAGGGACAGAGAAACCTACAACTGGATGAAAGGATCGTTGATAAGCATGTATAGAAAAAAGAAGTAGAAGGATGGGTGATTCAGTGAGAAGTTTAGAAGGGATGAATAAGCGAGTGAGACAACAGCAGTGAGAAGCCCACCGCAAGGGTGTGCCATCTGACCACATGTATTACTGTTCAGTGGCTGGGCATCGCAATGGACTGGTAAGCAATGCTTAATCTGCAAATAATTAAGTGCCAGGGCTCAAACACTTTCAAGCAAGCACGTGACACAGTGACGTCAGCTTCCCGCCCATTGTTGCCACCACCCACAGCTTCTCCCCGGGCCATCAAGATATCCGGGGTTACAGCTGCAACACCCAACGGTTCATGGATGCGCTGAACACGGCAGTGATACCAGTCAGCATAACATACAATATCATACTTGTGTCTTGAAATGAGATGACCCTGTAAGTGCTTCTTTAAACACAATCACCAATTTGCTTTGCTTTTACAGGTGGCAAGTGGAACATGTTGACCATATATCCAAAGAAAACACAGCAAAACATGCTTTCCTCCTATTGTAAATCGATGACAAGTGCAAGCAAAATCATTACTGATCCGATGGCATTTCCCGACAAACCCCGAAAAAGGGTCTTGCATAGGTTCGCACTCCTCCTTTGCACTGGTCTTTTCCCTGGCGTTGCTGGTTTGCTGGTGCGGATGGCTGGCGACTGTCCTGTTGTTGTCAATGCAGCCTGCAATGGCAATTCTGTCAGTTGGTTATTACAGTAGAGAGCTGCACCAATGTCATGCCTGCCGACTGGTGCACTGCACGGGCATGGCCAGCAGGAATACCCAGCATTGCCCCTTGAAACTCATTGTTATTTATGAAAATGGATGATTATCCTTGCCAGGCAAGCATTTGGGTCACCCGGTCTATGGATATACGAGCCAGCCAAAGATGCAGGGACACGCGACCAGTGCACACACAGTATTTGATTGTTGTGTGACCGATTGACTGATCGTTAAAATGATAAAGTTGTCACAACTCCACATCATAATGAAAGTGAGTCTGAGACAATAAGTGGCAGGAATCAGAAATAAGTGCTAGGGCTGAGCCATGACAAACGCCACCACAAATGAAACACCGCTCCCAAGTAATGTAGAGGAGCTCGGTGGAGGGGGTTGCTGCAGAGAATGCTTCTAAATAATGGCTTAGAAGGTTACATTTTACAGCACAATTTGAGAAAAACAGGGTAAAGGGGCATACAATTTGCAATCGATTCAGTGGGGGAAACTAATGAGAAATCCAAAAGATGCCAAGTCGCCATCTGCACAAACAGGCCTTTTTCAAGAATTCCAGGATGCCTGTGTCTAAAATAGGAGTTATGAAGCTTTCAAACTGTGCCAATCAGAACATATAAAAAACATTGCCACAAAGATATATGATAATGCTGCAGCCACAATATATGCCAGTGATTCACTGTAAAACACTATTGGCGTTGGACACGCAATATATGCCAGCATTCCCACTGCAAAAGCACTTTGATGATGCCTCTGCACACACTATTCCCTCTGTGAATCACTTTCATGCCACTGGAGCACACATCATCACTTGCACTGTGCACATGCCACGAAGCTCGCGCCACAACCACAATACATTCCTGCATCGTACACAGAGGTGTAGCCAGGATTGTCTAGCAAGTGGGGCCTGAAGCTAATGTAGTTGGGCCCTCCGCAGTGACATTAACATCTGTAAATGCCCACAGAGTTCTGTTGAGTGGGCATTTACAGATTTTTGGGTGGGTCTTGCCCGCTCAGGCCCTCTCTGCACCTCTGATCCTACAGCACACCGAGAATTATTTTGAAGTGTACCTACTGTAATAAGGTAAGGATAAGTGCAAGGTAAAAAACGAATGTCTTGGGACCACTGGGAGGAGTGAGGAAGTTAGCATCCATGATGCCATGCTTCTCAGTAATTTTTAGCGATACTTCATTAATGGGTCAAAAATAAACCTTTTATGCATTGAAAAACCAATTACAGTACTCGTATGAATCTCTACTTTATAATAAAGGCTACCACCATCAATATGAGTGCAGATATGGATAGATAAAATAATGACAGCAAGTTGTATTTCTGGAATCCTGCTGGTGGTACACCAGGTATTCTACTACTCTTACCGTTCGTCCCGGGGATAGACCTGAAATTATGCAGATTTTGCGAAACGCCTCTGCAGTAGTGGTAGTTACTTCTGATGGGATTTCGGCCAAAGAATTAGTGCCCAGACTGTGCCCCAATACATCCTGCATGGAGTAAGTCTGTGAGGCCGAGTTAACATGCAGCATATGTATTTGTAAGTAATCGTGTGCAGAGCTCCCAAGGTGCCCCGCATCAAGAGCGGGCAGCCCATGGATGGCACGTCTCAGAATGCAAAGCAAAAAAGCAGGACTGAACGAGTCACTACCTCCAAGAGGAACAAGCAGGGATCTGAGAGCAGGACAACCCTCTTTAAAAAGAAGTAAAATGGCTGTGCATTGAACACTGTTAAAGAGCACATCCCAGCTTCGTCGGAATATGTGTTTGCACATACATTCTCGTATACACGCACACACCACTGCGAACTCCACACAGAACCACTGGCCCATGAAAATACTTCCATGCCCACTGCTAGAATGGCCAGGTCAGAGGGCAAATGATCCAGTGATGGCTACTTAGCGGAGCGGGGGTGGGGGGGTGACTGCAATATAGAGACATGGATTATTCATGTACGTTTTAATCGAGAATATTGATGATGCCTGGAAAACAAGCCCAAAGATCCAAACATAAAATCAACCTACATCACACGAATGGCCCCGATTCGAGTGGCAGGCTTCTGTGGTGGACTGCTGCGTCACCAAGAGATTTTCTGTCTCTGGATGATATAGCGGTGTATAAAATAGCCCTGCCCTATATAAGACAAGGACAATTGTCTCACATAGATGTAAGATACAAGCTTCTCAGTTCATTTGCATACCCATAGTGCACTGGGAGCTAATAAATGAAATACGCCAGCAAAGCGTGGCCAACGCCAGTGTATTCAAGGGGTTATGCTGCTGATCATTCTCTGCTCGTGGCCGGACCTTCTGGAAATTCACAGTTCACTTTTATTCCACACATTTGGGCATTTTAGAAAACCATCAGCGTTGTACTCTTCCGAGATGTCCAATTCTTCATGAGCAGGCCCTTGTTGAAGTCTCAAATTCAGAGAAAATGCGCAGAGTGTAGTGACAAACTAAATGCAATTACAATTACTTTAAATGTGACCGTTATCTACATATCCACATCACCGCCTACAACACCTGCATACAAGCCCATAGATAATTGTCTTATCATGGGCTAATTTTGAAATCCCTGCTGACATGTAGTAAGACAATTGCATCCCTACTTCTCTTTAATCAGTTATTGCAGTTGAATTGTGTCATCACAATGTGGGCTGCTTGAGGCAGCACAGAGCATAGTGGCCGAAGCTGATGCAGTCCTTAATTAAAGCTCTGACGCGTCGTCAAATTCTTTTGTTAGATTTTTGTGAGACTTTATATCCATTAATTTATAAGCAACTGTTTATGACAGTATGCTTAATTTGTGCACTGGGAGAGGTTAAGACATGAGAGCAAGAATCTGCATGTTAACACTTATTGTAAAGCACAAAAACGTTTCTGCATCACATTAAAAGTTACATATTAGTTTGCTATAATCCAGACAGACTCTACATTGAATATATGGTAGAAGCAGCTGGAAGCCCGCCTGCATTATAATAAGCAAGAAGCCAGGTATTAGAGGGGATGACAATGTAGATCTAAGGATTATAAGGAATACAATACCCCTCACTGCACATAAAGAGGATATTGCAAGTCACCTGAGAGCTCCATGACATTATAAGGGGACTTGGCCTTCAGACTTGCTCACAGAATGCCTGTGGCTTGCCATGTCCTTATAATGTACGGTATGTTGTACCGGATCCCATAAATACACCTTTTCAAAAGATGCTCAACAATCAAAGACAGTGTCCGTGATGTTTGGGGCTTGCTAGTGCAATGTAGTCATCATGCTTCTGAAGGCTAATGTGACAAATCCAGAAAATTCATCCCATCTCCCCAGAGGGGGAGCCACCCCCTGCGGGATTATGAAGGTTAGCCGCTAAGCTTAACAACCCGCATGGGTCAGGGCAAGCTGGATCCCCCATGGGTGATCAGCAATGCTCCCTATTTTCAAAATCTACTTTGAGCGTTAACTTGAAGCTTCCCGTGAGAATGGTTGGTGCAGTTTCTGACACTCAACATGCACAGCATTCGCCTGAACTGAAGAAGCACTGGCCCAATCCTCAATACCCCCTTTCAGAGAGTCAGATAAAGGACCAGTCCAACCTGGAAAGGGAGAGAGTAGCCCGGGTGGTGTGGCAGGATGCATGCGAGCGGACGCCAGGTTTAGCAAGAAGGACCACAGCAGAGCCCATTCAGTGCTCACAGTCCTACTGAAGCCAGAGCAGCCGGCCCAACAAACAATTCAGAGCAACCACCACAAGAAAGGTGGAACACCTGCATACTGAGATGCGGACATCCATGGGCTGAAGAAGGGAGACTGGACGAAAGGGAGACCTACGCCCAGGCTACGACGCCAAAAGGGAAATGAAGGAGGAAAGCCAGAGGTGATACACGTTCCCTGGGTTCTCGGGAGGAGCATCGCTCAAATGAAAAAGGTCTGCGGGTTGCCAGGAGGTAGGGAAAGGGAAGGCTGAATACCCAAGGTGGGTTGAGACCAGCAGGTGTGGACTGGGAACTAAAAGAGGCCCTGGAAATCATTACTGGGGACCAAAAGAGGCCCTGGAAATAATGTTCAAAGTGGCCCCATTTGACACATTTTCAGCAAGCTCAATGATTTTCCTATGAGAAAATTTGGAAATACCACAGAAAAGAGGCCCACCGGGAAATCTCCAGAGTTCCTTATAGGCCAGTCCACCCCTGGAGACCAGTCAAACCCCAGAGCAGGGTATAAATGCGTAACGTCCTAGATGGTCTAAGAGAGATGAAACCCCAAGGAGGGGTAGAGACTCTAAAAGTGCAAGGCAGGCTAAAAGTAGTTGAACCCAAAGGTGGGGGAAGAGAGCCTTAAAAGCCTAAGGTGGGCTACAAGCGACCAAAGCCAAAGGCAGGGTAGAGAATTGGAACGCCTAAGGTGGGCTGAGAGTAGTCAAACCCCAGGTCATGGTGAAAAAGTGGAACACTGAAGGAAGGTGAGCTGAAACCCAAGAGCGGAAGAGGAGACGACAGAGCGCCGAACACAAGGCAGCGAAAAGATGCCATAACCCCAGGTGGGGTGTACAACCAGAGTCCCGGGCCAGAGGTCCACAAGTAAGAGACATTAAATACATTGAGACGAACTTTACATTCTAAGAGACATTGAGAATGCGATCATGGACTGTGCAGCCGGGCAGATGCCCTTGTAAACAAGCCTCCCCAAAGAAGGGGGGGTCAGAAACTAGCCATCAGCATCAGTTAAGAGGGCTAAGGCCCAAACAAATTGTTCCCGAGTTTGTTATGGTTATTTGATAGTGGTAGGGTCGGAGTTTAGGCAAGTAAAGTTTTTAGACAGGGAACGTTTTCTGTTGCGTTATTGGAGACATCCCGACGAGCACCCATTTACACCTTTTTGTTGTAAAATAGAATCCAGTTCCCAAGACTCAGGGTTAGCCAAGGTCTTGTTTTCTGTAAGATAATACAAGTAAGGTTTGAACATAATTCGTCCTTGTCCGTCACCCAATTCTGATCAAGCACCCAAATTACTACTCACATGTGCTTGTACACCAAAGAACCTCAATCACACATAACTTGGTAAAAAAAAGCACATACTTTTTATATTCTAGGATAAGTAAGTAAATCTAAAAAAAAACACATGCTCTACTCTAACAGAAATCAAGTGGATTACAGAAGGCGTCCCAAAAGTGTGTTTTAAAAATTACTATGCAATTGATTTGGGGTTGTGTACATCACACATCATAATGACAGACAATAAGTGATTCAACTTGATATGTCTGCAATTAAAAAAATATTATGTGTATATGGAGGATGCTTTGTGATGGTCGAGCTCGTTCTTTGGCTCTTAAAACAAGAACAGACCAGACCCCCTGATTCAACCCCAGCTTGGCAATTCCCATAAATTCTGCGGCTTTCCGATATTTGGGCACCATATCAAAATGCTTCAAAATACTTCCATCAATGCATGCCAAAGATGGAATGCTAATGAAAACGGGGGTCACTTCCTTCTGCCGGGGAGTTCCGGCCGAGGGTTGAGACGGAGCAGGAACTGGAGTAGAAACAATCTGAAGAAGGCTGTGGTGCAAAAAGCTGTAGTAATGACGTTCTATGGATTTGAGCTATAATAAGTATCACAAAACAAGGCATTGCTGTCTTTGAAGTCCTATAAGAAAGTCTTGTGAGTGCAAATGTGATTGGACAGAATAAAATGCTGGCTTTTAGTGCCGCCGCCAATTCATGGGCAATATTATCACTTTTCACTGGTTGAATTCGGAACATCGGAAGATCGAATTCATTTCTGATTTCATTTCTTAAAAGAAAAAATATCGAACAAATTTTAAACTGCCGTTATCATAGGAAACTGATAAATAAAGCAAATACCATGCAGCACTCTTTTAAAGTCGGGTGTTTGGAGAATTTAAACCTGTTAATCTGTAAAATCTTGATCAGTCTCTTTACATAAATGATTGGTTTCGGCTTTAGTCGCCATAGGTAGCCCTCTATTTTTTTGCAGTCTCCTCGTCTAGGTTTTTAAAATAATATAAAATATGATGATCCCATTTCACAGGACCGCCGCCCCTCCTCCCCCGCAGCCCCTAAGTTGGCAAAGCGTGTCTACTTTTCATCTCTCTAACATCGCAGCTTAAGCTACATGTTTATTAATGGGCAATTCATAATATAAATACAAAGTCACTTACTACGATGAAGCGTACCATCTGTTTCAAAATGGCGCACTCAGGAAATTGACAGGCAGGCTAAAGGGATTGGAGTCACACAAAACAGAGCACTCCTGACCCTGGAGTATCGCTTCATTTTAGTTCATGTAATTACACATAAAAAAAGAAGGATCTGGTCAAGAACGCTACAAAAAAAGTCCTGTAGTTCATAAAGCCCTTGTCTGCATCCTTGGACCCTGGGGCTGCGTTTCCAGGCTCACGAACACTGGGCTTTTTGGCCAAAAGAAGGTTTTACCCGAAAACAGCGGACCTGTCACCACCAGATTTTAGAAGTTAAAGGATATTTGTACTTTGCACCTTCACCACCGGAAGTAGTCCCCTGACGCTCTGTGGATCTAAAAGGTTAGAGGGTGGGGTGGGTTAGTAGGGTGTAGCAGGAAAAGGTATAGCAAGGTATGTGATGTCCTGTTGACAGCTTCAGTTCGGGTGACACCGTTTGCTGAGCATGGTTGTGATTTTCGGATCGGTAGACTCCCATGTGCTGTTCTGCGTGACTATGTGTGGTTTGTCTTGTTGTTGCGGTATAGTGGTGTGCTTGCGGGATGCTGCACAGAGAAGTGGTTGTGTTTGTTTAGTTTTTGATAGGTGTATGCAGAGAAATGATGTTTTAGTGGGTGTGCATAGTGGGTTTTCCTTTCCTTGTTGCTTTGGACTTGCGTGTTTGGGTCTCTGCCTGTGCTGTGTCCTTGCGGCGTTCCATATAGGTCAATCGCCAGGTTTTGTTCATAGTGATGGCATGACAATGTCATTGTTTAGTGGTCTGTGGCCGGGGTGGGGGTGAGTTTCTCTCCTAACGCCTGGGTCGAGATGAGTTTGGTTGGGAGTTCTTTCAGTGGTCGTTAAGGGGTGTGCCTGATGTTAGAAGAACAGTTTATAGGCCATGAATCCAAAAACCGTATTTCTACTGACATTCACATGATCATGGACTAAACCAGTATCCAAAGCGGATGCACAAATGGGCCCCAGGGAACCGGTTTATATTCCTTGTTCAGCGGGCCTTAATAATGTGCAAACCTGCCAGCACCATGTCCTGGTGTGTGACCTTCCCTGCACCGCCCCCTGGAGGAGCTCTGTGACATTACTTGTGGACTATTCCTCCTCCTTTCCATGATAACAGGAAGTTATACAAGGAGCCGATGCCTGTGCCACAAAAAGCCATGGATTGTTATCACAACTTCTCCAGGTGAATCAATTGAGTGATCACACAGAAGTCCCTTTATATCCCTCAGCTTCCGTGCCCAATCTGTCAAACACTGAAGGTGGTTAGCAAACAGCTAAATGTTGGTATCGCTCGCTCTACATTAAAAAAAAAAAACATCACAAAGGGTTTTATACAGTAAGCAACTTAATGTTGCTCGATGTATTGTAGACATTACAATACTTTCATGCATGCATGCTTCCATTGTGTGTGTTATTTGGCAACATTAGCATCGACACTCAAATGTGGCTTGAAACAGAAGAAATCGCATCTTGCATAGTCCTGCTTTGCCAGAGGCAAAAGACCTGTGTGTGTGTGTGTTGGAGATGCATGTTGTTTGGGGAATGTGCCTGCATGATTGCATGGAGAGTTTAGGAGTGTAGTGCTGTATTGGGTGGCCCGTCCATGGTTGGATCAGAAGCGTCTGACCATGACAAGAGCATTGTGGGGGACCCCCAGAAGTGCCTTCTTGGCTTGGTGTAAGAGTTTCGAGGGTTCTTTTGTTTTTGTAGCCCAGACCCTTGGATTTGGTTGATTTTATGTTTAGGTAGAATGGGGTAAATTGAGTCGCCGTAGTTGAGAGGGGAGTTGACGGCAGACCCCATATTATCAATTCCCTCAGGCGTTGGTATTGCCCAACAGTAGAGTTTTCTGCCAACCCTGAAATAACGTCCATGAACTGTCGCACATTTCGTGTTAATTGAAAAAGTTAAATCGCGTAGCAAGTCACGTGAACAAATTACCTGGGAAAAAAAGGTAGGCAGCATTTCGTTGTTCAAACAGAGGCCGCGCCTTTAAGTGACGCACCAACGAATTCAGGTCTATGCACAAGAATGCAGCACAGAGCTATTTCCAAGCTGTCCGTCAGGCACAGAAAGGCCATGGAATGTGCTTTTTTCATAGTCTCCTTCTCACAAAAGGAGCACTATGCTGGCTGTCCCGGCATGCAGCTGCCTCGGCCTCTCTCCCACCGAATGAGTGATGCTGATGTGAACAGGCACGGGGGAAAGGGAGGCAATCAAGCAACGGAACTTCCATTAAGGCACCTTGTTCATTTCAGATGTCAGTGCGTATGTGTACATTATTGAAGCACTCTCGGAAAACAGCGCGGCAGCCACGCGGTGCCCATGTTTGCGAGCCAGGTTTCGAACCACACCGACGCCGCGAACAACAGGCCCAGGGGGCTCGTGCTGTCGGGTTGTGGACCCTGTGCAGAGAGGGTGCAACACTTCAGGATTCCTTGCTGTTGCCACGCACATTTTGGAGAAGCACTAACGAATCAAAGGGGTCTTTGTTTATCAGTAACGTGTTTTCTGTGTGTGGTTTATGGCCATGCTATTTTCTAATCTACCCTTTCTTTGCCGAAAGCCTGATCTTGTGTACACGGCAGCTAGATCTACAAGCGCCCAGCTATCACAACCCGCGACTCCCCCCCCCCCCTCTGCGTCCTGTCTGTCTTTTCGGCGTGCACTCTCTCCGCCCCCTGCGCCCTTCCTCGGCAGACTAGGGACCGCGGATCCTAGGTAGGGCAGAGTAGCCACACTTCCGGGCAAGCCTTGGCACTCTGCAATCACAACTGCAGTTACTTCGTGCAGTATGACAGCTATAACATTGTGAGTGTCGGAATATGCATTTGCCTAGGCTATAGTTGTGCACTACCGCTTGTGGGCAAGGGTTAGTGCAGTTGGTATTAGAGCGATACGTGCCTGTGGAAATTGAGCGGCATACTTGCCAACCGTACAGATTTAGGCAGTAGGCTACTGCTTTTTAAGCAACCCTAGCACCTACAGATTTCAGTGACAGATCCTACTGCTTTTTACAGTGGCAGGCAATGTATGTGATTCTAAGGCAGGCTGCAGGACAGAGCAAGACATTAGTCTGTCTGTACCGTGGGCTGGCAGGTGATTACTTTGATTGGGTTCAGACCTGACAGCTACTTCTCTGTCCTGCACTCTTGCCGGTACAACCCTCAGGTGACCCACCAGTGAAGGCAAGTGGCAGAGCGTACCACCATCACACAGCATCTGCCTATCAGACTGAGGGGGTACCAGTCTCCATGTCATTCAGTGTTCAACTTGCAAGAAATATGTACTGCCCAGGCTGCTGCTACAGAGCAGTGGCAAACGTTGCCTACCGTCTCTGTGTGATTACCTTCTGTGAAGTTAGGTAATTGAATTTGGTGTTAAGTTACCATTCAGAATTATACATTTTTAACATTAGAACATCTTTCCATATTGTGCTGTTTGATGAGTTGTGTATTTTAGACTGCTTCAATGCTGCCAACAATGTATATTTAGTATTTTCCTGTGATGTCATTGTTATGGGAATTATTATTTTTGAAACTTCAAAAATCCTAAATCTTTTTGATCACAGAATGTTGGCAAGTATGGAGCGGTGGCCCTGGCTGTGCATGGGAAATCTGCTTGGTGCAGAGGGGTGACCTGTTTAATGAATGTTTACTTAGATATCAGAGGTATCTTTATAGAAGCGGTCAAGCGATTAAGATGACCGCCACAATTTCAGCACACCGGGTTCTCTTCTAGACTTCCCATTCACACAGCATTTTAGGGTTTTGGACTAATTACGTAATGGCTGTGTGTATATGTTCCCAAATCAGCAAAACACAGGGGGCCTCATTACGACCCAGGCGGTAAGTTACCGCCTGGGTCGTACCCTTACCACCATGGTGTAAACTACGTTTACACCATAGTGGATGGCGGATTTACCGCCCCATTCCAAGGTGAGTGGGGCGGTAAATCCCCATTTCCCATTTACCCTTCCCCATTCCCATTTTTGCCCCATAGGGCATAATGGGAGTGGGGAAGGCGCTAATTACGCCACCGTAAATTACGGTGGTGTAATTAGCACCATGGTCCCTTAGCGCCATGGATTTTAACGCCTGCAAAAAGCAGGAGTTAAACTCACCATGGCGCAAAGGGACCTCGGAATCAGGCGTTAAGGGATGGCGCCGTTAACCCCTTAAGGCCTGACTCGTAATGAGGCCCAGAGTGTTTAGAAATTGTCTGAAGCAACACGTAACCAAGTAGACATTTACATTGCCACACGAGTGAATGCTGTCATGGCATGAGGTACTATGCTGTTATATACATGCCTTACGTTGGATGCTCTGTTGTGGAGGACCTGCACGGGTTTCCAAATTAATTGTACCAAATAGTTTGGCTTAAGAAAAACAGCAAATAAAATCACTTTAGATAAACGGATGCCTCTAACGATGCAATCACATTCGTTGTATGACCTGTAATGTTTTATGAACCAGCTTATAGTAGCCAGCAAAGATGTGGCAGGCCATGCCATCGAGACAAAAAGTCTCCGAAACCTTCAGAAGAGCATCGGTCATTCTACACAACGCAACCTTGGCAAACACTCTCTAGCTCATCGTCTGTCTCAATTCCCATACTGACTTTAATGGATTCTTAGACCAGAAAATCGGATTTTGTTTTTCAAAACAATTCAATTTTTAGCCCCAAACTCTTCTTTTTCATGCCTGGACCTTGGCACATCTCTTATATCAAGAAAAATAAATCAGTTAGCGACACTGTAACTAGACTGATGAAGTCACCCTCCAGAATTAAATTACCCCCTAACAGTTGAAAAATGGAACGAGGCACTCCATAGGGAGACCAGCCTACTTTGGTCCTTCAGTACTGCCTTGAACTGACCAGAAGAAAAAACACCTTTCAAACACGCTTTTGATTAAACAGGTTTGGATTTTGTAAAATGTTCTTTACGTCGGTGTAACAGCTAAATAGCGGAAGCCAATCAAGAACTTCAATTGTCAAATGCCAATGGAAGTGGGCTTTGTATTGCCCTAGGTCTACCAGTAGCCTTTTATTCATGAACGGTCTCTCCGACTAGGTACAGGGTGGCCCCAACAGTCTCTCTCAGTAGGATTTATTTTACACTGGTAGTGCCTCTAGGTAAGCCTTACATTCCCATGCTGTATCCCTCATTGATAAGCATATTGCTGGAGTTATATCTTCCACTAGGCATTGAATTTCTTTGGCAAAATCTTCTAAAAGACATTGGCCCTCATTAGGAGTCTGCTGGTAACCCGCCGGTGCCGCTATAGAACTTTGCGTGCCATTCAAACCCCATTATGGATCTGATTTTACTCCCAACATTTACCACGATACACATTAAAATCATCGAAAATCTTAATGACACTCATAGCGGAATGAAGTATTGGGACACCTCCGCCCCACCTTAAAATGGTATAATGGGCACACTTTTAATGGATCAAACCACAGCATTTTTACTGCGATTTATATTTTTCGCTCCTTTTCTTTTTTTTTAAACAGATGACTTTTTTGCTGTAATTTTATTACTGCACACCTTATTTTTTAGACTCACACTAATAGAAGGCTTGTTTGTAGTCCAGTTGTATGACAAATAAACAAACAATTCTTTGATCACCCAGTCAGTGCCAGCTATAGATTAGCTTCGCTCAAAACAGTGTCCATGAAGTCAATTGCTTTTCTTACTTTTCCTATTGTTTGGTGTGGTGCCATGGGAATGGCAATCTCATCTCTCAGCTGTGGGGTTTATTTTTTGATAGCAGACTAGCAAAGGGAGACAGTGCCCCTACGGTCCCAATCTATGCTTTATCGAGTTTAAGTCTCTGATATATTACTTTTGAAAATATCTTCATTGACTAAAAAAAAGAAGGCACACGTTGAGATTTATATATACACAAATGAGTAAGCATGACAAATACAATTCAAATTAACATGTGCACAAGACTATTAAGGCATACATTGAAGTTGACAGGCCTTCACACAATTTGGGTGATATTAAGAAATACAGCAGCCAAAATGTAGTACGGGCTCGCATAGTGCATGCCTCCTAAAATCTGGCAGCCTCCGTTGTTACCAGTGGAAACCATGAACATGTTCAAACGCAATTTTACACCAGGCCGCTTCCACCCAAAGAATACATTTGCGGAACTGCAGTCAGTAAAATACCAGCCGATGGCATCTATATTAATAACATTGAGCCCTCTTCCTTCAATAAGTACGACCCTGGGTCCTCCTTATTAAACATCACCTGATGTAGGATTAGTGACGCAGAGGTTGTCAATGTGGCGTTAAGCCCCCGTTCCACGGTCTGAGCAAAGCAAGGGCCATTAACGAGGGCTCCAGGCTGTTACCCCCACCCCATTCCAGCACTTGGAACAGGGGCATAAGGCCATTAGACCCCGAGCTACCAAAGAGGTAACCCGGTGTGCTAAAAAAAAAAAAAAAAAAAAAAAAAGTATTTGCATTCTTTCTGCGTTCAGCTTCCTGTTGAAGGAAGGAAAATACTTTTCCAAGATGGCCACCATGGAAAGGGAAGCACGGCAAGATGCCCCTTTTCCCTTTCCATGGTGGCCGGTGCATGCAGCACGAAAACGCGCAGAGGATCTTCTACCCGACGTCATGCGCTGTGTGGGGGAGTCAGGTTAAAAGTGGCATGAATACAGGGCAGCAGTCCATTGGGCTTGTGTGCGTTTTTCCACAACGTGTCCTTTTCTGACTGCTGCCAAGTTAGGGGTTTAACCTGCCTGGGCTGGAATATCCTGCTTTGGTATAATCTGTCCCCAGAATTTCTTAACATTTCCCAGCAACCATCCCAGGCAATTCGTCCCTGGAGACTGAAACGGCTCTCTGTTAGATAGTCATTGATTTGGTTGCCTTTTAAAGAAATACTTTAGATCCATCTTTACTCTCCTCTGGCATGGGCATAGTAACACCTTCAAAAATCCACCAAGTCAAAATGTAAACAAAGCAAACGCAGTTCACGTAAAAACAAAGTGTCCATAAATGGAAAGAAATCTTGAACCAGTGATCCAGGATACAAACTCTTTGGTGAAGCTATTCATGTATTAATTCAAAAAAGGTCTGGGAGTCCATCTACCGAGAACAAGCACAGCAAAATAACCCATTCTATCGGAAGGTATCCATTGACAAAGCACCATGTCAATTAAATACTACATTACTTGGACATACCATTGTCTTTGGTTGCTAATAGTTAAAATATGTATTACATTTGAAAGATTGAAGAATATGGCAAAGGATTGCATAGGCAAGTACACAAGTAATTGAACTGATACTTTAGGTTGGAAAGACTTCTGGAGGAATTTCTCTCCATCCATGAAGCTCACTGCTAGTGGGTCCCCCCGAGTCGCTGTGCATAGCTGCAGGGGGCGACCGCCTAGCACCAACAAGCCACATAGCTAAATACATTCCGTATCATGGGTAAAAAGCCCTTCTATTGTCTTGCTTCAACTGACGTCAGCATTTCAAACTTCAGATGTCAGGATTGCTATTTTGCATTTCTTTCCTCCTTAATGAACGCATCTGTGAAATGTTGCCAAAGACATTGCTTCATCACACATATTAATATGAAAAAAAAGTTCTTTCACCCTAACTCATTACTATGCTAAAGTGCATTTTAAACTTACGAGGTAAATTATGGACAGGTATTTCTTTCAGTGTCCGACTGGCTCATGGGATGATGGCGGTAGGCAACAGGCCGACGCCTCCCAAGGCCAGTATAGTGGGGTGTAAGCCACTCCTATCATAATGAGGCTTCCGGTGGCCAATCCCGCTGCAGTCCTAGTACCCTTACGACGATATGTTGCAAGTTCTAAACATTTCCCGATTGGCCACTTCACCTACATTTTCCTAGTCGCTCCTTTTAAAGCCAGTAAATTGAAAATAGTTTTCACCAGCTATCACTGTCACACCTACATTGATCTTCTAATTGTCCAGGGTCTTCTGGGTAAGCGACTTGCTCGAGTTTCACAGATGGCACATCACAATGAATTACCAGTGTGACTGAGGAACAGAGGAAGCCCTAACAAATTAACATGGCAGAGTGGTCTTCTGGGCCGTCCTTCTGCCCTAATTGTACCACTTCTCATAATGAGGGCACAGCTTTTGTTTGATAATGATTCAAGACATGTTTCGCTCAATTGTTTTCTGAAGTTGTCAGTGGCTGGATAGAAGGCATCTGCCATTGGCACAGACTCCAAGCATTGTACGCTTGCCCGGAATGGAGAACACACAGGCTACCACTTCTTGCATACCTTGGAAAAGTTCAAGGAGTCATGTGCTTTCGATGTAACTGGCCACAATGTGCCATGTCCGAGGAGCTGTGTCACATTGTGTGGACCGCCGTGTGGGCCTGAAACAAAATAAATCCTTTTTCAGTAATCAGGTGGCTAGTTCGAAATTATCTGTAGTTTGTGAAATAAGATAACTGAAAAACTGGATCTCATACTGAAAAGCTGAACACACTTTCCCACAAATCCATTATGTTGGTCTTTGCTTGTTTCTAAAACACTTAGCCAGAGACACTCAACTTCTTAGTGTGTTGCAGTGGACAGAATAATTGCAGTGCTGCTCGATATCAAACATTGATGCTGGATAGTTGGTGGAGAAGCAGTGGATTAAGCTGATGTAAGCTCAATGTGCCCCCCCAGATGTCATTTTATATGCCATGGTGAATCCTTTCGATGGGATCACGCATGTGCTAATGGGCTTTGCAAGGGGGTGGGGGTGACTTAAGATAGTCATCACTTTCTACACCAGCTTAATTTCAGGGGATTTGCTGCAATAAACCTGATCACCTTAACGCACTCTCAACTAAAGGTTTTCAATGAATGTTAAGGCTTTGGTTGCACTTTAGTTTGTTCAGGGCCCACTAGCCATGGCCTTTGGCCGTAGCCACTATACATGTTGCACCAATTAATTTAAAAGAAATAACACTTGGTCTGTCCTACATGCAGAGGCCCATAAACCCCCCAGCGATCTCAGTATCCACTGTTCTTTGGCCTTGTCCAGTGGCCCACTATTCATGGCCTTAGGGCCCACTTGAAACAGCTGTTTCCATTGTATTCCACTAGCGGCGTCTGTGTCCATTGTACACATTGCACAAATTATTCCCAAAGATCCATTGCCCCCTGCCTAGTAAACGTTAACAGATTTATTTTTTATTTTATTCATGAAAATCACAGGGAAAGCAATGCATTTCTGGCACAAACCCCACTTACAAGATTTACCATTGATAACAGAACAGAGGACATGTGTCCTTTACAATGGGCCAGAGAATGTGACTTGAAGACCAGATGTTTCAGGGGAAGGTGGAAACAAACCAGGCATGAGGACAAGACAGAATGACATAGGAACGGGATGGAGGAAAAAGTGCTGAATTAAGGGTGGAGAGGTGATGGAAAGGTGCTGTAGGGTTGTCCAGGAAGGGTAGGGAGAGAGGAAAACAGGGTTATGCAGTAGCATCGAGTGCTAGGAAATGGGTTCTTCAGAAAGGAGAGCTCTGGGGTTGGATTTAAATAGTGGTAGAGATGGAATAATAATGAGAGGGAGAGGAAGAGCACTCCAGAGTAGGGGAGCGAGGAGAGGGTGGAAACGAGAGGGGGCACAGGGGGCTTGAGTGGTGGCAAAGGGGTGAGCTGAGGATGATCTAAACAAGCGAGGAGGAGAGTAGGTAGTGAGATGAGCAGATAGGTAGGGTGGGTCCATGGATAGTTTTGAAGATGAGAAGATGTATATACTTAGCCCTTTGTCTCATAGATAGCCTGACAATCCAGCGTTGGGCAGAGGAGGTACATGTAAAGCGAGAAAGGTTGAAAAGTGTGCGGACCGTCAAGTTGAGGACTTTGTCCGGAGATGAAAAAATGATAGTTGGGAAGGCCATATAGGAGACTGGCTATAGGAGACTGGCACAGTAGTCTGATCTAGAAAGACTTAGCTGCTTGGCCGTATTGAAAGGAAGATGACATACTTTTCAGATAATGAGGAAGTTCAGTCTGGCTGCATTGGCAGATTTGGAGATGGACTGAGAGGTTGTGTGATGGAAAAATGAAGAGGACATCAAGGTTACGAGCATGAGTAAGGAAGGTAGTCAGGAGAGATGAGAAGAAAAGAAGGAGAGGAAGAGATATCCTTTTTGGCTGGGAAGTAGAGAACTTCAGTATTAGTGGAGATGAGAATGAGCGAGTGAGACGCCATCCAATATTTGATGGTGGAGAGATAGTTTGACATTTTTTACAACAGCTCATTGGATAAGGAGCGGAAGGAGAAGAAGATCTGAGTGTCGTCAGCGAAGAGTTGATAGGAGAAGCCATAAAATGACATAAGGGCACCAAGAACTGAAGTATAGAGCGTGAAGAGAAGTGGACCAAGGACAGACACATGGGGAACTCTGACAGTAAGGGGGGGTGAGTGGAGAGATATGGCTGTTCGTGGACACCTGGAAGTGGCTGGGGGCAAGGTATGAAGCAAATCAAGCGTAAGCTCCATCTCTGAAGCCAAGGAGAAATAATATAGAGTGAAGGCCAGAATGGTCGACAGTATCAAAGGCATTGAAGCGGTTGAGAAGAATAAGAGCAGATAAAAGGTGTACATGATGGGCCGAAGAGATGAAGTTGCAGACAAAGAGGAGAGCTGTCGCTATAGATCGCAGGGGTCGGAAGCCAGATTCAAGAGGGCCCCGGAGGTTGTAAGCATCAAGGAACTCAGCGAGTCCACTGAATACTACTCGCTCTAGGATTTTGGAATAGTGTGGTAGTAGAGAGACAGGGCAAAGGTTGGCAGGACAGTTAGGATCTAGACCAGGCCTCTTAAGGAGTGCATGGCAGTAGAAGAGAGAAGTTGAAGAGGGAAATAAGACGTGAAGCAACTCTGGGAGCTATGTGCTTCACAATGTGTGGGACCAGTGGGTTAGTGGGGGTAAAGGAATGGTTAGCCTTGAGGAGTAGCGCAATAATCTCATCAGGGTTGGTGGGGGCAGGGGAAGGCATATTAGCAGGAGTGTAGGGTAGGAGTGGTGGTGAAAAGTGAGCAGGAGGAGAAGATGAAAGGTAATCAGCAAGAGTATTGTGAATGGTAGAAATGTTAGACGCAAAGTAGAGAGAGTATAGAACAAGATAATTTGCAGAAAGAGTAGAGGAGACAAGGTGGGTTTAGAAGGTGCGAGAATTGAGTTAAGACTTCTAGCGGCGCCTAGGTTGGGAGGATTGACATGAAAGAGAGATTGAGAGTCAAGAGAAGAGGAATAGTTTGGAAGAGCAGTAGGATAGAGTTGGGGATCAGAGGAGTGTCTTAACCGTTGCCAAGTGATAAGCTTTTTCTGCATTGTTGTTTTCTGGGTGCGCATGAGAGGGGAGGATTTAGGAGCGAGTGTAGTAAGAGGGTAGTGAGAGGAAAAGGGAGCAAAAAGAGCCGAGCTAAAGTTAGTGAAGACTTCTTCAGTGGATGGAAAGGTGAGTTGAACGTAGGAGAAGAGAGTGGTACAGGTCACAGAGGTAGTGAGGGGGTTTGGAGGAGGGAAACGTGCACTTAGTAATAGCTGTAGTAGATGGAGAGAGTGAGGAAGAAGCAGGAGTGGAGATTGGGGCAAAGTGTGATTGGAAGGAGAAGGCGCAGTGGAGATAATAAAGGCAGAGAGTTGAGAGGAGATGAAATAAGGTCAAGGGTGTTTCCAATCGAATGGGTGGGTAGAGAGTGGCCAGAAAAGAGTGAGTGTTTAAGTAGAAGTCAGTGAGTAGAAGTCAATGGAAAGAGCGAGCGAGCGAGAGCGAGATGAAGTTGACCTACCGGACCAGTTGGCCAGTAGAGGGAGATAATATGTATACCATAGGGGGCAGAGATAGTTTATTTGAGGTAGAATTAGCAAGAGATAGGGGAGTAGGAGAGATAGGAAGTTTGGACGATTAAAACAGATCTACACCACCACCCCTGCCAGTGGAATGGAAACATTGCTTTATGAAAGTGTTAATTAGCAAACTGACATCCATGCAGAAACCATATATTTGAGCAAGTCAAATGATTTCACCTAAGGCCACTCCAAATCGAAAATATCTGAATGCCAGGTAAACACACTCTTCACTGATTGTTTTAATGCTATCTAGGCAGACAGTCTTTCCAACAAGATGCGGGCCACTACAATTTGCAATTTAAAAGCACTAGACCTTGACAGAAAATGTAATGACATTTCAAATGTCGCAGTAGAGCACAGGTTAAAGGTTTCTGATTAAGGAGATGTTTATTTCAGGTTGCCTTTAAAACCTTATGTGGCACTATCTAGTGATGGAAGGACATAGATCTTATTTGATAGAGTTTGTTTAGCAGAAGATTAACAGAGTCCAAAAGCCCTCGATTCAACTACTCCTGGACAGGTATGTCATTTGGAGGTCGCCTTTGCTACCCCTTAAAAAAAAAAAGAAGAAAAAACAGGTTTAAAAAAAAAATGTAATGTAAGCTCCTGCGCTGGCTGTGGGCAGTGCCATGTGGATCTTTGTTTCTGGAGTGGCTGGCTTTCTCGTTCAGGCCTCTTTATAAAAAAAAAAAAACAGGTGGTTGCACAAGTGTAACACTTTGAGCAGTGACCCTAAATACGAAAGATTAGGAATAACAATTAGTCTTTCTGAAATTCTATGCAATAATTGCTAGACTCATTAAAGGTTTATTTCACACTTCTGGGGACGAGTCCCTGATTTAGTCTGTCCTAACACCTCAAACTCAGCCTTTCATCCATCAGAGGTCGATAAATGAGTACCAACACAGGTTGGGTAATATGCATGTATATTTGTTCTATATAAAGCGTTTAAGCGTAAGTGCTTTATTATAACACAACATTATCATTTGGCCTTGGACGTCTGCTTGCATTCACAGTAATTTGGTAACATGGGTCTATGCACATTGATATTAACAATACATATGGCGATCCATTCTTGTATGAAATGTATATCACATTATATCGTAACCATATTTTTCCTTGTGTACTTAGCAACAATGCTATGCGATGCCCCTTCCTGTTTTGTCAAAAGGTTGTGTTCCTTCACTTCCTGTGATGTCACTTCAGAGTTGGGTCAAATAACATCACTTCCAGTGATGTTATTAGAGGTCAAGGGTTGTGTGGTATCACTTCCGCTGCCCCAGGCATTTTGATCAAATGACGTCCCTGCTTCTGGACAAGGTCCCGGGAAAAGAAATCAGTAAAACATCCAGGTCTTTGTGGATTTTCAAAAGATCATCATGTTTCTAGAAGAGCAAATGTACACAGTATGTCAATAAGCTTACAAATGAACCTCCTCCAAATGGTGAGCTCCAGAACAGGTACGGGATAGCAAATTGTTGCTAGAGTGGCATTGTATTTAGCCATATATGCCAATGAATGAGCTCTTCAGTGCAATCCAGATCTGAAAAGATCTTAGATCTTAACGCATCAGGGAGAGGCCCGTAAAGGACACATTGTATTGGACTGTCAACCAGAGATGGGAGTTCAGGAGATCTGCCATTCCCACAGTCTAGGAATGGCAGGCAGCTAGGGTTATAAAGATTTTACATTTTCTGAGTAGATAAGTGGATAGTTCTAGAAACAGTTGGGGGTTAGAGGTTTAAAAACGAGCCCATGAGCAGAGGTGGAAACACGTGTACAAACTGCCATTTATTAGAAGTATAAACATCCTTTTAAGAACAGGTTGGTTTAGAAACCTGAGCACTTAGAGTTAACCAGCAGAGAAGGTACAGTTTAATAATTCTTCTGTGGGCTTTGGTCTCATTTTTTAGATAAGTTTAAATCTGACAGCAGGGTAGGGGAGGTCTTGAAAGGCCAGAAGTCGAGCAAGCCCCAATGCACTTGCGTTGTGCATGCAGAGCGAGTGAGTTCACGGTCTGCTTTTCCTGTCAAAAAGCCCCTTGGGCACAGTCTACACCTCCATGATTGGGGCGCCTTTAACAGATTCCAAGGATGACTATCAATTATAAAGAGCCTATAGCTCAGAAGTGATGGGCTTTGATGCATCTTTTTACAGGCTTCCACAGTAATTGTCTTTTCAAGGGTCCAGGCTTAAAAGCAGTCTTAAGAGAGAAAGAGGAGGTAATGTAGGGTAAGAAGAAGGTTATAGGGTGTGAGTGCAGGTGATCAAGAGTTTAGTTGTAGGATGTGTTAACAACGAAGACAGAAAGACCTCTCGATCAGAGTCACCTACACTCCTTACAGATGGTCCCATTAAGTAGGCGCGACGGACAACACACACTCAGAGATGCCCTTAGTGAGTCATGAAATAAGGGCCCCGGCATCCTTTGCAGCCGACTTACAGGTAAGAAAGCTTGCTTAGCAAATCAGCCCCTTTGGCTCTCATCTTTCGGTTTTCGAAACAACGCAGACCATCGAGGTAGCTCCGCTCTTGAGGGGGTTTAGTGTTCATTGCTCTGGATATAAAATCATGTATTTCACACGAAGGGCAGTAGCAAGTGTGCCACAGGAGAGCTCGCAACACGAAGCTAGGGTTACAGAACCGTAGTGGTGGGATTGATCTGCCCTCCCACAGTCAGTTCACATTTGATAAGCCACACATTTGGAATGCTTATCTATTCAAAGCCATGATTGAGCAGTGGAGTCGTATAGAAGCCATGTGACCAAAAGTGCAGGGCTTGGGTTTTTAATGATGGTGGAGAGATTGCTGAAGATTTGGGAGGAATTACAAGCGTGCCTGGTTTTAGATCAACAACAAAACTCTGCAGTGGAGCACTGCTCCCCAGCAGGCATCTGTGGGACCCCAAAGCCTGCAGGCCCCCTCACAGTGCCTGGGATGTCAATGAAGGGTGTGCTACTAAACCGAAGTCACCCGATTTCTTCATATATGTTTGACTTTGTAGAAATGACAAATAGAATGCAGTGAGATTTGAAATCGATTCTATACGTTATCCATTTCTTTTGTCACATGTTGATGACAGTGTTCCATTTCAACAAGAGTGAATAAATTCCCTTTCTGGGTAAATAGTCTGACTTCATGGCTCAATCCGGAGGCGTTGCTAGGGGGAGGGGGAACTGAGGGGGCTAAAGCCCCGGGTCTTTTGGTTTTAGCCCCAGATAGAAGATCAGGGACTACAACCAAAAGGCTATAGCTAGCCCCGAATCCTGCCAGTCCTGACATTAGCTTGGCCCCTGATCTTTTCCAGACCTAGCAACACCCCTGGCTCAATCCCTCCGCACTGATGTTGTGTGGAATAGACGGTGAGGGGAACAGTGTCCTCTCTCTTCCTTAGACCAAGAGTGTGCGAATCCCAGATCATCGCTGTGATGCTCTCTTATAGTAAGGAATGGGACTGTAGCACCAGAATGGAGGGGAAGACTGCCCCAGAATCCAACACCCGTCTACAATGGTATGCATCTCTGCTGCTACAGACTTCACTATAAGGCTCCTTACAAGACTCCAGCGAGTGCAGGCGACCAAGGTCTGTGCAAAGCCCGTAGGCGCACAGACTGAGGGGCGCCCGATACTCCACACCTCAAGTATGAAATCTCCTTCATTGCAAGCATAGCAAGAGATGGTCTCGCCAACAGCCAGGAAAGGACTGGCAGAGAAGAAGCCATTATCAGACACAGGTGCCATTTCGCAATCATTGCAAGGGGATTCACTATTGCAGGACTCCGAGTAGATGCCATTGGCACCACTATAGACTGTTGGCGACAGCAGAGCTAGGGCTCACTACCAGAGCTTGAAACAAAGTCTGATGGAGCCAAGACAGTAATACGAAGTACATTTTCTGGCATCTCACCCATAAATAGTAGGGCACACTGAGAAGATGCCCCAGGCTCTATTCATGTATAGGGAAGCAGGCGTTTCTTGGAACAAGCCACTTCCTTGGTGATTAGTTTTCTTGGTTTACTTGGAGCAGGTCATCGGCTTTGGCAAGGATTGTTTATTGAGGGAGTGCTTTTCGTATTTAGAGACGTTCCCTGGCGGTTGTTTTCTTTAGGGAAAGTTGTGTACTTCAGGCCCATAGATCACTCTGTACCTTAAGGCTGTCAGTGTTATTAGGATCAGGCCATTTTGTTTTAGATCCTTCCCTTTGTAACTCATTATTTTCTTTGGGGCATGCTGTTATGTCCGGAGGCGAGTAAAAAACGTTTTTTACTATATAAAATGGTTTATTACAAACCTTATACATTTTACTCAAAGGATACATTTCATAAATTAAAAATCATTAAGAATTATACATTCTTAAACTGTTTGTAAAATGTTATTAATTCGTTAGTACATCCTACTGCCACTTGGTTCATATCAAGCATGACATTCTGCAGGACTAACCAATTCATTAAAAGTTAGATCTTCTTATGATATGATACGTTATTTATAATGCACTTAATACCCAGAGGTTTCTAAGCGCGGACCCGGGGATCGAACCTGTGTTGCTCCATGTCGTCTTGCTTCCAAGGCCCATGTTTCTCCTTAGTTGTTTATACGCGGTTCAAGCAATCACAGAGGGATCAGGACCATGTGAAATATGGGGTATTTTAGCATTACCAATCATCATTTTTTTAATAACACATTTGGCTGCAAAGAGCTTTACTTTAAGGTATAGGTCATTCTGGCAGTCTGCAATGTGTGAGCCAGTTCTCACACCCAGTCTTGAAACAAAGGTAGATTTGGGAGTCATCCACATATATTTGGAATTGTAGAGGATGGTGCGTGAGGTTATGCACTAGGGGGTGGATGCGTGCATACAATTGAAGCTGCGATGGGGAGGAATCAATGCGACTCTTGCATCATGTTTTGTTTTCCTCATATTTGGTGGTGCCACATAGGTTTCCTACATTGCACTCCATTTTCTTAAGAATGGCTCGCACAAGGCCAGGCTTCGTCATACATGCCCCTGACAATTTGAATGACGAGTTAGGGCCCGATTCACAGAACGTTTTCCTATGGCATTGCGCCACTATAGAACACTTCCATGAATCAGGCCCCCAGTGCTTTCACTTAAGTATTACAGCTATGCATGAGCTGGTCAATGGTCATAGAAGAAAAGCCCAGTCCGGTTGCCAGGATACCTACTAAAAAGATGAATGAGAAAAATGCACACACAATGAGTTTCAGAGAAAATTATGTGCATGGTTTTCAGTCATTAGGAAAACCCAAGTGGACTAACTGGGCCATAAGAACCAACCAAGTTAAGGCCCCGGGGGAAAATGGGGCATGAACATGGGAATACCAGTGCCATGGCCAGTAGAATCGGCCAACCGATTGGATACTTAATGTCATTACCATCCTGGCACAGCAACCGTGCTGCTCATGGTTTCATGAAATGATGCTCCTGGCATGCTTCCTAGAACGAACCATGGGCAAAGCAGGCACTCCAATAGAAATCCCCTCCAAATTCTACTAACATTTTGGCAGTCATTTTCAAGGGAGTGGGGTAACATGCCTTCCAAAAAAATCACGTTACCACAGGGTTCGCAGACCAGCCTTTCTTTATATGATAAACATGCCCCAGTAGTTTGTAAATCTCTTACCAGCTCAGAAGTGGCTGTGTTCAATTTTCTTTTGACCAACTTCTTAAAGGCCATTTTATCTGCTTTCTCGAATCGGTTTCTGCATTACAAAAATGAGTATATCCTAACTTAGAAGCGGAATGCTTTGCAGCAGTAGGTCGAGAAATAGGTGCCCCCACCTGCCTCCTCAATGCCCTTCATCAATACGCTGAGATCAAATGGAGACCCACATGGACATATGAGCAAGAGACAAAGACTGAAAAATGTACATCCTTCCCCCCCAATTCCATATGTACGAATTCTTTTGGGGTGGCGTAGGAGACCATCAAAACCATTTCAGGAATTGTTCTGTTCTTCGATTGTCCAAATCCCCAAAGTCGTCCATGGGCTCAAATGCCACTTGCATAATTTATTATGCCCAGAATTACATATGTGTAGACCTCAACAAATGTCATGCTTTCCATTTTAGGCCTTCTAAATAAACTCATAATCTGGGTGTTCGCCAGCTCGAACCGTCCACTACTGCTATTGGTTGGGCTAACTAAGATGCCGTCACTGTCCCGCCACGTTTCAACTAATAATCCACCAAAGGTTTTATGCCAGTCATAGCCTGACTAGCATGGTGGTGTTGTGCCACCATGTTGGGATTAAGAGTGCACTACATTACTGACCTATACCATGGTGTGTGCTCTTGCTCCTTTTCATGTCTTTATCATGCTAATGCCTACGCCAAGCCGCTTGTGCTCCTTCTGCAGCAGGTGGCAGGGATGGGATTCAGTGCCTAAGCAATACAATAAGTCCTACTATCAGGATGTGGTGAGGCTTCTCAGTCGTGTGCCTTGCAGACCATTTGGCTTCTTGCCGCTCTATTCTGAGGTTTGACTTCTAGGCTTGCCTGAACTGATTGCGCACAGGGGCTGTCCTTTTCTGACCAAAGTATCTGGCTTCTTTAATGACTTGAAGGACATATGAAAACACGGGTCAAGTACAATTGTTTTGTCCTGATGAATGGCGTTAATAGTAGAACAGAAACTGGATGACATTTTCTGAAAAAAGCCCCACTTATCTTTGAGCTGGTGCAATATCAATTATTACATCCAGCTACCAACCAAATACGCTTTATGATTTCCTTTTAACGCTGGTGCTGACAAGGTTCATGAACGTATGTGCCTCGCCCTAGTGCTTCCTTGATTTAATGACGAGGAGAGTTTAGCATAGACTAAGGCTTTTTTTTTTTTTAAACGCAGGCCTATGTGGTCATTCTTGTTGCTGGACTAAGCAAGGGTAGCCAGCTTAGATAATTGAAATATCCCTCAATGTCTCCACTTTCCAACACCTCATTGGGTACTATTAGCGGAAGCAGCGTCCAAGGCCGTGCTCTCGCGCATAATACCATAGAGCCAGAGGTAGTTCTTTTGCACTGGTACTGCCCAATCAAAGTGATCGCTTCCTCTTTTTAGGTCCGAATAGTCAAATGACTGGATTTCTGCCAACTTCTCCCAATCAATCTATATTGTTATCTTCTTCTGTCTATTAATCCGGAGCCACATCAGGGCAGACTTTACGATATTCATGGCTTCTGCTTTTCAAACCTAGCAAAACCGCCAACCAGTTTCTGAGAGCAGCCGGTATGCAGACTATCATAATGATGTCATCTACGTAAAGTAACACATAACAATTTACCATAGGTATTTGTAAGGCACACTCCAGGATATTGATGAACAGCAAAAGCATCAGAGGTGCAACACGCACCCCTGTCTTCAGTCCCTATATTTTTTATTTCCAAATAAATGTTTCAGTAAGAAAAAACATTAAATAACAAATCAAAGCATTCATATTCATCGACTTTCGCATTTAAAATGTAACCACAAAATGCATTTCGTTAACAGGCCAAATTAAGTACCTGAGCAGTTAAGATGGGAACGTTGATGCTGGTGCTATTGTTCCACTCACCCGATTCTTATAGCCAATGGTTTTCAAAAATAATCAATTTAGGAAATGTTACTTCAAGATGAGCATCCTTTCACGAAAGAAAAACAATCACAAACAAACCAGGCTGTATTGGAAACAAAAAAGGGAGGCTCGAAAACCAGTGCCTTTTCTCTTTCCATGATGGCAGCGTGCTTGGGCGAAAGCCGAAGATTCAGAGAAAGGGCAAAGGGCAGAGAAGTCTGAAGCTTTCTTATCAAAGTACAGGGAAAAGCAGGTGTGTGGGGTATGTGGGTGAGTGACAGTGGTATGGGAGGAAGCGTGGTAGCCATCAGAGGTCCAAATGCAGGTGTTGCACTGCAAATAACTCCCATGTTCCGAACATTGTTATCAGATGATGGGTTTGCTAAAATTTGCTGGCTGGACGAGCCCACTCCTGATCTCATGAGACATTATGAAATCTTCACATTAGCCATTTCCTCCATGTTTAGAATTCAGTCTTCCATTTTTCTGGTTTCACGTTGTTTTAACGAAGTCAATTACTTTGCGGTGATTTACTTACAATTACTTCGAATTTCATATATGTATTTAAGGGGTAAAAGTGGGGGTTGGGGTATGGTTGGCAGGGAAAGGAGGAATGGGGGCTGGGGGGCACCACCAGAAAGATTATTGAGACAAATGTTGTAATAACGTAGAACTATTTTTAGTTTGGGCTATTAGGTGGCCCTAGAGGGCCACCTATAAGCCAAAGCTATTGCATTAGAATACAAATAGGGAGAAATGTCCTATGAGGAGGGACATAAAGCGTGTAGGCGTTATTTGGTTATTTTCCCACCCATTGCCATGCTAATCCCTATTGCCATTCCCACCCAGTTGCTGCTCCTCCCACCCCAAAAACACCTCCTCCTGGGAACTCTGTGAGCTCACTTTAATCAAGCCTTACCATCAAACGTTGCACTCAAGTTTCTGCCAGTGTTTTTCTCAAAGCAGCCTTCTGAGAGTTAATTATTTAACTGGAATTCTAAACACGCTACTGGTGTAATAGAAATGTCTTAGCCAGGTCTGCCTTCAGCCACTCGATTTATAAGCACTATGCCAGTCCTCACTGAAGTCTTGGTAAAAACAAGCATTGGTAATGCCAACAGTTTTGCCTTGTGCACAAGTACTAGGCATTTGCCAAGCACTGCAATCAGATGCTCATTTTCCACCTGCCATTTCCCATTGGATAACATCACTGTTAGCCCATTGTCACAGTCAAACAATCATCTACTTACCACCAGGCAAAGTTCCCCATCTTCGCCTGGCTCAAGCCAATTACTTCCTACCTCTCAGAACTATGATAGGTGCAGCCATCACCCAGTTGCTTAAACCTTGGTTTAGATCTCTTCAGACATCCATTAAGAGCTTCTCTCTTGCATACACAATGAGACAACCATACCTATTGTCCATCTTCCAGCTCACATGATCAGTAAGAAAATAAACTGTGCACAAGGGACAACTGCTTCAACATAGATTTGGCTTTAAGGAAAAGGAAGGAACAAAAACTCTCAAATGTCTGTGGCAAAATACTCTAACTCGAGGATAAATTAATTGTTTGAGGCTGGCTAAAGGTTATTAATCTTCTATTACGCCCAAAACAGAAAGGTTGCTTACATATCTGCATCTTGCAGGAGTCAATTAGGCAGGAGATGTTTTCCAAATGTGTCAAGAACTTTCCCTTCCCAATGGCCTTTCAGATGCTGGCTGATGCTCCCAGAAAAGGGAGGGTAAAGCATGAGAAAACAATTAAGCATAATACTGCACACCACACATGTTCTGATGCCCCTGAACATCTAGCTTCTGTTCCTGGTCGGAGTTTTCATTTGCCTTCTTTGATCTGATCATGCCTTAGCAAGGCTGTGCAGAAAATTAAAACGTCATCAAAATAGCTTCATCCATGGCTTGTAACCACGATTACGGATAACAATGAATCCCTAGAAACCAGCTTGGCAGTCTTGGTCAAGAAAGCCTGTATTCCATTTCTGGGATGAAACCAGATCTAGTTGGTCTAGCTAACTGCACACGGATTGCTAACATTTCCTCAGTATGAAACCTCTTTTGCAAAATGGCTACCACACAGCCACTGGGTTACAGTGAGTAAAATGAGTTGCTGTGTGACCATAAAGCAGGTTTTGCTGTCCTTTCCAATGCACCAAATTTTAATCGGGAATGAAATAGTGTGCTCCTTGGATAAAAAGCACCTCATTCTCCTCGACAATTGCCAGCAGTTTGTAAACTTTATCAAAAAGCAAATGACGTTTGAATACTCTTCTTCACGTTAATGAAAGCATTTGTTCACCAGAAACAACCAATAGTAGCTACTTAAACAAGAATCTCTAAGCCCCCGTTAACATACCACTTAATCAATGCATGAAGGTTAGGTAGAGCAGCAACATTTACCTAAGGCAATAGACCCTGGTCTAAAAGTTGAAAAATAACATTAAATGCAAGCATTTTAATGGAAATACAGCCCAAAACCATGGTTTTATTTGTTTAAGCTAATATGAAAGACAACCATGCCAGTGATTATTTGGTGTCTAGTTGACCATTAAGCAAATTCCCAAAAACATATGCCCAGAAAAGGTCCATGAATGCATGATTTTGAAATACATTAGGCTCCACAAACACTATGGATCTGTTCCATTAAGCCTTGGCTAATGACGAGTAACCTATTAAAGGAGGCCTTTGTTCAACAGAATGTCTTTCTCAAAACAACAGACAGTTGCAATGGATAGGAGAGAGGCCACACATGCGAATTTCACAAATATATTTTGAGGTCTAGTTCAAAGTCGACTTTAAATTGTGCAACATGACAGGTGAACAATTGAAAATATATTATCAGATGTCATTTTTGAAGCTTTTGTCGGCTTGAAAAACAGAAACAGATCTGCATTATGCTGAAAAACACAAATCATATGGGTATATAAATGATATATTAAAACGTACGACTGATGCATAATTTGTATAGCTCTATCATGAATGAAGTAGCAGAAAAAAGTGAATTCTCCAGATTAACAATATTCTTAGCATTCTGAAAATATAATTACCAACATTGCATGCTCATTTATAGAATTATTCAAAAATGAATATTTCCGTTCAATATTGGTTGCTCACTCTTAAGGGGAGGAGATGAAGGATGCTGGTTTTAAGAGGACACATCCCTCTTGTTACAGAATTCAATGCACCAACAGTAGCAAAGAGGAGGGCCTTGGCAGGACTGAGAAAGTGAAGAGAACATGGTCTGTTAAATCCAAGCAGTGTGTCAAATGATGTTGCATGGGTGGCGTTTGCAGGTATTTAAGGTCAAAAACAGAGGAAGAAGGGAGAAAGCACAGAAGCGATAGAGCCTATCCAGACTGGAATGAATGAAGAGACCTCCCATAAAAGCAGGCCCAGATTACCCGAGATGGATTTTGCAACAGGTGCACAGAGTGGAGAGAATGCTTATCTGATTGAGCTGCCAGAGGCCAGTCTGTAGCCTTACCTGTCCTGGCCTTTGAAATACAAACAAAAAAAAAAGAACACTTAGGACACCAAATGCTTTAGACTTATTCCAGATAATTTATTAAATCCCAGCCCGCATTTTAAAGTAGTTTCAGAAACCTTTTTAAAAGGTTACGACTGAAAAAGGGAGTATAGTGCAAGGTGTTGGTGCATTGAAATGCATAAAGAGAATTGAAACTCTAGGTAGCATCACTGTAATAAGACTCCTGCAATTTGGGATCACCAGAAGCTTTAGTTATTTCAGGTTGAAATGTGGAATGAGAAGTCCTCTGAATGGTGTCTGACATAGTCAATAAACTCATTGCAATCCATTAAACACATGAAACTCGGGTGTTGTGAGGACAACCCGGATTCCTTGCAAACAGTAAGAAAGCTCAGCTATGCTGTCCCAGCATTTAAAAAGCAACAGAAATCCCGAGAAACCCAAGTCTTTAAAATCATTTGTAACTAAGCCAACATCATATAAGAGGCAGGAAAGTAGTGTTCATGATCAAACTGGGAGCAAATGGTTAGCCATACATAGTGTCCAAAATGTTTAATTTAAATTAGCCAGAGATTTGGAGAACCATATTGTAAAATAAGCATATTCCTCTTGTGGCAATTCTTGTTAATGGTTTCAGAAAAAACAAAGTAAACCGTTTGTATTAAACGTTCTTATTCTGAGAACATTTTCACATTTTGATTTCAGGAAGAGGCGTTTTGTGCCTACATATAGTGAAGTATACAAGCACACTGTCTAGAATAGCCATTCAGGTTTGTTTTTCTATGTATGGATGTTTGTGTGAAGATGCAAAGTAGATGGCACATGTTATGTTAAATGAAAATTCTAGTCAGGCATAATTAACAGGCCACATTGTAATTGTTTTCATTGTAGCCCTTAATTATTTCCATTGTAGCCATTAATTATTTCTATATCTATTTTTCTACAAAAATGGAGATACTCCTTAAAGGCCCGTGCATTCAGAATACATGTCTAATTCCAGAGGAGTGGCTTTTAATGGCGGACCTTGCTTATAATGTAAACACGTAATAGATTTAATTTTTTATTTTAATCCTCCCAGTTGTCAAAAAGGAAACTTATTTGTCAGGAGATTTTTTTCTGTCCACCATTTGTCTACCTACAAACAACATTGAGTAGACAACATCTTAAACAGACTTATGTGAGAGGGTCAAGGTCATGAACCTGTTGTGGGGTGGCAATGACCCCTCCTGAAGTGGGGGTGGTCTACCTACCAGGGTGTATGCCAGAGTCGATCCTACCCCAGATGCAAGGGGAAGGAGTTGTGGGGTGGGTTCACTCCCTGTCCGAGTGTGCATTGTATATGTCTAGAGTTCTCTTGTCTTTTTCAGGAATGTATCTCCCAGAATGTTCCTGGGGGCAACCAAGAAAACCCAAAAAAGAACCGAGGTAATGAAATAAATTAAGAACAGAAATGGAATGGATGGGATTTCTTTTCTGCCTGATAGAGATGAGACACCCAAAATCCACCCTAGCAAGCCAATACAGACACCAGGCAAATGGTGGGAGAACAGAAAAGAATCTGAGTGTGAGAAGGGACTGCATGGGAGCAGGTGAGACATAGAAATCCTTCAAAAACTTAATTGGACACAAAACTAGCAACGCAGGCAGAAGACCACAAGGAAAATGAGCAGCCTGCACCCGTGACTACTATCCTGCAAATGGAGACTGACTGGACGCAGAGCTTAAATACTTTTTAAAGCTTTTCAGGGACAGCTTAGCCAGAGATTGGCAAAGGGGAACATGTAACCAGGGGAACCAATGGGAGCCGGGCGGAGTGTAGGAAGGGGAAAAGCTGGGTTATAAAAGCTCATCCAGCAGAGAAGGGATTGAAAGGTGTTCGAGACTGGTGGTGGATCAAGAGTCCAGGTGGAGTATGGATGGATGGTGGAGGGCAGGCAAGGTATTGTGGTATCAGTTGAGTGGAGTGTGGTGCCGGGCGGTGGTTAAAAGGTGAGGGAGAAATAAAGAGGGGAAGAAGTGTAGGGGGAATTTGTGAAAGTTATAAAGTGTGCATGGCAGGAGGAATAGTGGTGAGGGTGGAGTGAAGCAGTAGAGGGAGGGAGGAAAAGAGAAGGAGAGCGGGGAACAAAGAGAGCGAGAGAGGTAGAGAGAGGAGTTAAGGCATGTAGAGAGAAAGTAAGAGGATGGTGAGAGGGCAGAGGACAGAGATGAAGACAGTGCAAGAACGGTGGAAGAGAGGGCAGAGGAGACAAATAGGGGAGCAGATAGGGGAAGTGAGAGGGGGAAATGAGAGAAGGAAAGGAGCATTGCTAGAGAGAGGGGGAAAAGGAAGATCATGGAAGGAGGGAGAGAAGGATGGAGGCAAAGAGAAACAAGGGGACAAAGAGTGAACAGGAGAGACTGGAAGAGAAACCCTGGTGACATTGAGCCATCCAATAAGCCCAGAATATCCCTTAGAAACTCCTGGATGGAGATAGATAGAAAAGACCACAGTCTTTAGGTTTTCAGGTTTTCCCATCAATATTAAAATACATTGATAGTAGCGGTTACCTCTAAAATATGTCAGGAAGATTCGGGGGGGGGAGGGTAGATATACTACCCACCCATCTAGGGTGAAGAGTCCACGGCGAGGTTGAGAGATCTTAATGTCAACCGTCCCACACTTCCCAGACTGTTAGTCAAAATTTAAACACCTTAAATCTACTATCTTTGTCTGTGGATTACTGAGGCCATCTGCCACACTGCCTAAAGATATTTAACTAACATAAGTAATTGTAACAATTATTAGTGAAGTAAAATCTACACAAAGGCATAGGATCTGTCCACAGGGCTACATTATCTTGAAGCAAAACTAATTCTTTATCGACACTTGCAATAACCATCAATTGCAGATCACTATAATGACAGTAATTCAGACCAATTAAAAGTATGTCGGTTACAACAACAAACAAGATGTTCATGATGTAGTCCGCAAGTTGATAAGCAATCATCAGTTCCAAATTCCTCCGACACAGAAACAAAGCGATGACCACAATGTAGATTTACTGCTCTTTCCAACTGCATCACCTAGTGGTCTGAGTGGTCTCAGTAGGGTGATTAGATTGGTTTAAATGTATTAATACTTCCCTCTCTAGGCTGCTCACACATCCCTATTCCTTCATGAATTTCCTACAGTAATACCATCGATTCAGATACTGCAGGAAACAGAAGTGATATGCAAGCGCCACCCCGATTACTACAGCAACTAGAATTTATACTCCAAAGAAGTCTTGACATAATTCAGATTATTATTATTCCTTTTCCCTCCTGCAATAAGAGTCCTTTCTTCCTTTTATGAACATGAAGATGTGCCAAAGTCAAATGGTCCAGAATGTGTGCATTAACGTGCATTATTGGCCCGCATTCTGTTCCCTCCGAACATCACCTTGCCTTCCCCTCTGTCAGCTCACCTTGCTCTTTCAGGTAAGCCACTCTTTGTTTTGGCTGCAACTTCCTTAACACTCCTCTGGGGCTCCCATCTGCTTCACCTGCCACCAGGTTGAATTAACATGAGGTCTACATTTGCAGCAATAACTGTGCACGTACCTTCAAGATTTGGTATGTTTAAGCATACAGGCCCTCTTGCCAGGGTATTAAAAGACTTATAACCCACACGTGGGTCTACACTGGCTTGTTAGAAGCCCTCATTAACACGCTTGCGTTGATCCAGCCTTCACTTGAGCTCCTGGGCCATCTAGTCCATAACTGCCAAATAGCCCAGAGGTGCAAGCTCTGAGGTTACATTATTCGATTTCCTTTCTAAAATGGACCAATATCTACCAACCTCATATTACAAGGCTTGTGGGTGGAGCGGAAGAAATAAAAAGCACCCTATGACTGTTTTTAGCTTACCAGCAGAGTCATTAACTACATCTACAAGTGTGACCCTTTTCTTTTTCTTCGCTCAATCTTATTGTTTTTCTAATTCCCCCACACCCAATTTACCTTCATAAGACCTCCCTCTTCTGGCATTTTAGTACAATCATCAGATCCTTATTAAAAATCCATGTGAATATAATCTGCTGTATTTTTCTGTGTTAAAAATTTTAATCAGTGAGGGGGCGTTTGGACGACCAGCAGTCCTTCATTTTCCTCAGCCATAGAATAATCTATGGGAATTTTGTGGTTAAAAGATTAATCCCTGTCATTTTGTGAAATTTCAGTCTTCTATGTCAGATCAAGATTGCTTCTCGTTATCAAATATCTAATATCGTCCGGTTTTGTTCCTCGTATAGAGCAACAGCCATATATCAAGAGTTAAAGCATCAGCTATACCCGCTTCAGACAAAACAGTGTGTGTTCTTAGTCCAAACAACATAAAATTGTTATCAGTTGTTAAGGCTTTCCAGAAAAACTAGATCATCCTTCATTGTTGGAGGGAACAGCATTTCCTTATCACCCGCCATTCCAAAGGCACTTTTTGAGTATCAGTCATTACATTAATTTCAAATGTAAAATTCCAAAAACTATTACAAGAACATAGATAACAAACAATTGCATACAAACAAACCTCCACTGGAACAAATATATAAACAACAAACTATGCCATAATAGACCTTTCACATATTCGTGTATACCATGATAGACCTTTACTTCCAAATATACATTACCCGGATCAGAAAATCTTCCAATGCAGTAAAAACTAATCTTGTACTTGCAGGATATAGAAATAAGCAACACGACAATGTCTTAAATTCAGATGTCTTAAAAAGGAGTATCAAAAGGCGTTTATGTAAAAACGCATAGAATTTACAAAAAGAAAGTGCATATTGCATTCAATTGATCTGTTATCACAAGTTCTGACATTCGTCCTACATTTATTCCATGCCTGTGTATTTAAGGAAAGTGGGAGCGGATGAAATCAGAGTTTGGTGATTCATTTTCTTGCATAACTTAGGTACTAAAGTTAGATCGTTATCCATAAAAAAAGCTCAGTACTATCTGGTAGATATGCTTTGGCCACTGCCTTTGCAACTTCTGAAAACAAAAATATCTGGCAATTCTTTAGAAAGCATAGCTCTATTCAACACATACTTAGTGCTCTTACTAATTAATTGCAGATCTGAGAACAAATGGGACAACCGAATATCCGTCACAGCCTTTTACACGCTGTAACTATGGGATATACTGAGCCTAATCTAACGTCAGAACGGCACTCAAGAAAAACTTGTTCAGGTCAGTATGTTTGTTGCCCCATATTGAAACCCAGAAGCATACAGGGGCGTATTGAATTTTAAAGCAAATGAGGGTGAAACTAGTCTCAAAGTGCAACAATTCCTCAGCTGTTGCTGGGAAACCCCCCAAAATGGCTCAATGAAACTTTCAATAAGAGCAACATCTGATCAGAGGTACTGGTACCTCATACTTGGCACCATATAACGCACACCCTACATAACCCTTGAGTGTTGGCATTGCAGCCTGATCACCATATGATTATAGTCTAAGAATGCCCACGTTTCTTTGCTTTAATCTACATGCAACACTGTCAATCTGAGGTGTTCAGGACTTCGAATCTAAAAACCTTACACCAAGATAAGTGTTTTACTCTCGTCAGTGCTACCTTACCCACATAGAAGTTGGCACCTTTTTTGTTTGATACGTGATGTAACTGCACATTGGATTCTTTGCTTTAATCTACATGCAACACTGTCAATCTGAGGTGTTCAGGACTTCGAATCTAAAAACCTTACACCAAGATAAGTGTTTTACTCTCGTCAGTGCTACCTTACCCACATAGAAGTTGCCACCTTTTTTGTTTGATACGTGATGTAACTGCACATTGGATTTGTTTTCATCATCATGCCCTTACAAGTCATAAAAACAACATGTGCATGCAAGGCTTTTGTAGAGCATTAGCAGTCTTCCCGAGAAGCACCACGTCATCTGCATATTTTAAACATGGAACAAGATGATTTGGTGCCATTGGAACATCTACAGGACCCTCTTTAAGAGCTAAATCTAACTCACACAAGAACATTTTCAAGAGTAAAGGGGATATTACACATCTCTGATGAACACCTTGATTAATAGGAAATGTTGGTGAACACTCACCATCAAATACCACACACAAAAAATGTTTCTGTGTATGAATAAAGTTGTCCCAAGATACTCCAGAGCCCCAGATCAATAGCCAGTCTAAGCAAGTGATTCCAGAACAACGCTCCGTCCACTTTATCAAATGCCATGAATGCAAGGTCTACTGGCCCTTTTGTAAAACCACAATGGTTGTCAATAGGTAGAGAGAGATTAAAGCATTGTTCTTCTGTGACCACACCTGGGCAAAAACCCAATTGGGAATCTGGGAATATGTTAGATTGCAATACCCAGCCATATAATTTAGAACAAACAAGCTTACCCAAAATGTTTAAAGAACTGTCACTCAAAGAACTGGGTCTATAACATGCAGGTATATCGCTTGATCCTTTATTGAATATAGGTAGGGTGGTACCAAGATGCCTTGTGTTTGGTAACTTGTGTGAGATTAAAATAGCTCTCATCACATGTTATGTTATATTATATTATGTTATATGGGATTTGTATAGCGACTAATACCTTTGGTATGGTCTCAAAGTGCTGTGGGTGAATGCCCTTGGAGGACCAAAGTCTAAGGTATGAGAATTGATAAGAGGATTTAAGAACACATGTGTGCATTTTAGCCAGTACGAGGTAGGTAGGGGAGGCTAGGTCCCTGCTAGCGACCCATGAAGATCTGGCTAGTGGATAGGTGCCGCAATAGACTGCTGGGTGGGTAGGCGAGTCAAGGAGACTGATTCTGTGTCCAGTTAGACTGCATTTTTTCATGGGACTCAGCTACATTCTAGTGTCAGAGGTGATGTGCATTATGAGGTAGATTAGTGGATTATTGCAGATGAATGCAAGTGTGTGGCTGTGTCCTGGGAGAGGATACAGCTATGTTCCATTGAGATCGAGTGCTATATGTACCAGGTGGTCATGGCTGCGGTCTAGCTGCGATGAGGGTAAGCAGATCTGAACATACGGATCAAATGGAGCGCTTTCTGTGCATGCCGGGAGTTGTCTTGTTGTCTCTTCAGGTGACTCATTGGTGCCTCCACCTACCTGTCAGGGAGTTGGAGGCAGGGGGGTCACCAAAGGGGTGGACTAGGCCAGTCATGATTCAGAAGGGAAGAGCCTGGTCTTCAGCACCTTCCGGAAGGCGAGGTGATCCTCTATGCAGTGGATTCCGAAAGGCACACAAGATCCAGATGGTGGGAGTTTGGATGGAGAAGGAGGATCCCCTAGTCTGTTCGATTTGGCGCCTGGATGACAAAAAGGAGAGCTGTGCCTGATCTCAGGTTTCTGATGGGCCTGTAGGGTATGAGCTTGTGTTGGGGATATTATCATGTACATAGACCTCAAAGTGGATCGTCACCCGATCGACAGCCAGTGAAGAACTCGGAGGGCGGTTGTGATGTGTTTCCTGGGCCCTAGGGCACAAAGGAGCCTTGCTGCTGTGTTTTAAACCTGGTGGAGTTTTCGAACTTGTGATGCAAGGGCATCCAGGTATAGGGTGTTAGAGTCTAGGCGGGTGAGGTCAATGGCTGTGATCGTGGTGACTATGTTCGGGGAAGGTCCAGTAGGGGAGGTTGTGGAGAAAGCATAGGTATAGATCGCAGGACTTAGACCTGATAGTGTCACATCCACTCATTGTCAGAGTCCATGGTGCATCCAAGGTTCTTTACTGTGTTGGAGGTAGATGGGATGGGCCTAGAGAGGGCGGGCAAGGAATGCGGTGGGGGTAGAAGGCAGTCTTCCCGAAGATCAGGATTTCAGATTTTCAAGGGTTGAGGAGCAGATAGTTGGCTGTCATCAAGTGGTCCATTTCTAAGGATGTGGTTCTGGGTTTTGAGAGATTTGAGAGCTTGCATGAACCATCTAGGGGAGAAGCCCAGTCTGTTGGAGATGGGTCTGATAGGTGTGAGGGGCTAAGAGCTTCACAGCGCCATTGGTCGAAATGGCTGATGGGGAGCTGACCCAACTGGAGTGGAAGGGAAGGGAGGGAGGCAAGCAAGGCATCAGGTGTGGGGTTACTAAGTTGAGGGGGGATCCTGGGGTTGTCAGGGATGCATGGAGGGTCTGCAGTCGAGAGAGTGAAGAAAATGGCTGCATCGTCTGTCCAGACTAGAGGCAGGGGCAGGAACGTGGTGATCAGTTAAGAGGTGCTGAAGAGTGTGGCTACGGTGTGACCTGCCAAGTGTGTGGGCTGGATACTGGTTGTGTCTCATGAAGGGATTCCAGGTAGGGTCGTGTCATGAGGTTATGCAGGACCTCAAACCATATATTGAAGTCCCATAGCATAAAGAGGTTGGGGTGAGAGACCAGGATGGTAGCTGAGTCACTGAAGTTGTCAGTGAAATTTCTTTTGTAGCCCAGAGGTCTGTATATGAGTAAGTAGCTGTGGGGGTGATGAGACATTTTACTAGAAGGGATTTGCAGTCCGGGTTGCAGGCTTGTTCCTCGGAATGTGAAACGGAGAGGAAGTATTTGCATAGTATTGCAATGCCGCCTGTGCTGCTGGTTCTGTTATGCAAAACAAGAGTGCAGCCTGGAGGGAAGGCCACATGTGCAATGGGCCGGAAGTCTTGGAAAAACTAGGTTTCTGTGATGATGAGGATGTCCGGATCTTCAGAGGAAATTAAGTGGAAAATGTCATGGTTTTTCACTATGAATCTGGTATTGATCAGGATGCACGTTAGTCTGATTCTTGGTTCAGTGTTTGATGAAACGAGAGGAGGATTATGAGGGGGGGGGGACTAAGGGCAGGGGGTGATGAGGTGGTATGGAGGTAATGGTAGGGGAGGGTTAGGGCTGATCCGCAGGGGGGGCACCTTGAGTGACAGGACTGTGCTGCGTGGGAGGGAATCGTGGCTGGTAGTTATTAGGAGGTGAGGGGTTTCTAAGGTTGGGGTTATGGTCTCTGTTCTGAGGAGTAGTAAAGGAGGCCAAGTGTATTGTAGGTCTGTGTGTGAAGAGAGCTTGAATGGTTAGAGTCCTGCGAGTATTGGCGGGTGTAGTTAATGGAGTGGGAGTGTGTGTGAGTGGAGGGAGGGGAGACCCTATTCTGGGGTGTGAGAAGTAAAGTGGAAACTGAGGGGGATGCAGGGCTGTGACTGAGTAAGTCATACTTGTTTCCTGTTGCCAGGGAGAGATCAGACGATAGCCTTCCAAGGTTGGTGATTGGATCTTTTGACTGACTTCTAGAGGAGCAGGGGTGTCTGATGTGGGTCCACGGTGTGTTGACTGGTAGGTTGAAGAGGTTTTATAAGGGTTGGGTGGTGAGGGGCAGGGTGTAAGGGTGTATATGAGGCAGGGTATGTCCTGATCTGGACAATAGATAGTGTGACGTGTGCAGTAAAGAATGCATCCGGGTAGTGCAGTGCTTGTTTCTTTAGGAAATGCCTGGGTGCCTGAGGTGTGTGTGTGTGTGAGGGTCAGAGGGGCAGCGTAGTGTATGGTGGAGGCTAGGATTGCCCGTGCAGAGTTTAGGGATGCCAAGGGTGGGTCATGGTGATGGTGATGTGGGTGAGAAGAGGGATTGTGAGAGAGGGTGGAGGTAGGAGAGATCTGGAAGAGTATGGTGAGGTGCAGGTCAACCAGCAATATCAGGTGGCAGGCTGGAGTGGGTAAGAAAGGAGGGTGGGTCTGGGGAGACCAAGAGGAAGGAGAGGTGGCGTGTAGGGGTGAGGTCTCCATCACAATGTGTAGACGTTTCTGGTGTTCCAGAGTGCACCTCTGACTTTGGAGCTGCTGGGCACGGTGGAGGACCTGCGGCCAAGGCCCTAAGGGAGGAGGTGAATGAGTGAGGGAACAGAGCCGAGAGCAGCCGCTATTGTGTGTGAATAATGCAGGGGTATCTCTTATAGAAGTTACTGTGTTGGCAGGCGCAGTGTGGTGGACTCGGGTGGGAATGTGAGTATAGAGACCAGTGCTTAAATCCTGTGGAAACAGAAAGCAAGCCGACATTATCCCTGAGGAAAAAGATTCAGAGTAGTGGCACAGACAACAACTAGATTCAAAATGCAGCTAGATTCAAAATGCAAGCATACAACACGATCCATGTGGAAAAAGATGCAGAGATGTTTCACAGACAGCATCTAGATTCACAATTCAGCTAGATCCACACAGCAGCTAGATTCAAAATTCAGCTAGATTAAAAATGCAAGCCTACAACACTATTCATGTGAAAAAAGATGCAGAGATGTGGCACAGGCAGCAGCTAGATTCACAATTCAGCTAGATCCACACAGCAGCTAGATTCAAAATTCAGCTAGATTCAAAACACGAGCCTACAACACTATTCATGTGAAAAAAGATGCAGAGATGTGGCACAGGCAGCAGCTAGATTAAAAATGCAGCCAGATTAAAAATGCAGCCAGATTAAAAATGCTAGCCTACAACATTATCCCAGTGGAAAAATCAAATAATCCCATATCAATGGACCCCACACGTCTGTGTTTGATGTATACATACCCCAGGAACGCCATCCGTTCCAGGGGTCCTGAAAGAGGGAAGTTGGTGAATGTTCTCAGTCATACGCGGCAACGTAAAATGCATGCGCCAGTTATTACTTTTTTTTTTTTAGCAAGAGTGCAAATCGTGCATTGTACAACCTCTTCAAGCGGTGAGGACATGGCCGGAGTTTCCAACAAGTTCCTTCCTAGTCACTCTTTTTTTTTTTGGGACATCACCTACCCAAGTTAAGATCAGGTTCAAGTTGCACTTCCTGTGGCTGCAAATCCATGGGCAATCCTGGTCTCGCGTCTCTGGTCTGTCTATGAAGTGAGGGCAGCGCAGTTTGCGTGAATTGCGGTTATTCGGCGGGCTGCCCATGAAAGCATGTGCAGAGACTGCTTCATTTGACCCAAGGCCGTGTCATCTGAATTCTGCACCAGGTGCGACGGAGAGCAGTCACTTACCCCTCCATGCGGTCCGGTGTTGTCCAAATGTACGTGTAGCAAGACTCCCTTCGCAAGTTTTTGAATGTTGACCCCAGGGAACATCTCTAAAGTCGGTACTCTTTAATTAGAGTAGAGACGTATTGAAAACTGCAATTCCTGCCCCACGAAAGGTATAGCGGTCCTTCAATAATTACTGGTACCGTCCCATTGAAATATAGCAACTCAATACATAAATGTTATTACTGGCCCATTCGAGCGAATTGTGGCCCTCCTTTTGAGAAGTGGTGCTTCCCACTAAGGCTTAGCGGCGCTGCAGTGAAGTGCACCATTGCCCCATTCAATGCAGTATCCCTGCTGAGAATTATTGCCACTACCCCATTAAAGTACTGGATTATTGGTACGAAAGGCCCGTTTCATCACATTAATAGCATAGTTGTCCTACTGGAAATGGCAGTTCTTTCCCCACTAAAGCTACAGTTGCTCTGACAAGCATGTCCGGGGCAGCCCCATTAAAACTATAGCAGTTGGGCGGTCATTAAATGTACAGCCACCTGCTGTGTTCGAACTGTTCTAATAAAGTATAGCAGCCCTGCTCGGAAGTGTGTGTGTGCACTGTCCCAAAACATCATGGCAGCCCTGCGGAGACATGCAATTACTGTTCTGGAATAGCAGCCCTGCTCAGAAGTGTGTGCACTGTCCCAATACATCATGGCAGCCCTACAGAGACATGCAATTACTGTTCTGGAATAGCAGCCCTGCTCAGAAGTGTGTGCACTGTCCCAATCCATCATGGCAGCCCTGCAGAGAAATGCAATTACTTTTCTGGAATAGCAGCCCTGCTCATAAGTGATGATGCTCCAATTAAAGCCTTAAGAAATTCTGCAGCAAGGGTCAAGACGTGCCAACATATAATACAATCTTGCCCAATTAAACTCATAGTAGCCCTGCAGCGAAGTGGCAGGACTGGCCTTTTATGTGCATCGCAGCCCTGCTGAAAAGGTGCCTGTACTCTCCCACTGAAACCACCTCAGCCAGACAAGAAGAGCAACGATGGCGCACGTTGACAGACTGAGAGCATTCCTTTGATCTGATGTCATGGCAGAGGGGCTTATGGAACTGCAGCCTGATCAGCAGCAGCGCTTCCACAGGGTAGAAGGAAACGAAGGGATCAGCATTTTGCAGAGAAGCCACTCAGGAGAAGATTTCAGGGAAACACAGCATAATAACTAATTTCCAGGCCACCAGTGCTGCGCTAGTCACATTCACAACGAGATGCTTCATTTCTACTCAGCCATAGCCTGCCATATGGGGAAATTGCAACACCAACATTTAGGGGGGGTGGGGGGGGAAGAGATTCCAAGCAGAAGTGTTTTGATCTGAAAAGCTGATCAGCAAAACATGAAGATCAGTATTCATAACTAATATGTTCGCGTCCCCATAAGGAGTATGGGAATTTGTGGGATTTGGTGGTTTGCTTAACCGTATCTTTGCTATGTGATGTTCTGAACGGGCGCGGCTATCCATAACGAGTCAAAGGCGGTGGAGGACTAACCGGCGGGAGCTCCACCGCCAGGCTGGACCAGGGGACTGGTACTTCTCAGGCTGGTGCCTATGAAACGCTGGTGGGGCTAGGCAGAGGGCATTTACTGGCAAACGTTTGCCTCTGCAGGCCAATTGAGCTAGGAGAGAGAAGATGTGGAAAACGAGTAAACGAGTGCTTATCGAAGAGCAGTCATACTGTGGTAGAGTCAGGCACGTATCCATCATGAGAAGGCCCAGGTAATTTGCATAGCTACACCTTTTCTCTTAATGTGGCTCATCAAGTCTTGATGATTGGCTTTAAAAAACAAGCATTGTCAAAGCAAACAGTTTGGGCTTTTGCGCAGGCATGGGAAAGGCACTTGCTAGACACAGCCGTAGTGATATGAACTGGCCACCGATGGCAGATACAAAATGGTACGAGTACCTGGGCATCTAATAGCAGTGCTTGGCAAATGCCCAATACTTATACACTAGCCAAAACTGTTGGCTTTGCCAGCGTTTGTTTTTAACAGGACTTCATTGAAGGGCAGGCCTAGGACCTATAAAGAAGAGGCTCGAGGCAACCTTGTTAAGACATTTTTATTACACCTCCAATTAAGCCATTAATTCTCAAAAGACTGCTTTGAAAAAAACACCGGCAGGCACTTCGAGCTAAAGGTTTGATGGTAAGGCTTGTTTAAAGAGAGCTCAAGACTTCCCATGAGGAGGCGTTTTGGGAGGGGCAGTAACTGGGTGCGAATGGCCATAGGGATTAGAATAGCCATGGCCAGTTAAAGGGTGGGCAAATTGACCAAGCAACACCTACAAGCTGTGTGTCCCTCCTCATAGGCCATTTCTCCCCATCTGTACTCCAATGCAATAGTTTAGCTCATTGGTATCGCAACGACACTTAACAGCTGAAACAAATGAGCGAATGATCTCAGGAAACGATCAACGTGTATTCTTTGGGATGCATACTGTTACATTTCTAACTTTCCATAGACTGCAAACGGTAAACTTTAAGTGTCCTTTTGCGTTTAAAAACAGAAATACACTTTAAATAGAAAGTTCTATTAACCCGAATTCCCTATAGCTAGTAATAGAGCAGTTTTGGTTTAAATAATGTTCCTTTTTTTTTTTTTAAATAAAAAGCTGCAGCATAAGATTTTTAGACCTGACAGCCGAATGTCCAGATAGTGGAGAGCCAGTAACCAAAGCAAAAGTTCAGAAATGTTGTTGTCCTGCCTTTTTGCTCTGTTGTCTCGCTCTCAGCCACCCCGGGAGCCAGCCTTAAGTTCAGTTATATGGCATATTTGCTTATCCGGCATCATAACATAGCTTTGTATTCCTATTCAACCCTTCAGGTTTTTTCCATTCTCATAAGGATCAAATAATAATTCAGACCAAATTACAAACAGATCTGTGATATATCTTTCTGGGTGTTTAAGCTGTGGTCTGCAAGTCACACAGCCATGTATAAAGCAGGTGCTCACATCACTGAGCTGCGCCACTGTGCTTTAAAGCTGTGGCATGCAGGTGATCTGCAGGTCACACGGCCATGCATGAAGCAGGTGGTCAAGTCACTGAGCTGCACTTCTAGGTGGTATGCGGGTTGCAAACTAAACACTGAAGCAGGCCCTTTAGCAACTGAGCTATTTTTCAACAACTGGAAGTTAAGCCCTGCAAATTTCACACAAAACAAAGCTGCATGCAGCAACTAACAGGACAATCTGTGACGAAATCGCCTGCCTGAGTTTACTGGTGGATGGTGGTCACCATGGGGGCTAGATACCAACTCAAGTCAGGTGGTGAGGGGCACAGGGCCAGAATTGGGATTGTCCCCTGGCTACTCCATCCATGCCACACGTGGAAGGCAGGAGCCCATCATTTTGCCACATTAGAAGCTGGGGCAGAGAAAGACCTGTGGGGTGGGAGGTGGGCGATGGATTTCAGGGGAATAGCAGGAGAGAATAGAAAAGGAGGCAGAGACTGAGAAAAAGAGAAGACACAAGGGGAAGCCTGCAATGGGTGGAGAAGCTACCCCAAAGCAACACATTGAAGAGGTGCTGGAGAAGCACAGTGAGAGAAGGAGAAGGCAACAAGCCCAACAAGAACCCTGTAAAGACCTCAGGGTGGCCTCTGTCTTTCAGAGGCTCCAAGCCTTACTTTAAGGCCAGCTCCAATTTGACACCAACTATAGAACCAGCCAACAAGCTTGAGTTCAGACTCGAGACTCGGCAGGAGGTCTTTGCATCATACTCTTGCTACATAAGGACATCACCAGGAAAGATACAAATACAAGAGATTGGGGATGTGCTGGAAGTCTGGGACAGGCAGGCATGGACACCAGCACCACAAGAGGATTCACAAGACATTTATCTTGGAGTTATTTATGTTTTGTTGGCATCTCCCAGAACAAAATACAAGAAATGTTGTGGGATCGCTAACAGATTGCGTGCGCTCTTTTCCACTCTCAAATTTCAAAAAAATATATATATAATGAAAATGCGGGGGGGTCGGCAGCAAGTGATATCACTCCCTCAAACTTCCCACAAAGTTTGTACAAAGTAGACAAAGAAATCAAGGCTCGGGAGGATATCTCGCGCTCACACCAATGGCTAATTGAAAGACCTATTATCACTAGTGCTATAATTCTTCTGAATAAGTGCAAAAGTTCCTCAAGTTACATAACACTTGTCAGTTCAGTATAATTTATTAATTTGACTTCCAAAGTAAAGAACAGCCGACACGTGTTTCGACCTTGGTCGTTATCAAGGCTGTACAAATCATTACATTCGTTCAATATATCAAAGAAAAGAAAAAGAGAAAATTCAAAAAACCATACCATATAGTGCCAACATGTCAGATCAGGATATGGGAAAATTCACGCCATAAGCAAGATATAAAATGAAAATTCAAAGAAAAATAAACAGAAAACAATAATTTAGTTTTTCCAAAAAATAAATAAATAAATAAATATATATGTTCAACATAATATCCAGTTATCAACTGATTATACAATAATATTCATCCCCAATGTGTTAATTACACAGATTACCAGTTATCACCCTGTGATGCCATTCCAACATGACCAGATAATATATGGATACTCCAAATGCAACATAGAACAATAGAGTTACAACTTACCCACTCTATGTCAATGGATTAAATCTTCTGTCCCTATATTGTAGACCCTTTAGATTAAGATTAAATAGTATAAATTACATAAGCGTTTTATCTCATGTTATAATATAAATTAAAAATAAAATAAAATGTTCACCAACCTGAAAGTCTATGTTCCTAACATACCATATGTTACAGTGGTCTTAAGATTCCAAATTTTTTTCCCAGATTGGCTTTCTCCTACAAGGAATATACATATTTTGGTAATTGTGCTTCATGGGGTTATCCATAGATCCCCCTGATTTCATATGTTGTCATTTCAATATATTGTCTTGTATTCAGTTCCCATATGCACATCATGAATTACTAAAAAGACCTCCCTCTATCATACCAAAAAGATAGTTCGTTGTATCTTGTTTAAGATACAATTATATGTTTTCCTATCACTTACCTATACATGGGCTGTATCCCAGAACCTCAATGTGCTAAAGGGGTCCCATGAGTTTGTCCTTTCATTTAAATGTATTGCCACTCGCGGGATCGCGGGCCGCAACGCGGTGACGTCACGCGCACGTACGCGTAATGACGTCACGCATGCGCAGTGACGTCACGCGCATAATCGCGCGATGACGTCACGCGCACGCCCGCGCGACGGCACCATGTACACGCGCAATAAGCGTGCTCTCAATTAAGGTTATCCAATAATTCAATATGGATAAAGCTACTTTAACTCGAATTTGACTTGCTGTATTGGTGCAAGTGTAGAATATACTAAATAATTTAAGGCTTGTAATGATATTCATTTGTTTTAGTGGATGTAACTGTAGAACCAATTGTGGTTTTAGTGTACCATCAGTGTTAATCAATACAGCAAGTCAAATTCGAGTTAAAGTAGCTTTGAAAGGACAAACTCATGGGACCCCTTTAGCACATTGAGGTTCTGGGATACAGCCCATGTATAGGTAAGTGATAGGAAAACATATAATTGTATCTTAAACAAGATACAACGAACTATCTTTTTGGTATGATAGAGGGAGGTCTTTTTAGTAATTCATGATGTGCATATGGGAACTGAATACAAGACAATATATTGAAATGACAACATATGAAATCAGGGGGATCTATGGATAACCCCATGAAGCACAATTACCAAAATATGTATATTCCTTGTAGGAGAAAGCCAATCTGGGAAAAAAATTTGGAATCTTAAGACCACTGTAACATATGGTATGTTAGGAACATAGACTTTCAGGTTGGTGAACATTTTATTTTATTTTTAATTTATATTATAACATGAGATAAAACGCTTATGTAATTTATACTATTTAATCTTAATCTAAAGGGTCTACAATATAGGGACAGAAGATTTAATCCATTGACATAGAGTGGGTAAGTTGTAACTCTATTGTTCTATGTTGCATTTGGAGTATCCATATATTATCTGGTCATGTTGGAATGGCATCACAGGGTGATAACTGGTAATCTGTGTAATTAACACATTGGGGATGAATATTATTGTATAATCAGTTGATAACTGGATATTATGTTGAACATATATATTTATTTATTTATTTATTTTTTGGAAAAACTAAATTATTGTTTTCTGTTTATTTTTCTTTGAATTTTCATTTTATATCTTGCTTATGGCGTGAATTTTCCCATATCCTGATCTGACATGTTGGCACTATATGGTATGGTTTTTTGAATTTTCTCTTTTTCTTTTCTTTGATATATTGAACGAATGTAATGATTTGTACAGCCTTGATAACGACCAAGGTCGAAACACGTGTCGGCTGTTCTTTACTTTGGAAGTCAAATTAATAAATTATACTGAACTGACAAGTGTTATGTAACTTGAGGAACTTTTGCACTTATTCAGAAGAATTATAGCACTAGTGATAATAGGTCTTTCAATTAGCCATTGGTGTGAGCGCGAGATATCCTCCCGAGCCTTGATTTCTTTATCTCCCAGAACATGTTCACTACACATGTTTTGTTGTGGTATGGGGGCGCACTCTTTATTTTTGTTATTGTACACTGTGGATACGCCTACAAAACAAATACCACTTGTTAAAGGTAATTTGCAAATGTAAAATGAGCAACTAAATGTGCTCCATACTCCCGTTTTTAAAGCTCGGCATGCATCCATTTTGTACTATGTACATGTGTTTGTTTGATTCAATGCCCAGGCGGCAATAAGCAAGCACCAGCCTCCTCCAGCGTGTTAGAGGGAGCTCATGCTTGTTTAATGCTGTGAGGGCAGTGAATTCTAAAACATAACACGTGTCATAACATGCCCCGTTTAGCTGAATGGAAGTTCTACTTCCATTCAGCTATAGAGTGCATGTTTGCTGTATCGTTCTAACTTTCTTAAGGAACAAACCAGTCTCATGTAACTTGTAACACCAAGCATTTCAGGTCAAGAACAAGGGGAAGGAGTATGCCGCGTGTGGAGACAGAGCGGAACCACTGGAGGATAACCAGACCAAGAGATGAAGAGGAGTAGGAGGAGCAGTGGTGACACATGTATCCCAAGCCGGAAAGAGATTTGCCATGTCCATTGATACAGGTACGAAAGGACATTGAAACATCCAGGAGCTAGAGTTTAGATTTTTGTTGACAGAGCCTGTGGACACAGGGTGGTGCTCAATAACGTAAGAAAAGTTATTGGCTGGAACCGGAATGTCAGGTCACTCAAGTGGACCCCTACCCCAATGTATAATAATGTTCATAGGTACTCAATTTGACCACACATTATTGAAAAAAAAGTATTTGTTACCTTTTTCAAGCTTTGTCCCTTTTGATGTTATCACAGTGTGGGCAATATTACATTGATTTCTCATCATGTTTTAATGACTTTTTTGTTTTTCCTTTCTTAATTTTTCATTGTTGTTTTGTTTCATTGTACTTTTTTTTAATTTCAATATATGTTTAGAAGGATTTTTTAAGTATGTATAAACTGTGTCATTGATTGTATATGCCCCAACTTTTTGGGCGTTCACTATATGCACAACTCTTTAATATAAAGCCTTGTTTCAAATATTACACAAGCTTGAATGATTCTTTTTGGTGTTTGGTTTGAGATATATACAAATTATATGTAGATGTAATTACCCAAGAGGGTACATAGGATTGGACCAGAGGCAGGGCTTTAATTCATTTATACCTCCCTATAGGCCAATCTGCATACGTACCAGTACCTTGCGTTAATCTTAGTTTCCTTTGCCCCCTTACTGGTATATATAGCCCATGGGCGAACCACAGCCACACGAGTGTGGCATTTCTTTTTGCTGTATACACTCAAGTGAACTGAGCAGCAGAACAGAAAGAGAAATAGTTAATAACATAACTTGGGAGGAAGAGTACCTAAAGCCGGTGAACAAATGAAGGTAAGAAGAAACGTTGTCTGCTGGAAGTGAAAGAATATTGCTAGAGCATATTGAGATAGTGAACAGCAGGAGGCCAATACTGCTACCTGAGCTCATCTGGCAACAAATTAAAGACATCCATAGTGCATCTTGGTACTTGAAGTCAAAGTATACAAAGACGTTAAAGAAACTGATTAATTGGAGGTGGATTTCTTGTTCTGAATTGAAGTCAAAATTCCCAGATACCGTAATGATCACTGTGAAGAAACAAATTGCCTGCTGGGACTTGAAATCCAAGGCCCTAGAGGCATTAAGGAATATGGCACTGGAAATAAGACTGCATGGTGGGACTTGAAGTCAGAGAACCAAACAACATTACAGAAACAAATCACTGAGAGAAAGGTGGAATGTTAAGACTTGGAGAACAAGGAACGGATTGCATTTTGAAATATGATGTCAACATGCTCAAAGACATTCAAAGAACTGCTTCATAAGACAAAGATTACATGATGGAGCTTGAAGTCAGAGACTTCCAAGACCTTCAAGAGACTGATCCCTAAGAGAAATATTGCATTATGGGAATACAAGTCAAAGTCCCAGGAGACATACAAACATCTAATCAGCCAGAAGAAACATGTGGAAACCCCAAGGAGATGGGGTAGACTTCCAGGCCACCTACAACCGGTACTTACAATAAACAAAATGCATTATTTTGGGGGTTTACGTCACCATTTCCTAGATGATGCCACAATAGGAATATTGTATAATAACGATAATAGTATTGTTACTATTATCAATGTACAGTTAGCCAACAGGATTAGATTGTGTTGGAACTGAAGATGAGGCACAGCTTGACCAAGTACTTGAGGCACTATCTCCAGTAGCCAGTATGTAAAGTCCACTCGACCTTAAAGCATATCTGCTTTTTGATGTGTAATATGTTAACTACTGGTTTGGTGCACCCTCTAAGCTTCGAACCCATAATCAGAAATTATTACATTCCGACATGTTTATAGAGAGAGGATCTATTCATCGGGAACTCTAGGAATCAGTCCAGAAATTAGACAATCCATGGTTTGTTTTTTTTTTGTTTTTTTTTTTACATGGGAGAGGAACAGAAGACTTTGACAATGTTAGCCGGTTTTTAAGGATGACTCAAAAATAAGGCCTTCTAAGGTTTCACACGAATTGCAAATCGGAAAGCAATGAGTCACCAAATTCAAGATAGCTATGAACGGAATGTGTGGAAAAATTGATCCATATGACTACTGTGAAAAAATACTTTAAAATCCCCAAATACCAAATGTCTTTTTGTTACCCCTTTTTACTGCATATATATGCTGGGGGAGACCCCCCTCACCCCCCCCAACATCCTGTGACCTCTTATCTACTTAACCCCTCTCCCCCCCACATATATATGTGTTAAAAAGGGAGTCTCGAATTTCGGGATTTGACATTTTGGCCATTCTTTATTTTGGTATGATCCCTGAAATAATAACACCTGATATTAAAGAGACATTTTGTAATGTGTGCTGCATACATGATTGATGGTTTTTTAAACTGAAGCCTAGCATTATCTGAAACTGCCTTACCCTCACAACTCCATCTCTTGGAAATACTCTGGTGAGTCAGTGTAGACCATACACAACAAAAGGGAGGCAAAGGGAAACCAAAGAATCCAAAGAATGCTGTTAAAAATGCTGTTAAAAATATGTTAAGCCTTATTCCACCATGAATCCATCAAGAGGAAGTTTATTCTCTAAAGGTTGACCAGGACTCTTCAAACAAGCAATGCATAATTGAAAGAAGAGCCTACTTCCTTCTCATTGCTTTGGACCTCAATCTTGAGGCATAGGAACAGAGAGGAAGACCATCTACTCTCCAGATTAACCCTCACACCTGGCTATTCACAAGACTGCAAATGGAATACTAGCATGGCACCTTTAAACAGGAGTCCAAACTGAAGCAAACCAGACCAATCTCAACTAACAGCAATCCCACACTTCGACCCAAGGTCCACCAAAAAGTGCTGAAGAAAAAGACATGCAACCCAGAAGCGAACCAACATGGACATTTTACAATCTAAAAAAGCATCGCGGTCTGGACAACAACTTCGGCAGCAAAGAACGACCTAAACGCCAACCTAGCAAACCAAGACAAAGTGATGGGACACACTTGCGTTACTCTCACTAAAAGAGGACATGCTCATGAATAGAAACACAATGAACAACCCCAGTCGATCAGACTCGGTAAGGTCAATCTGTGTGTGCCTGGTCAATCTCCCCTTATCTAGTCATAAACCTGAACTCAGAATGGTAATACTTTGTATTCTGATGCATAAGAACACAACAAAAACTGCCACATTAAGTCAGATAGCTGGAGTTTTCACTAATCCCAAATCATATCCTCTACCATATAAATCACTCACCTCTCCTATCACCTTATCATACACATGCAGAGTACCTCAAGGTTTACCTACTAATCCTGCATTACCCTTGAAAGACCAACAATGTATCTCACTCCTTTTGCCCAATCACATTCACCACCCCAAGCCAGTGGCTAAACCGGTCTTGTAGTGCGGTCATTTGTCTTGTGTTCTCCCTTCTGGATAAAACATATACCCAAGTGTCACTGCCACAAAACATGTAGAACCATATCATACCTTCTGGTCAGCACACATCAACACCTCATATTCAGCATCTGGCTCCCCCTCAATCCAACACCACTACCACTAGTCTTTTAGTGCAGCAAAGCAACAAGGCCAACAAAATGGCTGAGGTGTGCTAGGTAAAACCACTTTATACCATATTACATTACAGGGCCGTGCTACTGTATGGTTTCCGCCATTTGAATGTGTTCACAAGGTGTCATCACTGCTCCCCTGGGGGGGGGGGTTCCCCTTCTCAAGAAGCTAGGGAGGTGAGGCTGCTAACAAATGGACCCCCTGGGGGTGGTTTAATGTTGGGGACCTCATGGTAAGGGACTCTCCCCTGGGGAGAAGGACAACCAACTGAGTGATAGACGGCACAACACACCTACCCCTAAACCTCTAGCATCCTTTCAAACCCGCCCTCTGACTGACAACCATGTGCTATTGTAATATCAGGTCTGTTTCGCCAACTGAGATGAAGAAGATCATCCAAGATGTAAAATTTACCAATATGTCAGTTCCATCAACTGAGACTAAAAAGATTGTCCAAAAAGCAAAGGTCAACCCCAATGCAAGTACTGAGAAGAGGTGGCCTCATGAAGAGCGACTCCTGGAACGAGAGGAAACGTGCTAGTGCTATGCGGGGGAATGGTCACCAAAACAACTCAGTGATGGGGAGAAGCATCCTTGATGTGTGCCAGCCAAGAAGGAAAGCAGCACGGGAGAGACACTGTAGCCCGGGAAAATCAAAGGAGGAGCAGAGAACGCTTCCAACCATGTGATTTCTAAGAAGTACTGCGTCCCAGCACAGAGCCTCAAATTAAATAACTGAACAGGTCTTGTTGTTTTCTTTTTGCATATAAAAAGGTGAAGACTAGCAGTGACATGGCATTACTGTTAAGTAAAGAAAAGGTAAAGACCGAAAGCAACACGTGTATTGGATTTATTTCTCTAAAAATTGTAATGCTACAAAGAGATGGGCA